>NW_019154102.1:8942516-9565016 GCF_002288905.1 Enhydra lutris kenyoni | reverse complement strand
AACATTTAACTTTCAGTACTAGACAAATCTAGTTTGTAGAAATGTAAAGGAATTATAGCTTAAGGTTAAAGACTTTCTAGTCCTTGTCTGTTTACCATGGAAATACTTTGGTGTATTGTATCTTTCATCTGTCAGTGTAGCTAAAATGGTGGATCTAAATTCTTTCCAACAGGATAAATATTAACAATAAGTTGCTATGTTTCATGGAATTAGCTGTGGTTTTTTTCTATATGACTGATGTCTTCTTAGCTTATGCTTTTTTTAATTAAGATTTATTTGAGAGAGAGAGAGAGAGAGAAAGAAAGAGAGAAAGCAAGCACAAAGGAGGGAGGGGCAGAGAGAGAAACAGACTCCTTCATGAGCAGGAAGCCCAATGTGGGGCTCGATCCCAGGACCCCGAGATCACGACCTGAACCAAAGGCAGACACTTAACTGACTGAGCCATCCAGGTGTCCCTTCGCTTATGATTTTTAATGCAAGTGTTGATAGCTCTGGACAGGGGGCTCTGCTTCCATAGAGCAACTTAAAATAATTCCCAACCTCTACTTTAGTCATCTTCATTTCTTAATCTAAGATCTTATGAGTCAGGTTTCTAGAAAAACAATTGCCATGTGTACATTCCCCTAAGATGCAGAGATCAACATGTTTTTGAATGGGCATCTTTTATGTATAAGTCACTGTAGTTGGAACTCTGGGAAATATGGAGGTGCCTGGGAGGTGCCTGAGTTTCTTTTCAGCTGGGGCTTTTGGAATCAGCTCAGATTTCCATGAAAGCTGATGCTTACTACCACCCTTTCTTCCTTTCCACCCTAATGAGACATTCTTATTGAAGACAAGGAATACTCAATGTGTATTTATTAAGTATTCACATGATGTCAGGCAATGACACGTAAATCTAAAGTTTTACAAGTCTTACTCACAGCTTTGCTCCTGTCCTCCACTAGCACAAAACCTAGAAGTAGACATGTGGAATTTAAACTACAATTCTAGGTGGAAAATGCTAGGCATCTCCTCAGTGGGGAGTGCAAGATGATCCCTGGATATGGGAAAGTATTGGAACTTCTATGTCTATGTCTGCGTGGGTGTCTATATATATATATATATATATATATATATATATTTTAAACTCATTTTTAATTTATTTTTTAACATAATATACAGCATAATTACATACATTGGGAAACTAAAACTATTTAATTATTTATTTATTTATTTTCCCATTAATGAGTCTTTGTATCATTGTGTGTGTTCCTTTATTTATTTATTTTTTTAAATTGAAGTTCCCTTCCTGGTCCTGCTTCCATCAGTGGCAGCAGCCAGGGGAAAAGCAGAGGGGAAATAGGCAGCCCAAGGAAGGGGTCAGCTCTACAACATTCCATTTATATACAGAACAAAACAGACAAGCACAGAGCCGCTACTGTGGGAAGAATTTGGCAGCATGGGAAAGGAGAGCTATAGGTGGGGTGTTAGGGTGTCATTAAAAAACACAGCACCCCCCAAAACTGAGGTGCCTGGGAGCAACAGGTCTACTTCAACCCAAGAGGAATCAGATCAAAAGCAGTTTGGGAAGGCCAGAACTGCCAGGGACAGAGGCAAGAAGAAGGTCCAGGGGGTGGGCGGCTGTTTGGCAACTGGTGTGAAGGGATTTCCTCCCCCTGCTGGGATCCCCCCAGCCCCTCCAGTCTGGCAGGAAGGGGAAAGTCTGCAATCCCCAAGGTCAGGTCTGGGGCTGCCAGATGCTCCAGGCAGGGTCTGGTGGGGTCTCACAGAGGTTTGCCATCCAGGGAGACGATGGCATTGCCCGCTCCCTGTCCTTCAGCTGCTCTGCTTGGGGTACAGTGGTCCTTGACCTCCTTGTAGTAGTTTGGTTATAATTCATGCTTGATCCTTGTCAGCTTCTTCTTGATGGTGTCCTTGTTGCTGACATAGATCTCTGTGCTCTTAAGGGGTTCAGACTTAGAAGATAAACACCAGGTCCTCCTGCTTGTCTCGTTGGTCTTTTTTTTTTTTTTAAACAAGACAACATTCAGTATCTTTTTTTTTTTTTTTAAGATTTTATTTATTTATTTGACAGACAGAGATCACAAGTAGGCAGAGAGGCAGAGAGAGAGGGGGAAGCAGGCTCCCTGCTGAGCAGAGAGCCCAATGCGGGGCTCGATCCCAGGACCCTGAGATCATGACCTGAGCCGAAGGCAGAGGCTTAACCCACTGAGCCACCCAGGTGCCCCTTCGTTGGTCTTATAGATTGCATCAGAGGGCTCAGAGTGGCACTCCTTATCTGGACTGTCTGGACAGGTGGCATAGATGGTGTCTTCTACAGTTTAGCCCAGGTCACCTACCAGGATCTCCTTGCCCTGCTCCAGGATAATGTTCTTGTCCTCGCTCAGGCAGAATGACACCGGCTCCTTGCGCTTCTTCACCTCCCCCAGTGTTGATGACTTCCACGCCTTCATGTCATCCAGCACTTTGATGATGCCTCCAGACACAACCACAGCAGAGGCCATGTTTCCGGATATGAATGGAGAGAACAAGGAGAGTCGGAAAAGACAAGAGATGCTGCAGCTGCTGCTGGGATCTGACTGATGAAACTAAAACTTTAAATTCAAAATTTAAATTTTCTCTCAACACGGACTGTGTTTATACTGTTATCTCCCATGTGGCTGTTTTTGTAATTCATTTGGGCACTTGTATCCTGTGGTGGTGGTCGGACTGTGTATAGGAGGTCTGGAAACTTTAATTATAGTCTTGGTTATGCTACTGGTTAGTGTGTCCTCAAGTGAGTAATGTCATCTTTATCAGAGATGCTTTGCGTTATCTCCTTCTCCCTCTAATTCCTCTTTCTCCTAAATAATAAGCATTTATTGAAAGATCACTGTGGGCCAGAAACTTTCCTAAGCAATGTGTTAATCTATGGGATAATTATAACAACCTTAAAAAGGAGGTACAATGATCACCCCCTCAAAGGGAATGTATTACTTAAGAAAGCTGGGAGAAGGTAGTCAAACTGGGTTCGTGGACACTGATGATAGAGTGGAGAGGAGTCTGTGGTCATTGGGGACACTCTTTGGACCATCGAGATGATTCATGAGATTTATGACTGCCAGTTGCCGGCTACTAACTTCCTGACCTTTAGCCCCAGAGGTTTCCAAAGCAAAACTTCCTCTTGAAAGTTTTGATTTGACATTTGATGGAGGCATGAATGTAATACTACTGACATCTCTGTTCATAGAAGGGAGCTCCTGAGAGCAAACAATTAGACATGGAGGTTTTCTATTGTGAGTTTAGATCTGGAGGCCTTACATAAAGCTCAGGTCCTGCATTGTCTTGCCCAGTCAGATAAATGTCAGCTCCATCTATTGCAAAGTTTAGAGAATAATATGTCGACTTTGTAAATAAAAAGGAATAGCAAGTTTACACAGATTTTAAATCACACTGAACACTTTGCAATAAGTCTCACCAGGTGATGACACTACTTTGCCACATGTAGTCTCCTTGACCTGCCAAGGTACAGAAAGCTTTGTAGAAATAATAGCTAACAAAGACAGACTGGGTAAGTGGGTGGCTGGAACATCTCTTCAGAGCTCTTTCTAGCCTTGGTGTTGAGTCATTTGAGGTAGACACTGGGTCAGGTTCTTGACTCTAGTGTGCCTGTTTGTCCCTTGGGATAAGGGGAAGAAAGGCAGTACTTGGCACCTAGACAAGGTTCATGAAGTGCTTTAAGAGCCTACATTGAAAGGCTGTGACATCAAATAGAAGTGAATAACATTCTGTTTTTACGCATGGCATGAGTGGGAAGCATAGGCGATTTGACTGAAAACATCTCTGCATAAGAGTTTTTTTCAAAAGTGGGGAATGATTGGCAGAGGCCCAGAAGTCAGGGATGTTGTACACTTTGGTCCTGGCCATTGTCGCTTGACATCTCAGGGATAGCCTTAGAGCTGGCCTCAGACCCACATGGGCTGGGAGGTGTAAGAGAGGGAGGGCAAGCAGAGAGAGAGCGAGCTCCTTCTCCACTTTGGGAACGCTCCGACATGCTGCGGAAAGAGTAGACACCGCGGGGACAGTTAATACAAATTTAGAGAATGCATCACTTTGGGGGAGATGATAAAATGTAAACATCAGGGAAAGAAAAGGTCTTTGTTTACTTTCCCTTTTCCTGGTATATGGCTAAACAGGTTAAACACCTGTGAGAAGAGGATGCTTCAGGGACACCCTCGTACTCAAATTGTTCGTGGGTGTCTTGGAGATTACGCTCCACTCCTTGTGTGATGATTAGTTGTCTTTTCATGACTGGTGAGGCTGGCGGTGAGGAGCCGGGCCTTCACCTGCAGGTGTTGCCATGGCAAAGGACACTTGGAAGAGATTCAGGCAACATTGAAAGGCAAAAGTGAAAATGAGAGTAGAGAGAAAATAGAAGCTTGATTTAAGGAGACTTTTGAGTGGATCAAATCGTCTCCCTCACGATAGCCATGGCCAGACTCCAGATCAACCCTACTTTTTTCCTCCTGACATCTGAGCCTCTCTGAGTCCTGGTAGTCTGGTTAATAAGCTGACTTTGTTTAAAACTTAAAAAAAAAATTTTTTTTTAACATATAACAAGGTTTATTTTTAAAGCACTGTAAAAATTTTTCTGCCCCTAGGAGCCGGGATTTGGTTTCTTAACCCAAACAGAATTAAGAAATTATGAAATGAGAATTGGTTTATTGACTCAGTAAAACAATTTCTCTTTCCTTATCCAAAAAACAGCTAGCCAAGTAGCTCATTTTATCTGCTATGCTGGCTTTTTGTCTCATCACTACCTTCTTTACTGTCCATGCAGTTTTTCCATGAAACCAAGTCGCATTTCTCCGTGTCACTCAGACTTTGCCTCGACTCTCACTTAGTTTGCACATGGAACTCACTTTTCTCTTCCTTTCCACTTCTACATTTTGGCTTATCTTTCAGAATAATCCAGTTTATTTACTGAGCGCTACCCCACCCCCACCCCCAGAACTTGCAGATATTTATGGTCAGATTTTCTACAAGTCATTGTTCTCAAAGTTAGAAAACTCTATATCTCTCTGTATTTTAGGAATTTTCAGTTAAAGCCAGTGACAGATTCCCCCTTTTCACCCTGGTTGGTTAATTCACGTTATATAGTTAGGTTAATAATAATAATGATAACGATAATAATAGTAATAAATATGTGTTGACTGCATAATGAGTGGCATCAGTATCCTAGTGGGGGGATGGGGGGAGGCCCTGGGTACAAGTGCTATGTCCGAGTTCCGCAGGGTTGAGGAGTCCTGTGCTAGAGGTACATGGGAAAGCAAGGCCTCTTCCAAGGTGGATAGTAAAATTTTAATACATACTGGTTTCCTAAATTTCTTCTGAGTTCTTAATAAGAGAAATGTGCCATGCCTCTAGCTGTGCTTTCTCTAGCAGGACAGAGAGAAACACGGGGCTAGGGTCTTGGGAATGTTGGGATGGGGGAGTTTGGAAATGGGAAAGACATCTGTAGGACTCTTCTTGATGTTTCCTTCTGAATTGGTTGAGAAAGATCAAGCCACTCTTAACTGCTATTTCTACTAGGAAACAGATTTGAAATAGGATGATGTTTTTTAAAGTGTAAGGGCTTGCAGATTACTCAGATGTGTACAGTGAGATTGCATTGTTGGGAAGCACTTGGACTGGACAGAACCATCTTCTAGAAATTGGAGTTACCTGAAGCTCTCTGGGTCTTTTTCTTCTGTCATTTCTGTGTTCCCTGGAAAACTGAAGAGAAAGTGTCTTTATAATGAATCTTCTCTTATATGATCTGGGGTGTGATTAACCTTGCTTGGCCTTCATCTTAAAAGTCACTTCCAATAAACAAAAGACCTTCCTCAAGAAAGGTCAGTGGGAGATTGCCCTGTGACGTTGTTCTGAGCTAGAACCTGGAGATGCCTCATAGGCCCCATGATGAGAAAATGTCATTTTCATGGAAGAAAGAGAAGTGAAGGGGGCCTGGCCCTGAGATCTGGTTCTCCTGCACCCAGAGGCTAACGTAGTTTCTCAGTTTGCTCTGTGCAAAGAAAATAGTCTCCAAGGTGAGCACTAATAGTACCATTTTCTGGCATTTGAAGGTCAGCATGGTAAAATTTGCCAACTCGTTCTTCCAGATATGTTGTCTACCTAGAAAAAGGTAGGGACAAAAGTTGTCACAGGTTTTCTGAATATTCTAATCAACTTTTGATCTGGTTGTTCTGTCTAAGCTACCATCGATATCTCAACACGTTATGTGTGAAGCTGAGGCATGAGAGTGACTGACTAATCCTCACCGAACATCTCCTTTATTCCACATCCACACTGTCTTACAGTAAAGCCCTGAAGTTCTTTGATGGGACAAAAAGAATTAATGCCAAAGTTGCATGAGTTACAGCCGCTACCACCTAATTAAAATGATTTTGTGCCAGTTGCTTTTGTTGGGCTGGATCCACACATAATATAATTTTAATCCTGTTTATATACACTCTTGGGATAGATTTGAGATTAGCATTGCCATTTAAGAGAGGTTAATCAAGCATACCGTATGCAGCTTTTGTTTCTCCATTGTATGTGAAAGGTGACCACTGCTGATGGGTTACACAACTGCCCGCTTCCTCGATTAACAAGAAAGAGGTGGTTTTCAGTGTCTGATCATTAACCCAGCCTCAGCCCCGGCGACACTTTCTGTCTAGTCCTTGGAATAGTACAGCTGTTGTCAGTCACGGAGGAGAACTCTAGTTAGGAACCGCTTTGCTTTGGCTGTGGCTACATGCCTCCACACAAGGGGAGGAGGAAGAGAGGAAAAAAAGAGAAAAAAAAATACAGCTCCCCTAAAAAGCAAACACCATTTTTTGTATGCCTGGCTCTGTTTATGTATATAAAATGGACATTATGGTGGAGTGAAAAAGACCCTCGTAAAAATCCTTCTTGAAAACTATTGTTGCTGACAGCCGTGACCTCTGTGAGTCTGCATGTTTACCCATAATTCATAATTAACAAAGACATTAGAACTGCCACAGGAGAATTCTGGGCTTTATTTCTTTCTAACTGGGCAGTACTAATGCTGGAAGTGCTCCCAAATCAGTGATTTAACATTTCAGGAAATCTTGGAGAGGCAGCAGAAGCCTCCTTATATAGCTCATACGCTGGGACTTTGGTGATACAGATACGGCCGAGATAATTATTCAGCTCTCGTTATTGCTGGAGCTCTGCACCTGATCCCCGAGCCATTAGAGCACTCTGCAGGTTATTACAACTATCAAACATCAAGGTCTCTTTTCTAGTCTCTTGACTATGTGGTTATCATTTTACTTCTTTTAAATCCCCCATCTGCATAGAAAGCCTCTGTGTTTTTTACTGAGATCTGCTCACAGTCTTCCCCCCACCCCTTTCTTTATTGCTCCCCAAATGGAGCCCTTTTCTTACCAGCACATTAGCATAAAAATATAAACCTCATGCTTCTCCAGTTGTATTGTTTTTATACCCTCTCTCTTGTTTGATTTCCTCTTTGAGGCTGTGTGCACCTACACTTTAATTTGGGCAGCAAATGAGTCAGTAGAAGAGAATTCTCTTGAGCCCAAGGAAACCACGATAATATAATTTCAGATGATGCGAGCTGTCAGGGCCCATGTTTAACCTTCTGCTTAGTTGAGGGCCCTCTTGACTTTATTGTACGTTTCTGCCTCTTTGCCGCTCTATTTCAATGGTACCCCAAAATGGCAAATTATAGGAGACTACACTGACAATTTTATAAAAAGGCATTTTGTATCGTGGACGTATTTAATGACTTACTACTTTTTAATCCCTTCACCGGCAAAGTGTACCCTTGGAATTTAACAGGAAACACTTGCTTTGATAAAATGCACTTTCAGTTTTGGTCACTGAACCTCGTGGCGCAATAAGTTTGCTTCTAATACTTTCCTAGACTATACCGTGATCGAAAACAGCTCCGAATATTCTGGGCATTGTGTCAGCTATCTAGGGGCAGGCAGTCACTTATGATATATACAGATAATACCATAAATTAAAGTCTGAAGCAGACCTCTGTGGATTGCATCTTAAGTGAAAACAAGTTGCTATTTCTGGATGTTTTACACACCTCACTCCCCTTAGAAATCTTTATTTTGTGTGTGATCTCCACCAAACACCTGTAAAAAAGGCATCCCACCCACTGCAGGCCTATCGGATGAAAAAGCTAACTCACAAGGGGTGAGGGCAGTCGCAGGCAGTATGGTGGGGCTAAGAAACATATGGCTATCTCACTTAATATTGCTGCACAGTCGTCCCACACCATATTCCCTTAAATGGGCATTAGCTCCGTAGCCAAATTAGCAGACTATAACACAAATGAAAATAGGGGCATCTTTTGGTGTTGCAAAAAAGAAAAAAAAAACCCAAACCATGAAACATGACTTAACAGTGTCTATTCATTTTGTGTGTGTGCGTGCGTGTGTGTGTGTGTGTATGTGTGTGTTACATCTAAAAAGAGAAATACAGAGAGGTTTTAAACATAGGTAGTGTTTTAACCATGAGCCGTGTGAGTTTAGTAATTAAATGCTTTAATTTGTACTTTGCTTCATCAGCCTATACAAAGAAACTGTCTGGTTTTTCTGACTGTGGACAAGATGGGTTCCTTTTAGGATCTCCTCCTGCCCCTTTCTACTCAGCCAGTGAGAATATAATATAAAAAATTATATTCTCCTCCTTTGTAAACTTACTGGTGCATGCGTATTTTCTTCCTTAGGAGCTAGGAGCATGGACCTCAATACATACATATATATGTATATATATATATATATACATATATATGTTGTTTATATATATAAGCAAATTCATGTAGGTTAACTATAGAAGTAAATCAGTATGTCACATTTGTTGTGAATTAAGTTTTCCCATAATCAATGACAGTGATATGAATGCTTCAATTCAGGGAACTTCGTATTACTGTGGAATCATCTGACTACTGTCAGGGATTCCCCATTTGTATGCACTTTCAGTTTTGCTACTATATGCAGTTCTTATTCCTTCATATACAATGATCCTTAGCATTAGAGTTTTTGAGTTGAAATATTTCTAATTATGTAGTCTAATCCTCCTATTTAATGAAGAAACAGACATAGAAAAGCCAAATAACTTGCTGAAAGTCACAGAGTTAGCTAGTTTATGGCAGACTTTGGTTCTGGTCTCTTGACCCTCATTTTCTTTCTATAACACATTGCCACTTCCAATAATTACATAATTATTGATATCCTCAAAGCAAGGAAAACACTTGTGAGTTTTCCTTCCAAAAGAAATGGTCATTTGTTCTTAGCCATCCATTCTCTCATTGGTGAGAAAAATGCATAAATTTGCAAGATGGTGGGCCAGCAATATGGCAAAGGCCTTTTCTTTGTATGACAACCAACTGACCCCTAAATGAATTGAACCTATGACCCCCTTCCTCATTAGCTCCAAAAAAAGCTAACTAGCCCAGAAACAATTGTTACAAGCAAGCTACAACACAAATCCACCATGTTATTCCTGTGGGATTAATTAGAGAGCTAAAACAATGCTTTATCTTTGAAAGACATACAAAATCATATTGTTATGTTCTTCTGGCTTGTGAACCTCTTGAAATTGTATGCAAAATTTTATGTAAGAGCAAATATACATTGCTCTGGGGAGAGGGCTCCAAGTTTTCTTAAGATTTTCACAATATATGTGTATGATCCAAAATAGGTTAAAAAAAATTGTTCTATTTCATGCTCCAGTGATTTGTGCTGATGTCATCCCTGGTATTGGTACTCTACCAAAAACAAGAATTGCATTATGCTTCACTAAACTGGAGGAATATATTATTTCTATTTTTTTCCTTGAGGAGAAAAGAAAGAATGGAAAGTAAATATACACATGTGGCCCTTATAATGAGTACTAAATCAATAAAGACTAATCTGGGATATTATGACAATTTAGTTGATGCTAGTTTGAGTAGAGATGGATATCACCCAAGTCTTGAGTGCTGACTTTTGTACACAATGAGAAAAACAATCCTGCAGCCTTGAGTGTGAGGAATATGATGGTATCCAGGATAAAGGGAGTAGAATAGACAAAACATAAAATACTTGAATATTTGACAGCATCTTTAACATATGTAGATGCTGTTTAAGAAATAGTCAGTAGGACTTCTCTAGTCATCAGGGGGTTAAAGCACTATAAAGAAACTTGCATATGTACTTTGTTATCCAAGAGACAGATAGAGAGATGTCGTTCTACTGATATATTACATAAATCATGGTGCCAGCCAGAAAAACAACAGATGACCAATTTGTACAAAGCATTTTTTCCTTATGTTACATTTATTTAAAATACATTAAATCGTTGTGCTAAAATCGAGGCAGCTGGCAGTCCAGGCAACCTTATAAGATTTGTGTTTTCCGGAGCCAGGCCCATTCATTTAGAAAGGTGGATCCGTTGGGCTAGTGTATTTGCTTAGTCATATGCCAAACCCTTGGGGAGCACAGGTAGTCCAGAATTTACCATGTATTCATTTTTTGTTTTTTTGGTTTTTGGTTTTTTAATCAGAAATCTCTTGACAAATGGAAGTCAGATGGTTGATACCCATTTACTCCCAAGTGAAGTCACTAATTAATGGTAACAAGGCTCAACCCAAAGAAAAAGACTCATATGGCATGGAATCTTAAAAATCTGGCCATTTTCCAGGGGCCTCTTCTCTCCTATTTTATGTTCTTTGACATTGATGTGTTGCCTGGTTGACTTTAGGCATAAAAGTCAAGTCTCAGTTGACTGGGTTTATATTAAGCTGATTCAAGCATGGGCCAAATTTGTAGAATTTTAGTGGTTGCTATTGCATATTTTAGTCCATACTTTCATCAGATTCTTAATGGGACTGATAACTCTCAAAAAAGTAACAATCACTGGTAAGAGTTTTGCGTATAGTCACTTAACCCAGCTTCCAATTTCTATATTGTCAACCACAGTCAAAACCAACATTGGATAAACCAGGGCCAGGGTAGAGAAGCCCATCCCAAGTAGTCTAGTCTTGCATGTCTACAGCTTTAGAGACAGCTTAACCTCTAGGGATGCAGTGGTCTTCAGGGGTTGTGGTAGTGTGAACACCTACATAAATTAGTCACTCAAATGTCAGGTTGTTGGTTTCAACAAATTTTCTTCCCTGTTGGCCAATAATAGTCAGAAAATGGAAGACATTTCTTTAAGAAGCTGAATCTTAAAAACTGAAGTCACCAAAAGTGATAGGATTCTATTTGAATTCAACAACTATTTTGTGTCATTACTGTATTCACAACATGCTAGGAACATATTTGGTAAATTTTTAAGGACTCAAATAGACTTTTTTTCCCCTTAGGATACTGAATTAGAGCAAAAGAAAGAAATATAAAACAAAGTCTGTTCTCTCAGTTTATGATCATCATGGAGAGATTTGTATTTTGGGGAGACAGGCAAACAATTAAAAAACAGTTCTAGACCTTGAATTGTGCCCAGTGTATGTCAAAATATGATATACAGAGAAAGGGCCATGACTGGTTAGAAAAAGCAGATGCTCCAGAGATCATTAACCTAAAGAAGGCATTACGGAATCTCTCCATAAGGAAGACTAATAGAAGAGGTAGGAATTGAAATACATTTGAAACTGTAAAGAAGATCTAGATGTATAGGACTGGAGGAGCATTTAATGGTGTTGGTTGACAATAAGACTATACTGATAGGTTTCTAGCACCGCCATTAGAGTGAATATAAGGCAAGTTTTATTTGTGAGTACTTTAAAAAAAAAATAGGTTAGTGGCTTCTCACTGTGTGTGTGTGTGTGTGTGTGTGTGTGTGTGAGGGAGAAAGGAATTGAAATTTTCTCTTTTAAAGGAATTGAAATTTCTCTCTGTAAGACTGCTAAAAAGTAATGGGGCCAGCCTTGAGGAACTGAAAATGTTTCCACCAAAAGTGAGCCCTGGAAAGGGCAGAAGTGAAATGTTATTGAGGATTGTATTAGAGCTAGATTCAGAGGTGCTGGAATCCACATCAGTAGAACATATTCATAGCAGGGTACCCAGGATTGGGAACCTAGGAGAAGAAGATGCCCTCAACAGGTAGCAGTGGTTGGTTTTCAAAAGATTGAGAACCATGGGATTTCTTATTTTCATCAACTAACGGATATGCTATTTAAATACTGTTTATTAGATCTATTATAATGTACATATGGCAAGAGTAAAGTGTGGTAGGGTAAAGTAGGACATATGTGTTAACAAAATACCCAAATTAGTAACCAATAACCTTGTGGAAAATTAAACTATTTATTAGAATCTGAATTGTTAATCAGTTTGAAATCATGCCCAGCCACTATTTTTGTTTTCATTTGAATGTGTGATACATTTTGAAAATTATCAAAGTTTTAATGGCAAAAAGAAAGGAATTAGGTAGGTCTCAGTCTTCTACCAAATGATCAAAATCAGAACTGTGGCTAAATATCAGAGTGTCAGTTTACTATAACATTGGTTTCTTTTCTTCCATCTCTCCCTCTCCCTCCTCTTATTCTTCCCCTCTCTCTAATGAGTTAGAGTTTGAATTCTTGAATTCAAAGGAGTTGTTTCCTCATGCGAGGGGACTGTATCTTTCTGCGTCTTAACAAGATATAAAATTTTGAGCAATTTACAATAAATTCGATAATCTCCTTCCTGTCTAGATACACCAAGCATGGTCAAAGACAACAGTAGAATATAAAGAAAAGTTCAGTGTTTGGGCTTTGGCGTCAGAAGGACTTAAACTTGAACCCTGGATAGTCTACTTGCAAGCTATGGTCAAGTTACTGGGACTCTTTGACTCTGTTTCCTTAACTGTTGAATGGGTACAATAAATTATAGTTTACAGCCTTATGGAAAAAATGAAATAATACATGCAAAGCACTTCAAACAATACCTAGAACACAGGAAGCCTATAATAAATTGTACCTTTTTGATATGGCACTCACATCTGACTTTAGGCTTGACTCTTCAGTCTTATCTTTTATATTAGCTTGACTGTAGAACATCTGAAAGAAATTTTACCATCACTTTCACATAAAAAATTAAAAACTAGGCTTTAGGAAATAGATACTCTTTAATTATTGACTGGGTCCTTGAGAAATAATTACTTAAAATGTAGACTAAGCCTTGCTGTGTATCTGATCCTATTGAAATCCTCCCATTCCTCTTTTTCAGCAGGGAACAACGCAGTCTTGCTGAACTGGCCATGAGATTCCAGAATTCCTAGTTGGCAAATCCTCCAGACTGGTTAGTGCACACATTTGGTAGCTATTTTTTTCCCTGACAATCTTAATATATGTTTTTATTATGTGCGATCCACGTCCTAAATGCTAATTAGCTAAGCTGGAGATCAAATAATTCACTTGGGTATAGAACATGCATTTTTTTTTTAAGAAGTACTCAAATAAACATTTACAAAATAGGTTAAAACAGCTTCTCTCAAGTGGATTGAATACCTGCCTTACAAATTGGCCAGAAGAGATATTTATCTGATTGACTGTAACTGTCCTGAAAGATAAATCATAGATCTAAACTCTTTAAGTAGTGTATGGGGACTAAACCATTAGAGCCAATCAGAGTTGAGTAACTAAGATCTCATGCCATGTTTTAAAGGTGAAAATCTGACCAAAAAAAAAAAAAAAAAAAAAAAAATCATTGACTCCGTTTTAAGCTCTTTGGGTAGATAACGTAAATTGACAGAAAAAGCTAAATATAGTTCAGAGATACTGAAAACTTCCTGATATTCAGGTGAGATGATGCAATATTGAGCTTTAAAAGCAGTAGCCTACATGCATGCTTATTTGACAATCTGAAATATTTCCAAGAGGCCACTAGGACCTTTCAGGTAGGTAATACACAGAAGGAAATTTGCAGTTACGTCCAAACACACCTTTAGAGGACATAACATTCTCCAGGGGCGCTACCATTATAATCTAACATGTCAACTTTTGTTCGTGCTCTAGATTTTTTTTTTCACTCATTACCTCTCCATTTCATTTTTGTGTTTTCTATTCATACTCTCCAAAGCAGAACTATTTGCTTTTCAAATGCATCGTACAAAAAAGGAGGCATCTTTATAGCTCTGCTTAGGTGGAGACACTGGCTGAAAAAAGCAAAAGGGGTTTTGAAATGGGAGCCAAACTATTCTGGCACTTCAACGGTACATCAGGAATCCTAGACCTGTCCTTAACGTGCCTCGCTGTGATTAGCTGTCGTGGCCAGAATGTATAAACTCACTCTGTGTTTGAGAACATGGGAGTGGGCTCTGTTGCGGGTCCTAGGTGTATTTGCCTGTCTTCTCGGGCCAATGGTCTTCAGAACAGAAGGAGTCACTGTTTAAGGCTCTGCTTTTCTTTGGACACTTTGCAGTGAAGGGGAGTTTTAGAAAAGGGGCAGAAAGCTGGAGGCATGCGGCTGGTTTTATCCTTCCTTGAACCTTCTTCACTGCTGTCTTTAGCATCTTCGCTTCATTGCCCACGTGTCACCTGCACTTAGCCATGAGGTGATATATCCTCTTCCATTCCAAAAACATTGATCTAAGTCTCCCTCCTTCCATTTTTTAATAAATCTTAGTGAAGCAATATAACATTCCAGGTCAGTCCTGTAGCGCTGTTCTGGCCTCGCTGGAGTGGCTGCCGCAGAGCATGGAAACTTGCTGGCACGATATTGCAAAGTGACTCTGTGGGGGCTGGACGACTTCCAGCCAGCAATGAACCACGGCCAAGAAACGCCAATATGGATAATGCAAACAAGAGAGATTTGGGGCACATTTCGATTTAACCATCTGATTTAATTGACAGAATAAATGCACCTGTCAACGGGTAATATTCTTGTGATTAGTTTTGGCTGTGATGATGAGATGATGTTAAAAGAATGTCAGAACAACCTGTCCTGGGACTCTTACAGGCAGTTTGAGCGAGGGAAGGTCAGTTTTTAGCTAGTTCAAAGAAGCGGGATTATCCTCTTGTAGTGTGAGGGTATTTTATGGAGACAGTGAACATTTTATTCGACGTTTTCCCTCTGTGCTTAGCCTTCACCACAAATCAGACCAAGTAGGGGATTGAGGCACACGGAAGTAATTGGCTTTTGAATCAGTCTCTATGGCTACTGGGGATAGGTCTCATTTGGAAATGGAAACTCTACGTACTAAGCCTAAGGCTGCACCTGAGTGGTCTTACCTTACCCCAAATTGTCGTTCTTTTGCTGCCAGACTACGCAATTTAAATAGAATTTTAGTGGGGTGAAAATTCAAAGAGGCCTTTAACTGAAGTCCTGTTTTCTTCAGAGAAAATGTAATTTATGAACTTAGAACAAGTATTTTAATTAATACTCGTTTGGTCCTTCATTAACCCTTTGTAGCCTCTCCCATCTCTTCCCAGGAAACCGTGCTCTGATGTTGCTGATGAATGAATTGGCAACTTAACACGTTTCTCGTGGCTCTCCATGTCTGATCTCTGTGCTATTGAACACTGTTGATCTTTTTCTCCTTTTGGAAACTTTCAGTTCCCTGGCTTTCCTGACTGAGCCCGGGGTTCCTTCAGGGTTCCCTCACTCTTTACCTACTCTGTGTAGCCATTGTCCAAGAATCTTGGGTCTGGTCACCTTCTATTTTTTCCTCTCATTTTTCCCTTTGAAGATTTCCCCCCACTCCTATGGCGTTCCTCTTCCTCCTTTCACAGATGCCTCCTAAATTTACCTTCTAGAAGCAACTCTATACGTAATTACTGGTCACATAAGCAATTGCTAGCAGCATGTATCCCAGACTGCATGATTTTTTTTTACTTTCTATTTCTATTGCTTACCATTTATTCCTGTTTCACCCACAATCTCTAAATCATAAAGCTAAATGTTTTAGAAGTCTTTTTGAATATCTGATGAAGGCTATGGATTTTATCTCAGCAAATACTCATACACACCTATATTCAAGGGTGGTTTCTAAATGCGATGAATTCTATCCATTAGCATGTTGAGGATTCACCAGCCTTGTATTAATAACACCTGCTTTAAGCATCTTGGAATTCTTTCGTTTTTCCCTACATCCATCCAGCCAATGACCAAGTCTGGTAGGATAGTGTTTCTCAAAATCTGACTATAAGCCAAGAAACACTTGGATTGTCTATATCTCTACCCAACCCCCTCCCCGCCGCCGCACTGAATCAGAATCACTGAATGAGAGAAGGAAACGTGTGCTATTTAAAGCAGGCAAAACATAGTTTGCAATCCACTGCTAGAGATCGTGCTTTTGCAGTACACCTTCCTTCCACTTTTTTCTTTACATTCCCATTGCCAACTCCCTACTGCAGCTTTAATTACCTTTTTTCCCTGGGATGCTGTAATAATTGCTACGACTATTGATTACCTACTTGATGCCAAGTGCTCTTCATACATTATCTTATTTAATGTTCCCAAGTCTCTAGGAGATAAGCAATATTAACTCCTCCTTCAGTTGTGACAACTCAACTCAAGAAAGGTCAAGCAAGTTATTCAGGTTTACATAGCTAGCAAGTGCTTATGCTAAACTTCCAATCTAGAGTTATTGCTACTCACCACTTCTCATTGCTGTAGCCTCTTGGTCTTTTATCTCTCTATATATAATTCTTTAGCTGTTTTCAAATTAATTTTACTAAAGAAAATTTCTGCCGATCTTTATAACAAATCATGTCACCTTCCATTGTATTTGTTTTTTTCTGTCCTTTCATTAGACCACAAGACCCTCAAGTTCATAGGCTGTGTCTGTCCTGATGTAGAGGAAGAACTCAGTAAATATTTTGAATAAATAATATCTTCACCTTCTAGGAAAACTTTAGTGATTTCCTATTGGCCACTGAGTAATTTCTAAACTGCTTAGGAAATCATCTAGGTTTTCATGTTATATTTCATCTCTCTTTTCCTTATATAACATTTCCTATGTTGTAGTCAAATACACCTTCCCAAAGATGCTCTTTGCTAATTCAACTTTACTCCTTTTCTTTGCTATTCTCTTGGTCTAAGATTTGTTTCTGCTCGATTCTATTGTTATATATTACCAGCCTTTCAGGCCTTAGCATGGATGACACATTTCTGGGAAGGATTTCCTCTTCTTCACCTATTCAGAATCTGACTTATTTTCAGACCCATTATAGCACTTTCTATTATCTTTAAGATACTAGTTTTATTGTTTCTATTGCATATGTTGTATACATATATAATTTTGCCTATTACACTGTAAATCTAACAACAGTGCAGTGTCTTATTTACTTGGAATCCTTGCATATCTATACAAGTGCTTTGTGTATAGAAGATACATAACAACTTGCTGGATATTATCACTTGTTAGAAAATTTAATGTGAGAAAATTTGGTAAACTAGTATATGTGTAAAATATTATGTTTACAGGATCAGAGATAAATATATATTTCTAACAAAGTATCTTTGTGACTCTTAACAATGTGCTCAATTCTTGAATGAATGAAGATCAACTTAAAAAGTTTTGGAGAGGGGGTACCTGGGTGGCCCAGTGGGTTAAAGCCTCTGCCTTGTCTCAGGTCGTGATCTCAGGGTCCTGGGATCAAGCCCCGCATCGGGCTCTCTGCTCCGCAGGGAGCCTGCTTCCTCCTCTCTCTCTGCCTGCCTCTCTGCCTACTTGTGATCTCTATCTGTCAAATAAATAAATAAAATATTTAAAAAAAAAAGTTTTGGAGAAGACGTCTTTGCTGTACTAAGTATGGGTACACACCTAAAATACCTTAAAACATGGTATTTT
Source organism: Enhydra lutris kenyoni (assembly GCF_002288905.1). Taxonomy (NCBI): domain Eukaryota; kingdom Metazoa; phylum Chordata; class Mammalia; order Carnivora; family Mustelidae; genus Enhydra; species Enhydra lutris. The sequence continues at coordinate 9,547,238 of NW_019154102.1, read as the reverse complement.
TGATACAACAAATGGATTACTGGTAGAGCCTGGTAAGTCCCAGTAATCACTAGCAACTACAGATCTGCAAATTTCTCCAGGTTAGTATGTTTGAACTTTCACTTGGGGCCAGTATCCCAGTATCCTAGGCTTTAGGAAAAATTTGGTTTCATGCCTCTGAAACAGGCTCAAAGGCAAATCAACACTGATAATATAAGTGGACTTTGAGTCCCAAATATCTCTGTGTTCTCTTAATTCTGTACTGACTCTGTTAACTATCAGGGGGTAATTCACAGTCAACAGTGAAATGAAGTGGATTTGAATCCTGGATACTAGAGTGAAAGATAAAATTACTTTAAGATGTGCTTCTTCAAAAGAAAAAGGAAGATAAACTCACAATTTAAAAAACATAAGTAATGTCGTAGGATCCCTAGAATTCAAAGGGCCACTTTTCAGTAAAACAACTGAACAGTGGAACATTTTCTCACTGTTCATAGTGATTAGAACTCTGGGATTAACCTGTCCAGCTATTAGATGACACTGCTGCCTCACTAACTTGCAGCTGAAAGTAAATTTGTCTGGTTTTAATAGTGTTACAAAGAAAGTACTCCAATGACAGGTCGGAGACCTAATATAGCACTAACAAAGGGTTTGGAAGGGCTAGGGCTAATTGCAGATGCTCTTGGTAGCAAATGGTTTTAAGTCTTATGCTTAAGTCATTGAAACCAGAGATTCCCATGAGGCCATTGGGCAGAGTGACTGAGGCCAAGCACGTCCTGCCATTGCCACACTCTGCATCCCCATCACACCCAGCCGGGTCTGTAGTGGTGACCTAGTAGGGAGCTCCAGAAGTGATCACTGACAAATTCACAGATGCCCAAATTTACACGAGAGAGTAAGAGTGGAGACAACGGTGTAGGCAAGTCTTGAGAACATAGATTACCTGTGTATTATGTAGACGTAACATGAAATGGATATATTATGTTCATAGTTGTTAATTGTTATTTTTCTCCTGGATTGTTGGGTGAAGGTGATAATCTATGTTTGGGTCTCAAGACATTTTCTGTAAGGCACATTAAATTCGGTAAATTTTTAGGTTTACTATGCACAGAGTCTCTATCTCCCCTCCTTTTCTCCTCTTCCTTCTCTACCTCCTTCTACTCATCTTTGTCTTGTTCCATCTTTTCTTCCTTCCTTATAAGAATTTAAAAACTATTTTTTTCCCATAGGCCACATACAACAGGCCAGAGGCTGGATTTGGCCCGTGAGCCATAGTATCCAGACTCCTGTTCTAGGTAATCAAAGATTACAGTAAGTGAATAGTCTCCATACCAGCTGTGGATAGATTTATCATATTCATAGAATTTATATACAATAAAATATTCCTACTAAACTTATATGAACATTTATTTTTATTTTTAATTATTTAAAATCTAAAAATACTTTATAGTAAGTAATATAAGAATCAATTACTGTATATTAAAATATAATAATAGAAAATAATTTAACTTGGGTTAAATATTTTTAACCTAAGCAAATGTTAAACACTGTAAATATTTTTAAAAAAATCACTGTAAATATAAAAAAAAGTCTCTAGTTTTAGTAGAAGAATGGGCTCCAAAATGAAGTTTACTTTAAGATGTAGAGATATACTTGAGTATCTGGTATACTCATTTATCACTGTCATAAAAAAACCTGTCCTGTGGCTGCCTAGTTTTTATTTTATTTTATTTTATTTTATTTTATTTTATTTTATTTTCTGTACTTTTCAGGTAGAAGTCATAGGTTTCTTCTCCATGTTTCTATCCTCAACTTCTTTATTTTTTTTTTCAAAGATTTATTTATTTATTTGACAGACAGAAATCACAAGGAGGCAGAGAAACAGGCAGAGAGAGAGGAGGAAGCAGGCTCCCCGCTGAGCAGAGAGCCCAATGCGGGGCTCGATCCCAGGACCCTGGGATCATGACCTGAGCTGAAGGCAGAGGCTTAACCCACTGAGCCACCCAGGCGCCCCTATCCTCAACTTCTTGACCACAGAATTCTGTGTTAAAGTATTTTGCATGACGCAAATGCATGAAGCATGAATGCTTAAGTGTAGAGTTGGTGTTTTATTTGATTCCTGAGATTCCTAATATAATAGCTTAAGTGAGTATATGCTAATTTGCTTTCTTTCATAATTTAATTCAGAATATCCAAATTTTGAAGCTAGAGGGCAAAGAAAAGGTTAAAAATGTTTCTTCAAGTGGTTAGTATGCATTGGCCTTCATAGTAGAAGTTGAAAAATGAGAAATGAAGGGCTAATGGCTAAAATAAAAGGTTGAATGCATTATAAAAAGTAATGGGAGAGTATGGAAATACGATTTGATAGTTTCTTCTACAGGATTTACAACCTCCAAAATAGTTTTCCACGTCAATATTCTTACTGCAACATTACATAAGAGAAGACATTGCCAGCCTATCAGATAACATACATTTAGAAATGCACTTTAAGTGTGATAGGAATGGTTATTTTGAAATAAATGGAGAAATGATTAATATCTGAATGTGGTTACCCCAAAATTCATCCAAAGGATCTTCTTTCCTCAATTAATTTTGAAGCTACAGTGTAAATGGAATGACCCACATATTCAGCTAAGCTCTGAACTGTGAATGGGTAAACTACCCCAGTCCTGAATTTATTTCATTGTATTTTATATTGAGAAGTATCCTGCTATTTGTGATGCTTATTTTTGAGAATATTGTTTTTATGCTACAGTTTCTTTCCCATGCAACATAAAAAAATGAATCTCTTACAGACAAATATGTACTCCTAAGTAGGAAGATAAGGCCACTTCTAATTATTCTTATGGAGTAGTCATTAGGGATGGGCAGTCAGAATGAGAGCAGAAGAGTCGAATTTTGAAAGTTATTTCTTTGTCTCTGCATCAGTGTACTTGAGACCAGCTTTTGACTGGGATTGGCATTAATGTGACCTTAGGTTCCTGTAAAGGAGAGAAATATGAGACCTTATTTTCTAATTTATCCCAGTTATCCCAGCCTCTAAGTTCCCTTGTTTTTGACCTAACACACAGGGCTTCTTCTATGTCCCAATTCTACAACATTCTGATATGGCACCTAGAAATTTGCCGACAAGTATGTTAACTTTGATGTTCAAGGCTATTTTTGCATTTCCATAGAGGGTTCTTAAAAACCAAGAACTTTTCAGACTCAAGAAAATGAAAATTTAAGGGCAAAAGGTACAAGGTGGTGCTTTTGAACAACTATGTAAAAAAACATGCAACTTGCATACCATGGTACTCCAGGCTCTCTGGTCAGTTTCTGCATTTTCCCCACATAAAATGTATATGTTCAGCATTTTATAGTACTCTGAAAAGTTTGGAAGATTCATATTTTTCAAATGTGGGAGTTCCTAGAATAATAGTATATATCAAAGAAGGAAAAAGTATCCTTAAAAGAAGCACATACTTTAATTATCCTGGCAGATTATATTTCCAATATTTAGGCCACTGTCATGGCCTAACTTCATCTCCAGAGCTCTCTGGGTCTCCTGGAGGGGGGCATCTGCTTAAGGACAAGAGCAAGTGGAGGAGACATGGAGTCAAGGCAACTCTTCTAGATTCTCACTGAGCCAACTTCAAGCGGCTCTTGCACTGAAAAGAAATGAAAGAACAGAGTATATCCAAACTGACTCTTAGCTTGAAGCTTTCGACTAGGATATGAATCTGCCCTGTTCACCTTCCAAAAAACTAATCCCAAATCAGTTTATGGGATTAGTGCAGTAAATCACTTAATGGTATTTGAGGCATTTTCATGAGAACTAACTTCTGCTGGGTGTTTTCTCCTATTTTATTCCACACAGTTAAGGTTCTTACCTGAACATCTTATAAGCTACAAAGAAAGAGGGCCCGATGCCCTAAATGTTAAAGGGCATAACTCTGATGGTATACATTTTTTAAAATAAAAAACCTAGTCAAACTCCACATAATCTTTTAACAGGCATCTGTTTGTCTAAGGAAGGGTATACATTCTGCTCTATGCTGTTATTTGAAGGAAAGATCAATATTTCACAAATGTTTAAAAATTTACTCTGAACCTAGTAAGTGATAAATTTGCCAGCGCCTAATGTTTTGGCTTGATTTCCAGTTCTTAAAAGCAAGCGTAGAGAGGCAGCCTAAGTCGTGGAAGTACTTCAGCTTAATAACCAAGCTTAATAACCAAAGTAGTTAAACTTACCCAGTGGAAGACAGTTCCCCATTTCCTGTGTGTTTTTTTCAGTTGCTTTCTTATGATCTCACCTCTATAGCTTCAGAGAACGCTGATTGGCTCTCTAGTGGATGCCTTATGCTACTGTGTGCACTGGGGAGGAATGCCCCGTGGTCCCTGAACTTGAGAAACTCCCAGTGACCTATTTCTTAAATCAGTCTCAGTTATAATGCTTCATAGAATATATAGATTCTTCTAAATTTTGGTATGAAGATATTTGCTTTGAAATATGGGACACTTTGGGACGCCTGGGTGGCTCAGTTGGTTAAGCAGCTGCCTTCGGCTCAGGTCATGATCCCAGCGTCCTGGGATCGAGTCCCACATCGGGCTCCTTGCTCGTCAGGGAGCCTGCTTCTCCCTCTGCCTCTGCCTGCCATTCTGTCTGCCTGTGCTCGCTCTCTCTCCCTCTCTCTCTCTGACAAATAAATAAATAAAATCTTTAAAAAAAAAAAAAAAAAAAGAAATATGGGACACTTTTTGGAGGGGAGAAGGGTGGGGTTTGGGTGAGCCTGGTGGTGGGTATTATGGTGGGCACGTATTGCATGGAGCACTGGGTGTGGTGCATAAACAATGAATTTTGGAACACTGAAAAAAAATTTAATTTAATTTAAAAAAAAAAGACATATAGGATACTTTTCCCATTGATCTTGTTTCATAAAATTAGAGGCAGATTCCTGAATTTAAAAATTATTCTATGCATGACTTCCATATTTGTCTAGAGTAGTAATTTTTATATTAATGTGATATATTTGGGGGATTTAGGTTCTTGTTTCAATGTGTGTTTGTATACACCACTTTTTTTTTTTTTTAAGATTTATTTATTTGAAAGAGAGAGAGTGCATGCAGGAGTGCATGTGCCTGCACACACCAGAGTGAGGGGAGGGGCAGAGGGAAAGAATCTGCAAGCAGACTCCCGGCTGAGCTTGGAGCTGGTCCAGGGGTTGTATCACATGACCTGTGAGATCATGACCTGAGCTCAACAGACTGAGCCACCCAGGTGTCCCTACATCACTTATTTAAGGTATACATATTCTCTCCTTTCACAGTTCCATCCCCAGAACATTAAGGTCGGCTTCAGCTTCCTCAATTTTCTCTTCTTCCTTTCCTTCTTGGTGTTTATTAGAGCTGGACACAAATAACACTCTCTGTCATTTCAGTATTTCTGTTTTAACAAGATGGAGTTTACTCAGGTGATTTTCTTTATATTTTTGAGATTCTACACTGTATGAAATTAATTAGCTCCCTCATAGTCATTTCTGATAATTTATAATGCTGTTTACCACGTTTATGAGCAACCTAATTGCTTTAAATCTATTTTGAAATTCATATAATTACATCAGAGTTGTATTGAAGTTTTCAGAACTAAGGACTTTATCAGTTTTTAGGCCATCTTAAAATTTGTTTATTATCTCAAGTGAAGAATTTACATGTTGTTCATAGTGCTGTTTGCGTACAATCGAATAAGTGAGGAGAAGGCCAATTTGATAAATTAAAGTTGCAAGAAAGATCCCCACGACACATCTTGTGGTGAGGTGAATAGGGTTCCATTCAGGCAAGTATCCTACATTAATTAATGTCATAATTAATATACAGGGCTTTTGTGCAAAACAAAAAGAATCTTAATCATGAAACAACTTTGGAATAAATGGAAATATATATGGTACATTGGGATGGGAAATAATTATATAAAAACACAATCACTTGAGTTGATAAGTAATTGATATAAGCCTTTGTAATTAGTATAAATTACAACATATATATGCTAGATTGCACAAATATTAAGCACACAGCTTGAAAGATTTTTATAAGTTGAGTATATTCATGCAACAATCAACAGTAGTGAGAGTTCCCATTGTTTAGCATTCTTGCCAATACTTGATATCGGGAATCCTTTTGGTTTTAGTCATTTTCATGGATGTGTAATTGTATAACATTGTAGCTTTAATTGGCATTTCTCTGATAATTATTCATTTTGAATACCCCTTCATTTTCTTATTAACCTTTTGGATAAATTCTTTTGAGTGGTACCTCAAAAGAGGTCTTTTGTCTATTCCTTGATATTCTGTAGTTTTCTTATTTATAGAAGATTTTATATATTCTGGATAGGAATACTTTGTCAAACATATATATTGCAAATATCTTCTCCTATTCTGTTTTGTATTTAAATGTTTGGTGTCTTTTGGTAAGAAGTTCTTAATTTAATGATGTTTAATTAAATTGATCTTTTCCTTCATGATTGGTGCTTTATTATCCTACTCAAGAAATTTTCACCATGCTAAGATCATAAGATATTCTATGTTTTATTATAGAAGTTTTTTAAAACTTTATCTTTTTTTGTTTAGACTTTACTATCAGGCTAAAATTTAATAAAAATATTTTCTATTAACCTTTTCTATTAGGATTCCTAATTCCCATTGGAATTGGTTTTTATGTTTTAAGTTAGGGATCAGCCAAGATGAGCCTAAGAGGCATGATAACTAAAGGTAATGCAGTATCCTGTCTGGGATCCTGGAATGGAAGAAGAATATTAGATAAAAGTTAAGGAATTCTGAATAACCTAAGGACTTTAGTTAATGTATATATATTAATTCATTAACAGTATATCATACTAATTTGTACTCCTGAAACAAATAATACGTATGTTAATAAAATAAAAAAATAAGATGTTAATAGGGGAAACTCAGTGTAGGGTATGTGGGCATTCTGTATTATCTTCTCAATATTTATATAAATCTGAAATTCTTTTCTAATTATAAAGTCTATTAAAAAATAAATGTTGGGCACCTGAGTGGCTCACTGGGTTAAGCCTCTGCCTTCGGCTCAGGTCATGATCTCAGGTTCCTGGGATCCAGCCCCGCATTGGGCTCTCTGCTCAGCAGGGAACCTGCTTCCCCCCGCCCCCCGTCTCTGCCTCTCTCTCAGCCTGCTTGTGATCTCTCTCTCTGTCAAAAGAATAAATAAAATATTTAAAATAAATAAATAAATAAATGTTAAATGAATGGAAAACATGCACAGTAGCCGCAAACATTATTTATTTGGGTGTTGCAAAGAAGAGAGGGAGATGAACAGTTTAAAAAAGAAGGTAGGGAAAGAACAGTACATATGCTAAAATTATATATAATAAATCAGATTGATACAAGACTATATGTGTATATATGTATGCACTTATATGTAAAGGCAGATATCTGAAAGAAAAGTCACCAGAACTTAAGAAATAGCTATCTTTGACCACTGAAATTGCAGACAAATCCTCTCCTCTCTCCTTCCCTCCATTCTTTCCTTTCTTCCTCCCTCCCTCTCTCCTTCCCTCCCTCTCTCCTTTCTCCTTCCTTCCTTTCTTCCTCTTCCCTGCATTGTTTAAATTTTTGAACAAAGGAAGCACCGGAGTGGCTCAGTTGGTTAAGCATCTGTCTTCAGGTCAGGTTATGATCCCTGGGTCCTGAGATCTAGCCCCACTTCAGGCTCCCTGCTCAGCAGGAAGTCTGCTTCTCCCTCTCTCTCTGCCCCTCCCCTCTCCTCCCTCCCCCTTGCTCATGCTCTCTCTCTCTCTCTCTCTCTCTCTCTCTCTCGCTGTTGCTCTCAAATAAATAAGTAAAATCTTTAAAAATTTTTTTGGAACAAAGAATATATTTTTTTTATATAAGAGAAGAGTATAGTTTTAAGTATAAGTGATTCTGAGTTAGATGCCCTAGGTTAGTTATACTTTGAAATTTCAAATTTACCACTTCCTTATCTGGGTCTCTAAAGCTTTTGGATCCACCTTCAACAAATTATAGAAAACCACAATATTGTAGTTCTTCACTGAAGAATAAAATATGAAATTACTGGTACTCTAACACAGATCATAATGAGATAAATAACATCTCAGAAGACCATATGAGAGATATGCAGACTGACCACTGTTCTAGTTAGAGATGACAAATATGAAGCCTCATTACCATTCCTGCTCTTAGAACTCCATATTATTTCCTTGGGTCAAGCGAGATCATTAGAGGGTAGCAAAAATAGTTATTTTCTTAGTCTTTATAGAATCACATGTACTAATTTCTTGTTTAAGGATGAGCCATAAACTTTTTATCAAAATCCAGTGTAAGATTCATATGGCCTTATCCCATCTGTATTAAAGATACTGTTCAAGATATTTTCTACCTAGTGGCCCAGTATATGAACTACTAAATGATAAATATTTATTATTGTTGTTGTTGTATCTTTTAGGATATCTTACTAGAGAAAGCTCTGATTTCCATGAGGCTAGGCTCTGCCTTTCTGCTAATGAGAATTATAATTGGTAATGTTTCTCTTTTAACCTGAATTCCAGTAAGCTCTGAGACAAATTTGAGCTTCAGCTATTACAGTTATGTTCTCCTTATTTGTTTGTTTTTATTTAGTTTTACCTCTCTTATTCCATAAAATATTTGAGACAATGGTTTGAATTTCATATTGCTATTTTTCCTGGTTTTATAGTTCTATTTTTCTTGATTTTGATTTTTCTATTTTTATTTTATTGCTTTTTTGTTACATTTGTGAAATTCAGTAGCATATGAGTAAGTAAAACATCTGAATTATAGAGTATTTTAAAATTGCTTTTTAAAAATTTCAAATATATATCATAACTTGGATTTGACTTTAAAATGTGCTAACTTGGAGCAGCTGGATGGGTCAGTTGAATGTCTGACGAGTGATTTCAGCTCAAGTCATGATTTCATGGGTGGTGAGATCCAGCCCTTTGTGGGGCTCCCTGCTCAGCAGGGAGTTTGCTCGAGATTCTCTCCCTCTGTCCCTCCTCCTGCTCTCTCTCTCTCTCAAAAATAAATAAATCTTTAAAAAATAAATTTTAAAATGTACTAACTTGTTTGGACAATATGCCTTGGGTACTCCTTTGATGAATTGATATGAATTTGATGTCGTTGGAAGAGTATTAGACCAAGATTTGAAAGACTTAAATTCTATTTTTGTTGTTATGGTTTAACTGGGATTAATGATTTAATGTCTCTAGGACTATTCTTCTCAGAGTAAGAAAATATATAGCCTTTTTGTTATAAAAATTAATCAGTTTTACATATTGGTTTATATTTTTTAAGGAATTGCCTTTAATGAATTTCAGTACATAAGCAAAACTAACAATCAATGGAAAAAATACAAACATCTCGGGGCGCCTGGGTGGCTCAGTGGGTTAAAGCCTCTGCCTTTGGCCAGGTCATGATCTCAGGGTCCTGGGATCAAGCCCCGCATCGGGCTCTCTGCTCAGCAGGGAGCCTGCTTCCCTTCCTCTCTCTCTGCCTGCCTCTCTGCCTACTTGTGATCTCTGTCAAATGAATAAAATCTTAAAAACAAAAACAAACATCTCCATGTTCAAAATACATTTGATAATTTACTGGGAAAGAAATTTTTAGAGAAAGTCTTATGAGAAAAAGACTTTTGTCCATTTGGACATTTGGCGAGCATTTTAATAATTTTGGGAGGATACATTTTAAAGTTGAAATTCCCATGACCTCATATTCTAATGGTTGTCATTAAGTTGTTAGAAGCTTCAGTCTGAGAATGATTCCAAAGCAACCCCTTTACTGGACTACAACCCAACTGAGAATTTACATTAGAGGACAGTAATGCATATAGTTATACTCTTAAAGGACTCTGCTTTGGGATTCTCTCTTTTTTCCCCCATTTGGAGCTCCCAGTGACCTCCAAGTGCTGACTGAGTGTAGAACAGTATAAGCAGATTTATTCTAATTTGTTGGAAGTGTTTATTTCAAGTGAATGATAGCAGTCAACCCCTAAATTTTCAATGTGGTCCTTGAAGAAACAGAGTGTTACATACTGGTAAACTTTACTGCTTATTTATTGCCATATAAGGAATCACAAATGACTTTTTTATTCCAGACATTCTTCAACCTCTGTGAATAATCAGACAATAAAAATGAAATCTTCAACATTTTTTAATTACTCTCTTCACACATCCAAGAAACTACCGGACCACACAAGAAAACTATTGTTAATACCAACTAGGAAAGATAGATGTGTAATTGGGAGTAATGGTGTCTGAAAATTAAATCTTAAGTTGTAGGAGCTTTTTAAAATCACAATTTGATTCAAAATTTGTGCTTCTTTGAAAATGCCTGCTTTCAATGAGGTTGCATGTATCATTCATTGTATGAATGAATACATCATAAAAATAGTCATCAGTATTATTTTCTTGCTTATTCTTCATGAAAAATTCTCCATAATAAATATTTTTCAAGACTTGATTTCCTTTCCACTTAGTTTCCACAGTAGAATCATTTCTTTTGGGCTGATTATTACACAATATTTCATGGGATAGTCTGAATACTGGAAAAATATATATATTTTTTAAAATGTAAAATTCCATTCTAGACACCTGCAAAGCAGAGAACATTTTGGTAACTGGAGAATTTAGAATTCCAGATTGAATTTTAAAGTTTTTGATTCTTTTTAATGGGGTAATCCTTGACCAGATGTAGGAAGTTTTCTCTCTCTCTCTCTCTCGTGGGATGTAAAGTCACGTGTTTATTTGGAGTCCAAATGTCACCTTATCTTTCAAAGTATAGGTCTTATTGCACACAACTAGTAAAGTTCCATGCAATAAGTTACAACTATAAGGAGAACATTTCTAGATTGCTCTTTGCACATGGGTAGACACAAAAATATACATAGATGTTAATCTAAAATATCTGTGTGGAAATGCATTTTTGTGCTTTGGAATAGCAAGAATAAGTATTTTTTCTAAATAATTCTTCTAAAGAAAACTTGCTTTACATATTACTTAAAATATATCTATGAATTATAGAAAATAAAATGCATTTCATATTTTAAATTTTGAAACCATTGTAGATTCCTAAAAAATTGAAAAACAATTTACAGGAAGGTCCAATGCACCCATTGCCCAGTCTTTCCTTTCTTTTATAACTATGATACAATATCACACTAAGAAATTGATGTTGCTACAATGCATGCTCATATATTTGTTGAAGGATAAATAATTAACTGTTTTAATAAGGATAATAATGAATTAATTTCAAATAGTAATTTTGTTAGTCCTAAAAAAACCTCAATCATTTAAGTTTGAAATTATACACATAAACATACATGGAACTGAAACATTAAATTACTTGATATTTGCCAATTTGGATCTACTAGATAACTCTTTAGATTATATATCTATATTTATCTATATGTAGATAGAGACAGATATATATTAATTACTATCTTCAATTGAATCATATAAAATTGCCAATATTCAAACTTTTGACTCATAAGTTGGCCATTTCTTAAAATGAGTCAATATAATATATCATCTCTTATTTCTATCAAAGTATGTATAAATTATTTTAGCATGCTAGCAGTTTGAGCTACTTAGAATACTGGAAAAGTGTTGAAAGTATGGGTCAGAAAGGATTAAGGGAAAATATTGGGAATGACTTTAGAACAGTTTAGAAGAGTAGATTTTTAGTGAGGTTAAGAATCCATGTAAAATCTGATGGACCTCCTCTAGCTCTAGATTATTTTCTTGAGTCAAGCCAGACCATCAGAAAGCTGTGTGCAAGATTTCAGATATAATTTTTCTAAGAAAACATTCCTATGAGAGGCTCCGTTTTTCAAATTTCTAGTCATTCCTCAGTCAGAGGCTATTTATCTACTCACATCACCTAAAAGTGTACTCATTCCTTATTTTGCTCTCCTAAGGTCTGAAAAAGTATACTTTTCTAAAATTTCTAAAAATTTCAACAAACTCTTAGAGAATATTCTATTGATCTTGATTACTGTAGATTAACAAAAATAAATAATGAGATAATTTCTTAGCAGTATTTTAGAAAAGACCAGAAATCTAAAATATTCAGCTTAACAGTGGAGTCCCCAGCTGGAGTCCCCAGCCTTAGTGGGTCTCCTGTGATCTCTAGCTGTAGAACCAACTATGTTCTGAAAGGTCATATCTAGTAACAGGAAGAACAGTCTGTATTTCAGAGTTACCAGGGTCTCATCAGAGTTTTATCACATGGGACATAGGCATAGTTCCTTTCAGACAAATGAGAGATGTTATCTATTTAGAATTAAAATTCAGAAAAGGATATTCCAACTTGGCTACATCCTAGGCTAAGTGAATTATTAGGATTCAATGAATTAATAATATCTAGAAAAATAATGTAAAGGCATTGAGAGTGCTGAAAGAGATGTAGATTTTTGAGGGATATGTTTGGATATAGAGCATGACACCACAGAAATTTGATTTAAATTCATCAAATCTTTCCAATTTAATTTACTTCTGAGATATTTTTCCGCCCTGGAAATTAGATAGGCTTGGGCAGGAGATATGGACAACTTAGTTTCAGATCTAACTAACTCAAAGAATAACTTTAACTGAAGTCGGGGGACTATGGGAACTCTAGTTTCCATCTGCTCTAATGACAGTTCAATGGGCTTGTCCATGGAACATTGATTTCAGTATCTCTGGGGAAGGCTGACAAACACAGTTCCCTATTTAGAGTTATGTCCATGGCTGGTCATCTGGCGTGGCAGAGCCATCCGGCTTCCTGTCCTCTGGGACGCTGCACAACACTGATCTACTCTCACCCATAGTTTATGTTGCTTGCCTGCTCAGCTGGTGCCAACCCAAGCAAGACCTAGTCTTTCTCAGTGACCTTGCTAGCCCAAACTGAACAATCACACCATGCAGCTAAGTTTGCTCTATTTTCCTACTAATATAAGAGTTTTTTCTTGTTTCACTTGTCTTAAAATTTCCAGTGATACTGGAAAAACTTGAGGCACAAGGGACTGGGAGGAGCGGGGAAGCAATGGGTGACTTGTGAGTAGAGGCAATGATAAAGTATTCAGTGCCCAATTAGAGAATCTTTTTTTCTAGTTTCTTTCTCTTTTCCACCAGATACTACTAAGTACATTTACACATTTGAGATAGACCATTTATAAGGCAGACTTCTTATTTTCCTTCCTTATTTTTTTCCAAGGAAGTCATTGAGAAAGAGAATAACAATATAAACTTATTATTTAATTTTTATAGGAACATTCTACATGATAACAATCATGATGCTAGAGATGGCCTAATAAGGATATGGCTGATAATTTTAGAGTTGACTGTTAAGGATGAGCTTAGAAAATGGACTAGTCATGGTTGACCACAAGCGGTAATTATGGTTATTGTGAATTACCATTAGCTGACCATGAGTCACACAGCATCCCAGTTCTGGGTAAAACAAGATGTTTAGTACCTCCTTTGCAAAACTCTTTCTCCTTTCCTGGCTTGTCTCTCCTCTCTTGAATGTCTTTATATCTAGCAGTCCCTTCATTCTCTGCTGGACCGTCTGGTATAGAAATGTATTCAGGTTCAGTTCTCAGCACTTATCTCATTCTGCTTCAGGAAGTTTCATCTGGAGATTTCAGATTTAACTCACCTTCATAATTAATATTACTTTTGACCAATCTCTCTGGTTCTAATCTACACATCTAGAGTTTCCCTATATTTTCCTTTCTTTTCATTCCTAGTGACTTAGCCCAGACCTTATTCATGTTGACCTAAATTCTTAGACTAATCCCTATTTAAAGCTTTCTTCTAATCCTCTTTATGGCTATCTCTTCTTGGAGATAAAGAAAGGAGATCAGGAACCAAACCCTGACTCAGAACTTTTTATGAAGAATGTTGATTATTTCTCATTTTTTAGGAGATGAAGAGATGAAATCTTAATGATATGATTTAGAATCAAATAAGACCAAGCTATATGATTTGTTAAATTGTCTCCCAGAGTTGGATAAAATAGTTGATCCAATAATGAATAAATAACCAACATTTCCAAATGGATCTTGAAGAAAAGGAGATGCTCAGAGACTCCATTCTGATATTAGCTGCACTAGGGGAGATGAGTAGATGTAAAATGTGACTCAAAGAAAGGGTTACTAACACTGCATTTATTGTCAGTATACATATCCAGAGGATGAGAATGCTGCCTCAGAGTTCCCAGAGAGCTGGAGTAAAAGAACAGTGTAATTGTAGATGCTGTTTCTTAAAAATACATCTAATACTTACAAATTCTAATTTATTCTGTATACTGCTGTGTTACCTTGCTGGAACAGTGGGTCATTCTCCTCAAAAATCTTTTGCCTTCTTAGTATATAAATGATGGAAATGATTTAATTAGTGATTTCCACAGTTGTTTTTTCCCATATTTCCATTGCCACTTTCTAGGCCACCTTCTCCCTTCACACCAAAACCACATACCCTAAATAGCAGCTATTTTGGTCTTTTTGTTGTTTCTTGGCTACTCCACATACTCATCAATCTTTGGGCTTTTGCTCCAGTTTTTTCCTCCCTTAGAATGTCCCTTATTCCCCACTTCAGAAACATAGTTCAAGATTTACCTCTTCTGAGAAATCTGCTCGAATCTAAAATTGTCACTCTTTTCTATTTCCCTAGTAGTTTTAATCTTTGTTACACCACAAATCATCTTAGCCCTTAAGTTAATGTTTTTGTTTCTGAATCCTATACTAATTTTCTCTGTCATGTAGACATTCAGTAATGTTGCTAAACAGAATTGAACTCATTTAAGTTATGCTAAGCTATAGCTCACTAGGTCTTGATTAGGGGGTCAGCACCAAAATTGCAATCTTCCTTTCAACTACTATAGGGCCAAAGCTCCACATTTAAAAATGGAATATCAAAAACAGTTTTCTTGTGCGGCTTATATAAAGGATTATTTATTCACTTTATTAAGCCAAGAACTGTGCTAGGGATGTTAGCACTATGCAAGTTGGATAAGAAATGATCCCTCAGGTAGTGTAGCATCTATAGAAGGGAGGAGACACTTAAGAACTTCATCAGAATAAAAGATTATATAGAGAATGTGAACAGACTCAAAGAACATAGGACCAATAACCGTGCTTAGGAGAACATCAGGAAATAGTTCATGAAAGTTTTAAAATATAAGTAGGCACTATCCTCCAGTTTGATAAAGATAACAGGATATTCATGGTACTCTCAAATTTCAATTTAGAGTTTGTTTAATTATGGAACTGGTGTCCCGGCAATAATTTTAGGAATTTATCTGAATGCATTTATATGTAAGATTGTGTATGTGAGTGTGTATGTATGTGTGTTAAGCTCAAAGGGTAGGTGGAATCAGCCAGGTGCATAGCTGCTACTGCACACTGCACACATCTGCTAGGCCTTGCCCAGCCACGCACCCCCAGGCAACATCACCGGCCTTGCCCAGCCATGCCCAGCCCACGTTGTGGACTATGCCCAACCTTGCATCTCCAGCTGTCCCAGTGCAGCCCCTAACCACCGAACTGCTTTGGAGATCTGGCAAGGACTAGTGGCCCAATGCACATTTTGCTAACACGACCACGCTGCTTCCAAGTATCCCAGCAGTCACATTCTCCTCCCTCCCCAACCCTGGGCTAGCCTTCCTGGGTCCTACTAACATCATAGAGAGCAAACACAGCCTACAACAGGCAAAGAGAGCAAAAAACTACATGGAAAGGAAAAGTTACTCAGACACAACAGAGCATAAGTAACACACAACAGATACTCTTCTGAAGTGCCAGATTCTGGCGAACAGTGGACACTGCACTCCAGTGACCAGGACCTCTTCTTCATAAAGTCACTGCTTTCAAGAGCAGAAGACACAGCTGATTTTCTTAACACAGAGAAACAGACACAGAGTGACAGACAAAATAAGAAAACAGATAAATTTATCCCAAAAGAAAGAACAGAAACTAGGCCATGGCCAGAGATCGAAGCAAAACAGGTATAAGTGCCTGATAAAGCATTTAAAGCAATGATCATAAGGATAGTTGCTGAATTGAGAAGAGAATAGAAGACATGAGTAAGATCCTTAACACAGAGATAAGGAATAACATAGTAGAGATAATACAGCAGAGATAAAGGAATAACATAGCTCAATAGATGAAATGAGAAATATGTTTGATAGAATGATTGGCAGGATGGAAGAAACAAAGGAACCAGTTAATGATCTAGAAAACAGAGTAACAGTAATCAAGTAATCAAGCTAAATGGAAAGAGAGAAAAAAGAATTATGCAAAATGAGAATAAACTTATGGAACTCAGTGACTCCATCAAACATAATAACATTCACATTCTAGGAGTCCTAGAAGAAGAGAGAAAAAGGGGCAGAAAATTTATTTGAATAAATAATAGCTAAAAACTTCACTAATCTAGAAAAGGAAACAGATAAACGGCATAGAGAAGTCCCATCAAAATCAACAAAAGCAGACATATACCAAGACAAATCAAAATTAAATTGGCAAAATATAGTGATGAAGAAAAAATTTTTAAAGCAGCAAGACTCAAGAAGTCAGTAACTTACAAGGGAAAACCCACAAGCTAGCAAGGGATTTTTTAACAGAAGCTTTGCAAGCCAGAAGGGAGTGGCATGACATATTCAAAATGCTGAAAGGGAAAAATCTACAGCCAAGAATACTCTATCCAAGAAGGCTATTGTACAGAATAGAAGGAGAGATAGTTTTCAAGACAAACAAAAATTAAAGGAGTTCATGACTGCTATACCAGTCCTGCAAGAAATATTAAAGGGGACTCTTTGAGTGGAAAGGAGACCAAAGTGACAGTATAGAGGTAGGAAACACAAAAACAGTAAAAATGAATATTTCTGTTAAAAATCTATTAAGGACCTCACACAAAAAAGGATATAAAATATAATAACATATATCTAAAATGTGAGGAGGAGAGGAGGAAAAAATGGTTTCAAATGTAAACAACCATCAATTCAATATAGATGTTATATACTAACCTAATGGTAACCATGTATCAAAAGCCACCAATAATTATGCAAATAAAGAGAAAGAAATCCAAATATATTACTAAAGAAAATCATTAAAACATTAAAGACAAAAAAGAATCAAAGAAAATCTTCAAAAACAACCACAAAACAAGTTATAAAATAGTAGTAAATATCTATCAATAATTACTTAGAATACAAATGGACTAAACACCCCCAATCAAAAGACATGGAGTGACAGAATGGATAAAAAATAAGTTCTATCTATATGCTGCCTATAAGAGACTAATTTTAGACCTAAACAGCTGCAAATTGAAAGTGAGAGGATGGAGAAATATCTGTCATGCAAATGGATGTCAAACAATGCAAGAGTAGCAATACTTATATTAGACAAAATAGATTTTGAAATAAAAACTGTAACAAGAGACAGAAAAGGATACTATATGATAAAAAGGGGGACAATCCAAGGAGAAGATATAACAATCGTAAATATTTATGCACCCAACACAAGATCACTCAAATACATAAAACAGTTAATAACAAACATAAAGGGAATAATTGATAATAATACAGAAAGAGTAGGGGACTTTAATACCCCACTAACATCAATGTACAGATCTTCTAAACAGAAAATCAACAAAAAAGGATGGGTTTGAATGACATATTGGGACAGATGAACTCAACAGATATATTTAGAACATTCCATCTTAAAATACCAGAATACACATTCTTTTCAAGTGCACTTGGAAAATTTTCCAGAACAGATCACATATTATCCCACAAAGCAAACCTCAACAAATTCATGAAGACTGGAATCATTAATGCATCTTTTCTGACCACAATGCTATGAAATTAGAAGTCATCTAGAAGAAAAAATCTGGAAAGACCACAAATACATGGAGGTTAAATAACATGCTACTAAACAATGAATGGGTCAACTGGAAAATAAAAGAAGAAATTAAAAAGTACATGGAAACAAATGAAAATACAATGCTTTAAAACCTATAGGATGCAGCAAATGTAGTTTTCAGAGGAAAGTTTATAGCAATACAGGCCTACTTTAAGAAGCAAAAACTAATTTCAAACAACTTAACCTTACATCTAGATGAACTACAAAAAAGAACAGTAAACAGAACCTAAAACCAGAAGGAAGGAAGGAAATAATAAAGATTAAAGCAGAAGTAAATGATAGAGACACACACACACACAGGGAGATAGAAGACAACAATGGAATCAGGAGCTGATTCTTTAAAAAAAAAAAAAAACAATAAAATTGATAAACCTCTAGCCAGATTCTCAAGAAAAAGAGAAAGGACTGAAATAAATAAAATCACAAATGAGAGAGGAAAAATAACAACTAATGCCACAGAAATACAATTATAAGAGATTATGATAAACTATATACCATCAAATCGGACAACACACAAATTGGACAACCTGAAAGAAATGGATAAATTCCTAGAGACATATAAACTACCAAAACTGAAACAGAAAGAAATAGAAAATTTGAATAAACCAATAAACAGCAAAGAAATTGAATTAGTAATCAAAAAGTTCCCAACAAACAAAAGTCCAGAACCAGATGGGTTCACAAGCAAATTCTACCATACAATTCAAGAAGAGTTAATACCTATTCTCAAACTATTCCAAAAAATACAAGAGCAAGGAAAACTTCCAAATTCATTCTATGAGGCCAGCATTACCCTGATACCAAAACCGGATAAAGATGCTACTAAAAAAAGAGACTATAGGCCAATATTACTGATGAACAGAGGTGCAAAAATTCACAACAAAATACTAGAAAACCAAATTCAACAATACATTTTTAAAAATCACTCATGAAGATCAAGTGGGATTTATTCCTGGGTTACCAGGGTGGTTCAATATCTGCAAATCAATCAACATGATAAATCACATCAGTTAAGAGAAAGGATAAGAATCATATGATTATTTCAATAGAAACAGAAAAAGCATCTGACAAAATACAACATCCATTCATGATAAAAACCTTCAACAAAGTAGGACTAGAGGGAACATACCTCAACATAATAAAAGCAGTAAGTGAAAAACCCAGATACATCATCCTTACTGGGGAAAAACAGAGCTTTTCCCCTAAGGTCAGAAAAAAAAGCAAGGATGTCCACTCTCACCACTGTTACTTAACATAGCACTGGAAGTTCTAGCCACAACAATCAGACTACAAAAAGAAATAAAAGACATTTAAATCAGTAAGAAAGACATCAAACTTTCATTATTTTTAGATGATATCATACTCTATAGAGAAAATCCAAAAGACTAAGAACTACTTGAACTGATAAATGAATTCAGTAGTCACAGGATACAAAATCAACATACAGAAATCTGTTGCATTTTTATACATGAATGATGACACAGCAGAAAAAGAAATCAAGGAATGGATCACATTTGCAATTACACCAAAAAACAGTACAATACCTAGGAATAAACCTAACCAAAGAGGTGAAAAGACCTGTACTCTGAAAACTGTAAAACACTAATGAAAGAAATTGAAGACGACACAAAGAAATGAAAAAACATTCCATGCCTGTGGATTGGAAGAACAGATATTGTTAAAATATCTATACTACTCAAGGAAATCTACATATTTAATGCAATCCCTATCAAAATACCAACAGCATTTTTCTGGAACTAGAACAATCCTAAAATTTGTATGGAACTTCAAAAGATTCCAAATAGTCAAAGCAATCATGAAAAAGAAAAATAGGGCCTGGGTGGCTCAGTCATTAAGCGTCTGCCTTTGGCTCAGGTCATGATCCTAGGGTCCTGGGATTGAGTCCTGCATACGGCTCCCTGCTCAGCGGGGAGCCTGCTTCTCCCACTCCCACTCCTCCTGCTTGTGCTCCCTCTCTCACCTTCTCTGTCAAATAAATAAATAAAATCTTTGAAAAAAAAAAAAAGAAAGAAAGAAAAAGCTGTAGACATTACAATTCTGGATTTTATGTTATATTCCAAAGCTGTAGTAATAAAAACACTATTGCGGGGCGCCTGGGTTGCTCAGTGGGTTAAAGCCTCTGCCTTCGGCTCAGGTCATGATCCCAGAGTCCTGGAATCAAGTCCTGCATAGGGCTCTCTGCTCAGCGGGGAGCCTGCTTCCTCCTCTCTCTGCCTGTCTCTCTGCCTACTTGTGATCTCTGTCTGTCCAATAAATAAATAAAATCTCTAGAAAAAAATAACAACAGTATTGTATTGGCACAGAAATAGGCATATAGATCAATAAAATGGAAGAGAAAATTGAGAAATAAACCTACAATTATATGGTCAATTAATCTTCGACAAAGCAGGAAAGAATATCCAATGGACAAAAGACAGTCTTTTCAATAAATAGTGTTGGAAAAACTGGATAGCAACATGCAAAAGAATGAAACTGGACCACTTTCTTATGTCATACACAAAAATAAATTCAAAATGGATTAAAGACCTAAATGTGAAACCTGAAACCATAAAAATCTTAGAAGAGAACACAGGCAGTAACTTCTTTGACATCATCTGTAGCAACCATTTTCTAGATATGTCTCATGTGGGAAGGAAAACAAAAGCAAAAATAAACTATTGGGACTTAATCAAAATAAAAAAAAACTTCTGCACAGTGAAGGAAACAACCAAACTAGAAAGCTTACAGAGTGGGAGAAGATATTTGCAAATGAAATATCCGATAAAGGGGTTAGTATTCAAAATATGTTAAAGAACTTATACAACACAACACCAAAAAGACAAATCATTCAGTTTAAAAAGGGGCAGAAGACAAGAACTGACATTTCTCTAAGGAAGACAGCCAGATGGCCAGCAAAGATACTCATCATCCCTTATCACCAGGCAAATGCAACTTAAAGCTATAATCAATGGGAACAATCACCTATCAGAATGGTGAACATGAATAACACAAGAAACAACAGGTGGTGGTGCGAGTGGAGAAAAAGGAACACTCGTGCATCATTGGTGGGAAGGCAAACTGTGTAGCCACTGTGGAAACAGTGTAGAGATTCCTCAAAAAGTTAAAAATAGAACCACCTTATAACCCAGTAATCACACTGGTGGTATTTACCCAAAGAATATAAGAACACTAATTTGAAGGGATACATGAACCCTAATGTTTATAGCAGCATTATTTACAATAGGCAAGATATGGAAGCAGCTGATGTGCCCATCAATTGATGAATGATATGATGAATGATCTTTATTTTGATAAAGAAGAGTGATATACATACACACATAGGAATATTATTCAGCCATAAAAAAGAATGAAATCTTGCCATTTGCAATGACATGGGTTGGGGCTAGAGAGTATAACCATAAGTGAAATAAGTCAGTCAGAGAAAGACAAATACCATATGATTTCATTCATATGTGGAATTTAAGAAATAAAACAAATGAGCAAAGGGAAAAATGAGATACAGACAAATCAAGAGATAGATTCTTAACTATGGAGAACAAACTGATGGTTGCCAGAGGGGAGGTGGGTGGAGGGAATGAGTGAAATAGGTGATGGGGATTAAGGAGTGCATGTGTCATGTTGAGCACTGGGTGTTGTATGAAATTGTTCAATACTTATGTAGTACACCTGAAACTAATAAAACACTGTATGATAACTAACTGGAATTAAAATAAAAAGTTAAAAAAATGGTAGGGGGAATCTTTAGCACTGTGAGGAGGCAGTGAATATACAGATGGGGGAAAACAGGAAAGAATGGCTCATCTTAAGCCTTTGCACTGATTTAAGGTCTGAAAGAAAACGAGTTTAAAGCCAAACACTAAAGGCATAGTGATCATGAGGGAAGTTTTGAGATTCTAGGAATAAACCTGCTAATTCCAAGATTCTCGAGATTACAAGGTATATATGACACAGAGTAGAAGAGTAATTTTCCTCCAGCCTCCAAACCTCTGATTCCTTTTCTTTTTTTTTTAAAGATTTTATTTATTTATTTGAGAGAGAATGAGTGAGAGAGAGCATGAGAGAGGAGGTCAGAGGGAGAAGCAGACTCCCCAAGGAGCTGGGAGCCTGATGTGGGACTCGATCCTGGAAGTCCAGGATCATGACCTGAGCCGAAGGCAGTTGCTCAACCAACTGAGCCACCCAGGCGCCCCTCTGATTCCTTTTCATACTAAAATGTGTTTCTGACCTCATGGTGACCTTTACTGACCACTAGCTAAGGATGGAGGATGACTATGCCTAGCAGAATAGTATTCTGATGTAGGACAAAGCAGTACAACATGGGTGGGAGGGGGCGTGAATTTATCTCCTGAGCACTTGAGAGCCTGAGAACACCAAGAAAGGCTTAGGTTAGTCTTTGAGGGAACTGGAAAGTGCAATAAGCCACTGATATCTAAGCATTTCTGTAAATGCAGCATAATCTGTATTCCAAACTTGTGGGGGGGGGGGGTGCTGGGGAAATTCAGGGGATCAGAGAAAGTGCTTAGCAGATGGAGAAGAGTGAAAGGAACATCTTATTGAAATTTCCATCTGAAGTAATCTTACTTTATATAGAGTGTGGACGCTAAAGTCAAACTTTGCAACTGGAAATACTGCAGTCCATCAGTATTAGAAATGCCTTGGTACGGACCTAGGATGCTTTTTTCATGAGTTCTCAAGAGTAGCTGGAGCTTTTATAATACTGATCTTGTGAAGGAAGAAGTATAATGACTGGGGAGCCAATCACTAGGTTGCATGGCTTTGGACAAATACAATTCTGAGTTTTATTTTCCTCATTTGCAAAATGGAGATAGTACCCAACTGGCCTAAGTTATTGTGAAGATTAGGGAATCTAAAGAACCTGCCAGAATAAGCACTGAATGCATTACTGATATGTAGTATTCACTCAAATGATAATTGTGCTATTGCCATTAATATATTATTACTTAATCTTCTATTTTCGTGATCTCCTTTGTCGTTCAACCCAGTAAATGCTACAGTTCTATTCCAGAGGATAGACTTAATTTTATCTTTTTAGAAAAATTTTACTCTTTTTAATAAATGTGGATTCAAATAAGTTATTTTCTTTTCGGTGGTATATAGCTCATTACTGACATTTTATATAGCTTTGCGCTTTACATGTGGCACTACTAACTTAATATGGAATAATAAATATTTGATAAAGGTTGTTTTACCTGTTGTGCTGACTGTAAAACATACCTTGCTGAGACATTTTAGACATTTCTTATAATTCCTGCTTTCTGTGCTTTTTCTATTTCTAAAGAGCTTCTTCATATAAGGGTTCTGAATGCTATTTGACCATTGCCTCAGTAACAGCTATTAGAGTATCAGAGATTCATTGCTATTAATGAATTCTGATTTATGTCTAACTCAGATCGTGCCAGCAAAAGAGCAGTGGGTAACTTATCTCTGTAATGAAAAGAGGCAAGGGAGGTTGTCTACTTGCAAGTGTCTATGTGGAACAGTTGATTCAAAATAGAAGAACTTCTAAAATGCCTGTAAAATTCAGAAGACATACCTCGTTTGGGATATCCTGATAAACCCAATGA
The DNA here is from genome assembly GCF_002288905.1 of Enhydra lutris kenyoni. Lineage (NCBI taxonomy): Eukaryota > Metazoa > Chordata > Mammalia > Carnivora > Mustelidae > Enhydra > Enhydra lutris. Next base: position 9,523,701 of record NW_019154102.1, on the reverse strand, counting down.
ATCTCATATTTTGCTTCAAGCATCTATATGAGAATAGATGATAGGGATCTTAAACTTGTCCACCCCCCAAAATTCCTCTAGTTGGTAATGGTAGAGATATTATTCCTTGGTTTTTACCTAGTGGTAAGACGGACATTGGTAAAATTGTCATAAAGCTGTATGTTTTACAGGGAGCATCAAATTAAATTTCTTGTGGAGTTTGAGTCAAGGGGGAAGATGCATTTACAATGCAAGTATGAAACTTGGTTAAAAAATAAGGAAAAACGTCCTGCCCTTAAAACTTTTGTGAAAAATACACACTTCCAAATAATAGATGGAGTTATTGAGGTCGCATGTCTTTTGTATGTCTCCTCCAGTGTTCTATTTTACAGAGCCCACAACTGTTATCTTTACTGAACTTTAGAAAATCATACTTAAAAGATCAAGTATGGGAAAGAACTGAGTCGACAAAATATAGCAACTGTATTGTTCCCTGTATCTTGGCAATGAGATAAGCTCTGAAATGACTGTGTATGAGAATGTATTGACTTTTTTTTAAACATGCAGACAGTCTTATCATACTCAGGGATGTTGGTAGCACTAATTTTTATTTTTAAAAACTCATTGCCAAGAATCTATCCATTTGGATGAATGAATTTTTATCCTTGAATAGCTGATATTTTCCTCATTGTAAATCCAGGTAGATGAACATGCTTACTGGGTTTGATTCAGATCTTTAACTCATTCCTGTCCTCCTATGTAAAAGGGTAACTAAGATAAATTAATACTGTCCCTATGTCCAAACAGGATTAGGACATGATTTATAAAAATCAGAATGAATCTTAGCATTTATAAGAAATACACAAATAAGACTGCCAAAGACCTTTAATGTCAAGAACAAGACAACATTATCCTTCAGAATTCATTTCTACCTAGTCTATGTTACATGCTAAGTTAATTCAGTTTTTGATTACCAAAAATAACTTTTTAAGTTTTTATTTTTAAATAACTTCAGACTTACAGAAAAGCTGCAAAAATAGTACATAATTCCTGTAAATGCGTCACTCACCTTTCCCTAATATTGTTTCATATAGCCATAGGTACAATGACCCAGACTAAGATATTAACTTTGATGTAATACAACTGATTAAACTACAGACTTCAGATTTCATTAGTTTTATTACTATTATTATTATTATTATTACAATTCTTTTTTTTTTTTTTTTTAGGATCCAATTTAGGATCCCACAATGCAGTTGGTTGTAATGTCTTAGTCTTTTCTAGTACATGACAATTCCTCAGCCTTTCCTTGTCTTTGTGACTGACACTTTTAAAGAGTAATAGTTAATTACTTCGTAGACTACCCGTCAATTTGTGATTGATGTCTTCTCATAACTATATTAAGGTTATGTATTTTTGGCAATGATACTGTAGGAGTGATATACCCTCCTCATAATGTACCAGAAGATAGGTGATGTTATCTTTCTTATTACAGTGACCTTAAAGATAGTGTCTTCTAGATTTTTTTGTATAAATTTAGTACTTTTCCCTCTGTAACTAATAAACATCTTGGGGGATATTCTTTGAGGCTATGCAAATATCCCATATCTTCTCAAATACCATTGACTCACTAATTTTAGCATCCATTGATGGATTTTGCTTGCAACAATTATTGTGATTACCTAATTGTGATTTTTCTATTTCTTGCATTCCTTTTATGCTTATAAATTATAATTATTTTGTAACGAAGAGCTGGCCCTTCTTCCCCATTTATTTTTGTTTCCACCCTATTTATTTATATCAGTATGGATTTATGGATACTCATTTTATTCTAGTGATGTTAATCCAATACTATCATTATTTTGTTGCTCAAACTGTCCTGGTCTTGGCTATGTAGAGTCTTTCATGCTAGTGCTTATACCCTCTTTCAACATGTTCCCATCTTTTCTGATGAATTCTTTGCTTTGTGGCTCAAGATGCTCTTAACTCATTTTTAATTTTCTCTAACCCAGACCAAGAATAAACCACCTCACCATCAAATCATCTATATTTTTTGTTGTTGAAACATAGTGTTTAGAAGCTAAGGTCTGAGTACTAGGTATTCTCATTGCTACTGTGTGCCACTGCTTCTGGTGCTTCTCCACAGACAGCTAGAAATTAGATGTATGTATAATAACACAGCATATACATACAGATATTTTTATTTCTCTATTTATCTGTATGCATATTACTAAAAATTAGCTCATACTGATACTTCCAATTCCATTCCAACATGACAAGGTTCAGACTAGCCCTCTTTCTTCCATATTTGTAACTTCTTTCTCTGACAGTGACAAAACTGACTCTTTTTTTTTTTTTTTAAGATTTTATTTATTTATTTGTCAGAGAGAGAGAGAGGGAGAGAGAGCAAGCACAGGCAGACAGAATGGCAGGCAGAGGCAGAGGGAGAAGCAGGCCCCCTGATGAGCAAGGAGCCCGACGTGGAACTCGAACCCAGGACGCTGGGATCACGACCCGAGCTGAAGGTAGCCGCTCAACCAACTGAGCCACCCAGGCGTCCCCAAAACTGACTCTTATTATCTACATATTTAGGGTATGCTCAGGATGATGAAACTATCATGTCCATAGTGGTGGATAAATGGCTCTATACATTTTTCAAAACCCATAGACTTGTGCATACTACAAAGAATGAGTACATAATCTTTAAAAAATCAGAGGATGTGGGGGAACCCAAAATGAAATTAAAAGCTGTAATCAACCTTATTATCAACCTTATTATAATCAACCTTATTAATCAACCTTATTATACACATCTGGTGGTTCTAGGTTGGCTGATCCATTCCCTGCATATTTTTAATTAGAGCATAGTGTTTATGTAGAGTATCTTTTGACTTTAATCTTACAATATAAGCCAAAGTATTATTTGCCAAAAGTAGTTTAGTTTCTTTTCTTTTTCTCCAAATTCCTTGTGAATATGTTATTCATCTGTAATATAGTTCACTCATTTGTTACAGCTTTTAATTTCATTTTGGGTCTCCCCACATCCTCTGATTTTTTAAAGATTATGTACTCATTCTTTGTGGTATGCACAAGTCTATGGGTTTTGAAAAATGTATAGAGCCATTTATCCACCACTATGGACATGATAGTTTCATCATCCTGAGCATACCCTAATGCTGCCTTTTTGTAAAATATTCCGATCACCTTCTTGTAGCCTTGATACTGACTTTTTATTCCTATAACTTTGCCCTTCAGCATAGATCATAAATGAAATTTATATTATTTTTTATTGCTTCTTAGCAAAATAAATTTAAAATCCATCCATGTTCTGTGAATCAATAGTTTCTTTATATTGTCACTGAGTAATATTCTATTGTATAACTGTACCATGGTTTTCTTATGCATCTACCAGTTGAAGAACATTTGAGTTGTTTCTGGGATTTGGAAATTGTGAATAAAGTTGCTGTAAACATTGTATACAGGGTCTTATGATTATAAGTTTTCATGTTGGGGGGATAAATACCTAGTAGTGACATTGCTCCGTTATAGAGTAAGTTTATGTTTAACTTTGTAAGAAACTGCTAAAGTGTTTTCCAGAAGGGCTAAATCATTTTGTATCCCTGCTGGCAATGTATGAGAGTTCTAGCTGTTTTGCATCTTCACTAATACTTAGTATTATCCTCATCTTCTTTATAGATACAGAAATGAAGAGTAAGAGATTTAAATAGCTTGTCTGAAGTCATGACCAGTGCCAGGACTGAAATTTGAGCTCAGGACAGTGGGTTCTGAATTTGGTTATTTTTTCACTGTACTTTTTCAGAGGAACAATTCTTGTTTGCTCACATTTACTCATATATATGAAGTCTTTAAGTAACTTCTCCTAAGATAATTTCCTTCTTTTAATAGCCAATTATTGTGAATGACTTTTGAGAAGTAGATAGGTTAGCTACTAGTAATTGTTTCTCTATTTGAGGAAGGTGAATCCTGAAATGGTCAAGAAATGTATTTTAGGGGCGCCTGGGTGGCTCAGTGGGTTAAAGCCTCTGCCTTCGGCTCAGGTCATGATCCCAGGGTCCTGGGATCGAGCCCCACATCGGGCTCTCTGCTCTGCAGGGAGCCTGCTTCCTCCTCTCTCTCTCTTGCCTGCCTCTCTGCCTATTTGTGATCTCTGTCTGTCAAATAAATAAATAAAATCTTTAAAAAAAAAAAAGAAATGTATTTTAATGAGTGACAGAACTAATAGTGGCCATTTTTCTTCTAGGGTACTGTGATATTATAACTTAAAATAAGAAATATATATTTGGTCTTCATTCCCATTTCTGGCATAGAGCTCCTAAAACCCTTGGGATTTCTTAAGTGATGAGAGTAATAAAAGTATTAATGAGGTGACTTTTGGAAAGCCCCCAGATCACCTAAGAAGGGGGCTGGCCATCAGAGGATGTGATTAGAAGACTTTCAGTCTACCCCCTTCACACCCCTGGACCTCTGGGAGGAGAGCGGGGCTGAGGTTGAACCAGTCACCACCGGCCAATGAATTAATCAGTCATTCCTATGTAATGAAGCCTCCATAAAAAACCAAAAGTACAGAGTTTGGAGAACTTCTGAGTTGGTGAACACTTGGAGATTTGGGGGGAATGGTACATCTGGAGAGGGCATGGAAGCTCTGCACTCCTTCCCACATACCTTGCATTATGCATCTCCTCCATCTGGCTACTTTTGACATGCATTCTTTTATAATAAATTGGCGATCTAGTTGATGGGTTTCCTGAGTTCTGTGAGGTGCTGTAGAAAATCGAACCCAAGGAGGGGGTTGTGGGAACCTCCCAGGTAATCTGATCTGTCAGAAGCACGGGTAACAACCTGGGTTTGAAACTAGTGGTTCGGGTGTGTGGAGGGACAGTCTTGTAGGACTGAGCCCCTAATCTCTGAAATCTGACAACATCTCTGTGTACCTGGTGTCAGAAATAAGTTCAGTTCTCAGACACCCTGTTGGTATCTGAGAATGGCTTATTGGTGTGAGGACACCCCTGCATAAACACATACATACTTTGCAATTGGTGCCCAGAATGCCCTATTTAGGCACAAACAAAATACAAAATATTCTGGTTTGTATACACAAAATCAAAATATGTTGGACCTTTTCTTCTTTGAACAGGTAGCTATCTTCCCTTCTGAAGAGTAAGAAGTCCACAAAATGAGTATCTACAGTATTAATAGTAGGGGTAGGTGCAAAGGGTTGGGAAACTAGACAGAGAGTCAGACATAATCTAAGAATCTTTTGTGGACCTGCACCCTCCACTCTTTCTCTAGGAACTTTAGACAAAACTGGAAGAAGTTCAAATGGTTTGGCCTGCCTCCCCCAACCTCTTTTTTTTTTTTTTTAAAATGCCTTTTTCTGAAATACTCTGGCCAAAGACTAACAAGCAGTGAAATGGCAAAAGGCAGGCAGCCGGCAGGAAAAGTAGAAGCAAATGGCTGGGGTAAAACACAAACTGTATGATTAGGCTCTGAATAATCAAGGAATTGCATTGTAGCTTGTTATACATATTCCATGGTCATAATTTGATATTTGCAACAAAAAGAAAAAGAATAATCTTCTAAAAAAAACAAAAAACAAAAAACAAAAACAATAGAACAAGTCATTGTTGACTGGGGAAGTCTATCTATCTTTTTCACTCAAAATATTACCTATCTACCTTTCTGATCCTCTCCATGTGATCTAGTTATTTGCACTTAGCATATTTGAGGAAATAAAGAGTGATTTATATTATCATTTTAATGGTACATGGATTCTTTCATTATGTAGTTGGTTCACATACATCAACATTTTAAATTTTGGACATTCTAAAATACATTTGGCAAACTGCTAAGGAGAAAACCGTCTGTGAGCCTGTAGGAACTAAAACCTGGTACATGTCTGAACAAATGCAAAAGTCCCATTTGTGCTGTTCGATTTTATAAGTTATGTAGCTTCGTGTGACCTTTTTAAAAATATTCAAGTGGTTTTGAAATATCATTAAAAGGTGATCAGTGGTAATTGTCTTAATGATAGTACTCATATAGAAAAAAATACTGTTAAGTAGAACCCTTTCCTAACCTCTGATATGATTTTTGAAGGCCCTTTTTTAAAAAGCAAGACATTTGAAAGTTACTTATTAAAGGCCAAATGAAAACACAACTTGAAAAGGGGATTTTAATTTCATAATGATTAAGGTTTTTAGGCATAAAATAAGACCCAAGACCAGCTCTTAATTATTTATGGACTGATTCTGCAATCTGTGTTATCCAGTTTTCTTACTTTGGCTAGGAGGGCAGGAATAGGTGGAGAAACTGAAATAAATCAGTTCCTTTATATTTTATCATCAGTAGTGAAAAGTCCAGTATGATATAAGGTTTTAGAATTATCTATGCCATTTGACCCGTTGCTATGGATAATTGAAAACATATCATGGTTGAGAAGGGAAATAAATTGCTTATTGGATAACAACAGGAGCAGACACTATGCTAGGTTCTCTATATATATTTTATCACTTAGTGTTCACAGCAATCCTATGTTTACCTTCTTTTACATGGGTGGAGACTAAGGCTAAGATAGCTGAAATTACTTACCGCCTCAAATGGGTAGCAAGTGGCAAGGCTGGGATTAAAATGCATCTGCATTTCCTACAATTCATGCTCTTTCTACAGAATGGGTATCATTTACTACTTGTACCATAACTGTCCCTGGATGCAAACTATATAAAATCAAAATGTTTTTGAAGCCCAAGGATAGGAGTTGGGAATCTGGGTTAATTTTAATGTCACATAAAAAGGAACAATGGTTACCCTTTTTCTGAGATCCTTATATTAAGGTATTTAGAAAATGCATTCTACACCATGAACATCACTGTTTTGCAGCCTCTGGAAAAACTACACAGAGTCTATGGGACTGCAAATCAGTACACATTTTGTGTACAACAATATGGCAAAAAAATATTCATACCTCTTAGGCCCAGCAAATGTATATTTTTATGGATCGTCAGAAATTAAAGTACAAAGATATTCATTTCAGTGCTATTTATAATAGTGTAAAATTGTAAACCATGCAAATGCTCAGTAGTTTTAAAAAAAAGAGTAAATATACTATAAAATCATACTTATTTTGATGTATTATGCAGTCATTAAAAATAAGTTTCAAAGAATATTTAGTAACAAGGGGAAAATTCTAACAATGTGATTTTTCAGATGCTGTATAAATATGTATGGAATGAATAAATAAAATAGCAAATTCAAAGTAATGCTCATCATAAGAATTCACATTTTCCAAATTAGAGATCATGAAGAAATATTATTTTTTTCTTTTGCTTAAGGTAAACGTGTTTTTGAAGTAGAACATATGCATGCGAATCATTAATGGCTCAATGAATTCCTGCGATTCGATGAATTCTTACAAAAAGAAACACCCATATGACCACTGCATAGTTAAGAGGTAGAATGACATAAGCACCCCTGGGAGCCTCCCACATGCCCCATCTTGTCATCACACCCCACCCTCAAATGTAACTGCTCTCCAACTTTTAACATTATAGATTATTACTATAGACTATTATTGTATCATTTTAACCCTTCCGATTATGGTACTTGAATTTTATATTAACGACTTATCTATTAGGTATTCTTTTACATCTAGCTAATTTTGCTCAACATTATGTTTGTGAAATTCATCAGTATGACTGTATATAGCAAAATTTTGTTCATCATCAAAGCTGTTTATTATTTGCATGTGTGTATGTATATGTGTGTGTGTGTGTGTGTGTGTATGTGTGTGTGTGTATGTGTGTATATATATATATATATATATATATATATATATATATATATGCCCTTGAGGGATACTTGTCTGTTTCCAGTTTTTAACCAACAGTGAGGCAATGAACACTTCAATATGTGCCTCTTGGTGCACATACACATACCTTCCTGATATACATGGAAGTGGAACTTTTAGATCATTTAGGGCACATATCCACCTCTAGTAGGTACTACCCATTTTCCGAAGTTGTGCCAATGGGCTGTGCCATCAGCAGAGTGTTAGAGTGCCAGTTGTTTTAGCACCCACCATCACTGAATTATCAGTGTTTCCTAATTTTAGTCATTCTGAAGAGTGTGTAATGCTTTCTCATTGTGGCATTAATTTACTTTTCTCAGAAACATAATGAGTTAGTTTTCATATGTTTATTGGTCATCTTGATGTTTTCATTTGAGAAGTGCCTGTTCAAGCTACTTGCCCATTTTCTTTTCTTTCTTTCTTTCAAATATACCAATTGCTCATATATTCTGAATTCAGTTCATCTGTTAGATATGTCTATTTCAGATATATTCTTCTATTATGTAGGTTGTATTTTTACTCTCTTCATGGTGTCTTTAGATGCAAAGAAGTTGTCATTTTTTTTTCTCTTTTTTTTCAGATTTTATTTATTTGACAGAGAGAAGCACAGCGAGAGAGGGAACACAAGCAGGGAGAGTATGAGAGGGAGAAGCAGGCTTCCCGCTGAGCAGGGAGCCCAATGCGATGCGGGGCTCAATCCCAGGACCCTGGGATCATGCCCCGAGCCGCAGGCAGCAGCAGGCAGACGCTTAACGACTGATCCATCCAGGCGTCCCAGGAAAAATCAAGAAGTTGTCATTTTTAACATAGTCCAATTTATTTCTCTTTTCCTTTATAAGTTCCCTTTAAAAGTTGGGTTTTTTGTGTCCTATGTAGGAAAGATCAGCAGCATACTATCCTATGTTAAGTTCTGGAAGTTCTGTCATTTTATCTTTCAGTGTAGGGATATGAATCAAGATTTGCACACTTGACCTAGCACCAGTAATTGAAAAGACCATCTGTTTCAACTGTATAGTTGTATACAGGCTGTATATAACCTTTCTCATAAACCAACTGTCTGTATATAAGTTTGTGTATTTATGGATTTGTTCTGGTCTCTCCAATTTATTCTGTTAGCCTGTGTACCTGTCTATGGAGTAATACCACAGTTTTCATTACTGAAGTCTTATAATCAGTTTTGCTCACATGAGGTATAAGATTTTGATAATTATTCTTCTAGATTGCCTTATCATTTCTGGTCCTTTGTATTTCTACTAAAATGTTATATCTCAAATATCTTTTAGGCCTTCTAGAAATTACTGTCATTAATGTTTGTAGAATGAGTTCTATGTATTGGATGAATTTTGATGTCATTTTAATTTATATAATTAATTTTTTTTTTCATTTAAAATTTTTTATTTTCTAATTTCATTACTGGTACATAGAAAAAACTGAAGTCTGTATATTGATCCTATATTCAGTACCCTTGTTGAATAATTAATTTAATAAATAATAACTAATATTAATAGTTATTACTATGGGTAATATTTGCAATTAATATTGTTAATAATGACAATGTTAATAATTATTAAAATGTATGAGTAATAGATTATTATTAAATAAATTAGTTTTGATTTTTCATAACTATAATCCTATTGTCAATGAATAATGGTAACTTTATGATTTTCCCCCCAAATTATAATTTTTTTAATATCCTTCATTGCACTGACTAGGACCTTATACAATTTACATGTTAATTTTAATAGTATTTATTTTTGAATTTTAGTTAATGATTTTCTGCATCTATTGAGATATAAATATGATTTTTCATCTTAATGTTGTTAATAAGGTGAATTACACTGGTGGATTTTTCAAATTAACTAGACATGCATTACTGGGGGAGGGTTGGAAAGAATCTGTAATGTATTATTCTTTTTAATATATTGCTAGTTTCATTTGCTAATATTTTCTTTAGAATTATTGTATCAATATTCATGATGGCTGGGCTTTAACTTTCTTGAAATAGCTTCATCAGGTTTTAGCATCAAGATTAAGCTGGCTTCAAAACTTTTTTTTTTTTCTGGAAGGCTTGGTGTAAGATTGGTGCTATTTTTTAAAGTTTAAAGACATCAGTGGTTAAGCTCTCTGAGCTGGAGATTTATCTGTAGGTAGGGTTTTAAAAATTTATTCAATTTCTTTAATAGATTTAGTAATAAAGAAATTTGTTCTTTCTCCTTATGTTCATTTCCAAGTTCTTTTCAAGCAGTTTTCCATTTCACCTAAAATTTCAAATTTAGTGGTAAATTTTTATCATAATCCCACATATTAGTATCTATAAAATCTATGGTAATGTTCTTTTTTGTTTGTTCTCAGTATTTTTTTTAAAGTCTTATTTGAGGTTTAACAATTACATTTATATTTTTTCAAAAAAGTCAAATTTTGTCTTTTATATTGATTTCCAATTGCTTTGTAGCAAATTACCATAAACTTGGTGGCTTGAAATAACATAACTGTATTCTCTTACAGTTCTGGGCGCCCAAAACCTAAATCAGTTTAACTGGGCTGAAATCATGGTGTCACCAGAACTGTGGTCCCTCTAGAGGTTTTAGGGGATAATCCATTACCTTTCCTTTTCTGGCTTCTAGAGTTGCATTTCTTGCCTTGGCTTGTGGCCTTTCCTCTATCTTTAGAGTCCAAGGCATGGCATCTTGCTCCAGCTGTCACATTGTCTTCTGTTTCTGTAGTCAATTATTTGTCTGCCTCCCTCTTAAAAAACATTTGTGATTACATTAAAGGGCTGCTTGCATGTAAATGTAGATAATCTGCCATTCCCCAAATCCTTAATTTAGTCACATCTACAAAGTCCCTTTTTCCATATAAGGTAACATGCACAGGTTGCAGGGACTGGGACCTGGATATTTTTTCTTTAGGAGCCATTACTGAGCCTACCACAGCTTTGCCGACTTTTTTCTTTATTGTATGTTTGTTGTATATTATAATTTCAGCTCTCATTTTTATGGTTTTACTTGATGTTCTTTTGAAATAACTAGATAACTGATTTCTTTTGAAATAATTAGATAACTGATTTTGAAGTTTTTAGAATATTCTAATATGTGCATGAATGTAAGGTTTTAATATCTATCTAGTATAGCTTTAGCTTTCTCCCACAAAATTTAATATGTAGCATATTTATTACGGCTCACTAAAATATATTTAAATTTTTATTTTTCTTCTTGATTTTAGCTTAATTTCCCAAAGTCAAATTGTAGTTTTAAACCTTGATAAGACAGCTTTTCAAATCAGATGAATGGGTCGTCATATCATCAACTTTGATGAATGTTCCATGGGCACTTGAAAATAATTTAGTACTTTGCTACTTGTTTTTTTAATAAATTTCCATTTAGTTTGGATAATCAACATGTCCAAATATTCCATATTCCTGCTGATTCTTTTGCCGATAGTTCTATCAGCTACTGCAAAAAAGTATGAGAAAGTCTCCTACAATGACTACAGATTTTTCTGTTTCTTATTTGAGATCTATCAATTTGTGGTTTATATACTTGGAAGCAATGTATTTGCTGAATACACATTTAAAACTTAAAAATTCTTGGTGAATTGACTTCTTTCATTGTAAAATGTCCTATATCTCTATAAATGTTTTATGTCTTAAAATCTCCTGTGGTACTATCATAGATACACTGGCTTTATTTTAATTAGTATTCACAGGCATATCTTTTTACATCTTATATCACAGCTGTATGTTACTTTAAATTTTTCATTTTTTAAAAAATCTGGGGTTTGTCTCATGTATTATACAGAAATTACATATATGTTTGTAATCCAGTGATTAAAATTTGTGACATTTTCCTCCCTTCCTTGAAACAATTTGTGTAGAATTAGTGTTATTCTTTCTAAATAGTTAATTAAACTCTGAGGTTAAAAACGTCAGGACTTTGAATTTTTTGGTGGGTAAATACTTAATTACTAACTTAATGTTTCTAAGAGCACATGACTTCTAAAATCTTCTTTCTTCTTAGTTGAGTTTTAGTAGATATGGCTTTATAGGTTTTATAGACATAGGTCTGTAAGATCTTTGATTATTTAGAATTATGTTGCTTTATTTCTAAGCATTTATATTTTGGTCTCTAATGTAATTCTGGGGTCATCAGAGATTACATACTTGAGAACTTCAGTCCTTTGAAGTGTGTTTTGACACTTAACTTTATGATCCAGAATATGTTCTATGTTGCTAAAAATTGTTTATGCATTTTTTAAAAATTACATATTCTGCAGTCGTTAGATATAATTGTCTATGTATGTATATTAGAACAACTACATTAATCATGTTTTTCAAATCCTTTATATCTGTTCTTCCATATGGGATCATTTTCCATAACTCGAAAGAAACTCCTTTTGTTTTTCTTGTACTATGGGTGCACTGACAATACATTTTTCTGAGAATGTCTTTATTTAATTTTTGTTTTTGAAAGATATTTTTGCTGAGTATAGAATTTTAGGTAGGCATTTCATTTTCCAAAGCTATAACAATGTCATTTCATTGTTCTCTATTTTTTATGGCCAATGTGGAGAAGTAGACTCTCATTTTTATTGTCATCCTGTGGACAACAATACTCTCTCCCTCACCTCACACTCTGATTGGGTTTGAGATTCTCTTTATATTTGGCTTTCAGTGTCAACTACAATATTCCCAGGTATGGTTTTCTTTTTACTTATCCAACTGTGGTTCACTGAGCTTCTTGAATATGTGGGTTGATGTCTTTCATCGTATCAAGAAATTCTAATTTTTAACCATTATTCCTTCAAATATTGTCCTTCCCATTCTCTTTCGTTCATCTGGGGCAGAAAAACCTATCCATTCTTACAGTGTCCCGAATCCCCCTACTACGGTTCTTTCTGCTACGGTTTCTTTTTCTATATCCAATTGAGAGGTTTTCTTCTGGCCAGCCTTCTAGTTTACTTCTCTTGTCTTATATTGTGCACATTCTGCTGTTAAACTCATTCAGTAAATTCTTAATTTCTAATATTTTATAGTTTTAGGATACACATTCTGTTTTTTACAAATTGTAATTCTCTGTTAAAATACAGTATATTTTCATCTATTTTTGTCCACCTCAATTATATTTATCATATTAGTCACAATTATTTTGAAGTTCTTGTCTGTGAACTTCAATCTCTGTATCATCTCTGAATAAGCTTTGTATAAGTATTATTTTTTATCATTAGCCATTTCCTTTTGCTTCTTTACACATTTACAATTTTTAAATTATATTTTTGACATTATGAATGATATTATAGAGTCACAATGCTTTTATCTTTCATTGAGAAGGACTGAGTTATGTTCTGGGAAGTAATTACATTTTTGGCTGATAATCTAGATCATATGGAGGTCCCATTTCTTTCTATGCTTTATTACTTTTGTCTGTGTACAGCAATTGTCTTCAAAAAAGTATACTTATTGAGGCCAGGATGAAGGCATATTCCAACAGAGAAGACTTAGATTTGCCTCTAACGAGTGCATGTGGGTGTGACAAATGAAAGGCATTCTTAATCCAACATAAAACTTAGAGGTCTTGGGCATCTCTAGACAGCAAATCTACAGGAAAGCTGGCCAGTGACTACATCATTTTAAACATCTTTCACCTTTTCTTTCAGTCTTTATTCCAGTACCTACCTACCTAGTACCATAAGCATTGCTTATGAATCACTTTTGCTTAGGTACAAAACCCTTTGTGTCCCAAATTAATGTTGAAGTGAGTCTCCTCCAGATTCCCTGCTATGTGTATGTTCTTGGTCTTGACCTTTTCCCCATTCTGCCCATACTATGTTTTGGCAAGTCTGGCACACATCTTCAAGGTAAGAGCAGCTTGATGCTCATGTGTACAATTTATATCCCCATGTTTCTTTCTTCCCCTCTCTTAGGTTTTTATCTTTGTTACCTTTGTCAGCTTTTAAGTGATTTTAAAGGGATTTTAAAATATTTTATCTAGGATTTTAATTTTTGTCATTACTAGAAATAGAAGTTCCATATATTTTTGTTTTTAATGTATTGGGAAAGAAAATATGGCCTTATGATAAGTAATTTTGGAAACTTATTAAAACTTTTTTGGTATGGTAATAATACATAGTCAATATGTATGACTATCTCCTGGGTATCTGAAACAAATAGTTGCTTTGGTTTTTGTTTGGTATGATGTTATTTGGGTACCATTTTAATTATTTATATATCGATTATACCAATTCATAAACTTTAATGTTTACATGTTTATAATATTTAATATTATCTTTTTTGAATACCATATGTATTTACTTCTTTGTTGTGTACTTTACATATCCATTTTCAATACATGTACATTAATGTATTTTACTATCATAATGGATTTTTGAAGGTTTTATTTTTTAAGTATTTTTAACAGTTTTAAATTTATCTATGCTCAGGGATAGGTGAGAAGGTGGTAATGAAAGGAGAAAATAGCTGAATAGTTGTAAGGCCAAAGCTAGGATCAATAGTAGAACAGCTTGTGGCTAGGTTATGGAGAAAAGACTAGTGGGTTAGGAATACCAAGATGTTTGGATTTTTGTGTTATTAGGGCATGCAAAAATCCAAACAATAAAGCAGGTAATAGATTCTAACATACATACTTTGATTTTGTTTCTTTCATGTGCTTTTCTTGATGAAAAATTGTTACCAAATTGAGCTGTGTTAATTCTTGGTAAAGCCTTAAAAAAAAAAAAGCCTTAAAAAGATGTATAACTGTCATTTAAAAAAATGAATTCATAGGGAAATGTATTGTTATATGCAGATTTCCAGTGGAAACCTGCAGATGCTCACATAAGAAACATTCTTTCTACTCTTTTGAATAAACATGTTGCAAGCCCAGTACATTTGCATACCCAAGAGAATAATTGTTTCAAAGATATGGGCTGTGAACACATGTGGTTGTCTACCAGATTATGAACACCAGACTTGAGACATATATTTTTCAGGTGTACAGCTTGAGGAAATTATTGAATACTCAGCACAAATGCTATGTCTTGGGGAATATTTGGAGAAATGTAGGTGCTACTGTATTTTGAATAATCAGTCCCTCTAGCTCTCATTGTGACTGATGGAAAATTTATTTTATTTTCCCTTGACAAAGGGAAAACAAAATTGTAGCTATCTTACTGCATAGTTTGTTAAGCAATTTCCATTTTGTACTTGCATTTCACAGATGTTCTGAAATGGTTAAGCCAAAAAGGCATGTTTCAACTCATGAGTAACTTATAACAAAATCCATTCCCATCAGTTGGCTTTAAATATATGTATATGTAAAACTTAAAAAAAATATATATATATATGTATGTAAAACTAATATAACACTGTGTATTAACAAACTGGAATTTAAATAAAAACTTCAAAAATGATGAATATATGTTAAATATATAACAATAAAATATATTAAATATAAACTGTAAATTTTAAAAATCTATAGTTTTGTATATATGTATATACATAAATGTCTCAACGGTAACTCAGACACAAAAAGAAGTGTCTTTGTAGGTCAGTATAAGTTATAAAAATCACATACTATGCCTAATGTTTGGCTTTTCATTTATCTTTTGTACTTTATTATAGTGGAACTGACAGATGTTGAAAGATGTTTAGATAAACAAGGAGCCTAGCAGCTCCTATAGATCTGAAGAAGCTCGCATCCTCAAACTATTCCCTTCAGAATTTGTTATAACGTATGCTTATTAAATTGGCTCCAGGTCTATTTTTCAGAGTAGCCTCCAAATAACTGATTTTCTAAAATATGTCCAGTGTCAGACATCCCTTCTCTTAAGAGAGCAGCTATTTCAAATTGTCCTGCTGTAAGTTGGGCAACCACATAGCCTGGTTTGCCCATGACTGGAGTATCATTACTAGAGCCCTTTAATGTTCTCAAAAGACAAGTTTTGGATGATAAATTATTTGGCCACATTAGATTTAAAAGGCTAGGATTCATATTATTTTGAAGAAAAAAAAACTGGTCTAAAATTAATTCATGCACTGTAATCCCCACCAATTAAAGCATTACATTCATTATCAAACGTGTTTTCCCCTACTCTTTGGTCTGATCTATTGTTTCTTCTTATTTGGATAGAAGTATATTCAGGGTTTTTTAGCTTGGAAATTATGTAAAACATAACTGTCTTAAAATTCAGTTAATGAATTCTATACAAACTTCTTTCAGGATTTTCCTGTGGTAGAGTAAGGAAACTTCTCCATATAACTTCTGCATTTTATACCCCACAAAAATTTGGGTTTTTTCCCCACTATTATTTGCCTACAGATAAGTCTGCAAATATAAACAATATTTAGAAAAATATGTTTGCTATGCCAGCTAAATGCATTTAAGTAAGGAATACTGTTCCTGTGGAATGCTGTAAAAAATTTTATAGTAACTAACCAGTTGCTAATTTTCATAGATCGTCAGTCATTGAATTTTTACTTTGGAGAAAGGTATGCTTTCCTTAGGTCAGATTTACAGATAACTAAGTCTATTTTGGGATTTATTTCCTGTTTTATAGTAAAAATTTTGACCTTTAGTTTCTCTATTCTAGAAATCAGAAAATCAGAAAGCTGATTAGACATCAGACCTGATGGCTTGTAGGAGCCTGTATTACAAAGTTCTTGGTCTTTCTGAGAATATGTGTTTTGCTTATACACTTGAAAAGCTAGAACTCTCAGATAACATAAATGTTTTTGCACTTTGGGTTAAAAAAAAAAAAAACAAGAACCGCAAAGATTCATGAAAAAATAAGTTTTATGGATCAGAGGCATTCAGCCTAGTTGTCTACTCATCTTTATGTACAGTACTTTTGTGTAATCATAATCCTATATATCCTAGCCGGCTGTAGGGATCTCAATTAACTTGTGTTCAGAAATTCTGTAGGTAATAAGGACAGTCATATTTTGAAAAAAATTTAAAACAAGGAAATTAAACCATCAAAAAGTGTTCCTGTTAACATTCAGTTAATTATAAAAAAAAAAAAAGAAAATCATATGACCCTGAAAGCATTCTAAGTAATTATAGTCTTATTTTTAATTTTCTATGCTAACTTATAGAAATATCAGAAATGTCTTATTTATTCTGTTGAGGTATAAGGTCAGCAGCCACATATAGGATGTGTATCTTCCACTATCAGATACTAAGCTTGCTCAGAGTTCAAGATGGAACCTAAGTGCTGTCTTTTCTCATTTCTACAGTTGGATTTTATCTCTTATCAATGTTATAGGTGAGTAAGAAGGAGAACTACCATATTTTAATATGGTCATTTATCTTGTTTCCTACATAACATGTTTAGTTTTAGATAATGTGTCAGGTGGTATTCAGGCTTATAATGGAGTGTGACTTCTAATATGAGAAGTTAGAAATGAAGAGGCTGCATTCACTTTTTTTTCTTCGTTTTTTTTTTTTTTCCTCTCTCATTGGAAGAAGACACTTGATTGTTAACTTTCTCATTTCCAAGGGACAGAAACTGTCCAGCTGTCCTTTGTAACAAGTGAGCATTACTTCCTTTGTGTTTGCTTATGATCATTGGTAATGTAAGACAATTTGATTACTATCTTCTATAATGTGTAGTAGCCTTAACTACTGAACATAGATTCTTATTATGTGATAAAGTTGTTAGCCAGCCCTCATGAACTTAATAGATGTGCAGTTGATAAGTCTTTGTAGTTCCATGGCAAGTATAGCCATTACATCCGGGATCTTAAACATTAAGCATTCTCTTTTGAGTCTCCCCTTGCCCATCATGTTCACTGTGGAATTCCTGGCAGCCAAAAACCTTGCCAAATCAGGGTGAGCATCCCCGAGTTTATCTTGCTCTCAAGAAAACCTGAGTTTGTATGGCATTGTTACTGGTGAATCACATCTATGAGGTTTCTGAGTTTTTCTTGTTGAGTTTGAAATGAGATGGAAATCAGGGACCTGGCTCTCAGACATATCTGAAAAGTGAGGCCATTTCTATGATAGGAAGTATATAAAGCAATGAAAAGATTGCAGAGTAGTTGGGCAAATTCAGACAAAATTCAGATACTTTTAATTCTTAACAGGGAATCTTGGCTAGATGTGATTATTAGAATTTGAAATTGAGCTCTGCCCCCATCTTCAGGCAAATGATTTCTCACCTATGTATAGTTTGCCTTTTACAGTTATTGCGATAGCATCTGTAATGTTAAACATCACTTAAACCCTCAAATTTTATGAACGATATATTTTTAAACAACAGGGTGCAGGAAATGTAATCACAATAGCCCAAACCAACAGGTACATCACAGACACAGAGAAGCAGTAATGACATACAAGCCTGCTAGTTAATTTAAATGAAAATGTGTTTTACCACCTAATAGATTATCCCAAATAGAATATAATCCACATGTTACATTCTTGATTAAGCCTTACATTTTGTGCTTTCTTTACATTCTTAGTTCGTGTTTCCTCTAAGATAGAAATCACTTCAAAGGTTAAATGTCTTTAGAAACCATTTTAGTTTTTTATAAATGTAAAGTTTCTAAATATTTAAGAGTTATACAATGTAAACTTGTTTCCTTTCAAAATTTGTTTCACAAGAGCAGGTAATACATTTCCACCTTGAACTGTACTTTTAGATGCTTTATTTTTTAGTGTATTTTCTCCTCGATATTACTTTCCAAAGAATTTTGGAATTTTGTTTCTCTCATGTTTTATTGAAAAGGCTCTCTGCCATTATTTCCTTTCGTTTTCCGGTTTTATCCTTTTGTCTGAAGGCACATTGCAGCATGGCCGGTTTAAGGATTCTAGACAGTGAGAGAAATGGATAGCCACAAGAGTATCTCTAGTCAAGGTTGAAAGAGAGCACGTAGCTTTCTAAACTGAACACCGTGAATGGGGGACATTTAGGTTATTGCCATGACAATTCTAATTGTTGGAACTTTATTCTTATTATGGTCTTTATTCAGTTGGATTCACCCTAACAGCACACATAGACGAGTCACTTTAATTTCTGGGCTGGTTTTGGAGAACATGTATCCAAGAATCATCATCTTTTTGTTGCGATAACAAAACACACGGTCAAGGGGGGTCTAAATGGAATTGCATTTTATAGGCATGCAGAGATCGGTATGAAGTAAGACATGCACTCTTTGACCCCTGGAGGCTCTCTCTGACAAATGATGGGGCTACATTTTAAATTACAGGAGATTCCAATTACTGTGAAATTATGGGGCTATGTGAGCTCCCTCTATGGGCTAATTTAACGTCTGCAAATTATATTTCTTCTTCTTCCTCTTTTTTTTCTTCTTCCCATTTTTCCCCCAACAAAGCCTCTGTGTGGCCTCTGGGATGGGGTGGCCGCCTAAGGGCCCTGAGGTTGTGCTCCTTGGAGCGTGTGCAAGATGGCTGCCCCAAGGCTGTTTGAAGCTGGCGCGTTTGAAGCTGCCGCGCGTGTTTGAAGCTGCGGCATTTGAAGCTGTCGGGCTTGAAGCTGGCGCGTGTGTTTGAAGCTGCGGCATTTGATGTTGCTGAGGACGTTTGTAAATTTGAGACAGACTTTAATATTGTTAGACGGTAGGGGAGTCCTTTTCAACCCCCTTTTCATTTTTTTTTTTACTTGAACTTTTTAAAAAGTTTTATTTAACTTTTTTTTTTCCTACTATTTTAACTACTTATGTCAGCCGAGGAATGCTGTGATTCACAGCCATTATTGTAAGGAGGCTGTTATGTATTTTTAGTGCTGCTGGGACCATAGGAATTCTTGAGTGGCTTTGACTGGATACAACAATGTGGAGAATAATCCCAACTGTGAAAAGTGCTACTGTGGCCACAGAACAGTACAGAATAATTTTGAAAAAGGGCAGTCTCCTTGTTGCTTTTAGAAGAAGGCCGAGTGTGCCCGCTGTTGCATTTGCAAGATTGATGATGAGTGTAGAGGTAGAACAAATGTTATGTGAGTAGAAGAAGTTGGGGATGCATAGGTGTAGTAATTAAATTTGCAGTGTGCCAGGAGCAAAGCATTTTGTCATTTCTTCCTATTATTTTGTCCTCTAAATTCTCTAAGAACTAGGGGGAAAGGTGGATGTTATTATGAAACAATACCGTCAATCCTTTGGACAATACTGTGAAACTGAATGGTGCTTTATAATGGAGAGCGTCTACTCTGAAAATGAGAGAGAAGGGAATGAGTATTGCTGCTGTTGGAAAAGGAAAGAAAACAGATTCTTATCCTGTAATGTGTACTTTGGGGCTTGGAAAATACTCCGCTTGGAGGAACCCTAGGTGTAGAAGTGAAAAGATGGAGAAAAATTTTGAAGGAGCCATGAGTCGTCACATCCAAAATGGACGTGATTAGAACCACTTTGGTTTGAATGCAGATAATTTTTCACGTTATCCCCAGCCTGGAGCAACATCATGCACTTGCAGAGTTGATGAAATGACATGTTCTGATGTTGTCTGTGGTTCTTCTCCATTAGATTGTTTGGGACTGAAAGTTCTTTTGATGGACCTGCCATCAGTTTTTTTCCCCCTCCTTTGGAAGTACAATGTTCTATTCAGCTGATGATCATTCCCTTGAAAATTAAGTAATGGTTTCTTGATATTAGCTATTTGTCAGCACTTGCACCTGTTTCTTTACATGCCCACCATTAATATTTTTCATTGGGTAGAACATAAATTCCATAAAGTCTACATCTACTTTTCAGCCATATTTGAATTGTATATCTATCTACCTAGGAGTGAGGAGCTTGGTTCAGCATTTTATTCATGGCAAAGATCTACGGTTCCTCCCGTTCACAGAAAAATCTATGTATTAAATGCATGTCATTAAAGTTGAACTATTATGTCTTCATCTAGATGCAACTAGAACTGGGCTTTATTCTAACAAATAATTTAAATGTGTGCTTTACCTGTTTAAGAATAAGGCGTTGTGTCTTGCATTTGAATGATGAAAATATTTCCTGTGTCTTCATAGAACAGACGATCTTAGGCTTTATTTTCTTGCAGATAATTGTTTTTAAGGATTTCCCTTCATTTGTGCAACATTTCTGATTTGGTAGGAATAGAAATTTGCCAAGTATTTTCCTTTGTATTGTATAGATGCATTTTCTACTCCAACTTTTCATTGTTAGCTTTTCCAGTTATATTCATTTGAATCCATGTATCCTTTTCATTCTACTAGCTGATAATTTTTTGCAGTGTCAATATTTTACCAGATTTGTATTTAGAGCTTCATATGAGCCATATTCGTGCCATTCACTGAGAACTAAGTTCTTACAGACTATCAGCCTAATATACTAATAATCTATTTAACGAGTCATTTTATAAAGTTATAAGATAGTAAAAACTAAGTGACATGGGGAGTATACAGAATTAGTGGCTCTGCACATTTGACTCATCTACTATTTCAGAACTTTGTTACAAACTTTCATAACTCAAGGAGAGATGACATTATACACACAGGGGCAGAAAGGTACATATATCCCTATATATATGGATATTTATTTTTAATTTTTTTCTAAAATCTGATCAGAGTTTTTCTTATTCTTCATCTTCTGTAATAATCATTTGATCCTATTATTGCTTTTTTAAGTTTAGAATTTTTTAAAGATTTGCCTGCTCTTTACTGTGAGTCTACACAGTCCAGTAATCTACATTTGGTGACAAAAGAATTGCTGGAGAATAGCTGAACACACATGCTAGAATGAGAACTACATGTATTCTTATTATACATTTGAGTAAACATATCCATAGAAAAAGAATAATGGTTGTAAAGCTGATATATCTTTATCTCAGTTTAATCAGTTAGCTGATATGTTCCATATCACTCTTTTTCTTGCTGGCTTGTGCTAAATTGCTTCTTATTTTAACAATCTTTATTGTGATTTCTTTTCACCTAGTTTTTCATTTTTGCTCTTTTCATTTTGTTTAATTAAAATTAACCACTCTTTTTAATGGATTTCCACACATATGTGCTTCTTTCAACAAACTCCACAAAATAAAGGCCATTAATCCAAATGATTTCTCTTCCTTGTCTCTGTAGCTCTTTCTCTCTCCCTAACCAAGTATTTTATCCTATATCCATTTTCTCTGGTTCTAGCAATGTTTTATTCCACTCTACCATGATGAAGTTTATAATTTGCCTCCTATGGTAGAGAAATAATAAGAGTAACGTCCCGAGCTGGATTCAAGGTGAAATAGCGTTTTCCATGACACAGCACCATGACCCCATTTTTTGCAACTCTTAGTAACAGTATCTCCTTCATAGAGCCAGGTCAGTATTGTTTAGCCATTCACCCAAAATATTGTATAGGCTTATTGATGTGACTTATTAATAGTTGTGAGATTTGTTATGACTTCACATTGTTGGTTTTTCATGAAGTATTTCATCAGCTACTCTCCTTCTAAGGTAGATGCAGATTAGAAATTTTACACATAAAATTCCCATTTTTTGCATTCCTTTTTAAAAGCAGCTTTACTGGGGTATTATTTACATATAGTAAAACTTATCTGTTATTAATATATATTTCAGTGAGTTTTGACAAATGTATATACTGTGTAACTAGCACACACAATCACCACATTGAACATTTTCATCCCTGTAGAACTGTCGCCTCTAGCCTTTTGAAGTCAGTTTCCTATACTCACTCCTCAATCCTTAGCAACCTCTGATCTCCTTTCTTTTGCTATAGTTTTATCTTTCTCAGAATTGTGTATCAATGAAATCATACTGTGTGTTCTTTTGTGTCTAACTTCTTTCACTTAGCGAAATGCTTTTAAATCCCATCCATGTTGTTGCCTCTAGTAGAGTTTTCTGTGTTAGTGCTGAGTAGTATTCTACTGTATTGATACTCCACAATTTGTTTTTCCATTTACCATTGGATGACCTTTTTTGCTCCTTCCAGTTTGGAAGATTATGAAGAAAGATGCTGGAAACATTTTCATGCAGTTTTTTGGTATGTGAATTTAAGTTTTAATTTCTCTTGGGTAAATATCTAGGAGTGGGATTGCTGAGTCACATGGTTCAGCATGTGTTGAATTTTATAAAAAAATACCAAAATGTTTTCCAGAGTGGATGATCTATTTTGCATTTCCACCAGAGATGTACTAGAGTTCCAATTAGGCCCCATCATCACCAACACTTGGTGTTGTTAGTCTTTTTAATTTTAGCCATAATAGTGAGTCTATATTTCTTTTCAATATTTTTTCAACTGCAATAATTTACTTCTGTTTTACCAACTTTCTTATTATTACTATATCCACTTGATTGCATTATGCTTTTTTTTTTTTTTTTACTTTTTATATTCTTTATAACCTTGTTCTTTTGAAGGTTATACATATATTTTTATTTCTTGCTTTCTTTTAGTGCTTGATAAGGTAAGGGAACTAAAATTCAAATATAAGTAGACCAGATTCTTGAGTGAGCATGTTAAATGGTCAATATTTGCCTTTATTTTTTAAGAACTAGGACTATAATATTTGAGGAAGGTTATATGTGACTTAAGATTCTGGGTTTTATTGGTGTCTATATAGTATCACAGAAATTACAAATAGGACTGTATATTTAAAAACACCAGCAAACTGATTCCTCAGTAACTAGATTTCTCAATAAATTTTCACACATCTTCAACAAGACTCACCATACAACTCAGCCCTGCCATTTCCTAAAATGGCTCTGTTTTTATTCTTTGCCTCATTAGACAGCTTAGAGAACAGTGTACCGTTGCTCATTAAAGAAACCACTTTTATTTAATCCACTACCTACTAACATTTGTCAGAATTGGCGATTTTTTAACCTTTTTTTTTTTTTTTTTTTTTTTGTAACAGTAACTGTTCTCAGATCTCTAGCTTTGTTCCCTGGATGTTAAAAAGACACATGGCCACTTTGTGAAAATCCTTCTTTAAAAATCCAGTGTAAATGAGAATCATCATCATCTCTATCACCCTATTCTTTTCCATCTAAGAGTGTTTCATTTCAATATGTGCTGGAACTCTGATTTTTCTCACTACAGCTCAGTTACTAGTTCAGTATTATTACTTGGCTAAGTAAGGTTTTTTTCACTTAAAAGTTTATATAGCAATCAAAAATGAATGCTAATGAGTTGCATAGTTATAAATTCTCTTTTCTCAAAGAACAATGCCTTAGGAGTCAAGCCTTATTTCAGAAAGTGGTTATAAGGTGATCTTTAAACCTTGGTTAAAGTATATTCATTCTCTCGTGAACGAGTTATTCTATTGAGTTCTGTGTTTGAAGACAGGATTTCTATATAAATTTCTCAGTTTTGTCAGATCATGTAAACAATATGATACTACAAAGTGAAAATATAGTTGCTACTGAAATCATGAATTAATCCAACTTCTTGGAAAATTCACTCTCAGTTCACTGAAGTTGAACAGGAGGTATTTTTCCATGTCACATTTTCTCATAAAAATACACATTTTGTATCTTTAATTTTAAGTCTGATATTATTTTAGTAGCTAAAGGCATTGAGAGTGTTTGCTGGTAATAGAGTGAAGGATGAAGCTAGAGAATTGTGGATATTTTTGGTTATCTTTTACCAACAGTTTTACAAATCAATGTCATTTCCCCCTATTTCTATGTTCAATTAATAATTTTAACCCAGACTTTTAAATTTTTCCTTAGAAAGACTGTCAAAGCATGAGGGACTGGAATCTTTCTGGATATTTGGAAGAAAAAGACTGATGATGAAACAGTATCAGAAGCAATTCAAGTTATGGTTTTATAGGATTCACTGTAGTAACAATAGAATTATGCTTCGTATTCTACAGTTAGTGAGACTGAAGATAAAGGAACACATAAAGATTTTCTTTTGAAAGTGATTTGGCATGAAAATTCAGCAGGCATTTTTTAGATAATATTCCATATTTTGCAAACATCTGGGTTTTGTGGGTGAACTAGGTTGTTTAAATACTAACTTAAACACTTCAGACCCAAGATTCAGTTATTCCTTCAGAACATTTGTATTTTGATTTGGGGCTGATTGAGATCATTCCTAGTATCTGTTCCTACATCATCATTAGTATGTCTAACAAATGACCAAATGCACATATCTTTACATTGGATTTAACTTTTGCTTTCTAGAAAGTCAGACTGTGTTTTCTAAGGAACATGTACTGTGTGGATTTTTCTAGTGTCAAAATCCCAGCAGCCAGGGGTAATTCTGAGTATTTGCTTGTGCCCAAATCTGTAAAGAATTCTTGTATCTTACTCTTCCATAATGGATATCTTCTTAGTCTAGCCTAAATCCTCCCTGGCAATTTGCATCACAGGAACCCCCACATCTGTTGTATAGTAGGGTTGAATCCAAGGGAATTAAGCTCGCCCCTTAGGAGCTATTGCTGTCATTCATGCTACACAGAGGGGGGGCATTCCTGCCTTCTCTCTAACTCCAGCCCCACTGCCTGGCCAGGAGAATTCTTAATAGTGTGTGATCCAGAAAATTAATTACTATTTTAATACACTGTGCTTTTTAAATGTGATTTTTGTAAACTGGAACACTATGCATCATCCAAATTTAAATCTAAATATTCTGGTGGAAAATTAAATATGGGTGTTGTCTGATGATTTTTGATAAGATTAATTTTGAATTTTATTTTGAAATTATCTCTTTTTTTGAGGAAAGGGAATCTATGAGAGAATCTTTATTTACTTCTTTTACTAAGTACAGATATTTGTCATACCATACTTTTGATTATTTGTTTGCTATGTTGTACTCTGGATTATTTCATCATTGTCCCTGTGAAAAGTCTACAGTTTGTTTATTGCTTCCAAATTATGTGTGTCAGAATTGATTTCAAAATAAGTTTTTAGAATAATTTTTTGAGTCAACTGCTTTTATGCTTTCTAAGAAGTTAGAAAGATATATATCGAAAAGCCCCATTTAAGATACAATGAAAATGCAAAATATTTTGATATATCGTTAGCAAGAAAAAACATGTGGGAACTATATAATGGAAGTGGTAAAAGTCTGCTGAGACCTAAGAGACAATTTTATCAACTGAAGATGAAATATATTAAAGGTTATCTGTTCTTCTCATAATAATTCATAGAAGTGATATTACCTAATAAAACCACATAAGTTTTTCTTTTTTTAATTTCCCATAGTAAATTTAATGTTTTTCTTTCAGTATGAACAGGGGCAAATAGCCAATACAATTATCTTATAAGTTATAAAGCTACAATACTCAAGACAGCGTCATTTTGACAAAACAATGGAAAAGAAGGAAAAAATCAAGACATATTCAAATATGTAAAACTTCATTGTGTTGGTATCCTAAATGAATGGGGCTGGGCTATTAAGAAGTGGCTCAGGGACAATTACTTAACACCTGTGGGAAAAAATAAATTAGATCTAGTCTTATATCATGTATCAGTATCAATTCTATGAGTTAAAGAGATACATATAAAATATAATATGAGGTCTCTGAAAACTATAAAAAATAAAGTCAACTAGCTGACTTAGTAATGATGAATAGTTTTAAGCATTATAAATAATTTTAAAAATCACAAGAGAAAATTTATACATCTGACTACATGAAAAATTAATTTTTTAATGACAAAAACCAATACCTGGTTAAAAAAAAAATAACCTTAAAAAACAAAACAAAACAAAAAAAACTATCAGCAGCAACTATTTCAGATTCTTTTCATCTTTATGGTCAAAGAACATGAAGGAGGCAGATCTTAGAACCCAAACTATGCCAGTTTGACAGGATTATTTTGAACTAAAGGCAATCAAAACTCAGCAGATGCAAGAAAAGCTCTTTACCTCCCCATCAAGTATCTAAACTCACACTGGAAGGAGGGCTGTACAAGAAAGAACTATTATTATTATTACCTTTCTACCCAAGAAACTCTCTACACAACAGGGTAACTAACCTTTGTTTTCCAAACCTCTCCTCTTATCTTTCTGTACAAGGACTTCCTCCCAGACCTCTACCCTTTTCCTTAGCCCAGGATGTTACATAAATCTCAATTACCTGACTGCCTCTAGAGTCTTATCTTTTTTTAAAATTAAAACATTTTCTTTCTTTATGAGAGAGAGAGAGAGAGAGAACAAGTTGGGGGAGTGGCAGAGGGATAAACCAGCTGGGCATGGGGGCAGGGAGCTCCCCATGTGGCTCTGGATTCCAGGACTCTAGGATCATGACCTGAGCCAAAAGCAGAGGCTTAAGCAACTGAGTCACTCAGGTGCCCCTAGGGTCTTTATACGGCTTCTGTACATAGGTAATTTTGTTTGTTTTTTTTTTCCTGTTAATATGTCTACATCTATTTAATTATTAGACAAACCAAAGAACCTAGAACCCAGAAGGGAGGAAGGGAATATTGTTTTTCCCCTACAAGCTCATTTGAGTTAATACATAAAATGCTAAAATTCTAATAGGAAAATGGACCAAGAACAAGTTTTAGAGGAGTCATAAAAAAAGAAATTTTAACAGTAAAAAAAGTCCAGCTTAACTGGAAATCAATATTATGCACCCATAATTATGTACACACCTCTCAGAATTAAGCAAAATTTTGGTATTTTGGTGAATATTCTTCTAGTCTTTGTAATCTTTCATAACCCTATCTATCCATTAATTGATCTATGAATTATCCATCCATATATCTATCTTTATATCTAACTTTCCATCAATTTAGCTCCATCCATTAATACATAAATGTTATATGTAGTTGGTATGTACTTTTTCTAAAAGGCATCAGAGTGCATACATTGCTTTTAACTTTTTCCATTTAATATATTTTTTATTTCTTCCCATGTTATTATATTTTCTTCTTATACAACATAGTCAAGCTTTGTATAATATTAAAGTGTGTTGACATACCATGGCTTATTTGACCAAGCTCTCCTAGTGGGCATTTAGGTTGTTAACAGTTTTTCAAAAGAGATCACTGAACATCATTGCACAGATCAGATTGTTTTCTAAGGGTAAATCTGAAAGGTTGTATTTACAGTATGCAAATAGTTCAGGCTTTTGTAGCATATTCCCCAGCTGTTCTTCAGAAAGATTTTAACTTTTACCTTTCCACCAGCAATGCATTGGAATAATTATTTCTCAGTCTTGCAAGCACTGTCTTATATAGTTAACATTTTATGTAAGCTAAATAGGTTGGCCATATTTTATTATTCTTTTACTTTGCATTTTTGATTACTAAAATGATAACTTTTTTTCGGTCTTATGGCCATTTTTTTCTGCTGTGAAATTTCTAATCATGTCATTTGTACTTATTTTCCACTGACATTAATCTTAGTATCAATTTTTAAAAGTTTTGTTTGTCCTCAATTTTAAAAATTACAAATAAATGAACACATTAAAAAAACCATAAAAACTATGTTTGTATTTAGAATAAATATACCTTGGATTATGTATATTAAAAATATGTACAAGTTTTTAAGAAAACTTTAATCAAGTCAATATTTTCTGCATAGTTTCCACTTTCAGTGACATGATCATGGACCCCTAGCAGATAACAGATTATATTAACTAAAATGAAAGAATAGTTTGATTCATCCATTCCATTTTTCAAGTTTATAGTTGAATCTTTCATTATGGTAAAGCACGATCAATGGAATTTTTAGCGTAGAGTCTTTTTTTTTTTTTTTTAATTTTTTTTTTATTTATTTGACAGAGATCACAAGTAGGCAGAGAAGCAGACAGAGAGAGAGAGAGAGAGAGAGAGAGAAGCAGGCTCTTGGCTGAGCAGAGAGCCAGATGCGGGACTCGATCCCAGGACCCTGAGATCATGACCTGAGCCAAAGGCAGCGGCTTAACCCACTGAGCCACCCAGGCGCCCCTTTAGTGTAGAGTCTTAAAGGAAAACTCAGAACCATCTGATTTTTAATTAAAACAAATTCTGTAGAAAGACTGTAAGAATGGCTTCCCAGTGACTTCATTCATAGTACTAAAAATTGGTGTATTAGGAAAAAAATTGGGCATATTGGAAGGATTGAATTATATTAAGATCTTATGGAAGTTAGACATAATTATTTTTAGTGCTAATGGTTTTTGTTCATAGAATTTCTTTGTGCATACAATTATCCTGGGTTCGAGTAAATAACTACTATACTATCCTAGCAACCCACTTGGATCTTTGTTTTGGGAGGACATTTTGTTCCTGAACACTTAAATTTGGAAGGTTAAATTTACCTAGAAGATACTCTTTTGATTTTAGAGGAGCAGATTTATACTGATTAGGTGAGAAACTCAGGAGCTGAAGGTAGTTAAGGGAACCACGTGATGGATGCTAAGTGAGTAAATTGAGGGCATATAATTACAGCTGTAGATTAGAAGGTCTTATTTGGGTTCCTGGATCCAATTCCAACATAAGTGGGAGGGCTTCCTACAGGACACCAAGCAGTACTGGGACACCAGCAGGGGGTCTTTTGACATTATTTACCCACGGATAGCAACAGATACCACAGGTTGAGGGCTCAGTCCTACAAGACTGCGGTCCATGTCGCCCCACCCCCACCCCTGCTCCAACCCACCCCTTCAGACTCCAGCCCCCGTTGCAAGCCCAGATTGTTCCCATAGTTCTGACTGACTGGCTGTAAATTAGAAGTTACCAGAACCTCTTCCTCAGGTTTAGTTTGCTAAAGCTGCAAGCTCCATTGGTAGCAGGAGCTGAGAGCTGACCCCAGGGGGCCCTACACAGGCCCACCCCAGCCACAAGCCCAGTTACCACCCCACCTGGCAGGAGGGGCAGCTGCGGCAGTCCGCCCCAGTCACCAGGTCCGCAACACGGAGCAGTGGCCCAGTCTGGCTCGACCGGCAGCAGCGCAGGGAGCTGCCCCTCGGGTGGCCCTCACATCGGGGCTGCCTGCCTACGGGGACAACAAAGTCTTTGCCCAGTAGGTTTGGGGAATAGTGTAAGAAAGTTGTGGTTTCATTAGCAGAAATGACATGAAGGAAGATTTATTTGTATACCGGACCGCCCGCCAAAAAGAAGAACCCCAAGAAGTACCTTCACAGCGTAGGAGATGGAGAGATTGGAGTTGGATGTTGTTGATGCAGGAAAGGGCGTGAAGGCAGCAAATGCGACAGTCCCTGGAGGAGCTCCAGTGCAAGGCAGAAAACATGCTGCAGACTGTGATCACTGTAGTCGCTCTGCACCTGGCAAGGATCCTCCATGCACTTCTCAGCAGAATTACTAGAAATAGTGCGGGTGGGGAAAGGAGGAAGGCTGGAAGAACGCTCCCGCAGGCGAAGCCCCAAAGCATCGCCCTCCCGTGGGCCAGGCGAGGTTCCCACCTTACTAGGGTGGAGATCCAATGGGTGTAAACCGTCTTCATCTCTCCAGGGCAGGGAGAGGAGATGGAGGGAGTGGACAATCACGGTGCAGGAGAACCTGGTAGACCAGGAGGACAGAATACCTAGTGGGGTACAGAGCAGGATTCACAGACCAGGGGTCCTCTTCACCAAAGACAGCCTAGAGAGGAGCGCAATGCAGAAAGGAAGGAAAAAAAAAAACAAGGAATGAGACCCAAAGGCCAGCAGCCACCTCAACGTCCCTGTCTGTGCAACTTCAGTTACCAGAGCGCGTGGGAAAACGCAGCCAACCCACCAGCTGAGAATTCATCCCTCCGGAGGCTGAGCAGGGTGAGATTGAGAAAATGCAGGCCTACCAGGTCACCCATCCCCTGGTTAGTCATCCAACATGAAGAAATGAATACGTAATTCCAGCAATAAAAGATGAACAAAAGATTGGAGCTGAAGACCTTAAGTGCTTGCCTTTTGCCCATTGGCCACAAGAATAGAACTACCAGCATTACCTACGCAGCATGGTTTTTAAAATTTTTGTTTTTATTTTTACCTAAATACCTCTCTTTTTGGTAATGTCAAACCTTTTTTTTAAAAAGCCTGTTTTTTCCTCAATACACCTTTAAAGGTTTTTATATTGTTTCATGTCTGGTCAAGTTGATATTTTTAAGAGCCTCACTTTAAATTGTAATAAAAGTTTGCAATTTTACTTCTTTAAAAAAAAGCCAGCAAAGGGCAAGCACCTATTAATAAAAATCTTAGATAATAATAAAAGTATTTCTAGAGTGGCTCACAGAACTCAGAAAGCCCACTTACTAACTACATTGCGATTTATTACAAAAGGCTGTAACTCAGAAACAGCTTGATCGAAGAGATGCATGGCATAAGGGCACAGAGCTTCCAAGCCCTCTCCAGGCATGCCTTTCTCCCAGCACCTTCATATGCACCTCAACCTTGAAGCTCTCTGAACCCCGTCCTTTTAGGTTCTTTTGGAGGCTTTCTTACACAGAAATGCTTGATTAACCCATTGACCATTGACAAATGATTTAACCTCCAGCTTCTCTCCCCTCCCCAGAGGTCAGGGGAGGGAGCAGGATTGAAAATTCCAACACTCCAACACCAGGTTGGTTGCTCTCGTGACCAGCCCCATCCTTAAGTAATCTAGGGGCTTCCCCTCACCCCCGAAATTGCCTTATTAACATAGCAAAAGACACCTTTATCGCTCTCAGCATTTAGGAAATTCCAGGGGTTTTTAGAGCTCTGTTCCTGTAATGGGAAGAAAGACCAAATATACATTTCTTATTATAAATCACAATATCACAGAAGGTGACTCCTGTTATTGGGGAATTTAAAGTCATAATCAATAGGCTAATGAGGAGGCATAACTAGTATGCCTGGATTGGTCTTTTTCTAAACTATACAATTCTTTCCACTCAACTTTACTCACATTTGTAAATTATTAGCCCCATGGGTGTTTGCTTTTAAAAGAGCATGCGTATCAATGTTCTAGTTCCAGAAGCAGTGTGTTTTTATTGCCTGGATCCTTTTCAGAAATGTAGACGATGATCCAGTAGATTTTGTCTGGGACTTGAGATTCCGCATTTCTGTCAAGTTCCCTGTGAAATCACTGGGCTGGTTCACGGTCTCCTCTTGAGTAGCAAAGGTTGAGAAATCTGGTGTTGATACTTCCAGTTCTCTGTAAAGTAATAGGTTAAAACGCCTGAAATCGTAAAATTGTGATACAGCGAATGGTTGAACACTTTTTGAGGATCAAGTAAAGTCCACCCTCTGAATCTTAAAAGATCATGATAACTTGTAGATTCGATTAGGAGAGCTATTTTCTGGAGAAGCAGGTGGGACGGATGTAATGGGGCTGGTCCTCAGCCCACGGTTTGAGTAATAAGGTCTTTTTCTTGTTTTCCTTTCAGCTTCATTGAGATATAGGTCACATAAAACGCATACAAGCATTTTCTGAGCCTTACATGGATGTAAATTCCCAGCTATCCAGTGTTCAAAATTAATAACCATCATTAAAAAGTAAACATTCTGAGCCACTACCAGCTCTGCAGAACTACACCGTATTTCTTCTTGGCTACTGATCCACTTCCCCTAATGGGACTTAGCAAGAAATAGGACTACCCATGCCTAAGCACCCCTTATCTTGGCTTCCCTTTAAAGAAGGAAATGAGTATAAGGTTAACACTGAGCTTTCTGGAACTATTGATGTGGGGTTGATAACACAGCACATCCAAAAGAACCTGGTGAGTCAGATCAAGGATTTGTGCTGAAAAGCAGGGGACAAGCATAAGGATAGCAGGAGCTGGAGCTGGAGCTTATGCGTGGGGATGGATCACTCAACAGTTGGCCAAGGCCCATGAAGGCAAGAGCACATGCCAGAGCCACACTAGGTAGACTGAAGCCAAAACTTAGACATTAAAGACTGACTTTTATTCACTATTTGTGCACATGTGTGTTTTTTCCCTGATTATAATGATAAGTCATGTTCCATGTAGAAGATGGGGAAGTAATAGAAAAATATAAAGAAAACAGCCTATCACTAAATCATAACGTAATAACAATATTACATAATAATGTAATAATATCACCTTTATCATTGCATCTATAGTTACATCTTTTTTTTAAGTTTACCTTTTAAAAAATTTTTGGTTAGCATCTGAAGTCTAAAATGTTAGGAACCATAGACGCCTTCAAGAACTGGGAGTTAATGACATATATAACCAGTGGGTGGGCTATCTAGATCTAGAGAGAGGAAGCATGGTACCTTGGGTCTTTGTGCTTTCATCTGCTATAGGCCCTACCAAGACTGCTATTTGGAGAAAATCAGGGAAACCTCCTGTAGGGCAGTATTTAGGTGCTAGCCCAGATTTTCCAAAAAATACTTAATTCCCTTTCTGCCCAGTTTAGGGACTCAGACACAGATATATATTTGATATAAAATATTGAACTATTTTGAAATATATTTGAGTATGACTGCATTAGAATAGTGATTCATATTTTTCTTTTCTCAAACTAGCAAATATATGGAGTCCAGAGAAAAGTTGACCAACATGTCTAAAAGAACAGATGTCCCTAACCAATACTTTGAGCATTTATTCTCTTAGAATATTAGCTGCAAAGGTAATATATTCTGGATATTTTGTCATGTTTGGATTTTTTTTTTTTTTTGGCTGTCCATGAAAATGAGTTGTTGGTATTTTTTGTGATTTTTGATATGAAAGGGAAATCAGAGTTTGTAAATTTTGAAACTTTTCTTATGTTTTACAGTTTATAATGAACATTTTTTAAAGTCTCAAGATAGGTTAATGATCAAACTGTTAAAGCGTGACTCCACAGGATGCCTCACCTCTGAGAAAGACATTTAGTGCTCAATTTATAAGGTTCTATTTTGTGGAGTACCAAAAAGGGTCATTTTCAAGTGAGCAACACTTTTAATCTCAATTTTGCCCTCTGAAAACCACTTAAGTATTGCCCAGTTCAAGGGCATACATTATAGCCAATTCCAAGTAATATAATTCACACTCTTTCTTGAATACGATAGTGTATGTTTTTTTTTCTTTGAAAAAAGAATTATACAATATATGATGACATCCAGGTCCCAGTGCAAACTTCACCACAGATGAGAGATTACTGTATAGTTTCTTGGAATGTGAGCTCTCAGAAGGCCGGTGGGGAAGATGGATGTGTCTTCTCAGTTCCTTTGGTTTCCTAGGAAGTTGGTGTACAATGTGGAGATTCACCGTGTCTGCTACTTCAGAGAAATGTTCATTATATTTATTTTATTTCTCAAGACATTTCTCCTGTGCTTAAATAAATGGAGTTTTTCCTGTGCCAGTGGGAGTTCACCACTACTTATTTAGACAATGCACAGATAAATTGATTTCTCTCTTTCTTTTTTTTTTTTTCTTTTTTTTCTCTTCTTTTTTGGAACACAGCCATGCTCATTCATTTAGGTTTTTCTGTGGCTGCTCTTACACTAAAAGTTAGAGTTGAATAATTGAGATGGAGACCTTTAGGCTTTTTAGCGAAGTCTAAAATATTTGCTATCTGGCCCTTTACAGAAAAAGTTTGCCAATGCTGAGTATAGAGGGATGGCATAGAGGAATCATCCACTTTTCCACACACTAGCCATTATTCATCTAACAAATACTTGGGGTCTTTATCATATAAACCAATGGAAAGAAAAGAGAATCTTGACCGCCCTTCCAGTAATATGCAAATAGATATACCTTGAACCATACTTCCAGTGAAAACACTTTGATTGAAAGGTCAAATAAAACTTTAAGTTACATTACAGAGCTACCAGGAATTTTTGGTTTCCTGGGAATTAAAAAATATTGTGATGGTGGGAATCCAGATAGGTAAGGCAGTACTAAAACTAACTTTGGCCTCACAGGCCTTTGTATAACCAATTATCTTGCTCTTCGGTTTCGATGTCTGGGCAAGGTGCACAGGACTTGAAACAAATTTACTGCCTGCATGAAGCAGGATGTGCTTTAGGAGCCTGTTGTATGACTTTGGCTGCTCTTCTGCCGTAAGAGTGAACTAGGAATAAACTGCCATAAAGACGAGGAATTTCTGGGACGCCTGGGTGGCTCAGTTGGTTAAGGGGCTGCCTTTGGCTCAGGTCATAATCCTAGCATCCTGGGATCGAGTCCCACATCGGGCTCCTTGCTTGGCAGGGAGCCTGCTTCTCCCTCTGCCTCTGCCTGCCACTCTGTCTGCCTGTGCTCACTCTCGCTTCTCTCTCTATGACAAATAAATAAATAAAATCTTTAAAAAAAAAGAGGAGGAATTTCCTATACAAACTTTGGTGGTAGGGGGAGAGGGTTGAAGGAACATCTCTGAGACTTCATAACACAAGCCAGCCTTGTTTGAATCCAAATTAATATATCCTTTGTGGAAAAATGAAAACAAAGCAAGCAAATAGAAACAAATGATGTAAACAATTTATTTTAAAGTAGGACCTCACTTAATGGTCTGGGACTTCATGGAGATAAACAGAAGTACACTTGGAAGGAAATTAGTTTCAACCTCAATTACTTTCAGGCCTCAAAGAATTCTCAAAGATCAAGTTACAAAGAAGGAGCATGAATAATCAAAAATGAAAACTCGCACGTACACACAAGGAAACAGATCACCATGACAGCCAGTAGAAATAAAGCATGGCAATATTAAATCTGAAAAGATTTCAGGTAGTAAATTTATACAAATATAAAATAAAAACAAAACATTATATAAATATAAAATACAAATATGTTTAATATGTTTAAAAGTTGGGTAGGAAAATGTGAATAAGAACTATAGAAAGATTGGGGCGCCTGGGTGGCTCAGTGGGTTAAAGCCTCTGCCTTCGGCTCAGGTCATGATCCCAGGGTCCTGGGATCGAGCCTCGCATTGGGCTCTCTGCTCAGAGGGGAGCCTGCTTCCTCCTCTCTGCCTACTTGTGATTTCCGTCTGTCAAATAAATAAAAAATCT
Organism: Enhydra lutris kenyoni; assembly: GCF_002288905.1. NCBI lineage: Eukaryota > Metazoa > Chordata > Mammalia > Carnivora > Mustelidae > Enhydra > Enhydra lutris. The sequence continues at coordinate 9,488,084 of NW_019154102.1, read as the reverse complement.
TAAAAAAAAAAAACTATAGAAAGATCAAGCAGACTTGAAAAATCTGACAATATATTATTCACAATTTGAAAATATTTAAAAAGATGGGTTAAATAGCAAACCATACAGAGTTAAAAGGAGTATTAGAGAACTGAAATATCTGAAGAAATCATCTAGAAAACAGCACAGAAAGGTAAATAAAAGGATGGATAACAAATATGGAAGAAGGCAGGTTGAAAATGTGTTGTAAGGAAAAAACACCACCTATATTTCATAGATTCCTAGAAGGAATAAGTAGAATGTAGAAGAGTCACTGCCTTGAGAAATAATGGCTAGGAATTTCCAGAATTGGTGGAGAATTCTTCATTTCCAGCTACAGAAGTCTCAAATCCAAACCTAGAAACCTTGCTCCTAGAATCTGCAGAACACTGAAGCACAGAAAATATATAAAAAGCCACTCTGAGTAAAAGCAGTCTACACACAAAGAAAAGATGATTAGACTAAGCGGACATTGCAATCAGTATTGGAAGATGATAGAAAGTATGAGGTTGTGTTTTAAAACAGCATACAGAAAATAATTGCCCACCTACAAAAACTCTCCTTCAAAAACAAAACAAACAAACAAAAAAACAAGGCAACTTGAAGAAAATTCCTGAAAAATGAGCCTGAGAGAGTTTATCACCAACAGTCTCTTCCCAAAAGGAATTCTAAAATAGGTCCTTTAGAAAGAAGGTCAGTAAGAGAGAGAGAGAGAGAGATTGAGACATAGAGAAAGTTTGTGGGAAAATCTAAATATTGACTAAGTCTAATTTGAAGATATAATTAGCCAAAATATAATCACCAAAATAGTTTTTGTCTGGAGGGGATGACTGGAGTTAAAGAAGACTGATTATCTTTAGGTTTTAGGTTCAGTATGATTATTAAAATTAGAAGGCAATCCTAACAGAAAAAATGTGTATATGGATCTCAAATTATATGGAAAATTATAATGAAAGTAATACCAATCAATACCAAAACTCAATATAAAAAATCAAATGAATAAAAAAAAGAACAGAAAAAAAGGATAAATAGAAAACACCAACTAACAAAGTAAATATATAATTATACTCAATATAGATGAACTAACTTTTTAGTTAAAAGACAAAATGGATTAACCATTAGGAAGTAGAATGAATTAAAAAAAAAGACAAAATGGATTTCAGCCTTAAACAAATGAACACACAAACTTAAATTATAAGATGGAAAAAGATGTACAAGGCAAACATTAACTAAAGAAATCTGGTCCAGACATAGTAGTATAATATAAAGAGGGTTAATGCTTTTTGCCTTAAAGACATTGGCATAAAGTAGATCAGGACATTGATGAAAATTTCCCTTAATTAGAAAGATACAGACATTCTAAACTTTATGTGTCTAAAACTATAGCTTCAAAATACACAAAGCAAAAATCGGTAGAACTACAAGATAAGATTTGGGAATGTATACCAGCATATTGGGAGATTTGAAAACATCTCTTGAGGAATTCACAGATCAGACAGAACTAAACAATCCAATGAAATTAATGGAAGAAATAAATAGACAATACCATTCTCAATTACTGGAAGATATACAGAAAAGTTACCACATTTGATCAAGTCTCAATGTCTAATTAAACAATTAGAAAAAGAGCTGAAAATAAGTCCAAGGATATTAAGAGCAAGGAAATAACTCATAAGAGGTATAATTAATAAAATACTAAAAGAAGAAATAGGGAAAATCAACAAAACTTAAGTTGGTTCTTTGAAAAGACCAATGAAATCAATGGCTCTCTGAAAAAAATGAAAAAAGGCAAAAAATAAATAGTATTAGGAATGCTGAAAAAATGAAAACTCATCAGGATTTAAAAAGATAATAAAAGGAAATTATGAACACCTCTATGTAGTCAAACTTGAGATCACACGAAAAGGCAAATACCTAATGTAAATTACCAAAACAGAATAAAAAAGAAATAGAACATATAAATGCTCTATATCCATTAGAAATTGTATCAGTAGTTAATTTTCTTCTCAAAAATCATCATTACCATACAATTTTACTGGAATTTCTTACCAAAGTTTTAAGCAACTTTGAGGATTCCAATCTTATGAAATTCTTTCAGATGTGAGAAGAAAGGATTCTGCAATCTAGCTGATATTTTTGAGAGAAAGACAGTATAAAAAAGGATGATTATAGACCAGTTTCACCATGAAATTAGACTTAAAAACTTTAAGTATTAGCAGAATTGAGTAATGTATAAAGGAAATTTCTTAACCAGAGTCTCTGCCAAAAAAAACCCAAACAAACAAACAAACAAAAACAATAAAAAACCACAAAACAAAAAACATATCTGATGGTGACATATTGAAAGCTTTTTCCTCTTCTTCCTTTTCTTCTTCTTCTTCTCCTCCTCCCTCTTCTCCTCTTCTTCTTCTCCTCCTCCTTCCTCTTCTTCCTCTTTTTCCCCTTCTTCCCTTCTCCTTCCTCTTCCTTCTCTTTTCCTCCTCCTCCTCCTTCTTCTTCATCCTCTTGCTTCTCCTCATCCTCCTCCATTTTTTGGTATGGACCTGGATAATGTGATTTAAAATGTGTATGAAGAGCAATGGGTAAGATGAGCCAAAGAAGAAGAAGTTTGGAGGACATGCCCTACATGATACTAATTTCATATTATAACGTTACAGTAATTAAGATATATGGGTATTTTTACAGGTTTAGCCAATAGAGAAGTGGAACAGAAAAGAGAGGCTAGAAGGAGACTCCCAATTCCTTTAAGGCAGCACTGACACCACAGATCAGTGGTGGAAAGTACTGACTGTAGGAGTTGTTCCAAGACAATTCCTTGTCAGTATAGGAAAAAATGAAACCCTTTCCTTGCATCACTCCCTAGGTTGCACTGTATAAAAAAGGCAGTTCCAAGCATTACAAACCTTAAATGTGAAAGGCAACTTCTAATTTTTAGAAGACAATATAGAATATATTTATTAAGAGAAAGATCTCTTAATCAAAATACAGAATTAGCAAATTACAAAGGCAAATTTGACTTCATAAATATATTATACGAATTTATATGTATAAAGCAAATAATGCCAAAGAAGAGGTGGACAAACACCTTGAATTTGTACTTCATGATAAAGGATGTATGGCTAGCAAATAAGCAAAAGGAAGGTGTTTGACTTCATTAGCAATCATGAAAATACAAGTTGGAAGGACAAGGACATTCCTAGTTAGCAGATGGGTAGATAAAAAAGTCACAAAGTCTAGTGTTGGTACGAATGTGGAGCAGCAGGAACTTTCATACAATGTAATTGGGAATGAAAGTATTGAAATTATTTAAGGAATAAATCTGTATCATATAATAAAGTAGAATGTGAAAATTCCCCACAATCAACCGCTATTTACTTACTATTTATCCTGGAGACAGGTAAAAGATATAATGCATAGGAATCTTGTTTAATAAAATAGCAAAAAACATGGAAAATATCCCAGATATCTATTGACAGTAGGATGAATAAATGAGTTTTGATACATTCATGAAATGCAATATTATACAGCAGTGCAAATGAATATTCTACAACCACATGCATAATAATTAAGTCTAAAAAGTGTAATATTGAATGAAAAAACCAAGGCATGGGTTATGTCCAATGTGATTTCATTAATGAAACAAAACATAACAAGCAGAATCATATAACATAGTATTTAGGATAAAATATAAATAAGGTAAGGGAATGATACAGACTAAATTCAGGATAGTGGTGGGTCACTGACATTGATCTGATCAGGTGGTGGCTTCAAATATATCAATAATGTTACTCTGAGGCTGGGTAGTGATTGTGTAGTTGCTTGTTTTATAGTTGTTTTTCATGTATATGTTATTCATATGTTATAAATATTTTTCAATGTATGCTTCATTTAAAAAAGGAAAAAAGGGACTGCTATAATGCCAGTTATAGTCTCTTCTGCTATATATGTGCTTCTGTAACATGAATTAGCTCTTATACAATTTGTAAATAGGGAATGATATCTATTTAGAATGGAAATTATCTGAAATCATGTGCAATTAATATTTTGTGCGAGCAAGTAGTAACATTTAAACTCAACATGTTAACACAGCTGAGCGTGGAAGAAAGGAGTACTAGACTATAGTGCCCATTGACTTCAAGCTCTTTCCGTGTTGTGGTTTGATCATGTGCTCTCTCTTGGATGACCTAACTGAGCAGTTCTCCAGGGCTCATTTTGTTCTTTTTCACCTAATTCACCAAACTCTCCTTACACTCCTTTCCACCATCATTATTTAAAAGTAAAGTCCCATATTTATCATAGTGTATCTTTATTTATTAAGTACTTAATATGTCTTTTAAACTATGCAAGTATTTTAAAAATTAGGATTCTTGTTACTAGAGTGCTCTAGTTATAAATTTCATAGGTTAAAGTTATCAGTGCTCCACATCCTTTTTCCTTTAAAATCTATCTTTTTAAATTTTCTGATTTAGTAGAGGATGAAGGTTATTCTTTTTCTAGACATGCACACATTATGTTTCCAGAGAAATCCCTATTTCCATTGCTTTTCATTAGATTCAGTCTTAAGCAGACTAAATTAATAAGTTAACATTTATTACTAAGCTATATTTGTTAATTAATAAAAACATTTGCTGTTTGTTCTCCACATATACAACCCAATGATCCAATGCTAGTTACTGAGGGAAATATACATGGGCAATAACATAATATTTGATCCTAAGTGCCCAAAACCCTGCCTTCAAAAAGTGGTTAAATTATTAGCAGTCAAGGTCCTGTAGAATCTTGACCTAATCTACCTTTCTGGTCTCCTCTTACTACATTTGTCTTTTCATTCTCTGTCCTCTACCCATTTTGAATTATTCTCTGTTCTTCACACATACACACACATACACCCACACACCATGAGGTTAAGAGGAAATAAGCAAACTGTAGAACTTTAACCTTATCAATCTTTTCTTCCTCCTGCTGGTAGTGTTAATTTCCTACAACATTATTCAGACTACACAACATTCCCTTCTCCCACTTAAAACATTTAGTGGTGTAGACAATTAGGGATATATTTATTTCACAGTGCCAATAGATCCTTCGGTGTATGGTCCCAACTTTCATTTAACACATCCTCCTCACTGACCCTATGCTTCAGTTGTCCTCAACAGTCATAATTCTCTAAACATACCAGGGATTTCCATGGTTTCAGGTCTTGTCCTGGTTTGCCATGTTGTAACAGCATTTTGCCTCCGTAAATCCTCTTTCTGTATTTGTTTGAAAGTTTACTCAATCATCAAGGCCCACATAAAGGGCTACATATTCCATGGGGCCCACCTAGTAGGCAGAAATAAATATTTATAGAATAAATGAGCTTTGTTTACCTGGTTCTTTATGGTATAATCTTGTGTGTGTGTGTTTACAGTTTTGTTAGTATTTTATTTGTTTGGTTTTCCACCACAGCTTAAATTTTCAGTCTTAGCTTCAGTCCTGATTCAACATGCTTGGGCAAGAAACCTAATTTCTTTGAGCCACAGTTTTTCTTCCCTGTAACACAGGAATAGCAGTTTGATGTAACTTGCAGGAATGTTGTGAGGGACAAAATAAGTATTTAGTTAATTGTTAAGTGCTGTACACACATTGTATGTAACTATTATAGTTAATGCACATTTCAATAACTGTCTGAAATTGAAATCCTGTTTATGTATTTCTACTCAAACATAAACTCGCTAACTTCTAGACAGTACTGACAAGTGCAATGCTCTTGGTTTTCCACTATAATTTTAATTTTTATTCCAGGTAATTAGTCTGTGAAGTCCATAAAGACTACTTCATTTAGTTCTGTATCTTATATCTAGGAGGCGTTATCAAACGGGTGAATGAGTAAAACATTATTAGTTAGTATAAAACATAGAAACTTGAACAGAGATAGGCAAGAGGCTAACTATATTAAATATACTTATTGAGGGGATAGATTTTTCAATGGGAGAAAAATCCAAGAAATCACTTATAAAATCATCTCCTACTTAAGCATTTAATTGAGCAAGCATTTCCTATATCAACCTCCCTATCGTTAACAGGGACTATGAAATCTTGCTGGGCACCTGGTTGCCTTTTATATACTTATAGGCAGCAAAGCATATCAAAAATTAAATTAGTCACTTGTTTAAACCACCGCTCATCAGAAAGATATGCCTATTGAATACATGCTTACCTATAAAATGGATAAGTTATCCTCTCTTCTCATATGCAATTTATGTTGCCGAATTCCAGAGTCCAAAAAACCAAAATTCAGAGCCAGGACAGTGGAGTCAGACTTCCATATGTCCCATGTGATTCCAGTTCCCATTTCTCCTGCATTCTACTTTTTCACCCATCTGTGACTCAGTCTTCATCCATGAAATGAGGCTAAAATGGACCCTAACTCCTTGGACTATTTGAGGATTAATAATGCAATAAATACAAACCTTTGTGATAGTGCTTGGCTTATAGCAAATACTCAAATCATGTTAGGTGATACTGTTTTTGTTTTTGTTTTTGTTGCTGTTTTTATTATAACCATTTTCCTATGCCTTGAACACACACATACACACCCAAGTTTTTCTAAGATTATGAATACAGATAACCCTACCTTCACATCTCCTCAGACTGTAGCCTAGAAAGACATTCATCTATAGAAGGATGGGACCTTTGTCACCTTTAGAACTTCAGCAGTGGCTGGAGACTGCAGGACCAGACACATTCACAGGGCAGGCAGAGAGCAGGAAAAGATGAAGAAGGTTGATTTTCCATAAATTATTCTCTCAAGACCTAGATAAATGAGATTGGATCCCACATTAGAAGATGAGGACAAGATCCAGCAAACCACAGACTGCAATGATCATCAATGTGGTGTTTTAATATATTTCGCTTAATGGTGTTCTCCATCTAGTTCAGAGAATTCAGAACCATTTTCCCCAGTAAGATGATAAGATACCCAAGGTCAGGGCAGAATATATGTTAAATCTTCTATATTACAGGACACAATAATGAACATCTCATAGATGAGATGAGAGGAATTATGGATATTTTTCCTCTTTAACATTTGGAGTCTGAACTGGTTTCTATCTACTTTGGTTAAATGTAGTTTATTTTCATATACTTTTGAGAATATGTGGCTTTGTAGTATTATAAGGAGATTAAAAACAGTCAATGGCAGAAAAACAATTTCTAAAATGCTCATCTGAAATGATGACTTTAATTTCTAGTTCTGGCTAGATATGATAAGTAAATATAGTTACCACAGTTAAAAGTTCAGTTTATTGCATATCTGCTTTACCCTATTAGATGTGTAATCACACACATGGTTTGTCTTATTCACTTTTATGTGTCCCACCAAAACTTGCAAATTACCCCTTCCTAGCTGTGCACTTGCAGACAAATTGGTTCACTTCTCTAACATCTAGCTCCTTTAATAGCAAATGGGAGTTAGGGTGCCTCTTCCACAGGGTAGTGAGAATTAAGTGAAACAATCTTTTTAGAAATATAGTAGATATTAAGTACATTATAAATTGTGAGTATTGGGGCTAGTGATGATAGTTGTAAGTAAGGAGATTCAACCAATATTTTTAAATGAACATTATCTCTCAAATCAACAACTTTAGAATTAATTGACTAACTTGGACTTTGAGTAAGCTACTATATATAACTTGATCTTTTTAGATGTAGAAAAATACTGAATTTCAAATTGGAGAGTTTTTAGTTTAGCTTTGTTGTCTGACCATGAGTATTTCAAATATTTTAGAGAAGTAGGGAATATTAAATGCTGGGCTTCCTCAACATTTCTCTGTCACATGAGTGTAATCATTGTAATTGTAAAAAAAAAAAAAGAAAGATTTTACTCTTTCTAAATCACTTTTAGTCCTTCTGCTTTTTTTTTTTTAAGGATTTTTTTTTAAATGAGCCCTACTGATACCCTTCCTGTGGAATTCAAGAAGCTTAAAAAGTTGCCATCTCTATTTATTTTGGGGGATATCTTCTAGAACATTCATTAACAAACTGTGAAGTCCCTAGAAGAAAACACAAGGGGAACACTCCTTGTCATGGTTCTTAGCAATTATTTTTTTGGATATGACACCAAAAGCATGGCAACAAAACCAAATATGAACAAGCAGAGGAAAAATTGCTGGATAGGTGATGCTACTAAAAAACAAATGGGTCTATATCAAACTAAAAAGCTTCTGCACAGGAAAAGGAATGATGAACAAAATGAAAAGGCAGCCTATGGAATAGGAAAAAATATTTGCAAAACCGTGTACTGATAGAGGTTAATACCCAAAATATGTAAGGAACTCTTACAACTCAAAAACAAAACAAAAATATAATCCTATTTAAAAATGGTCAAAGGACCTGAGTAGATATTTTTCTAAAAAAGTTATATTAATGACCAACAGTTTCATGCAAAGGTGTTCAACATCATTAATCATTAAGGAAATACAAATAAAAACCACAATGAGATATCACCTCATACTTGTTAGAATGGCTATTGTTAAAAAGACAAGAGGGCACCTGGGTGGCTCAGTGGGTTAAGCGTCTGCCTTCAGCTCAGGTCATGATTCCAGGGTCCTGGAATCCAGCCCCACATTGGGCTCCCTGATCAGGGGGGAGCTTGCTTCTCTTCCTCCTCCCTATTGTGGTCTCTCTTTCTCTCTATCTCTGTATCTCTCTCAAATAAATAAATAAATAAATAAAATCTTAAAAAAAAAAAAAAAAAGACAAGAGAGAATAAGTGTTGGCCAGGATGTGGAGAAAGGGAACGCTTTGTGAACTGTTGGTGGGAATGCAAGTTGGTGCAGCCACTCTAGAAAACAGTACAGAGGTTCCTCAAGAAGTTAAAAATAGAGCTACCCTATGATCCAGCAATCTGACTTAGGGGTATATATCAAAAGAAAATCCAATCACTGTATCACTATGGCACCCCCGTGTTCATTGCAGTGTTATTTACAATAACCAAGACATAGAAACAACCTGACTTTCAACAGATGAATGGATAAAGAAAACGTGGTATATCACAATGGAATATTATTCAGCCAAAGGGGGGAAAAAAGGAAACGATGCCATTTGCAACACTAATGGACCTTGAAGGTATTATATTAAGTGAAATAAGCCAGACAGAGAAAGACAAATACTGTCCTGTCTTACTTATATGTGGCATCTTAAACATTGAACTCATAGAGACAGAGCAGATTTCTGGCTGCTGGTGGGGAGTTAAGGTGGGAAAATGGATGAAGGTGTCCAGAGAATATAAATTCTAGTTAGAAGATAAGTAAGTTCTGGGGATCCAACATACAGCATGGTGACTATAATTAACAATATTATATTGTGAACTTGAAATCTATTAGAGAATAGATCTTAAAAGTTCTCACTACACACATAAATTGGTAAATATGTGAGGTGAGGGATGTGTTAACTAACCTTATTGTGGTAATCATTTTGCAATATACACGTAAAATCATTGTGTTGTATACCTTAAATTTACACAATGCTGTATATCAGTTATGTCTCAAAGCCAAAAAAAAAAAAAAAAGAAAGAAAAAAAAAGAAAAGAAAAGAAAAGAAAAGAATACCGATTGGCCAAGAATTAGTGATTGTGTCTCCTTAGTATTAGGATGATTTATTCTGTTAACTACCATAGCCACAGGGGTCCGAGAAGTGAGGCCCTATATGTAGAAATAGTTATATTCTTTAACTTCAGTAATTCTGATTTCTCATGTTATACTTAGTAAAATGAATGACAGTAAAATCTAGTCATTTTTTAACTGTTTGAATATTATCAGAGGGTTTTTAAAAATAGCAATTTACTCTAATTTTAATATTCCTTGGGTAATATTGAAATAAAACAGTTCTGTGTAATTTAGCCTTAGATAAAAGCATGAGCATATTTGGAACATAAACCTAATTCTATCTTTTGTTGAGCTGCCCAATTTAGTAAAAGCATTTCGATAGTACTTCTTAAATGTAGTATGACTTAGAATACTGGAAGCTGCCCAGAATGTAAAAAAAGGAGAATAATTTATATTTAATTGGTCTAAACCTAACTTTCCTAGGTCAATAAGAAGAGAAACCAGCAGCATTAATCAAGAGAAAATTATCAGCTGATTAATCAGTGTTCTAATTACTGCATAGTTCTTTACCTTTTCAGTTTTAATTACTAAACCGCATTGTCTTTTCCATATGGCTAACATGTACTTTTTCTCCTACTGAAATCATTAAGATAAAAATATACATTCTAGACATTACAACATCAAGTGTAAGAAATTGTTAGTGCTTCTTAAGAATTTCCCCAAAAGGTATAAATAAACTACTAGAGCATACAAGAAAAGAATGATAAATTCATGGCTCTTTAAGTGGGCACTGAGACTGTGATTATGAAATGAAGCTTTTTGAGAAAGTGGGTCTCGCCCGTCCTATTTCCTCAAGTGAATTTGTTTAAATTGTTTCTGAATCCTATTGCAGTTAAATATAAATTAGAAAAATACATGGGAGAATTCGAAAATGTTTCGGCAAAGGACCGAGTATTTCTTTTTAAATGTGTTTATGTGGAATATATTGACTTCACTGCGTAGTTTTCACCCTCAGCCCTGATGACGCCCAGTCTCCATGGTTCTCTGTTGTTGGGGGCCGTCCCATGCACTGTAGTAACCTGTTCAGTAGTATCTCTAGCCTCTACCCACTAGATGCCAGTAGCAACACCTACTCAACAACTAAACCTGATTTTCCACAAACAAAAATGTCTCCAGACACTGACAAATATTTCCTGAGGGTGACAACACACCCTCCCCTCCACCATTGGAAACTACTGATTTCACTATATGGCTACTATTAAGACACTTCTTTTAACACAGATATGCTGTATAATAAGGCATCCTTCCCGGATGAGCAGAATTTTTTCTATAGGTCACATATTTTGATATAAAACTTTCTAGACACGTGGATGATATAATGGCGGTGATCATCATGGTGATGACAGCAGTAACTAATGTTCACTGAGCACATCGCTGTCAGTCACTGTATGAAGGATCTGTATGCATTACTTTATTTAATTTTCAAAGTAGCTCTATGAGGGAGGCCTACTCCCTCTCATAGAATTCAGCAAGCTCGAACAATGCTCAGGCCACATAGTTAGGACTTTCATACCACTTTGGTAGACATAATTCAAAATAACCATCTCCAAGGAAGATCTTTCATTTCTTTTTTTTTTTTTTTAAAGATTTTATTTATTTGTCAGAGAGAGAGAGTGAGCGAGCACAGGCAGACAGAGGCAGAGGGAGAAGCAGACTCCCCGCTGAGCAAAGAGCCTGATGTGGGACTCTGTCCCAGGACGCCGGGATCACGACCTGAGCCGAAGGCAGCAGCTTAACCAACTGAGCCACCCAGGCGTCTCAGATCTTTCATTTCTAAGGAGGTGCAATATTTTTCTTTTCTTCCTTGAAATAATTTAAAATTTGGACTACATTGTCAGTTGTGGCCATCTCTAATCTATTAAGGCAATTAATGTGGGATATTTGGGTTCATTTAAACATTACAAGGGTATTATCTTAAAATTTCAAGAGGAACTTGTCTGGAGTTTAACTGAAAAGACAGTTATGGGGCCAAGTTTAGTGAAAGGAGGGTTGTGTTCATTTAATAATAATTAAAAGATGGTTTTCTCTGAAATGAAAAAATATTTTCAGCAAGATGTCTTTCCTTCTTTCTTCCTTTTCTCCCTCTGTCCTTCCCTTCCTTCTTTCCTTCTCTCCCTCTTTCCTTCCTTTTCCATTCTTTAAAAGGTGCTATGTTGTCTCCATTATGCATTATGTATGCATTATGTATGAAGTTGGAAAACCTTTGAGTTTAGCTACCACTTGCAATGTAGTGGGTTGAGCACTAATTCATTCTGTTTGTATGGTCTGAATGCACAAATCTGATGTGGCAAAGAACTTAACTTACCGTTTAGCTACCTCATTCAGGTCTAAGTATTTTCCCCAACAAATAGGCTTAACATTTTACCCCTCTTACTAGAAATTATTATTGTTTTTCATTTTAGATTTGGGCTTAGATGACATAAATTCTAATGTGTCCGTCCTAGACTTTCAATTATTTGTAACTCCATTTTTCAGAGAAATATATTTAAAAAATTGGACCGAATGTGCATGACTGCTTCCAGCCTTAGGGCCTGTTCTATGACATATGGCTTGTGTAGGTATAGAACCCTTATGTGACAATAGTCAACCTTTATATTTATAGTGATCCAGGTGTGATGGGCTCCTTATTATTTTTTATTTATTTTTTTAAAGATTTATTTATTTACTTGAGAGAGAGAGAGAGGGCAGGGGGTGGGGGTGAAGGGCAAAGGGAGAATGAGAGAGAGAATCTCCAGCAGACTCCGTGCAGAGCCTGACACGGGGCTTGATTTCACAACTCTGAGATCATGACCTGAGCTGAAACCAAGAGTCTGACGCTTAACCGACTGAGCCACCAAGGTGCTCCTCCTTATTAGCTTTTAAAGGTATCATAATAAAAGTACTTCTTGCTTTTCTTTTTTTGTAAGAGGGTGAAGAATACTTGCAAAGCCAAGACAGGAGATAAATGAATCTATAATTTTTATATGGGGTACAGGGATTTTTGTAGGGCCTCCTCTATTTAGTATAAGGTTCTGTGTTCCTCAAGCATAATGCTATTGGAAAATGAACTGGGATAATGTTTAAATTACAAAGGAAAACAAACTTGAAATGAAAATCATTTGCTGAGAACAATGGTCGATGAGGCCAAGTTACCTCAGTCCCTCATTGTAACGAATTAAAATCCCATTCCCTAAAATAGTATGTCAGTCATGTTCAGCTTGTTTTGCAGATGTCTGCTTGCAATTTTTGATGAGGATCTTGCATAAAGTGTTAAGCTGGTCAAACACAGCATGGAGAACAATTGGACGTTACAGGTGCCTGGTGTCTTTATATAATACAAGAGTGCTACTACTCATCAGAGATCACGTTTCCATAGTACTTAAAAAAGTAAATCAGAGAAGCCAGGGAGAAAAAAAGGAAAAAGAAAGCATGGGCACATTAAAGAAAAATAGTCAAAGAACAAGAGCTGACAAATTCACAAAAGAAGAAATACAAATTTAAATTTAAGGAAAACATGCCTTATCTTCTGGTAAGCAAAATACTGTGAACTAAGCTACAGTGAGTTTCTCATTCTCTGCAAACAAATTAACATAAATGTTTAAGACACAATAACCCAACATTGTGCTGCAAGTTAGTGTAACTTTCCTGGAGGACAGTTAGGTGACATGAGAATGTAAGTTTTAAAATGTAAATTTACTTTGAGTCAGATATTTAATTTTTAGGAATTTTTAAAAAAATATAAACACGGGCACATAAATGTTAACAAAAATTTGACTAAAAGATTTTAGCTATTGCATGTTATCCATATTAACAAAACTGTTACAATTAGAATATCACCATTTTATAATACTGATTAGTGGATCAATACTGGACCTGCTAACATCAGGAAAAGACAGACAGTTCAATATTACGTACCACCTGAGGGCATCATACTATATTGCCTATGAAATACTGCCAAAACATGGAACCTGAACCTGAACAAGATTCTAGATCTAAGGACCGATTTCTAGGAAATACAGTCAATAGAAGAACACACTAAATGATGCAAATGATGGTGTAGTCAGAGAATCCAGGACATGAGAAATACCAAAGAGCCACTGAACTATGTTTTCTTTTTCTTATTTTCCCCAAAAAATAAGTTGCAAAGGAATGGAAAGAGAGAGGCAGAGAAATCTCTTCATTAAAAGAGACATTGACTCTTTATAGTGTATGGATCCTACTGGATGCTCATCAGTTTGGAGAAGGAGGGAGGAGAAAGGGAGGTGAAGAGGGAGAGGGAGGAAGAGCGAGCACTGGTTGGATATTTGATGATACAGAGAGTTATTGTAAATATTCCGAGGTGTGATAATAGTGTTGTGATTATGTTTTTAAAAAGTTCTTATCCTTTAAAGGGATAGGGGAGACTACAGAGGAAATAAAAATGACCATGAGTGGACAGCTCTTGAGGCTGGGTGATGAGGACACAGTGGTTCATTAAATCAGGCTTGCTGAAAATAAGCAACAGCCCTAAATGTTTAACAATATGGCTTTGATTAAATAATTTATGGTATATCCATGAGATAAAATAATATGCAGTCACTAAAATAATCTTTATGTTATATATTATGTAGACTATTTAAGACTATTTGGGCATTCAAAATGTTCATAAAATATTAATAAATGTAAAAAGGTTACAAAGCAGCACACAGGCAATTATCCCCTTCAAATACATAGAATGAAAGTAAAAGCCCTGGAATTAATAGTAATTATCTCTGAGTGAGAGGATTATGGTGATTTTAATTTTCTTTGTGCTTTTTTTGTGTATTTTTTTTCAAATAAATATACATCTATTTAGTTATTAAGTTTATAATATTATTAAAACAAAGAAAAGAACAAATATAGTTGAGAAAACTTGTCTCTGTAAGTGATGAAAACAAAAATTTTGTGTATTCTATAAGAGTAGGAGGTTTTTTTTAATGTAAACAAAGCCTTCTTTTACGGTTCTATGTTATAAAATAATGTATTACAACCACTTGCCTGGGAGAAGTCAAGGAAAATTAATTTTGTTATGTATATCCTGTTTAAGAAAGCAGCGAAGGGCCCCCTCCCAAAAAAGCAGTGAAGTGTAGATTTTTTTTTTTTTTTTTAAACAAGTAAGGGTCAGAGAGGAGGAGTCTAGCATATACAGAACATCTGGATTAAGCTACATACAATAACCTTGCAATTCTCATTATAAACTGTTGAAGTTTACTTATATGTCTGTTTTATAGGTGAGGAAATAGAGATGTGAGTTCAGCAGCATATAACTACCAGAGCTGGGGGTCAAGCCAAGGTCATCCTGGCTTCCACTGGGCCTCTTGGCGCTGGGTGGAAATCTGACCCTTTTTATTGGGCTGTGTATTTCCTCAGGGTCAAAATGGTGTTTTAGTATCACCATGCTATAAAAGCTAAAGATCATATAATCTATGTTGTTATCCAGTTTCTAGGATATTCTCACTGAAGGGATTAAAATAAAGTTTGAAACTTAAAATCTATTTCATTTGAGAAAAAAATTAAATGATAAGAAATATATAAATCCATAGTGTTGCCCGATAAATAATGCGATGACATCCGCTTCCTCTTGGTTTTCCAGATGGGGGCATCTCTGAGCATAGTAGAACACACTTGATGACACCAGAAGTGTCTAAGGATACCCTGGCTCTGTAGCCTTAACCAGGATCAACATCAACATCACATTCTTTGATACAACCATTTAAATCACTCTTATCAGGTAGGGTTTGGGGGGTGTGGGATCCTTGTTTTGTCTTGTTTTACTTCAAGGGATACCTATTAAAGTACATGTAGTCGAGTATACAGGATAGAATCCACTAACTGATAAGAAGTTGTTAATTGAGGCGCCTGGGTGGCTCAGTGGGTTAAGCCTCTGTATTCGGCTTGGGTCATGATCTCAGGGTCCTGGGATCCAGACGTGCATGGGGCTCTCTGCTCAGTGGGGAGCTTGCTTCTGCCTCTTTCTCTGCCTGCCTCTCTGCCTACTTGTGATCTCTCTGTCAAATAAATAAATAAAATCCTTAAAAAAGAGAGAAAGAAGTGTTAGTTAGTTGTCAAGGGGAGAGTCCAAAAGGAAGAATGAAACATGTAACAGGTGAGCGTTTTAACGAGGGAGGTGACTTGTCCCGATTGGCACTTCCCATCCCTTCCCTCCACAGCTTTGTTGAGCACCTGTTATGTGCTGCTCGGTATCGAGCCTGTGGTGCAGGCTATCGACTCGGTAAAGAGTAAAGAGTCTCAGAGAAAAAAATCTTTTAATACTTTCAAAGAAGATAGACTAAAAACATTTTATATGGTTGTAGATACAGTGTTGAGTTCAGGCTAGATTAGTTATCGGGAGGGTACACACACATGCACACTCATATTATATATGTATGTAATCTTAGAAAATATTAATATATTTTAATTTGGACTCTAGGAAGACATTCAATATGGAAATCTCGGCACTTTATAGCAATGTGCTTCAGAGACAAAGAATCATGGTATTTCTGTAGGAGCGTGTAATAGCATACTGGCAGTGCTGTTAGTTTTGCTTCCAAAATATATTAACGAAGATATTATCTTGATTATTTTGACCCTTCACAGAGATTTCTCTTTAATTATAGTCTTTATCCCAATATAAGGGTAATCTCTTGACCAATCAATTCACTTATCTCTATTCTAATAATTCTATAAAAATAATGTGAAAACGACATCTGCTCACTTTTCTAGATTAAAAAAAAATCATGGGTAATTGTTCTTAATATTATGGAGAAATTTGCATCTCTTGTAATTCAAGATTTCAAGTAGAAGTCTCCATTTGAGAGACTCAAGTAGCAAATCTATTGTATGTTTTTGCATTTTCTGAAAATCATGTGTTTTGCGGGCACTCTTAAGTTATTGTCCTTTTCTCTTTCTAATTACGTCCATTATTACAGTTTTCTAAATACGACAGCAATTGAGTGTTTCTGTCCTCACGTATAGAAGATGTAAGAGTAATGGATAAATTAGAGCTGCAGCTGTCTATCCTTTACCACATCCACACTTTTGGCAGTTCTGCGACCTTCATGTTTTTGTTTTTACCTTCGCGTAAATCTGAGATCGCAGAAATAACTCCCTTCTGAATTCACACCAAGCACAGAGAATCAACTGAAACTTGTTTGAGTACGCTTTAGAATGTCTCGAACCTTGATGAACCAGGTAGGAGTTTTGGTTGCTTCAGAATGGCTAAGGATTATGTGTGGTATATTAGCCTTCCTTTGGTTTTTTGATACAAACTCTCCTCATGCATCACATTAATTATCAACATATATGTTTCATACACTGGGATAAATATCTGAGCCTATCTATGATTAGCTTGGTGCTTCAATTTCCTTTTTTTCTGAATTGAATTGAATTTTGGTCTTGTTTGACTCAATATTATAGTGCATTTTGCTGGTATGTGTTAAGTGTGTAGTGTTCTATTTATTGTGGTTGAGGATCTTGTTCTGTGATCCTCTTTCTGACCACTTAAGAAAGAGCATGAGCACTTAGAAGTACTGCAAACACACTGGGTCATTGAACATATCAATGAGTAAAAGGTGAGTGGGTTAGCAATAAATGAGAGAGAAGTACCTTTGTTTCAATATTTATTGAGGATTGTCTTTAATGAAGTGTTCTGTCTAGAGTGGAAATACTGCCATTTTTCTCCCTCTTCATATCTCTTTAGTGGGTCAAGTTGCTGTCTGTGTCTGTATCTTCATTACTTAGAGATCTTGGAAAAAGGTGAAAGTCTCACCTTAGATATCAATTAAGTATTGGTGTTTTCCATGAGTATGGCAGAGTAGAAATCCAATCTCTCTTATGCATATACCAACACACACACACACACACACACATACACACAAACACATACACACAACTGAACCAGTTTCCAATGTATTCTAGTCTTCAAATCTGTTTCTTCTTAAAAATCTATTTCTGACCTTGCATAATGATTTGATGATTAACCTCATGGCTCAGGCCAGAATTCTTGGTCAAGACTGGGACCCTTGCCAGATTCCCAAATCTTCACTCTTCAACAATGTATATTTTGTTAATTTTATACACTGGAAATTCTAAAAAGTTTAATTTATTAATTAAAAAATTAGAATATTTCCTCCTTTCATCCCCATTGGCACCACCACCCTCACTGAGACACCTTCCAATTTCACTACTTTCCAAATATCTATATTCCTAGCAAGATGTGTTTTTAACATGTACTTGCTGAAAACCCACTTTTTTTTTTTAACCACCTTTCACTGCAATATTTAAACTCCTTAATATCTCAGCTAAGATCTGGTTTGATCTGTTTTAACCTCCCTTTCCAATTCAACTCTTCCCAAACTTCTTTGGCAAGGAACCACTTGCAATTCTTAGGATGCTTTGAGTCCTCTGACATCCTTGCCTGAAATGCCCTCTGTATCGGGTTGAAGAGTATTGCCCCCAAATTTACGTTCATCAGGATCCTCAGAATGTCATCTTATTAGGAAATGAGGTCTTTGCAGATGTAATTAGCTAAGATGAAAGCATTTGAGAGGGTGGACCCCTAAATCCAATAGGATTGATATTTCTAAGAAAAGGAGAAGAAACACCAGGAAGAAGTCCTCATGAAGACAAAAGCAGAGATTGGAGTGTTGCATCTACAAGCTAGGAAATGCCAAAGCTTGTTGGAACACCAGAAGCTAGGAAAGACGCATGGATGTTTTCTCCCTCCTGGCCTACAGAAGGAACCAACCCTGCCAACACCTTACATGCAAACTGCTAGCCTCCAGAACTATGACAGAAAGGATTTCTGTCCTTTAAAGCTACCCAGTTTGTGGTAATTTGTTAGGGCAGCCGTCAGAAACTAATTATCCCTGCCAGCCCATTTCCAATTGAAGTAGTCTTTAGGACACGCCAGGTCTGGGGTGCTGGTCGTGGGGAGGGGCTTCTCTGTTCTCTCACTTTGTTGGAACCACCAGCCAGTGAGCTGCTTGAAAGCAACACGTGAACTTTGGCTATCTGTCTCCAGCACCCAGCATAGTGCTTGGCATTGACACAGGAGAGGATTTTGTAAGTTGCTTAAATCACTGAAGTGACAGATGTCGGATGTGGGTTATCACAGGTTTCTTTTAATTCTTATATTTTGTTTTGTGGCATTTTGTTTGTAAGGGAAGGCATAACCAAGCAGCAGGGGTGTTCATGATTTCGACTTTTCTTGTGAGCAGCGCTGACAAAACCTTGCTGTACCTCAGGCACGAAGTTCTGTGGTGAGTGGAAAATGCTGCATGGCTGTTGGTTAATCTAACAGCAGAGATGAGTTCTGCCGGTTGGAAGCTAGCTTCTTCAAAAAGGGAGAACTGGCTTTGTGGCCTTGGGACAGAAGAGGCTTAAATCCGGGGAGTGAGCAGGGACTCTTGGTGAGGGAGAGGAGGCAAGGGCTAGAGTGTTGAAGTGAAACTCGGGGACATTTAGGGGCTTTTTGTTCAGAGTAATTAAATGAAGATAGTGGCCACAATTACCTGCAATAATTTCTTGAGTGTTGGGTACCTTTTCACTCCTACTAATTTCATTTCTGTGCCCGCTTCCTACACCTAAACACTTCGTACCCCTCCTCTCTCTCCACCATCCACATACAGAAAGTCACATTTTCATCTGCTTATTCTGAAAGTTCCTCAGATATCCCAATTTTCTTTCCCATGATGGACCAATGTTTGCTAAATGTCATTTAATTCTTCCCATATAAGGTGACTGGAAACAAAAAATGAGAGATGAAAAATTCTGTTTTCTCTAGAACCAAGTTCCTTCCCTTTTGATTCATCAGAAGACAAAATAAATCTCAAAAACCTTTTTTTTTTTTTTAAGATTTTTATTTATTTATTTAATTGACAGAGAGCGCGTGAGAGGGAACACAAGCAGGGGGAGTGGGACAGGGAGAAGCAGGCTTCCCACTGAAGAGGGAGCCCAAATGCTGGGCTCAATCCTAGGACCCTGGGATCATGACTGAGCCAAAGGCAGACACCCAGTGACTGAGCCCCCAGGCACCCCAAATCTCAAAAATCTTAATGAATTTGACAGCTTCGTTGCACATCTAGAAAAATTTATCCTACAGAAAGAAAAAAAAACAAAAAACCACACACCCCACACATCAATTATTTGGTTAAGTGATGAGAAACTAAAGGCCAAGTTTGGAAATTGTTCAAGTTTTCTATGAATATTCATAAATAATTAACGTGCATCTCAATTTAGAACCTAACAGCAGTTCATTTAAATTTTTTGTTTTGTTTTTAATATCTGAGTTAATTATATGCCGAGGTCTCGTTGCTGGGTCTTCTCTGCTAGTGGCGATTGAGTAACTGCAGTTGGTGAAAATAATCCCGTTGTTTCTATGGTTTTCTCCATGTTCTCTGCCGCAGAAGGAAGACACAGACTCTCACCCTTTGAGGGACAGCTGGCTTCCGCTTATACCTTTGAGGGTAAATTCCTTTCTTTAGCATTTTTTACTGAAAGTGCAAAAAAGAGAAAGAGGCAGGAAAAATGTAAATGCTGAAAAGGGGCGTTGCTACCTGCTCCAGGGGTTTGCAGCCCCTCGGGTAGCCACGTGCTTAGCCCTGTGAGGGATGCAGAGATTGCAAACCCCTCAGGGTAAAAACCACCGGGAAGAACTCGTTCTAACCGGGCGGAAAGGACGCCTGGACTTTGTGAAACACGGCTACACAGAAGAATAATCAGAGCCCTGGGCTGCTGGGAGGAGGGAAGCCATTCGGGGACTGCCCCTTTTGTCTCGTCGCCTTGTACGGGCTGGAGGATGGAATAATTGTGGACAAAGGGTCCGAGGAGGGCGGAGGGTAAGGTATGAACTCTTCAGGAAGCTGCTTTCAGCTTTATTTACCGTCCCATCTTTGAGCCAATCGCCCTGTCCAGTCGCGAGTCGCGGCCGGGGCGCTGACGGCGGGGTAACACTGCCATCTAGTGGCCCCGTCGCCCCCCGCGAGCCCGCGTTCCCTGCCCTCTCGCTGCCTCGGTCGCTCCCTCTCTTCCTCCCTCGCTCTCCCTCGCTCGTGCGCTCTCTCTCATTCTCTCTCTCTCTCTTTTTAAAAAAGGTTTTTATCCAGTCAAAGAAAAAAAAAAAAAAACTGGCTCTTGGAAAACAACCAACTCTGTTGGAACTCAGAGATAATAATCAGTTTCTCTGGGCTTGTGAAATTGGCTCATTAAGCTTGCTTTTTAACAGAAAATATTGGAAGCGATTAAGTCTGCTTTACTGAGTGGGCATGAAATGGCCAACCTTCGGCCACCCACAGCTCCTAGGTGCCTGGCGCCGTTTTATGCATGCAGCGTAATGTCTTTACTTGAAGTGCTGTTTATTCATCACCTGCTTATTTATCTCTTTGCATTTGGCAGGCACATCGATCAATGTTAAACTGTCACACAAGGTTATTTTTCTTTTACATAACAGTATAGGCCTAAGGTAGTGGCATATTAAAAGTAATAACTTTCTAACTTGTAGCTCAAGATGACAGCCCCATTTTTACCCGAATATATTACAGCAAGGAATTCCTCATTCCATTCTCCCTCGCCCTCCCCCTGCTCCTCTAGTACTCAGCTCTTCCAAGGTCAAAGGCTTCATTCTGCCTTGCTTCCCTCCCACTTTGCATACCGCTCAGGATCCCCTTCACCTCCAGTTATCTGTGGCTTTTAGGCTGATAAGCTCACAGCGAACATTCTCTCCACCTGGTGTACACATCTTGCTTGCTCCTCTTTCTGGTGACATTTACCCCTTTGCATAAAGATGTGGTGGCCGGCTGAGCTTTGGAGAAGAAGCAGAAAAGCTTCTTCAAGTGGTGGCCAAGGTTGCAATGGTCTCGTGTTTTTATCCCTGCAACCAGCTCTGTCAATGTGGCGGAGGGTTGCTGTTTTTTATTTTCCTTTGGAGTTTGAACAGGCTACAACAACAGCAACTTACAGACCCATTGAAAAAACAGAATTAAAAAACATCTGAAAGCAACTAGTATAGCTTTGAAGCAACTGGTGTTCCTTTGGGCTTTTAAGTTGAGTTGTTTCCCCTTCCTTTCTTTGGTTTTAGCTTGGTTTGTGTTGCTTTCAAACTACCCAGTTTGTGACGCCTCCTCTCTTGGCAATAGGCCAAGCAGGCTTTCTTTGTACGAGCAGGTTTTCTTTTTCTTTCTTTCATTCCCCCCCCTTTTTTTCCTCCAGTCCAACCTAAAAATGCCTACAGATAGAATATCAGATCTTTTTAGTATCAAATTTCAAAGTGGCCCTTAGAATTCTTTCCTGCCCTTGATCTCTCAGTTTGGATTTCAGCTCAGACTTGAACTCTGTTGCTAAATATGCCTTGGACAGTGGCTATCTAATACAATGTTTTGATAATCTTGTGTACACAGGAATTAAGCGTTTTACCGTAGTGGACACTGTTGCACAACTATTCTTGTGACACAGGGTACCACACCCACTCTGATAATCTACACCAAAATAGCTCATCTAGGAAGTAGGAGAAGGAAAGTGTAAATGGTTAAGAAAATACAGTCCAGCAGACTATTGAAACACAGGCTTTGAAGGCTCACAAGCTTCTCATTGAACGTGGCCCAGCTTTTGGATTTACTTATGCATTTCTGTGCATAGAAAGATGGTGGAATGCTGATCTCTGGTGATCTGTTTTATCATGGGTAGCACAGCCCCAGAAAAAAAAGCACATCCATTTAAAAAAAAAAAAAATGCAGCCCACCCTGTGTCTATGCTCCTAGGATCAATATTTGCATTAAAGTGGTTTAAATGTATGTGGCTCTGAGGCTGTCCATTCTTTCAACCTGACCTGCTGCATTGATTAGGGCTAGTGATAGAAGGGGAAAGAGCAAATCAGGCGAGGAAAAGAATTAAAAGGAAAAATAGAAGAAAATGAAAGCTGTTGCTGAGTCTTGTAGGAGACATACTTTCAGTCATTCATTGATGCCATATTTGCTCAGCAGTCCACTCTGTGGGAGAATCTCTCCATCTCCCTGATAGGGCTATTTTGTCTTTCAAAAACCCACAGGAGTTCTGGTTGCCTCTAGGACGGGGCAACTTACTGGCTTGTGATTAACAGGCAAATGTGTTCAGGCCAATGCCTATATTTAGCTCCTTGTCTTTCATGCTTTCTCGGTGCCTCAGTGGTCTGTGTTTTTGAGCCGTGGTTTGCTTGACTAAAATCTCATTAATAACACTTATAACATCTACTTGTTAAGTGCTTATTTTGTATGAGATGTTGCTGAGTCCTCTAAGAACAGCAACTAAATTGATGCTTTATCTTTATTTTTATTTATTTATTTTAAAGATTTTTTATTTATTTGACACAGAGAGAGAGAGAGCCCACAAGCAGGGAGAGCAGCAGAGGGAGAGGGAGAAGCAGGCTCTCTGTTGAGCAGGGATCCTGATGCGGGGCTCAATTCCAGGACCCTGGGATCATGACCTGAGCTGAAGGCAGACATTTAACTGGCTGAACCACTCAGGTGCTCCTAAATTGATCCCTTAAAGCAGACTGTGCAGGGCTCATACCGATCCCTTTTTCACATTTGGCATCCGAGGATGGAGTGAGTCCAAAGTCAAACCACCAGTAAAAGGCAGAAACTCTTCAAATCACATCTCTGATTCTAAAGCCTAGACTCTTAGCCATTGTGCTAGGTAATGCTGTGTCTGGGAATTGCTTTTCTCTGTTGGGATGTTTTGTCAGAGTAAACATCATACTTAACACTGTTCTGTGTGTGAAGAGATGTAATGCCCACTGTATGATAGTGGAGCCCTTTGTTGTATCACTATAGAAACTTTCAGTTATTTGGAGCACAAAATATTTTCAGTGGAGACTTAGATGGAAATTGATCTCCCAGAGAAGGCAAGACTGTCGCAAGAGCAGAGCTACTTCATGTTGGTAGTTTGTTCCCTTCTGCCGTGACAAAGAGATAACCCATCTATTTCTTGCTGGGGGAAGCAATCTCAAGGAAATCTAAGTTTCTGAGATGAACCAGTTTAGGGAGCTCATTTGTGGGTTATTTGGACTGGAGTATGAGGACTATCATAGGCACAGATTAATAACTTTGTAAATAGAATATTGAAGAATTATGTGTTGAGTAACTATGGTTATGCTAGACAAGATATACTTCTCAACATCGAAGAACTGATTCTATAGTTAAGGATAAAAAGCAGACTATGAAATAGTTAAAGTCCTTCACAAGATAGAATGTACTTTCCCTAACCATCTAGAAAGTAAATTGAGAAGAGAGAGAAAACAGAGAGTCCTGGGACATGAAAGGTTTGGGGGAGACCTTGTAGAGTTGGACTTGAAGATGGTTGAATAAAGCATAAGACATTTGAAATGGAGAAATATATGAATATAATTAGAATTTTTTTTAAGGCTTTTATTTTTAAGTAATCTCTACACCCAGTGTGGAGATCAAACTCACAACCCCGAGATCAAGAGTTTTGTGCTCTACCCACTGGGCCAGCCAGGCACCCAGAGTACAGTTTGGAATTTTGGAATGAGTATCCTTGCTCAGGCTAATGTTGGCATGTCATGGGCGGTTGGACTGCATTGGGCTAGACCGCAAAGACTTTGAAGGCTGAGATTCCACAGTTGAAACACCCTTGCAGTAAAGTATCCTCTTTTATTGTCTCGGGGAATCAGGCAAATTTGTCTGCCGAAATTACAGCTTGGAAATTTGACCTACTTAGGGCATTGCTTGGAGCATTGGAGTTTCAAACAAGCCCTTCGCTCTGAAGGAAGAATCTCTTGATACTTTCATTTTCTCAAGGATGAAAAGAAATTAAAAGTAACACATGTGAAGATTTTACTTATGAGGCTAACCTGAAGTAGGAAAATTACCTCAAGAGAGAAATAGAAAGGTGAAAGTAATTTTCCAAATCTGAAATCTTTGGAGCAGTGTGTTGACAAGTTTGCTTTTTACCAAACTGGTGCATGAAAAATCTAGCATATCAGAGAGTGAAATTTGTGTGTAACAATCATTCACAGTAGAAAAGGCTTTTTTGGAAGATTCCTTTAAACTGAATTTCCTTTGTACATTTTAAATGTGCTTTGATGTTATCACCTACACGCAGACCAATAAACAAATAAAAACAAAAACAAAAACAAACCCACCCGCAAACAAAAAGCCTGACTTACAAATAGCTTTTAAGGAATTATATCAACCAATTCATAAAACAAGGCATGTAGTTATAGGTTGCTGCCACATTTTAGATGGAGTTAGATAACAATCCAATGATTCTAAGGCATGACTGAATGCATGATTTTAGGAATGTCTTACATGCTCAGAAACACAGATTTCAAAAGAATTTAGTTGCTCTTGTAAAAACTCGGGTTTGAAATAACAGCGAGCATAATAACTGACAAGCCTGTCCTTTGGAATGAGGCTCCATAAGTCAGTCCATTTGGGGATCAACCTTTGGCTTACATCATCTCATTTTGACTGAGTCTCTTTGTTTACCTCTCTGTTTTTCTGATTCTCATTAAAGAAGGAATTCTTGTATCCTCGATCAGTGGTTCTCAAAGGGCAGTTCTCAGAAAAGCAGCATCAGCATGACATGAGAACTTGTTAGAAATGCAAATTCTTAGATCTCATCCCTGAACCACGAAGTCAGAAACCTGGGATGGGTCCCGCAGTATGCGTTTTAACCCATGCTTCAGGTGATTCTGATCCATGCTGAATTCGAGAACCACTGTCTGATTTTCTAAAATGCATCATCTTATGCTTGCGCTTAAATACTTTTAGTTGAAATCAAAGGATGTTTTATTTTCGCACAAATAATTTCAAAGCCCTTCTCTTGTACCATTCTGTGTTCTTTGCATTTTCTCATCCTTCTGATGATACCCGCTATACCTCGCCTCTCTCCCCTTTACCCTCCTGCTTTATTTTCCGCCCAGCCATGCGGAGCGCTTCAGGTTACCTCAGCAGACCATGAGTGTAAGGATTTTCCTCTTTTTCTGATGGCAATTTGCCATTCAGGGAGTTAAAAAAACAAAAAAACCCAAAAACCTATTTTCCATATTTGAAGTAGTGTTCTAGGTAGGTCCGCTTGTTTGAAGTTTGCTCTTCAGATAAGTGAAATGGTATTTATATATCACTTGAAATAAAGATTCTTTTTAGTTGGATAAAGACTGGTAAGTCTCACAATAATCTTTCTCAGTGATCATTTAATTTCAGTTGGCTTAAGATGCTATTTGTATTAAGTTAACAGGGTGCTAATTTAACAGAGGTTTATAGTCATTTGAAGCCATTTTCATTCATTAAGAAAAATCTCTCTCTAGATTAGATTATCATAAGGGTTTGAATAGCAATAGGGATTCCTCTATGTAGGTCTGAGGATTTTCCAGATGAGTGCACACTCTGTTTCATTGCCCTCTGGAAAAATGTAGAATTCTTTTTTTAATAGAGAGCTGGGCACTGACAGTGGTACCCAGCTTTGCCTTTGCAAAAACAAAAACAAAAACAAACACGTGCACACATTCTGCACCAGATTCATATATTGTATCTATAATTTATTACGATTTATAAAATTCTAGTACATAGTATACACCGTATAATTTCAATATCCTGATTTATAATTTTTAAAACATTTTACACATATCCAGCATCAAATTCTTTTTTTTTTGCTCTTGATATTAGTTTTTTTTAAATAGTATTAAGTATAATGAAATGTCTGTAGCCCGACTGCATTTCATCCCAAAAGTACATGACAAAAAATCATGCATTCTCATTTGATTTCCCAAAGGCATAAATTGCAGAAGACCTTAGAAGATTATTTAATTTATTTTGAAGAGACCTTCTGTTTAGTGTATAGAACATGGCCTTCACAAGTGTTTGATACACTCTCACCCCAGGAACCATTTCAAAGCAGTTGGAGACATGTGCCCTTGTTTTGTTCCATCCTGGGTTTTGTCTCTCTCAGTTCTGAGTTTCCTAGTTTCCTTAGTTCCTATGGATTTTACTCTCACGGCAATCTAAGCACTTGGAGAGAATTTACTCTTTAGCTACTTCGTCAAGATTGGACAACAATCTTGATAAGCCTCTATTTGAAGTGATTCCAACCAGTTCAAACTTCAGAACTAATAAAGAGAAGGAGGAGGCCAAGAATAGGATAATGGACCAGTACTAGCTGGACACAATGGACTTTTCCATACATTGAAGCTCTCTTAGTCTATAATTTGCAAATCTTTCAGAGGAAAGGATTATATGATGATAAAATTCAAAATTGTGTAATTTACTTTTTTTGTGCTAGAAGATATATTTGTGATTAATCACAGAATTTTAATTGTATAATAAATCTGGCCACAGGTTTATTTAAGTTGAATTACCAACAAGTAATCTTTCTTTAAAAAAAAAATCTTTCTTGCTTTAAATTTCAGAGTAAGAGCTCCTACCCATGCAGCAAGATGCTTGAATTGGTTGGGCTCCCTAAACACTTCTTTGTTGGACTGGTGATGCCCAAGTAGAGAAGAATCTTGGCTTATCAGAAAGGTTGGGAGGTAGAGGTTACAGAGTTAAGATCCACAGGAGGATATTATATTGCTCCTTTTTCTTTGCAACAGTCTTCAGTTTTATATAATGTAAATCTATTTCTGAAATCCAGCAAAGTGTCATTAATATATGATGCTTCTAGCAACCTTTCTGACAATTGAAGGCAGAACAGTACATTCCCTTAAGGAAGTGAAAGCTTCTGAGTGTGTTTCTGACTTCCATGGAAATGTGCATCAAAAGTTTCAGGAGTCTGTAGGGCCAAAATAATAGTTAAAATTAATCTGAATTGGAGGGTTATGAAAGACAAGCAAATGCTACAAGTATTACGTAAGGCATACAAATTAGGTTTAGATTTAACTCTTCTGCAAACTTTTATCAGCTTAATTCCTGGTTTACCAATTTAATGCTTACCCAGGTATTACCTACTGAATAATCTGGGTTATGAACCAAAAATTGTCTCCATTTTGTGGGAGAATGGTAGTTAAGTCATCTCTAATTCTGAAAACCACTGTGAACAAAAAAATCTTGAGAGATCAAGTAGACATTGCTCTGGTTTCTAGGATTAAAAAAAGAAAAATGGTTAAGAGCCCTTGTGCTGATAGACCTGGGTTCAAATGCATACTTTCTAACTGTATAACTGTGATTGGATTTCACTTGAATATATGTCTTTTTCTTTTTACTTCATATACTTAGAGAATAGGGAGGGCCTACACAACTACGGCCCATGGACCAAATCCAGTTTACCTCCTTTTTTTTGCAAATAAAGTTTTATTGGGACTCAGTTATGTTTATCTGTACACATATTGTCTCTGGCTTCGTTCACACTACAAAGCAAAATCGAGTAGCTATTCCAGAGACCGCATGGACCACAAAGTCCAAAGTATTACTACTTGGCCTTTCACAGAAAAAGTTTGCTAACTCCTATTAAAGGCTGTAGTTTATTAATCTCATGATCCATTGTCTGCTTTTCTTGAGGTTTATGGGAATTGGAGAAAATGTAGTCTCATCAGGTAGAAAAAAAAAATACTGCCTTGGTAGCTGGAACATGAATTCTCTTTACATTTCTATCGCTTCCCTCTCTGTCAACTTGGAACGTCATGTCAGTGCTCTGACTTTTGGTATCCTCATTTGTAACAAAAGGAAGTTGGTCTGCGTGGTTTCCAAGGTCTCTTTCTTTCTTTTTTCCTTTCTTATCTTTCTATTAATTCAAATTATTCCTGGCTACACTCACTGAGTACAGCTTTCCCTCCCTGCTCCTGTCCAAATTCACTTCTTCCTCTGAGCTCTGTAGCATTGGTACATAGTTACACATTGCATTGTAGTGCCTGTTTTATTTATATGCTACTGTTACTTGTTTTTGCTTATTATTTCAAATTACAAGCTGATAGTAGAAACTGTATATTCTTCCTCTCCATATTCCTAACAGGTGTCTTTGAAGTGGACACTAAGTATTATCATTATTTTTGTATTATGGAACTTTCAGGACATATAAACAATTGTCCCACATGTTCTAAAAGGACCTGGATCTAGTGTTTTTGCACTGACATAGACGTAGTTATGCTTTATTAGGGAAAGTCACTGACTTGAGACAGATTTACATGGATAGAAACAGGATGTAGACCAACCTAGATGTTTGTCCCAAGAGAAGCAACTAGAAGAGGCAGTATTGGTTTTCCTGCCCAGGTAGAAAAGAATTATAGGAACAGTTAATGGATATGATAGATCTGTATTGGAGATCTAAAATTTATATCCCCAATCCAGATTAAAATATATAATTCTCATTATATTGGTGAAAGTGAAAATACTAGAGAATGTTTCATATACTCTAGTGTACAAACGGAAGCCAGTGTTGTTGTTGTTGCTAATATTTATTGATTTTCTACAATGTACTTCAGCATTTATTGAGAAAATACAAAAGATGCAGCCTTTTCTTTCATCCCATGTGATAGGATGAAGATGGACAGTCATCCTCCCATATCTTCCCTCCTGGTTATTTGGTTTATAGTGATTTAACCTTTGGAAGAATGTTTGAATAAGGTATACCTATGCAGTTGTTCTTACCTTACTTCTCATTGGTATTTAAAATAAGATCATCTTACTGCTACTGCAGTGTCTTTGTTCTCTGGCTTAGAGATTATGCCAGTTTAGTTAGTTGTTAGAAATAAGTGTAGTTACCATGCAAAGACGTGATGGCTGAAGCATTGCCATAGCAAGATGGTAGTTATTTGAACTAGATCCAGCATCAAGAGACAAACTTATTCAGTGGGAAGCTTTGAAACAACATCACGGACACTTCTCTCCTCTTCGTCGGTCTTCAGCGTGGACGTTAATGTAGTGAGAACTATGTACTCCTATGTATGAGTATGTATATCCCTGTACCATACGCTATTAGATTCAGCTAAAAAAAAAAAGAGAGAGAGAGAGAGAGAGACCCCTCAGACCCATGAGTAATTTCTAAGTAGCATTTCAGCTTGTTTAGAAAATACAGAAGAATACACGGAACCTCTTATCATTTTCAAGAACATCAAGCATTGGCATAATTTGTTTACTTCACTGCCTCACAAATGATAAAACATGTTTTAAGAAGAGAAGGAATTTAGGATCACAGCAGATTCTGATTCAACAATGACCTGAAATACATACCAGAAATAGTCAAGGAAGACTGTACATTTTTACTTCATTTTTAATTACTTTGTTAGGCTCACACAAGTTTCTAGATATGGTAGGGGGCACATAGAAGAAATCATCCCAGGCTTTCAAAAAGCTGGATTTATCTCTTGGTACATGAAAATAACACTGCAGAACATAGATCCATAAGACCCATTGCCATATCTGTCCACCCTTGTCCAATGTGGATATCATTCAAAAGACAAGTGTGTGTGTGTGTGTGTGTGTGTGTTGTGTGTTTATTATAGCAGCACTTCCTAAGTTTTTCACTAAAATTACTTCTTTGTGGAAGAATTTCTGATTAAGTCTTTAAAACATTTCTTGAAAGTTTAAAGGAAGTTTCTATCTACAAATCTTATAATTATTAAAGAATGACAGAGCTTTTTGGTTGGAAAATGTTTGGGTTAGGTGTCATTCCTTTTGGTTTAGAAGACTGAGGACAATATGGACTGAAATAAACTTGCTGTTCATTTGCATACTGGGTTAAAAAAAATCTTTGTCTAGAATTTAAGGATGCTAGGGATAATTATCTAGAATTTAGGGAAGCTGGGGGTAATTGAATTAATTGAACATTCAATTAAAAATCTCATGCCAGTTAGAAAATGTCTTAGCAATTATTCAAATAAGAATCCAAACCAGTTTATATGATATGACTGTGGTTGAATAAGACAAAGAAAAAGTGCAGAGAAAACAACATCTTATGACATACTATACCAACAACAGAATTAATTTCCCATTTGACTTCTGTAGATGAAGAATGGCAATTAAAATAGCAAAGTAAATACATAAATGTATCATTTATGAATAAGAGGACAGAGGTAGAGGGAGTTTAGGAATTATTGAGTAATATTTCATAAGACAGACAGAAATTCCGCCTTTGAGATGAAATGTGAAAAAATTTAGAGAACGCTCCTCTGAATCAAATTAATGATTATCCATTTTAGGATCAGAGATGAAATTTTGGGCCATAAAGGGCAGATTGGAAGGACACACGTCCTTTGTCTTCTCCTTTTCTCTCTTCTACTCTGATCTTCCTTCATTTTCACCATCATTCTGTGGTGATTGGATGAAGCTGGAGGAAGGAGTCTTGTCCTCCTGTCCTTCTCCAGCCAGCCACTGCCATCCCAGCTATGATGAGTGACAGGACTCTCTTTTCCAATCTTTGGAGGAACCGCCCAGGCCCTGCCTATCATACCAGTGAAAAATCAGTTTTCCGCCATCCATTCTTCAGCTGATGGAAAAACAAAATCATTGAGTCATAAAACTCATCTGGATTTCAAATTCATCTTTGAGAAAAAGTAAACTGTTGTTCTTGGATGAGCCCCAGGGACTGCTGCTTAATTTCTCAGTTCATTTTCCCCTCTTAGCTTATGTATGTATACGGGTCCCTCTATAGTTCCCTTATGAAAATGTGCATTTTTAATACCACAAAAGCAAAAAAAAAAAAAAAAAAACCCACTTTTTGTAAATATTCTTTCAGTAAAATTGCAATCAATGTAGTCAGAGCTAACAAGCAGATGGATGTATTTGAATGCCATTATCTTGTGTACAACGATATTATCTGTTTCATGAAAAATTCAGCAGTTTGGGCTGCTTTAGTGAAGGGAAGATGGAAGTAAAAAAATAGCAAGAAAAACATGATCAGACTCAGAATCCCTGAGGGGGTCCCATTGCATCATTTAGCAGGAGAATGAGCAATGCAGGAGGAACCGTGATGGTAGAGGCACTGTCTGTGCTCCGTATGGCATTCTTGGCTTCGGGTCTCACTGAAGCCCCACAGCTGTAGGTGGGAGCTCCTGGGCCTGCTAAAGCATCACACCGTGACATTTTTATCATCCGTCTAAGAGAAGAAAATAAATTTGCTAACAGAATAGAGCTGGCAGGCTCATACTACCTTGTCACATTCCAGACATCTCCTGGTCTGGCCTGAGCCAGAGCAAACCTACGTGTGGGCCAGAAAGCATATGATGGACATGAAGTTGACTTAAATAGTCTGGGAGAAGAATGTGGGTTTTCTGACACAGGACTCTGTAGGTATTATTATTATTATTATTATTATTATTACTGGAGATTTGATAAATGAAAATACATGGGCTGCCATGGGGATGCGACCTCAGTTTCATTCTCTATAAGCCAAGGATATATTGACATGGGCAAGATGGCCTTGGAAGTTGTGCTCATTTTTTATGATAATGTACACAGGGAGGAAAAAGAATCCAAGCAAGCCCTACACATACACACGAAAATCTCAACGTTTCCTGTCTCTTGATGTTTGAAATACAAACTCCTTAGAGACGTCCTACAAGGTGACATCTACTTATTTCTCCAAATTAGCCTCTTTCTTTCTTTACTGAATATATTCTGTGCCTTACCCCATTTTCCCCCACCCATCTCTTTTGTCTGCCTTGGAATATCCTGTCCCAATATTCCAGACTCTGAGATTTTTGAAGTCCTATCCCTCTATAAAAGCATACTTCAAGTTTCATTATTTTAGTGAGGCCTTCTTGGGTGACTATTTTCTTTTATGAATATCTATTAAGTATGGTTTGTACCATGCATTTTCACAGAGCAAGCCTTTTCTGGGATTGTTGCTCATGACATCTTCCTGTCCCCAATTGGACTATGAGTCATTTGAGGTTAATCTTAGTGACTTCAACATCTACCAAGCTGCTGCTCTAAACGCAATAAGCAGCCAGAGTATAACACATTGATAGTACTGATCAAGAATGGTGTATTTCATGTTTTTGCAATTAAATTGAATGGATGATGGCATTGCATTATTGTGGAGAACACAAATTAATGTGATGTTAAGATCACAAGGTTTCGTAGAGTTTCCCTTCTCTTAGTAAGATTAATCTTTAAACCTATTTTTGTTTCTGTCTCTGGATTATTTCAGTAAAGAAAGGTTGTCATGTAAATTAAGGTTTTTTTTTTTTCATGAAAAATGAAGTATGACTGTCAGTTCAATGCAGGTATCCTCAGAAAAAACTTTAAGAAGCAAAACCATATGTATGGCAAATACACACAGATAAACACATACACACGCATATGACTATAACTTAGCATGTGATAATTAGAACAGTAATATTTAAATCCATTACTTCTACTGTAGTGATCCCAGGAGCATTGCATGAATGCAATGGTTTGCTCTGGAGAAAATTGCTTCACATTGGATCTTGGAGGACTGAGGATATGTCTTGGAGATACAAGGGTGGGCTGGGGGAATATTCATGACCATTTCCAGTAGACAGATATTTCCAATATATAAATTCCACAGGCTTAATCTTCTTCTTGAACTCTTCTATGTATTCCTTTTCCTGTGTCTTTTCTTTTTCCTTCCCAGTGTTGAGGTTTGCTCACCTTGATCCATCTCATTCTATCCCCTTTCCTTTTTTCATCTTCTGTTCCTCTCTTAGGCAGTAATGACCATAAAATTTCACTGGACACAGTTATTTAGCAGTTTTATTAAAATAATATGTAATTTTACAATCACTCTGCTGATGTTACATCATTTCCTTTTTATCTGCTACATTAAAATTATAGTGTCTATCTACATATTTCACTAGCAATGAAATTAGCATGAATTTCTTCCATTCTAATATTAATAGTTTGAATGAAGTATGTTTTAATTTTTTACTTCTAAATGATGCATCAGGAGAAGGGATGAAACAAAGGATTTTTCTTTATGATGGAAAACGTGGCCATTTCTATTAAAAAATTTCTCTCTGCTATGAGGAAGAAATGAAGTTGATAGATACTTTATAGAGATATGTTTTATAATTTGTAGGTGGACAAAAGTATTATATCTAAATTCATGTAAAAATCTAATAGAAATTATCTGAACAATAAAATAACAGAGAGTGGAGGGTTTTTTTTTTTTTCCTTTCTCTTGGTAGGATACTAACTGTGTATGGAATTTATGTAAAATTCCAGCACATGGAAAACACTAGAAGACAAATCACTTTATTATTTTTTTAAATATTTTATTTATTTATTTGATAGAGATCACAAGTAGGCAGAGAGGCACTCAGAGAGAGAGAGAGAGGAAAGGAAGCAGGCTCCCTGTGGAGCAGAGAGCCCAATGCGGGGCTTGATCCCAGGATCCTGGGATTATGACCTGAGCCAAAGGCAGAGGCTTTAACCCACTAAGCCACCCAGGAGCCCCAACAAGTCATTTTAAACTATGTAAGTTAATGGGTTCTTTTATAAAGAAAGTGCTTATGTTATATTTATTGAGTATAGATAACTTGAATATAATAGCAAAAGTATCTGTGAGCAGATATGGGATATAAGGTATTTAGTATTTTTTTTTTTTTTTTTTACTCTCTTGTAAACATGTTAGGGACTATGTCTTTAAATTTGGCCTGGTGCATTTCATTGAGTACAGAGTACAAAAGCTTGCAAAATATTCTTGGCTAGAGGTCGGAAACCTTTAGATTTAATGAGATTTATATTAAGAACCCAGGCCAGTTGTTGAAATGACAGTAGATGATGCCTGAGTATAGGTCTATAGAAATGTCATCATATTTGTTGGTGCAAATTTTAAAGAAATCTACTTTGGGGGTCAGTATGACTGGTGGTGAGATTGAGTTCTGAGAAAGCAGTGTCTGTGTTATACTTTCTATTGTTCTCAGGGCCCCAAATATAGGAGAAAACTTTATTAAATGCTGTTTTAGGAGATGGGAGCTTTAAAAATAAAGATGGGCTGCTTGCTCTCACTCTGTGAAATGTTACTTGTATTCTAAAATAATTGGAAGTAACTATTATTTTTTTGAGAGTAACTTCAGATCTTGAATCAAGAATGTCATGTATGTATTTTAAATTATCTATTACTATATAGTAAGTCAAGGAGACTATATTAGCACTGACTTGTCATTCATTTTACCTCTCAAAATGACAGCTTTCACTTGAAAACTTGTAAGCATTGTTATTCTGCCTACCCCCACCATTATGAACACATTAAAATGCAAGATCGAAATATTGGTATCAGTTGAAAAAGCTGCCAGGTTTTTACGAATAAACTATCTTTTATGATAAAGTCAGAATTTATTCTTCGGAGCAAAACAATGTCAGGTATATATTCCTAATTTGGTCTGATTTCACTGTTTTCTAGAGGCTCGAGGAAGGTTAGAAAGGAAGTTATGGGATTAAAAACATATTTAATCTAAGTTGTAAGGGAGCTTGGAACCACACCACGAGCATCATAATTAACTTTAATAATTATAAATGTAAATGCAGACAAGCCACAAGGTTTTAATGGTGTGCCACATGCTTCTGCTAATTATTTTAGAGTTTGGACACATTCAGTGCCAGCTAATTATAAACCCTGCTATGGAAATCATCTGTTTATATTAGACTTATTGATCTCTAGTGTTTAAGCAATATGAAAAGGGAAATCTACAATGCTGGACCATCTGCTTTGTATTCCTAATTGCTTTTAAGGAATAAAATATATAAATAGTCAGCTTTTTATATATTGGGCTTCAAACTCTTTCAAGAAACATATTGTGCAAACCCAAGTGAATAAAAAAAGAAAAGCCTATTTAGAATGTTGTTTCCCTGGCTCCTTTCAAGGACCCTCAATCCCCATGCCCACAAAATGCCCTCCTCTGACCTTTTTGCAAAATTCTCAAAGCACCTTCTTTTTTCCCAGATCTCACAGACTGTTCAAGGTAGTGGAGACTTCAGATGGTCACCCTATTTTAATTATATCTTTTCTTTTTCTTCCTCAGAAGAAGCCCTCTTTCCAGTCTGTCCCCACCTCCTTATGGTCTTGAATATTTATTGCCATTTCACACTATGAGAAGATGGCAAGGAACAAATAAATGCCCAGGTGAATTGTTCTGTCTTGCAGGAGATATTTAACTTTATGGTAAATTAAATCTACTGGCATGTGGTGTTAATGCTGGTTAGTAAGACCCAACAGCATTACTTCTCATCACTAACATGCCTAGTGGTCAAGTCTGCTCTTAGGTGAGTTCTGTGATTCTCCATGGAGGTTGGGTTTTAAATGAAAAGAATTGACTTCTCAGAACGGAAGTGTTTGCTTCATCCATCATTGCCTGGATGGTTATTATTTTAGAATGTTCCAATAACCGGCTTTAAAAAAATCTACATATTGGAAAAGCCTTCTATTTATCCCTTTGAGACACTCCTATTAAATCATAAAATTATTGGCTTAAAATAGTTACTCCTATTGATTACTCCTATTAAACTAGTAGTTCCTCTTCCTAGTGTTCTACCACTCACATATCCCACCAACACTAGCAACTTGAGGTTAATAATTAATACATATTATACATGTGTTATATGCTTGTATGTAATAATTTCTATATATTTTCCCTCGTTTTGGGGCCCTTTATTAGCTTTTGTTAACAATATAAAGTTAAGATTAATTTGTAATTTCATAGCAACATTCCATGATGTAAGTCTGAAATGAAGTTTTTAGCTTTTTAAGCACATTTTTCTATTAGTCATATAAAAGTTATGAATTTTGTACTAAGGGTTTAACAGAGGAAAAGTTGCCAATCTGCCCTCTTTTTCTAATGTTACACTTAAACACCAGCACAGAAGCCTTAGACAGGCTGAAGTTTAATAACTAATTCCGAATAGTTGACCAGAAAGCATACAGAGAAGAGTCACTCACACTAGTTGTAAGAATTTAAAAAGCCCAAAATGGGGCACCTGGGGGGCTCAGTGGGTTAAGCCGCTGCCTTCGGCTCAGGTCATGATCCCAGGTCCTGGGTTCAAGCCCCACATCAGGCTTTCTGCTCAGCAGGGAGCCTGCTTCCTCCTCTCTCTCTGCCTGCCTCTCTGCCTACTTGTGATTTCTCTCTATCAAATAAATAAATAAAATCTTTAAAAAAAAATAAAAAAAATAAAAAGCCCAAAACAACAAAAACAAAAAAACCCAACAACAGCAACAACAACAACAACAACCCCCCCCCCCCCAAACAAAACAAAACAAAACAAAACAAAAAACCCAGCAAAAAGAACAAGTGCCTTTACTGGTGTTTGGGAAGAGGTGCTGATGTGGTTCCTCATGCTCTAAGTAGAAGATTTAATTTCGAAGTATCTGCTACCATCAGTAAAGGGAAGTCACATATTTTGGGTAAACAATTATACAATGTATACATATATACAGACACGTGTATCCCTAGGTTTGTTAATATAACTAGTTATGTTAGAATGGTTGTGACTTTTCTGTGGCAAATTCTGTCAGAAATCTGCTCCTCTGAGATCTTTTATCTGCCTCTCACAAAGGCCCTGCTCATTCTGCTTTTTTCTGTAGTTTCCAGTGGATGTTCTCTTACCTACCCCTTAGGCCTTGTACTGTGGGCTGCCGGCGTCTCTGAGTTTTAATCTCGGCACACGTATAATTGTAGGGCAGGACGTCTGCATAATCTAAGTTCATTCTAATCAGAGCTACAGGTTTCCTTCAGCTCTGCCGTGAAAAGAGAATATTCAAAGTCAGAAAGAAATTAGGAGCTTTGTTAAAAGGTTCTTTAAACAGCTCATGTTCCCCACGCCCTCAAAGAAAGTTACAAATCAAGAGAGCACAATTGGTAGCTACATTATCAAAGCCCTTCTGATAATGCTACCATTTAAATTGGATAATATTGTTTAATGGGCTTTTTAAAAGCAGCCATCCTTTGGATCTGACACTCCAGCATGATTATCTTCCATTCCCATTTAAGATTACAACAGTCCGGTGATAATTATAACATCCATTTCCATCTGGAGTTCAAGGAACTCATACATGTGAATATGGAGAGAGAGTTGAGCGGCTTCTGCTCGTAAAGTGGACACTAATTTGATATTGGTGACACCTGCCATTCTATTTTTCGTTTGGATAGTCTGCATGAAATGTCTTTTCCCCCAGGTCTTTTCTTGCTTACCTGCAGGTTGGGAGAGCTTCCTGTGATTTGGCTTCATGATATTGTTTTTATGGACACCAAACATAGAAACATAGAAAATTACCGTCACCCAGATCTTATTTTCTGTAAACTGAGATAACTGCAAAGATGCAGTTTGCCCATTTCTTTCTGTTATTTAACAGAGCTTCGCTAAATTCAATGAATTTTGTACTAAGGGATTAACAGAAGAAAAGTTGCCAGTCTGCCCTCCTTTTCTAATGTTACACTTAAACACCAGCACAGAAGCCTTAGACAGGCTGAAGTTTAATAACTAATTCCGAATAGTTGACCAGAAAGCGTACAGAGAAGCATTAAACTCACACATTTCCTAATTTCTCTCAATTTGTCCTGAAGAAACAAACATGTTTAGTACTAGTTTTTTATTTTTTATTTTTTTAAATCTAGGACCAAAGATAGTGCTTGATACATAGTAGGGCTTTAAAATTTGTTAAAGTATTATTGAATAGATGAGTTTAACAAATATTTAGGTGATCATCAGAATTCTTATTTAGATCAGCTGTCAAAAAGTAAGGAACTATTGGGTTGAATCAGGTGAAAGTACATTTTTATAAATAAAAACAGTTGAGCCTCAGCTACTTTGTATGGTTCAACTTAATGCTTTCTAATACAATGGTCTTCTCCCTCATGTCTTTTCTTGGCAAATGAGAATGGTTTTATGTTTTTTAAATGGAATTAAGCAATTCTTTCTTGACCATAGTAATACAATGAGGAAAGCCAAAGTGGTAGGACAAAGCTGTACAATGTGACTTTTATTGATTAATTGTGTCTACTTTATCAGCCATAAAATGGGAAGTCTGGCATGTGGTAACACAAAGTTTCTGCTTTGACGATTATTGACCAATCTACTTTGCAGATTCTATTTGTGTACTTTGTATGTATATTTGATATCAGAGTCACTTTTTTTTTCTGGTCACATGGGATTTCTCTCCATTAGAAAAGCGCATCCTGGGTGTTGGGTTGGGTTGTGTTAGTCTGTTAAATCTACATCCTGTAGTATTACCTATACCTGTCCATCTTCTGAGTTGCTGGCAGTCTTCTTTTTGAGTTTATTGAAGAAATTAGCAGATTAATGGTGAGATCTATAACCTACCCTCGATACCAGACAGTTGGAAAGAGGAATAAACCATGACATGATCTGCAGTAATGGTTGGAATTTCATGTGTCCTGTTCCTTGAAATTTTTTTAAAAGATTTTATTTATTTGACAGAGAGAGAGGGAACACAGGCAGGGGCAGTCGGGAGAGGGAGAAGCAAGCTTCCATGAAGTAGCGAACCTGATGCGGGGCTTGATCCCGGGACTCTGGGATCATGACCTGAGCCCAAGGCAGATGCTTAATGACTGAGCCACCCAGGTGCCCCTGTTCCTTGAATTATTTAGCTATCAATACAAGTGCTGATTCATAAAAGTCATTTTCAAAACATATTTAAAATTGTATTACGGGGGCGCCTGGGTGGCTCAGTGGGTTAAGCCGCTGCCTTCGGCTCAGGTCATGATCTCAGGGTCCTGGGATCGAGTCCCGCATCAGGCTCTCTGCTCAGCAGGGAGCCTGCTTCCCTCTCTCTCTCTCTCTCTCTGCCTGCCTCTCTGTCTACTTGTGATCTCTGTCAAATAAATAAATAAAATCTTAAAAAAAAAAAATAAAACAAAATTGTATTACGTATTTTCTATCCTACCTTGGCTTTGAGATGGACCGATCATGCCTGGATTCTTGGAAATTTGGATTTACAAGGTTCTTGTCATATGTCTCCCCATGAACTCACACTTTGAAACTAGTGTGGCTCTCTCACACATTCTGTATTTTGGACAATAATCATCTAAATACTAACCACCTAAAATGGGTAAAATATTATCAGAATATTAAATTTGAAATTCACTTTGTGCTCATCACACACACATATTTTTTCTTTATAAATTATATATGCTGATCATCTCTTATTCTTTATTTCTGTAGTGAAATAATTTAAACTCTCAACTCTGATTAGCATTAATAATGTTACTAACTTCAGGCTTTTGGAATGAAAACCATTAGGGTGAAAATGGAAACTCAGTAAATTTCCTTCAGTGAAGACTGAATCTCACTATAAGAATCCACTCAACCCCTAGTGAGGCTGTGATGTCCTCCAAACGTATAAAACATAGGATGAGATAATTGAATTTGGCCTCTGGGGTTCTAAGAAGACGACAGTCTGGGGATGCATGGTGTCCTCAGAGGATCAGAACAAGATTGCCACTCATACAATTCATATAATATTGTTTTTCAAGCCCTTTCCAAACTTTCACATTAGAATCCCAGAAACAGCACTCTTTGGGTAGAGAACACACACATACATCCCTCCTTTATTTGTTTTTACATTAGGTACAATAAGGATGGGACGGTTGTGCCATTTTACATTATTTCTTTTATATTACAATGGGAGCTCCCTCACTAAATTTTGAGTTTCTGGCAAACATTGTGCAATAGCCAAGATATTAAACTCGCCTAGGTTAAGAGGAAGTTGGACTGACCCCCCTTTCCCAACTGTAGTGGGGCTTTAGAGGAGCTGTAATTGGGGTTCATGAGATGAAATCAGGCAATCCCTGTTAACATTTGGTTCATTGCAGAAGTCTTTGGGGTGGGGGGAGGACAAATAGGAATATTTTAGAGTTGGAAAATGAATGTCAGAAAATAAACTTTCATCTTCTTTGATTACATGATGGAAAGGGTTAAAATCTTCTATGTAGATCACTGAAGTTTTATTATATAAGATGACCTTAGGAACTGTCATCTCCCTTGAATTTATACAAAGAATTCAAAGTAAAGGTTTTCTAGGTTACACTTCTTTTTTCAACCCTTTGTCCTGTCAGCTCAGTCCTTGATATCTTCATCTGCCGACATGCCCAGATGTGCAGTGAATGTTGATTTGAGCTGGCCCCTCAACCCCTCCCTGCTGGTGTCATTAAAACCAGGGAGGCAGCGGCTCCCCTGGCATCTTTGGCACGGCTTGGCTTTACACTGCGGACTAAATTATTGATGAAGAGCACTTCTGTCGCAGTGTGTTTTACCCACCTTTAAATGAAACAGTGAGGATTGAGCTGTCACTGCCTCCTCACTCCTTGCAACTTCTACATGACATTTATGATGTGGTTCAGATTGCACCGAAGCAATTAATTTCCAGTGGAGTCCGCACTAAGAATGACGCTCCCTGACAATTACTGAGGGCTGGTTTCTCAATGAGCATACGACACACTCATCAATACTGTACACAAAAGGAAAACATCACAATTTATGTAAAAGGGTCTCTGGGATTTGTGATCCTTTCCTCCTCCTCAGAGGGAGTTCTGGATTCCAGGACTTTGTTTTCGTATTGTGCATTTGGTCCTTCTCTGTGTTTTCTCTGAAAGGATCGGTGGACTTACCTTCTTCACACACATTTTACAGATGCCTGCCAACATTTCCCTAAGATTTCGTTGGCTACATTATATATTTATTCTACATGAAGCTTTTGTCTGCTTGATTTTGCCAGTAAAATATTATTCGATATTTGCATTCAGTTGCTCAAATAATTCTGTTACCCTGATACGTTTTTCGATTCCTCTCATGATGAGATAAGCAGCATATGTATGCCTACATGTGTGTGTCTGCATCTGTATATGTATACTTAAGTATGTCTATGCATATGTGTGTTGTGTGTGTGTATATGTTTATATGCATATTTTTCAGAGAATCCAATGAATATTTCAAAGCATATGAAATTTAGTATTCGATCAGTTATTATGAAATATTTTTCTTGCCTTTTTCCTTTTAAGGATTTTTAAAAACTTAATTCAGATTAGCATGGGGGCAAAGACAGGATTCATTATGTAATATTTTAAAAGACATGCAGTTTTAGCATGTTTGAGAATAATGGGATAGCATCAACCTACTCTATTCATATCATTTAAAAATTCTTAAAATGATTTTATTGGATAGATTTAAAGATATTTGTGGTTAGCCTGTCTATTCTTCTGAAGGCTTGAATAGAAATTATTCTCTTAAAAATATATTTTCCCTGGCTTCCTGTTGGCAATATTAATTTTTGTAGTCAACTTTTTCTCATAGGTAGACTTCTGTTTGGTCCACACCGTCTCATTCTCAGCAAGAGTGTATTGTGAATTAAAGAGTTTGTCATTTTTTATTTAGTTCTCATTTAAATACCAGTGCTTCAGAGCCAGGGGTTAAAACTTTAACAGGCAAAGTGGAGTCATTCTCTGTGAAGGTGCTTCGGGAAGCAGCTGCATCCATCTCTATTGCAAAGGCTCCATTTGGCTAGATGTTAAGGAGTGGGGACTTCCAGGGGTAAACTTCAGACAAGATCCGGGAAATAGTATGTGTGCTAGGAGTTTGCAGTTTGACAAGACATATATTGTGTCAATCAGATAATCGAGGACACCAAGAAGCAACACTATCACTTTAGTGAAAATCCAAATGTGGGTCAAAAGGAATTTTATGTGCCATTAGTCACCCTCATTGTAGCCTCTGTCCTCAATGCATACTCGCTTCCAACATTCTTCTAGTGGGGTGGGCCAAAGGCTGAGAGAGTACTTACCCTATTTGTCTCACTCAAATTCACTGTTTTTAGCCCTGTTGAAATCAAGATACATGGAAGATGAAGTATCTCTCCCTAGAATTCAGAATTTGAAGAATTTCAAAATTCTTCTTTAAGGCTATTTATTATACTAAATCACTTTTTCTGTATTTCAAGAGACAATGGTTCGACAAGATCAATTTCAGGAAAGAAATCCATCTTAGTGTTACCTGCTCTTGCCTCAAATAATATGTACATTTTGAATGAAGAAAAATACAGTCTATTTTTGGCCCACCATTTGGTCCAAAGTGATGCATTTCCAAAAAAAGAAAATAAAGGAGAAGAAAAAAAAGAATAAAGAAAATGAAGGAAGGAAGAGAAGAAGGAGGGAGGAAAGGAGGGAGGGAGGGAGGGAGGGAGGGAGGAAAGATGGAAGGGAGGAAGGGAGGAAGGGAGGAATATCTCATTACTTTTGTTCACAATGTTTTGGGCACTCTTGTGCATGCACTCATACACATACATACACATATAAGTTGATAATGGCAATGCTATTTGGAGATATTTTTTAGTAAACCATGCCCCTTTTGACCTAAGAGATATAAGAAGTCTTTGAGATATCAGATAAGAAAATTTCAATTATGATATATCTAAAAAATAATAATTGTGATACATTTTTTTAGAGAGAGAGCATGCATGTGTGGGAGCATGTGTGAGCAGGGGCAAGGGGAGGGGCAGAGGGAGAGGGAGAGAGTCTTAAGCAGGCTGCACACCCAGGGCAAAGTTGCATGTGGGAATGATCCCATGACCCTGACCTGAGCTGAAATCAAGAGTCTGTCACTTATCCAACTGAGACACACAGACACCCCAATAATATACATGTTTGAGTACTTCCTCTACTTACCAGCCACCATGCAACAACATTATTTTCTTGACTCTGCACAACAGCTTTCGGGGGCACTCGTATCATTCTTATGATATGAAGAAAGCAAGCCTTAGAGAGTTTGCCTGGTTTTTTCAAGGCTACATAGCCAGTTGGTAACAGAGTCAGAACTCCATCTTAGGTCTTTCTAACATCAAAGCCCAACTTCTTACTGGTCTATTATATTAGATTCTTTGGTGGGTATACTTTATTCTTTGTTTTGTATGAGTCTTAATTTCTAAGTTATTTTTACTTGGGCAGAAAACAAACAAACAAACTGTTGAGCTAGTTCAGCCATGGATTTTTTTTTTTTTTTTTTTTTTTTTTTTTGTCTTCTTCATTGGAATCTAGAATCTGGGGCTCATTCTTTGCCTTTTCCATATAATACAAATATTGGTAACCATTCACCTATTACTAATGGATAGAAGAAAACATGATCAACGACACTTGTAAAACTGCACAGTTTATGCTTCAGGTGTTTGTTAGAGATTTTTTTTAATGTGGAGAAACATAAAATTAAAAAGTGGTAAGCTTAGATTATGTGATTAGTTATATAGTTTATACTAGAATTCTACCATTATTTAATACTCAGCTAATTTAAGAAATCATTTGTTTTACTCTACATCCCCAATAAATCATAAACCTGTAAGACTTTCCCTTTCATTTAATGATTCCTTCTACCCACATTGTATCTCTTTGGCGCACTTATTCTGAGTGCTTGAGTCAGGTAAATGAGATTTTCTAAAATAATGTTCCTGAGGTCTTCCAGAATGAATTTGAGACAGCTGGTAAATCACCTTTAGACTGTTGTGTTTCTCATTGACCCATAACTATAGAGTTGTGAATGGAATGTTTTCTCATTGGATTGAAGTTGTTAATGAAGAATAAGTAAATGCATTTACTTGTTACAGGTTGAATACCTGGTTATATTTTTTAGAAATATAACATGATCTGGGAAAATAAAACCTTTTTAGATAAAACAGTATGACAGTAGAAAGTAGAAAGAGATGGAATATGATCTAAAGACCCGAGTTCATATCAAAGATGCTCTACTTACTTGCTCTATAATCCTGAGCAAATCACTTAACATCTGAAATTGTTTTACCATCTATAAAATGAGGATAATTTCACCTGACATTACCACTTCTCAGGTTATTAGAGTTTCGGTAGCCAAGATATAGAAATAACTTAAATACCCATTGATGGATGAATAGATATAAAAATATGTGAGATATATATATCTCAGATATATCTATCTTTCTACCTAGAAACACACACAACAGAATATGATTTAGCCATGAAAACAAGTGAAATCTTGCCATTTGTGACAACATGGCATTATGCTAAAAGAAAGAAGTCAGACAGAGAAAGACAAGTACTGTGTGGTTTCTCTTATACATGGAACAACAACAACAAAAAAAACCACCAAAACAAAA
Organism: Enhydra lutris kenyoni; assembly: GCF_002288905.1. Classification (NCBI taxonomy): domain Eukaryota; kingdom Metazoa; phylum Chordata; class Mammalia; order Carnivora; family Mustelidae; genus Enhydra; species Enhydra lutris. The sequence continues at coordinate 9,443,409 of NW_019154102.1, read as the reverse complement.
AAACAAACAAAGCGAAAGACCCACTAAGCTCTAAGCTTGTAGATAGAGAACAGATTTGTGTATAGAAACAGAGGTGGGAGATGGGAAGTGGGATACATGGGTATAGGGTGTCTAGAGAGAAAAAAGAGAAGCCAATATTTTATATTAAATTAGAGATGTTGAATTGGAATCTAAACTTATGGAGTTCACAGAAACTTTCGCAAGCTAATTTCCAACAGTAATAAAAACTAAAGCATCTAAGCTGAAATATCCTTTTTTCTATATATAAGAATAAAAATAAAAGTATATTAACCCATATCAACACAGCTATAATTGAAGGAAAGACAGTATTGGAAGATGAGGAAAGATGTCAGATAATCTTAGTTCTAGTATACCTAGTGCTTTCACTGTATGTTTCAACATTTTCAAATGATTTAACTTCATTTGTCTTTAATTTCCTTGGGGGGGAAAAGGAAATAATGTATTTAGAAAACATTTTCAATGGTAAACTGCTAGACGACTATCAAGGCACCATTACTAGAAGTTTTCATATGTATTCTACATGATATATCCATCTAAATTATCAAACTCAAGAAAAGAAAGAGGGGGGGTGTAACAGAATTGTGTTTAGCATCGTAACAAAAAGTTCAAATTACCTTGACTCAAGCAAAATAGCTTTTATATAAAACAGCATTATATAAATGCTATCAAACAAAATAGCATTTATATAAAATAGCATTTTTATTTATATAAAAGCAGAGGTTGTAGTCTAGGGTAGATAAGGTGTTTCTATCTTGTCTTCTGGGATCTGGTCTCTTTCCATCTTTCTGCTCTACCTTCCTTACCTTGTAGCTTCAATCCTCTGTATCACCATATAGCCTAAAATTGACTATAAGAGGTCTAGTTATTGTACCTGTATTCAAGGCAGGGAGTAGGAGGAAGAGTTGGGAAGGGCTGAAAGGACCAAGGAAGAGGACCAGGGGAAGGTCAAAAAGAGCCCTTTATAAAGAATTTTCCCAGAGCGCCACCCCATGATTGCTATCTATAATTCATTATGAGGCTGGGGAATGTTTTCTTCTAGTTGGTAGATTCCTGGAGTTCTCTTGGTGAATGAGGAGATCATGGATATTGTGTAGGCAACCAGTGACCTATGCTATGGGACTATATGTGATTTGGATGACCTCCATGGTAGGCTATGTGTAGGGTCTACAGTTCAAGGTCTATGACTATTTGATATAATGGTGGTGATTTTTAAAATTTTTGTCTATAACATTTCCAACCTTGATTTTTTTAGCAACTAATTCAGTAATGATGATTGTAAAAATTACCATTTATAATTTTACTGAGCATACTTTGTTTAGAAAAAATATATTTTTATTATGCTATCTTGGTGGCATTATGGTCACATCTGAGTTAGGGTAACAAACGTGCATTATGAAATAAGAATCACTCCCTCTTTAGTTTTCCAGGAAATTATGTTAATTTTTTAAGAACCAATTTTAGCATGGAATATTTGGGTAATTCCAGATTTTTCCAGCTTTTGAGGAGACATATGGTTGCTATTAACCTTACCTGAGCTTACTTGCTCAAAAGTGATTTTAGAAACCTTTAGAAACTCCATTAAATAAAATGAGTAAATCCTGATAAGTGAGTTAAGATACATAAAACACTTAGAATGGTTCTTAGCATAAAATTAACTTCTCCATAGAAGTAGCTTTATGTTGCATTATTTTTGGTGTTAAAATGGCATTTATTAATAAATATACTGATGCATTTTTAAAAAGAGAGAGTTAAAAAATGATGGATGGATATACTTTCTCCTTCTAGGCCTTATAGGACAAAACATATTGACCAATCTAAACCTTGTTTGATAATGAAGTTTCTCTAAAAGGAACATTCAATACATTTCTCTCTGTACCATTCTCCAAATTTAACAAATTCAGTATGCTTACTACATAGAGCTATAATTATGTGACATTTAGAGTGTAATTCTTCTTTAAGCATGTATAATGGATATTGCTATGCTTTTTTCTTGCCCAACATGTGAAGTTCTGACCTACATGGGTTGAATTACTCTTTTGTTTTGACAGGCAGAATCATACTTCCCAGTAAAGAGACTGTAAGGTCCAGTGTCTCTTCATCCTCAGTGAGTGAAGAGCCATTGACTGGATGCTCCATCCTGGAATTTCAAATCAAGATGATGATATAAAGATGCTGGGCCTACTAGGGGACTATGGTGCTGGAGTAGAGTGAAGTCAAGTTCAGACCACCCCTGTGGTATGACATGGTGGGGTTCTCTGCTGCTTACCCACCTACCTCCTATAGTTCCCAAGTACCTTCCCAGCTAATTCTTCAGTTGGCACATCAATTGCATGAGGCCCTATACATCCTTCCAATAATTTATTTTCTGTTTACATTAGTCAAATCTGACTTCTGTTACTTGCAACTGAGAACCTTGATGAGTTCATCATACACCAAAAGATTAAGAAAAAGAAATGCAAAAAATATATGAAACATGAGAAATGAGAGCTACTTTTTGAGTAGAGATTGTAATTCAGTGAGATGAGGAAACATTAGAAGTAATAATACTGCATTAGTTTTCCTTATCTTTTTCTGATTACATTTTTAGAAAATATGAATGGGACCCATATCTTGGAAGCCCCTTTTCATTGAATTGCTTGGGCATGTTCATTAAAAGTGTCATTTTCTCCCATGAACTCAAGCAAACCTAAAAGATCTATACCTACTTGTTTTATAAGTATTAGTGAAAAAAGTGCCAAATACACCTCTCTCAATTCTACTGGTAATGTGGCTAATGTTCATAAATAGTTGTCTCTTTTCTTATGGGAAAGAGAAATGAGCTTTAGATCTGAATGTTGAACCTTCTATTAATGACAGATTTTTCTGGTCAGAATGGAGGCAAGTATTTCCTTTGTCATCCTGATAGATTTTTTCACTTTCGCTGCCGTTCCATAGGACAGCCAGGAGAGATTGCTATAGAACTAATTAACCTCTGATAGACAGATTGAACCAAATACCAGAAGAATTCAGAGAATTTTTTATTAGCTCTTAGAAAACATAACCAAAGTCTAGAAACATATGGATAGCATTATTGTATTAACAAATACATAAGGAAATTTTCTTGCTTATTTGAGCCAAATTAGTCTATTTAAGAGAATCTGTTGCACTCTTTTCCAGACCATAGCTCAGATACTTGATGTGTTGGTATGGGCAGAGGTATGTGTGAAATATTTCCTGTGAAGGAAGCCCTATGCTTTCATAGACCTCTATTGTCTCCGAGTAAGCTACCACAGGGGAGAAATAAGGGTCATATGTCATGTATCCATAGCCAAAGTATAGAAGATTTATGACTTAGTGAATATGTAGATATAGTAGTGTTCTTGACCAACTTGGCAAGCTGTCCTTGAGTAAGTCTGAGGTTTCACATTAAAAAAAAAAAAAACTTCAAAGAGAGAAAGAGGCAAACAATTATATACATGCTGTCTGAATAATGGGGTAGCATTCTCTGAATTCACAAACATAATGACTCTTCATCCTATTCTCTTGGGAGAGTGGGGTGAGAATTTCCATATTTTGCTTTCTAGACACTTTCAAAGCCATTTACTGCTACAATTCATACACCATTGGATTAAGGGACATATGTCTCTAATATCAGTCAGATCCTATATGGTGGACTTGCTGATTTAAAGAAAAGAAAAAATAAATGAAAAAAAAAAAAAAAAAAAGAACGTAGGGTCTCATTTGAGGTGAATCTTTGTACTTCGAAGTGCAGAATGGTAGGACAGAACACCTATTTGCCTCATTCTTTACCAGCGAGATAAATAATATATCTTACACTGATTGGCTGACTTGTGCTTATTATAATTCAGGCTTCCTTATGGCTTTATGTTGTTCTAAGGTCTCCCTGATTAGGAACAAGCTAAAGATGTTTTAAGATTTTCCATAAAGGTGCTTGATCCTGAAGAGCTAATAAGTGATGTTAGAGGAATATTTTGCTAGGGAATGACCGCTGCAGGATTTTCTGGCAAAATATCTGTTTTTCTTACAGAGGTTGACCACATTTTGCTACCAGTACCTACTATGTAGTAGCTTTATTTCCTAGCACTAGCATTCTGCTCATTATGGTGCCTGTAGTATGAAAATCCTACAGTAGTATTTTTCTCTTCTTGCTTCTCATGATCTTTTGTTAGAGCTCACATTCCAGATAGTTCTGCTGCTTTTATCCTTTGTGGACCTTTTAAAGCCCTTGTAGCTTCTCCCTCTCACTCAAGCCATTATCTAACTCTCAGGTCCAAAGCGTACATTTTCTGAAGCATGCATTGACTTCCAAACTGCTCTATACTACCCTTAGATTGCTATTCTTGGAGACTGTCCATTTTCCAAACTCTAAGAATTCTTGGCAGCATAGGCAACAAAACTGAAAACTGTTGGAGTCATTCCTGGCTCTCCCTCCTAACCCTCACATCCAGTCATTTGCTTTATCCTTTTCCTTTCACCTTCTAATGCCTCATACATCCTACTGAGGCTTTCCATTCAGACATTGTTTCCATTTATGTTCCCATTTACTTGTTTGGATTACTGCATCAGGCTGTTAACTGAATTATCCATAACTTTTTCTACCAACTCCAAAGCATATCACCACTAGATTGAGCTTCTTAAAACATAGATTTGCATCTACTGACTCTCGATGGAAACCCCATTTGTTACAGCTCCAGATGCTCCGGGCTTATCTCCCAACTCTTCCCCTCCTGCCTCTACCTTTGAGCCTAATTGGGATACTTGATTTTCTCTGAATATTTTCTGTGAATTTCCACCTCCAGCCTTTATCCATGTTGTTGCCTCGTATGTGGGGTTCTTTTTCTTCATTGTTCTTCTTAAAAGTCTTATAAGGAGGCCAATTCCATGTAAATTGTTTTCTCTGTCATGAAGACTTCCTGATGGCCATACCTGGAGGCCACCTTTACCACCTTCTTTGAATTCCCATGAATTTTTTACTGACAATCTGTGCCATCTATGCTCCTTCAGGGGAATTTGTATACTTGTCACCCTCCTTTCTCTCTTGGAAATTCTTCTAAGGAAAAAACTCCTCGTTCTCGTATTTGTCTCTTCTACATTTTCTAACTTGATGAATTTCATATGGTAGGAGCTCAGATATTCATTAAAGAGAATTCTTGATGATCTAGGGAAAAAAAGAACATTCTTTTTAAGTCACTTGACCTAATATTAACATAAAACTCTGTGAGTACTTTGTTTATTTTATGAGAATAGATTTTTCCATAAGGTCCCATCAGGCAGAACTATATGAAATGAAACAAAAATATTAGGCAAAAGAGACTATTGTGGATTCAGTCTATATTACCTAAGTATACCCTGAGATTATCTCTATTTGTAACCCACAAACCAGAATATATCATGGTCCTTATACTCATTTTGATAATTTTGATAGTAGAGACTTTGTTATTGGACTGTGTAAATTAAAAATGTTCTCTCACATTTCCCTCCTGTCTTTTGGAGGAAGAGTTGTTCCTGTGTCTTTCCACGATTAATGCCACAATCTGTGCATTTTTTTTTTAAACCTCATCCTTTCTGTCTGTTCTGAGACTTACACCACAAAGTATTTCTTCTTTCACAAGTCTTTAAATTCTCCCCATTTCCACTAACTGCTTCCTTTCAGCCAAAAAATGTGCTCAAGTATTCGCTTACTTCAACCACAGTTTTTCCTAGCTACTATAATACTTTCTTTTTTCCCAGCACCACCAAACTCCCTGCAAACAAAGTTGATTCTGGGTTCTTTCATTTCTCTGCTCTGCATCTGTTCACTGTGGTTGGGTTCTACATTACCTCCCCACTGATACTGCTTTTGGAAAGATACCTCGCTTTTGATATCTAGGCATCTCTTTTTCAGTTACAACTCAAATACTTGGTGTTATTTTGAGAAAATCAACCACATCTTTCTTGAAACTCTTCTTCTTTCTGGAATACTACTTTCTTGTGATCCTTTTCTTGCCTTTTTTTTTTTCAACTAATATTTATGCAGGACTATCTAGATACATTGTTTTAGACACAACAGGGATACAAAGGCATAGCCTATCATTGATCATTGTCTTAAGATCTAGTCTTGATGGGTTGACAAGCTATATACTATGCATAAAAAGTTATATAATAAAATTTTACAGTTCAGAATAATTCTCATTTAAAGTGGATGTAATGTTTTGGCTATGATATAAATGTCTTAACTGTATAACTTTATTCAGAGGTTTCTACTTCAAATTTGTGTTTATTAAAACACTGAGTTGAATTTTTAAAAAAGTCCTCCAAACATAGTGTTCTTGTAAATATTTTCAACATTTCTCCAGTAGCTCCATAAAATCAGACTCTTCAGCAGTATCAGAACTCTCCATATTCTTGTGATATGCCTAGTCACCTTGGGCTGCTTACCATTTCCTAAATATTTTGCCCCTTGCCCTTTCACTACATTATCATCATTGCTGTGGAAGCCATTCTCTAACATGGCCCCAACGATCCCTTCTTCCTGGTATTCATACCAATGTGTAATCTCCTCACTTTCAGCATGGGTTGGATTTAGTGACTTGATGATAATGAATAGAAAATGGCAGAAGTAATATAATGTCAATTATGAGATTAGGTTATGAAGCTCGACTTTCTGCTTTGGGTGTACTTGCTTTCTGTCATTTTCTTTCTGTCTCTCTGGGTTTCTCACCCTACAGAAGCCAGTTGCCTTGTTATATGGTATTCCTGTGGAAAAGCCCACATAGTAAGGGACTGAGACTGGCCAATAATCAGGTGAGTGGAAGTGCAAGTCTTCAGAGAGACTGCAGCACCAGACAGTAGCTCAATTACAATTTCATAAGATACCTTAAGTCAGAGATTTTAAACAGTACTGCACCCAGATTCCTAATCCACAGAAACTGTGAGATTGTAAATACAAGTTGTTTGTTGCTTTAAGCCTTTAGATTCTAGGATAATTTGTTACACAGCAATAGATAACTAATACATCTGCTTAAAACAACTTTCTGTTCTTTTCAGTAATATACCCGGTTATAATACTACCTACTCAGTCCCTGCTGAAAATGTGTCCTTCTTCATCTGTACACCTATAATATTTAGCAGATGGCTTTCATTTTTACTTAATGCACCTTTTCCTTATTTATATCCCTGAGAAGATAAATACCCTTAATGGTAGCCACTGTTTCATATACATTCCCATAGCTTCTACAAAACTCAGCACAGTTTTCTGAACATTGTAGGAGTTTAATGTCTATCTGTTGAGTAAATAAAACAAGACTGTGCTTGATTAATCATCAAAATAAGTGTACAGGGCAATAATTATTATAGGATAAAGGATAATCACTTCTGAATTTCTAGTAAAGGCTTTTGAAAATTGGTAGGCAGAGAGGAATGGTAAGTTCACACTGGATTTTTGGATTGCACAGATACTGGAAGTCATAGAAGATGTGAAACCAGTTAACAACTGGTTGGTGGGCAAAAAGAATTTGGATGAGTATAGCTGAGCAGTGGGCCCCTACCATATTCTGCTGGATGTTTTGGTTTTAGACACAATGGCTTTTGCTTCTTATGATCTCCCTAAGTATTTCCTATAATTTAGGCAGACACACAGGTGTAGCCCAGTAGCACCAAACATAGCACATAGTATCTGTTTACTAAATATTTTATTGGACTTGAAAATGTAAGCTGAGGAATGATTTTGCAGGTTTTAAGGGGTAAGCTTTGAACTTTGTAAGCAATTGAAAGTCCTGAAGGCATCTGAGCAAGAATATAGCAATGTGTAAGTGGTTTAGTTAGATTATTCAGATGACAATGTGCATAAGTAGATACAGGGATTCTGATGAGTGAGAATAATTAAGAAGCAACTAGTTGAGTCATGAGCTTATAAACGGAATAGGTCTTCATGTCTGGCATCTTATTTCTAAGATCTGAGTAAAACTTTTAAACAACAGACTCTCTTGAAATGTATCATTAAAATATAGAATTAAAAATATCTTGGTCTTTAAAACTACAACTAGATTTTTTTGTGTAGGTCTAAGGGAATAGCTGCATTATTTCTACACTTTTACTTTGAGAAAGGGGATGATAAATTGACAAATTCCAATTTCTCTATTGTTGGTCAATAAGTCTTCAGGATTTGCACTTACAATAGGAAATATGTATGTGAAACAAGCTAAAATCTGACTCAATACTTATGCCCTACTGATAAGTCTTCTGAAAACTCATAGTATCATCAAGACTTTTTAAAAGCTCCTAGAGTGGAGGGATTCGTTAGAAGCAATATTTTATTGAGATTCTGCAAGAAACAAGGCGGAACTCTTCTAGATGGTCACAGTCTATGACTTCCTGGAATTTTCTATCTAGTAGGAAAGCACTGGGGAAAGCCATTTGGATTTATCTACTTCTTGGTCTCAATAGCCCATAACATGGGGACAAAATTTAATTGACAGCTGCATCACTTCTAATATTTTACTGATGTTTCAAAAAATGGGGAAAATGAAAAAGATGAATATACAGGCAAAAGATGAGAGTGAGGAGTGAATAAAAGAACTAGAGAGAAAAAAAATGAAATTAGAACGAGGTGCCTACAGCACTGGAGGAAAGAGGAGCATAGTTAAGGTTGAAGTGTGACAGTGATAGGGATCAATGTAGAGTCAAGGGCAAGAGCAGAAAAAAGAGTAGAAAATAGAACCAGTGAAAAAAATTAACCAGGCAGGAGGAAAAATAAATTGATCTATGATAAAAGAAGGAAATGAAAGTAGAGGGTGAAAGGAGAAAAGAAAAGAATATACTTAGTGTTTAAATAGTACTTTTCATTTTCAGAAAGCTTTATAAATATTAACTAATTAACCCTCATTCCAGCCCTGGGCATAAGCATTATTATCATAGTTATTATTATTAATAACTGAATGTAAAAGGGGTCAGAAAGGGTTAGACACACAAAGCTTTAAATTTTGTACTTGTATTTTATTTCTCTGACATGAAAGCAGTAGCTGGAAGGAAAGTTTTGTTTCAAATTCTGGCAAGTCCATTATTGCTAGATGAGAACTGCATTATTTTGCTTCCCTCACCTTCATGACCTTAGGCCATAGCATCTAAAGACGTAGTCTGTGCATCTGGCTATCAGTAATTCTTCACCTGCAACTCATCCTTGATGGCGAGACCCCACAAAGAGCTTTCAATTCAGTTTCAGGAATTTTGATTGACAGGATTATTATTAGTATGATTTCTAAGAACAATGTGTAACTTCTCCTAAATACAATTTAATTGCAACTTGGCAGTAGAAAGGAGTTACACAGTTTATGGTGGCCAACAACACTCAGTGTGTTTGTTTTGGACCTTTCCCCCTTTCTTTGACCCCACTGACCCGGGATGGGAACTCTGTACTTAGGGACCATTTTTAGTGTTCCAGCTTGCTAATCACACTCTTGCTTTTCTGGAGGGAAAATATTAGAAAACGGATTCAATAAATCTTTGCATGTACATAGTGGAATTCACTTTTTATTCTAGTTAGAATAAGCAAGCAATCACAAGGCTGTAATAATGTAAATTTTGCTTTCATTATGATCCTACCTCTGCAAGCTAATTACATTGCAGATACAAAGTCTGTCGACTTTCCTTCTCGAGAGCGATAAAGGAGACTGCTGGGTGAAATAGCCACTACTCATGTTTATTTCCAGAAGAATCCAATCTAGCTCAGAATCATCCTTACTTTAAAAAGTGAATTTTAACATAAATTCAGGTAATAGTTTTTTAAAAAGTGACTGATTATGTGTGTGTGAGGGGGGTGTGCGAATAAGGTATATGTTGGAGCTGAAAACTCTTTGGCTCCTTGTAATCTAGTTTCCCCCAACTCCTGCTTTTTAAAGCCAAGTTAATTTTCTATAGATTGTTTTTTTTTTTTTTTGCCTTAGCGCACAATACTTACCACTCAGTTCCTAAAATAACATTCCTTAACCCTCATATGGTATTCTTCAAAAACAGTTCTAATTTCAAATTCACAGGTACAAAAAAAAACATTGTGTAATTTATTATGCTTAAGTGGCTATCTCTTCTGTGAGACGCTAATCAGATGAATTTTTTATTTACTGAATTTGGAAGGTGAAGATGAACTATTAACCAATTGATCACTTAGTTAAGGTAAAAATGACTTTATTTTCATTTATCTTTAGGATCTTACAATTCTTTGAGACACTTTGCATAATTCTAAAATTACCAAAAAAGAGAAAACCTTCCACTTTCACTAATACATTTTCTTTTAGTCTAATATAATAAAATACATCAAGGTTAACAAAATAAAACTTTAAATACAGTTTATGTACTTCCACAAAATTAATGAGACTGTTCTGGAGGTAATCTTCACTTGCAGCCGCATTCTGGCATGTGCAAACTTTATCAAGGAATTTTATTCATTTCAAAACCTAGGTATCTTGGCTTCCCAATGTGTGTGTTTTAGTTAACTTGGTTTCAGGATCATCACCTAGATAGTTTCATAGATTTCTTCAGAACCGTCATTGAAAATTAATGATTATACTCTAGAAAAATAATGATTTTTGAATTTGTAAAATTACTGTTTTCAGGATTTGATAAGAAAGCAAGATGACCCCCTTCCTCTTTTTTCTCTCCTAGGGCTCAGGAGTACGCGAGTGTGTGTATGTGAGTGTAAAAGAGTGTAGCTTGCAAATACCTTTTCATGATTTCTTTATATTAATAGCATCACAAAATTACTATGATTTCAAAAAGTCTTGCTTGTGTTCAATAACATTTCCTAAAATAATTTATTATAAAAAAATGGTTTTGGAGATCCTATTCGATGCCTGTCACTTTTTAAGAAATTCTATCTGTAAGAATCAAAATTTTGTGAGTCTGTGTACACAAAGAATGTGTAATCTTCATGAAGTATAAGCCAAAATATATGGAATGGTGTGAATGAAATTTGAATATCCAAGTGCATGATACCCCATTCTAGAACTTGAGAGAAGAGAGGGATCAAGACAGATTGATGGAGTCTCAAATTGATGACTCTCACTTACAGAGTTACATGCAAAATTTTAATTACATGATATTGTAATAAATTATGAAAATAGTGCAACACATGCATATAGAACCAGTAAATTGAACTGTTTCCTGTGTCATAAATAGTACACATTCTCCACATACATTTCTACCTGACAGAACAGGACATTTCCTTTATATTCTGGTGCAGTAGGTAAGCAGTTTGTCTAACCAAACTGACTATATTTTGCTCAGGAAGCTGCTACGGGAGAAATCTGTCAGGTTCTACACATTCCAGACCTTTGCACAAAATACTTCTCTTGTCTTTCAAACTCATATGTAATGAGATGTGAATCAGAAAGTCTGTTTGGATTAAAAATCACTAAAGTTTATAATCTCTGTAAAGGAAAAAACATACAAACGTATGATGTTTGTGTCATTATCAAGTAATTCAAGGGTTTTTAAAAAAATATATTTCAAAATATTTTATGAAAATTTAAAGACTAACTTTAGGATTTATATTTGAATAAAAGCTTGAAAATAAGTTTTTTTCCTCAAGAGAGGAAAAGAGCAAGTATGTCATTCACGATGTTTTCCAAATAATATGGATGAAATAAAAATAATGAAGATTACTTGACCTCTACTTAGAAAACATTGTAAATATGGCCAAGAAGTCTGTCTTGACTGCCATTTAATTTACAAGAGTACAAATATACCATGACCTATCATGGAAAACTAGGTGACACATTCTTTCTGTGACCATTTTTCCTAACCCCAAGTTGACCATTAAAGACAGAATAACAATGCTACATACAGTATGGGACAAATGATTTTGCTGGAATGAAAAGGTGAATTTACCACTGTTTGTTTAGTTTTGAGTAGCCATCCCTGGGAAAGAAGAAACTATTATAATGACATTTCTAGAATTAGGTCTTCTAAACTGGTATGAGAGATGGAACGATTTTTCTCTCCTGAAAGAATGTATAAGGTGCCGTTTCCCCTGGCAAAAATATGGAACCTTGAAATGCACTACTTTTTCCCAGCAAGCAACCAGGCTCCACGCACATCCATCATTATTCAGTTTCAAACTAAAAAGTCATATTCTGAATATCAATTCCTATAAACTATGTAGCTCTCAATTATGGAATCTGAAACTGCTGGTTCCATGATAAAGGAACATGCTGTTTTGAAAGACCGCAATTTGGTTGCAAGTAATCAATATACTATTTGGAAAGAAACCTAGATGTGCAGTGTGATTTAGAAATGCTGAGAGGATTGCACCAAAGCCTTCTACACAAATCTTGTTAAGTCAGGTTGTTCTTTGTCAGTCTTCCTTGGGACTGTTTGTTCATTTTCAGAGAAACCAGAAAATTTTCTGAATAGATAAAAGAACCCTCTTTTGGGATTTTTCAGGAAAGAAAAAGGACAATAATTTGTAGTTAAATATATCTCTACTTCCCCCCCACCCCGCCCCCATGAAGTTTGCTGACATGGGTGTCCTGAAATGGAGAAAGTAAAATGAAGAATTTGAACTTCCCCTAAGCCAGAAACACCCAAGTGCTTGGAAGTAAGTAAAACATTTAACTGATTTCTTTAATCAAAGGGAGAATGTCATGTTTACTGAGCATCCAGGTTGTTGTTCAAAGATGGATATGAAGTATAAGTCCTTTTAATAACCATACATTGTCCCTCTTTTAATTTTTATATCTGAGGATATGGAGAATCAGAAAATTAAGAACTATAGGCAATACAGGTTTAAAAAAAAAAAACAAACCAGAGTCAGGATTTGAACCTGGTTCTTCATCATTTTAAGGCCTATTTGGAGAGCATACCACTTGCTATGACACATAAAAGACTATGCTTCCAACGAGCTAAGAATTTATTATATACTCTACATACCCCCATTTTCTGAAGTTTGTTAAATCACCTGAGGAAGGGGATTATAATGAGTTTCCTTCAATGTAAATTTCGCCAGAGTTTTGGCAAAGCCACGGAGGCAAGGTGACTTTAATGATATATTAGTTAATGTAGATTCAAATCTCTATGGTTGTTTTATTTCTTTGTGATGCTTGGCTGATCTGGAAAGAATGTATATCATGTTGACTGAAGGAGACTGGATGACAAAAATAGGATGAAGAAAATGGGGACAGGTTGCAGAGAAAACAGAGAGGAAAGGAAATCCTCATCGGATGACCTTACAGAGAATTATCTAGGTTCCTCAGCAATATGAATGGAATGAAGAGAATCTGACAAGAAACATTTTACCTGGGTTTTCCTTTTAATTAAATTAGGGACATTTGAATAACTAGCTGAATAATGGGGGTCAGGGAAAAAAAGGGCAGCAACCTTACGAAACCTTTCCTCTTCATTGGTTTTTTAAAAAATCGTTTTGCAATTCTTTCAGTGCACCACTTTGGAAGGAAGCAGAGCTACTATGCACAATGTAAATTAGTCTCAGAAACTTCTATTCATGTACACATTTTAAGGATGACGAGTGTTTATCTTGGTCAAGACTAGTGGGACCACTGCTTTGGGACCTGTTGCCCCAACCTTTCCCAACAGTGTGCCATGAACTCTCCCAGCCTGTTCCATCTACCTGTGGGACTTACTGAGAACTGGTACAAATTCTCAGCCAGGCTGCCAGGTCCACGCTCTTGGGTTGGAACGTAATATTCCTGAATGAAATTTCTTTGGGGCGTATGCACTGGTGGAAGTATTGGTCACTGCTTCACGGTTTTTGCCTCAGACGTAGTCAAATGTCTTTGGGTGTGAAAGGAAGTTGGTCAGGCCTGAGGCAGCCTGCTGTGGGGTGTGCCACAAAATTTCCCTTCACCAGGTCTCTATTTACTCATTTCAAGTGTGCTGATACTTCTCAGGGAATGGAAATAGGTTTTCAGTGGAATTTGGTTGTGAGAACCGGGGAGTTTTGCTGGTCTGGGTTTCACATGTCTTTCGTCAGCAAGGCCGGGAAGGTAAAGCGAGCTGGAGGGGGGGGGAGGGGGGCTGAGAGCTCTGTCTCCCGTGGAGTTGGAGTGCCCTCTGCTGCCCTCGAGAAGAAGGTGCATGTACAGAACGTCTCTTCTTGCCAGCACTTTCCTCTAGGTAAAGGAAAATCTCTAAAAGGCTGCCTTTGAAAACCAGATGCCCTCAGTGGATCACTGAGCATCTGGTTTCACTCAACTGTGGGGGCTTTGGCTCTTTCAAGAAAATCTCATCGAGGCTGAGTATATGATGAAACCAGAGGTAGTTTTTCCTTGGTCATGAAGTACGGTGTAAGCAATCATTTCAGAATAAGTATTTGAGTTATTTTTTATAAGCATAAGTGCCACCATGAAACATGTGTTTATTTTGTGTGTGGGTGATCAGTCTTTTCATGTACGTCTGGGAAACCTGAATAGTGTAATTCCAGATTTGGAGGTTCCTGTATATTTTCTTTTGAAATGTGTTTTTAAATTTAAAATCAATGTTGAGAAAAATGTTCTTTGCGGCAAATGCAAGTATTCTTTGAAAACATTTTTTACACTACATTCTGCAGTGAAATATCTTATTTTCATATAGTCCCATAACTTGTAAACCTTTTCTCATAATCTCATTTGACTAAATGAGATTTAATGACATGACATGATAACCATGACGCTCTGTGATCTAGCTTACATAGTTCCCACTTTACAGACAGAAAATCAAGGCCAGCATCATACCTTTTCATACAGGTGGTGTCAGAGGTGAGAACTGTGTCAGTCATGCTGAGTTCGAGGGTAAGAATAGTAGTGAACAGTTATTTGAGCTCTACCTTGTCAGCTTGTCAGCCTCATAAGTAAGTGATTTTCTTTATACACTGCTCATATATTCTTCATGTCAGCTCACAAGGTAGGTAATATGACTGTCGTTTTATAGATATGGAAACAGAGGTTTTGAGAAGTTACTAATTACTAGTCAAATAGACAGTTAAGTGAAAAAGCTGGGTATCAAAACCTGCATTTGATTCCAGCGGCCGTGATGTGTAGACAACATTTTGTATGTAGAGAAGTAGGACATAATCAGTTCCTGGCCTCAAGCAGTTTAGAGTGTTTGTGTGTGGAGGTATGTGTGTGTATCTGTGGTAAAATATACATGAGATTTACCATTTTAACCATTTTTGGGTGCAAAGTTCAAGGGTATTAAGTATGTTCATATTGTTGAGCAACCATCACTACGGTCCATCTCTGGAACTTTCTTATCTTCCCAAACTGAAACTCATTATCTAGTAAGCAGTAATACCCATTTTCTCCTCCTTCCAGGCCCTGGCAACCACCATTTTATCTTCTGTCTCTATAAATTTGACTAGCCTAAGTACCTCATATGAGTGAAATACATTTGTCCTTTTGTGTTTGGATTACTTCACTTAGCTTAATGTCTTTAAGGCTGAGTAATATTCCATTGTATGGCTATGCCACATTTTATTTATTCATTCATCCACTGATGGGCATTTGGAATGTGTCCATCTTCTGGCTATTGTGAATAGTGCTGCTATGAACATTGATGTACAAATATCTGTCCAAGTTCTTATTTCAATTATTTTGGCTGAATCCCCAGAAGTGGGATTGTTGGATCTTATGGTAATTCTATGTATATATTTTTAAGGAACCACTATACTGATTTCACAGTGACTACATCATTTATATCCCCACAAGTGAATCACAAGGGCTCTCATTTTTCCACATCCTGCCAACAACTTCTTTTTGTTTTCTTTTGTTTTGTTCCATAGTAGCCATCTTAATGCGTGTGAAACGGTATCTCATTGTGGTTTTGCTTTGCATTTTCCTAATGATTAGGAAGTTGAGCATCTTTTCCCATGCTTATTTGTCGTTTATGTATCTTCTTTTGGAGAAATGTCTATTCAAGTCCTTTATTTCTTAATTGGGTTTTTATTGTTGTTGAGATGTATGAGTTCTTTATATATTCTAGATATTAATCCTTTATCCGATATATGCTTTGCAAATATTGTCTTGCATTCCATGGGTTGCTCTTTTACTCTGTTGAAAGAGTCCTTTGATGCACGGAAGTTTTTTTGTTTTTTTTTTTTTTAATTTTGATGAAGTCTAACTTCCTATTTTTTCTTTTTTCTTTTTCTTTTCCTTTTTTACAATTTTTTTCTTTTGTTACATGTGCTTTTGTTGTCATATCCAAGAAATCATTGCTAAATCCAATGTCATGAAGATTTTTTCCTATGTTTTCTTCTAAGAGTTTTATGGTTTTAGTTCTTACATCTAGGTCTTTGATCTCTTTTTTGAGTTAATGTTTGTATATAGTATAAGGTAAGGATTTAACTTCATTCTTTTACATGTGGTTTATCATGTTTACCTAACATCATTTGCTGAAAAGACTGTTCTTTCCTCATTGAATGGTACCCTTACCAAAAATCACTTGATCACATCTACAAGGACTCATTTCTGGCTCTCTGTTGTATTTCATTGGTCTAAACATCTGTCTTTATGCCAGTACCACACTGTTTTGATGCTTTTAGCTTTGTAATAAGTTTTGACATTTGGAAGTGTGAGACCTCCAGTTTTGTTCATTTTCAAGATTGTTTTGGCTATTTGTGGCTCCTTGAGATTCCATATATGAGTTTTAGGTAGTATTTTTCTATTTCTCCAAAAAACTTCATAGGGGTTTTGATTGAGATTGCATTGAATGTGTGGATTGCTTTGGGTAGTATTGATATTTTAACAACATTGTCTTCCAATTCATGAACACAGGGCACCTTAACATTTTTTGGTATCCTCTTTAATTTTATTTGCAACATTTCGTAGTTTCGTTATACAAGTCTTTTGTTTCCTGCATTAAATTTTATTTTCAAGTATTTTATTATTTTAGATGCTATCATAAATGAAATTGTTTTGCTAATTTTCTTTTTGGATTTGGATTGTTCATTGATAGTGTGTAGAAACACGCCTGATTTATGTGTATTGATTTTGTATTTTCAAACTAGTTTATAGTTTTTAACTTGGGCCCAGATCTTTTAACTCTATATCCCATGATTTCCCACTGTTTCACAGTGGTCAGTTAATTCTTTTACACAAGATTTTGTCCTTATATCATGCTGGTTTTTACCAAAATTTATTCTGGTTTGAATTTTATCATGGAGTCCAAACATTTTATCAATAATCTAATTAACAAGAAAGAAAATCCAGTAATTTTTCCTTTTCATATGTGTTATGTATATATGTGATAATCTGAATGACTTAAAGTTTTAATCTCCAAATAAATAAATTGGTTTGATGTTACATGGATACAGCTATGGTTCACAAAGTTGTTTTAGACTGTATAAAGAAAACTAAAATATACACTTATTTGTTTTATTCAGTAGGTCTAACAGCTGAACTCTAATCTTCCAACTTGAGTGGCTTTGCGTAATATAGCTCGCCCTGTGCAGATTCCTATTCAGCTATTAAGAGCCATAGTTCTGGCATGAAAAATTGGCTACTTAATACTTGGACTAACACAAAAATAACACAAAAAGAAAACCATAAGCCAATTTTACTTATGACTGTAGATGAAAAATGTTAAACTCAGTCTTTATAAAATTCTTATTACTTTATTTATTTATTTTTTATTTTTTAAAAATATTTTTTATTTGCTTATTCGAGAGAGAGAGGGAGAGCATGAGAAGGGGGGAGGGTGAGAGGGAGAAGCAGACTTCCCGCTGAGCAGGGAGCCCAACGCGGGGCTTGATCCTGGGACTCCAGGATCATGACCTGAGCTGAAGGCAGTCACTTAACCAACTTAGCCACCCAAGTGCCCCTCAAATTCTTATTACTTTAAATAAAAACTACATTTAGTAGTACAGATTACTTATTTATTTTTTTAGTACAGGTTAATCTAGAAATTTAAGGATGTGCCCTATGGCCATGATTCATCACATCATATGACCTTAAGGAAAAAAAATGTGAAAACCCTGCAATAGATGCTGAAAAGTTATTTGTAGATGCAACATAGATTCATGAATCAAAATACTCTTTTGGTAAACAAGAGAAAGGTATGTCTTTTACACAATAAAAGAAAGGTGTTTAAAACTAACAACCAAGGGGTGCCTGGGTGGCTCAGTTGGCTGAGCCTCTGTCTTTGGCTTGGGTTGTGATCCCAGAGTCCTGGGGTCAGGCCCCACATCAGGCTCCCTGCTCCTCAGGAAGTCTACTTCTCCCTCTCCCTCTGCTGCTTCTCACTGCTTGTGCTCTCGCTCTGTCTCTGTCAAATAAATAAATAAAATATTTGGAAAAAAAAAAACCCCAAACTAACAACCAATATCCCCTTAGTTGGAAAGTCAGAAGGATGTTTCCCATCATTGCCATTGTTTGTCCCTCACAATTCTGGAAGTTCTAATCAATGCATAGAAATAGTAAAACCAATACTAATACTACTACTAGTCAGTATACCTAAATAAAAGAAGATAACCACAGCATGTGCAAACAATAATTTTGTTCACTTGAAAAATGCATTTTCTACATACTATGAGTAGCAATTAGAAATAGTTAAACAGGGGTGCCTGAGTGGCTCAGTTGGTTAAGTGGCTGCCTTCAACTTGGGTCGTGATCCTGGAGTCCTGGGATCGAGGCCTGCATTGGGCTCCTTGCTCAGCTGGAAGCCTATTTCTTCCTCCGCCCCTCCCCCAGCTCATGTGCTCTCTCTCTCTCAAATAAATAAATAAAATCTTTAAAAAAAAAAGAAATGGGTAAACATTTCAATAAGTATAATAATTCCTATCCTCATCACTTTCTCCTTGCTTCTTTTATAGACATAAATCAGGGTTTTTTTTTTTTTTTTCTATCTTTTCTATTCCATTGTACAAATATATATTTTGGGCCAGAATGACAATGCCTTAATTATTATAATATTATCATATGTTTTAATAGCTGTCAGGGGAAATCCCTATGTTCCCATACACACTGTAAGACTATTCAAAGATTTCTTTGCTGTTTTAGCCAATGACATTTGGCTTGTTTTTCGAATTGGATTTTAGTCACAGTTTGGCTTTTTAAAAGAAAATCCTGTTGGGTTTTTTGGAACTAATTATATGGTCGCAACAATATTTGAGGTGAAAGGATTATAGAAGGACTCAGTCCAGTTTCTTTCATTGTACATGTAAGGAAAAAGGGGTTTGCTTGGAACACAGGCTCCTCCAATGGCACACAGCAGTGATTACTACCATGCACCTGTTACATGGCTCTGCAAGGGACACATATGAAATGGAGCTTGTCCTCTAGAAGCAAGACCGAAATCTGAGATTCAGGAATGCTGAATTCAAGAAGGGCTGATGCAATTTAATGCTCTAAAGAGAGTCCCTCCAGTGTTTTATAACACTATTCAAATCAGCTGAAGCTTTACATTATATTTCAATGAAAAGGCATGGTAATTGAAGGGGTGGAGAAGCTGAAATAATGAGTGTGTGCATTAGATTTGAGGGTATAGGGACTTGACTTACAAGAATACTGTATTTTTGGCCTCCTCTGAGGTCCTCATAGACTTTTCTTTACAAGACAAAGCAAGTGTGACATTAAAAAAAAATCATTTTACACCTGTCACTTTTGGTCCCAAGAAGATTGTTAACAGAGTGACAGGGATATTGTACTACAACAGTGAATAACAGTAGTGGTGACAACCACAGCAACCATCATGATGTCTTAATTTTTACATCATAACTTCTTTACGAAAAAGGACTCCTAGGAATGTACATATTTAATTATATTTTCACTCAGATCATTTTTCTGGGGGTCGTCTGAGGCAAATGCTGCCTCCTTTCTACAGACTGAGTCAGTGAGAAAGGAGAACATCTCCAAGGGTCTCAGAGGCCACCTAGAGCAGCCTCCCTGACTGCCTTTTTCTAGGCAATATTATCCTTCCCCAAATGGTAATTGTTAGTGGTCTTATCCTCCCATGCTCCTTGCAATTCAATGAAAACTTGAAAAATGAGGTTTTGGTTCAGGTCGTGATCTCAGGGTTGTGAGATCAGGCCCTGTGACAGGCTCCCCACTGGGCGTGGAGCCTGCTGAAAATTCTCTCTCTCCCTGACCCTCTGTTCCTCCTCTCTTTCTCTATCTCCCCTTCTTAAAAAAAAAAAAAAGAAAAGAAAAAAGAAATCAAAACACGACATTATTGTGTTATCAGAGATGAGACTCTCTTAGTACATTAAGACTTGTTTGGTGGTGATTCTATTCCAGTTTCCAAGTATTTAGATTATATAATAAATAGTTCAAGTATATATTATCTGTTGTTTTCTCCATTGTGTAAAGAGTTCTTATGCCTGGATAATCAGTTATCTATAAGGTCTAAAATTCCACTTCTAACTATAAAATATGATGTCTTTTATGGACTACTTTTCCAAGCCCATGATTTTCATATCCTACCATTATATTTTTTGTGTGTTACCCCCACTGCACAGCCAATCAAAGCACACACATCCTTTTACCAAGAGCATTCCCTTAGAGCTGGGAAAGTGGGGACATAATTCTGGGCATCAAGAAGGAGTTATTTCTTTGCTGGAATGAGTAAAAGCCTAGAAAGACAACTCTCTATGGAGCCAGTCTAAACACTCACATGTGTATTGTAGAGTCATTATATAGCTAAAGGTCTGTGTTAAACAAGAAACTACATTATAAGGCACAACTTAGGTCAGTAAGCCTAAGCACTTGCTTTTATCACACCACAATGCGCGGAGGAGAATCTCCCCAGTTAACTTTCTCTAATTCATTGTTTTAAGTCTATATTAAAATCCTTGGAATTTAATAGGGAATCCATGAAACAATAAAGATAACAGATTGGGTATGTAGTCCAAACCCTTTCGACGGGTGAGGAACTGGAAGTCATTTTATTTTTTTTTAGATTTGTTTATTTATTTATTTATTTATTTATCAGCGAGCGAGAGAGAGAGAGAGAGAGAGAGAGAACACACAAACAGGCAGAGTGGCAAGCAGAGGCAGAGAGAGAGAAGCAGGCTCCTTGCTGAGCAAGGAGCCCAATGTGGGACTCAGTCCCAGGATCCTGGGATCATGACCTGAGCCCAAGGCAGCGGCTTAACCAACTGAGCCACCCAGGTGACCCAAATGGAAGTCACTGTAAAGAGTGAAGGGATGGGCACAAAGGTACCCAGCACATTAGCGGTATGTTTGGCTCTAGACCAGGGCTCTTGACTCCGATTGTTATATATGGTTTCACGAATTCGTGTTCTGTCTTACAAAACGTGCTGTGCCTTGAGTGAATAGCGAGTGTCTTCTGCTTCTGTCTTCTTCCACTTCTTCCTTTTTCCCTATCGGCATTCCCCATGCTTAAAAGTCTTTTACATGGAGAAGATACCTCTAGACTGATCTCGACTGGGTCAGGATGGTAGCTGATTGGCTTTCAGAATTGCAAGGATCCCTAAGGTTTAGGCCAAAACATTTCTTTGGAGCTCACGGACATTACTGGAAGCCATGGGGAGCAAAAATATGTCTTCAAATAAAAAGGTTTTGCTTTTAATTATAATAGATCCTATGCTTTTTTTGGAGTGATAGAACTAAAATGAATGATAGAAGTGGAGTAACTCTAAAAAAGACGGTTGGATTAAAGTGAACAGATCAAAAGACTCTAGAATGCTTCCAAACGCTTACTGTGATCACCACAAATAGACACCAAAACCAGATGATATAGCAACGCTGTTTTTTCTTTTCCTACTTCAGAATGTCTTCACAGAACACCCCTTACGGAAGAGAGCCATGCTGTGGTTTGAACATCGCTCTGGAGAAGTAAGTGATTGTGCATCTGTGAGGGGAGAAGTTTTAGGGAATTTTTTTCAGCCCAGTCCTGGGAAATTCCCCACAATGGTTCCACGAGTCATCCGTGAATTCAGAACTAGTTTTTTATTCTGTTCCAAATTGAGAGGCACAGTGACAGGCATTCTTTCAAACATAAAAAAAGGTTTCTCCTTCCTTAACCTTACAGAATTTATCATTAACTTTTTTATTTTTTTTTATTTATTTTTTAATTTTTTTATTTTTATTTTTATTTTTTTTTAATTTTATTTATTTATTTGACAGACAGAGATCACAAGTAGGCAGAGAGGCAGGCAGAGAGAGAGGAAGGGAAGCAGGCTCCCTGCAGAGCAGAGAGCCCCATGTGGGACTCGATCCCAGGACCCTGGGATCATGACCTGAGCCGAAGGCAGCGGCTTAACCCACTGAGCCACCCAGGCGCCCCTATCATTAACTTTTTTAAAAACAGGATTCTTTCCTGACACTCCCATGATTGGATGTATAAGAAATTTATTAGATTTTTAACAATATATTTACAAGTGTTCTTGTCAAGACTAGGCCCTGAAGTATAGTAAAATCAGCTGGTCTATGCACACATGAGACTTGTCTGTTTGCTTATCACAACCCATCACCTAATCTATTGATCATAGCTTACCTGAAGGCAGCCTTCCGTTTATCTATATATTTTGTTGATATATTGACATAGCTCATATTTGTTTAGTCTCTTGTAATTAATAAGGGATTTAGGCAAATTTTCTCATTTGATCCTGACAAGATTCCTATGGAGTTCAATATTGACTCTCAGAGATAAGGAAAATGAAAGCCACGTACGTCCTGACTTGCCTGAGTACACGTCCCTGGTGAACGAGACTCTGATGGTGCAAATTCAGAACTTTTGATTCCAAATCCAGTGTTTTTTACCACCATAGCTCAGCTGTAAGATGTTTTGTTAGAAGCTGGGGAGAAGATGACTTTCCTTGCGTGGTTCTGGAGGAATAAAGGCGCTGAGGTGCCAGTCCTCTCAGGTGTTCCCCAGTAACGTCCAAGTTTTTCAAGCAATGTTTGGCACGAGAGCGTGGCGAATGTTACTGTCAGGTGAGAGACTCCATCTCAAAATATCTGGATTTTAGACGTGTCTGCTAACTTACTTCATTACTTTAGACCTTCCTTCAACTTTAGAGTGAGTAACTAGATTAGAAAATATTTTAGATCAGTGGTCAGTAAACTACAGCTTTTGCAGTCAGATCCAGCCTGTTTTTAGAACTAAATTTTCTTGGAACAAAGCTGTGCGCATTTGCTCATGTTATTTTCTATGGCTCCTTCTGTGCTGTAATGGTAGCTGGATGGTTCTAACAGAGACCATGTACCGGGTGAAGCCTTTTACTGAGAAAGTTTGTTGACTCCTATTTCAGATCTTCTCTACTTTCTCATTGTATTTCCCATTACCTTATTTTATTTGTCAATGGAAGAATAAGCATTTTTCTTACGGAAGAATTTCTGAAGTACATCTCCAGCTAATGGGGGGTATTTGTTTTCGCCTATAATGATTTGGCTGTCATTGCAGAGGGCCTCTGGAGAAGCCCTCTTTCTCATTCCAGGAACTAAAAAAGGTGTTTTCTAGGTCTATATCACATTTCCACAAATGCAGGTTCAATTAAAGCACCTTTCCTTTTAATTTTTCCCATTCTTTATTGTCATTCAGCCTTGGGTTGAGCCAGCAAGATTGGTAAGAGGTGCCCCCTGGAGACCTCCTGCAAATGCTATTCCATGAAGTAGTGGCTTCCCAATGTGTGTCTCATACAAAACCAAACAATACAAATAATGCTTCTATTGTACCTTTCCTATGGCTGATCTCAAGGGGGTGAGACGATCATCATAAAACACAACAAAGCTGCTATAGAAATGGACAGGCAGAGGAGATAGTAGTCTGACAGCCTCAGAAACTCCACAGAAACTTCCTGTGAACTGCCCGCTGAAAGCCGCAGGGTTTTTCCTTGGTTATTCACTGAAATGTGAAGATGCCTTATCTCCACGGGTAGTTGTGGAACATTTTTACTCTTATCTACATGTAAATGATTGAATAGATGATCCAGAGATTCCAGTTGTAATCCTTAAATATTAACTGAGAAGCAGGAAGAATTTTTTTTTCTCTTTAAACCCGAGGTTTTTAGCGAAATGCTCCCTGGCCACATTAGGTTATTTCTTCCATTGTCTTGCTGGATTTCTCCTAGTGTCTAAAACATGGACAAAACGCTCGAATTAGTTAAACAAATGGAGAGTCAGATTTGTTGAAAATTATGGTACAGGCTCCCAAATTGCTTAGATTATCCTGTTTTAAGCAAATAATTACTTGATTTTTATTTATTTAGGAATGTTATTTTGCTTAACTGTATCACCTACCTCCTCTCCTTCTCCGCCCAATGTTTGTTAAATTTAGTTTCTCAACAGTTAGAGCAAAGATGTATTTACATAACTTTTGGATCTATAAATTTCCAGAATTACTGGACAGATTATTGTGTAGAGAGAAGCCAGGCTACAGGAAATTTATTTCTATAGGACTTACTATAGAATCATTCAAGAAGAAAAGTTTTATTTAAATTTCTGCTTTCAACCCCTTATCTTTTGGTGTCCTCAGAACTCATATTTTGTGGTCAAAAAAAAAAAAAATTAGTACCAACTAATGGCTTTTTGAGAGTTAAGGTAATACTGAAGTCAGGCCTGGAGAATAGCTAAGTATTGATTGTTTTATCCAAAAGATGAATGAGATATCCTCTGGAGAACCCTACAGAATTACAGAGCTTTGGAAATATTTCTTTGAATTTGATATACATGATGAAGCAGAATGGTTTTGGATGGAAGAAAGATCTAGGTGTGGCAAGGCTGCTCAGAAACCATTATAATGTTAATTATAAAGTTAGTTTAAGAATGTTCTTGAAAGTTGGGGGGGGCGGGTGCTGTCTCTATACTGGGTTCCAATCCACAGGCCAAACAGAAGAAATTTTCCGCCTTCCTAAACATCAAGTCCTACAGCTGAATGTTTAGACCATGTCTGATAGCTGCCTTGTTGATCCCCTGGCCAATCAATCACGTGGAAACAAAGCTGTCAGACGGCAGTGCCTTGGTTTGCTGCCCTTTCAAATGTATTCCTTAGTTGACTGACATCATGCCAGCTAGTGAAAATCCCACACTTCAGTGGCGCTTTCTGTCAGGGCTTCAGAAGAGGCAAGTGTGCTGGGGCTGATGTCCCATATCCATCTCAGAGTCAAAAGGTCTCTTAGGAATAACCAGATAAACTGCTCATTTCAGAACACTTTATTATGCATTTATTCCACAACCCCAAGACAGGAGTTGCTACCCCCAGAATGCAATTAGCCCCCATCGCTGAATAGCTCAAGAAATTCATGTAACTCGTGCAGGCTACAGCCGCTGACAATAGGACCTATTGTTGCACTGAGCTCTTCCAACATTGAACTAACAGTCTAAAATCCCTGGGATAATTTTCCATAAATCTAATACATGAATTCCATTTTTATTGAGAAGTAATATCAGAAATTAAACCTTATAAGCATCCAAAAGCAATTACAAAATGAGGAGATTATGGTGGCAATATTGTAAATGGGAACTCACTTAAATGTCAAAGCACTTGCCATAAAAGTGGCAATAATGATGCTAAATACTATTCACTGAGTTTTCAAATATTAATTTCTTTATTTTTGTCTCTGTTAGACGTGATGAGGCTCAAACTACCAACACCAAACTGATTGTGGAAATGATAATATCATTACCGTCATCTGCTGGTGAGACACGAATGGCTCTGTCATTCCGTTCTACGGGCACTCGCAAACGTACCAGGAATCAGACATAAATCCCTAGAGGTAAAATGACAGGACATTACCAGGCACAGAGCTCACAGCATAATTGTAAACCTGCATGCTAATAAGCCCGACTTTTAAAGATACCAATCAGAGCAAAAATGGCAATAAACAGAGGATTAATTTTCAGGCTGACTCTTACTACTTGCTAGTCATAAAATGTTTTTGACTCTGGAATATTTGTTGTTGTTGTTGTTGTTGCTTGGTATTTACTTCTAGTCTACTTGTTGATCCAGTTGCATATAATTTGTTGAGAACAAGCCACATGCCTGCTCTGGCTCTTTCTTTCATGAGCACTAATTAAGCTCCTACAGTGTGTGGACATTTTGCTAAGCAGTCAGGGGGTTACTAAGGAAGCGTAGAGCAGGGGGATGGCCCCGTAGCAATTTATGGTTGCGGCTGGGAGAAAAAAAAGAGGTATCCACGCCAATTAGAAAAACTGAAAGCAAAACAAAACAAAAACCAGGGGAAACTTAGTTTCTTGCGTAGGATTTATCAAAGTTAATTCAGATGGGAAGAAAAATGCATGACCAGTGAATAAGCACAGGCTTCTCAGCCAGGTTAGCAAAAAGGAAAGAGATAGCGAAGATCTAACTTGGTGCCTGACTTTGGGGCAGGTCTCTTTTCTTGGGTGTTACACCAATAGCCCCCTTGAAGCTGTTGTGGGAGAAATCCATGCCTCTAATTTTACAGATGATAAAAGTGAAGCCTCTCATATCTCTTCTCATTTCTCAGAGCTCAGCCCAAATATTCCCTCTTCTTCAGGGAGTGTCCTCAGGGACTTTACTGCGCTTCTACGGTTTTAACTACTGTAGCACTGAACACAGTGAACAGCACCCAAGGGCCTGTCTGCCTTTCCTGCAGGTAGGAAATGCATTTGCAGCTTCCCACCTCTGCTACTTAGCGCCAACACCTTCGAAATTACACACACTAAACATGTATTTGCCGAATGAATGAACTGTGCCAAACTGCTCATAGGGCAGAGCTGAGACTGTTAGTCAGTTTGTTTGTTTGTTTGTCTGTTTTTAATTCCAGTACGATGCTCCTTCTACCATTCCATGCTGCCTGGCCGGGAAAGAATTTTCCCCAAGAAAGAAACAAAGGCTTGAATTCCATCCTACCAGTTTGAATTTTCCTGAAGGGAATCCATCCTTTAGGAAAATAACTGGGTACCTGAATGAGCCCACCAATGAGACAGTCACTCAGGTGGTTTGCAGAAAAGTCAAGAGTGTTCTCAAATTACTGCCACAAAACAAACAAACAAAAAACACACTCAGCCTTCTTGGAATAAAAGACCTCTTTCACTTTTGCCTGAAGCACCTACATCTGAGGTCTGAGTTTTCTGCCTAATTACTCTGGCCTTTGCTTCATTTCAATCTCACTTCAGTGGCTATATAGTCAATCTTAAATTTACATTAGGAAGCCTAAGCACAGAATTTCACAGTTGGGTTGAATGATCTTTCTTTATCACCTCGTCCTTAGGGGTGTGCAAAGGGGTCAACGGCTGCTCGGTAAATATTTGTGGTTGTTCACCAATCTCAAATTTGCAACATTTGAGAAAGTTTCAAAATGGTTCCAGAAGCTGATGATTTCATTCTGAGACAAAAATACTACCAAAGCGAACAAAACATTGGAAATCTTTATTTTAGATGGGAAAGAGCAGTATTGTTCTGTTAAGAAAGGGATACCAAGAACATTCCTAAAAGTAAAAGAGGGTCCTGGGAAGAATGAAGCCAGAGGTGAAGCTGGGGCTGCTTTTGAGTTCGTGTTTATGTTTCTACCTCTGTGGGGAGACTTCTGGGCAACAATCAAGGAAATTTACCTTCCAGGTATCTTATAAAGGGAAGGGCTATAAACAGATTATGAATTATCATCAAGTAGCCTTTCCCATTTCGAGATCCTACTGGATGTCCATTAGCAGAAAACATTAAAAAAAATAAGTTTCAATATACTGAAAAATTAGAGTCTACATGTTTCAGAAAAAAGTAGGCAAGTTATGTGCTTTCTCATAAGCCTTGTTATCTCTAAAAGAGCTAACAAATTTAATTCACCACCTCATTAACAGCAAAGCCAAAGAAAAACAGGTCTGTATTCCTTTTCTGTCATTTTCTTTCTTCCTTTTTTTCCCTTCTGTCCCCCCATCCCTCCCTCCCTTTCTTTTTTCCTTTCTTTCTTTCTTTCTTTTTTGAGGGTCTTGAAAGTGATAAAGTAGGTGATGGGTAGTGTTCTGTGCCCCATTGTCATTGCCAGAGTTTTAATTAGTTGTGTGATTTGTTGAAATGGCCATCCTGCTTGGTGATTTGGTAAAGTCACATCATTTTTTTTTTTCCCCTTTTGGAACAGAAGATTCTGTGGCCCTGCAGAAAAGATGGAGCACCTTCCCTTATACGTAGGAAAGTAGTAGACACTTTCCCATCTTCTACCTCTTGTCTGTCCCCTCTGTTTTTGTCTTGTCCTTTGCTCTTCCCTGAATTTCCTTTCAGTCACACCTTGCTTTCATTTCACTCCTGTAGTCAAAAAGAAATATCAGGCATTTCCACCTGCAGGTTTTATCAGAACTTTGAACCAGTGTATCTAAGAGAAACCTCATCATCATCTTTGCTGTAGTCCAAGCACACCATTCCAGTAGCACTGTTGCCTTCCATTACCAGGGCTATTCCTCTAGCTTCCTGCCTTTCAAAGCTGCACCCTCTGGGCGTTAAAGTGTAAAAATTTCTTGGTCCTTGTTCCTTTCTTTTCTTCCCTCTCCCAGAGCTGCAGCCTCATTATGTCATTACTGAACTATTTAATAGCCTTATGGTGAGTTTTCTATCTAGAAATGTTCTCTCAAATGCATTTGATTGTTGCCTCCCAGGGATGTATTCTTGAAACACAGCTCTAGTCAGATCCCTACAAAGCTCCAGAACATTCACTGTTAACCTGAGTCTGGTGTCTCCATAGTAGAGTTTGAACTTGACCTTAGCCAGCAAGGTTGCGGTCAGGATCTGGGATACATGTAATGGTGATGAGTAGGTGAGTACAAAGCAAAGGGAAGAGCAAATATGACTTCCTTCATTTCAGGATCGTTTGGGAGATTAAATAAGATGATTGATAGCAGAGGGCATCATGCCACTCATCTAGATTGAGCAGATAAATGTTAGTTATTATTGTCTTACTCTATTTGGGGATAGTTAGAGTAATGGAGAAAAGAGAGTAGGTCTCCTTCTCTGCTCTAGCTAGAGTGCACAGAAAATTATGATGGTCTTTGACATATGTAATTTTTAAGACAATTCCATCAGCATGTAGAATTAAAAACTTGATTCAGAATTTGCTTATTAATCATTTTCTTCTGTGATTTATTTTGAAAGCATTGCAAAAACAAAAATTAGGCAAATCCTTGCTGCAGAAAACCCACATCAGAGCCTCACAAATGGAACTGTATTCTGTAATTTAAACTGGGCATTTTTAATACAGTTTAAAAAATTACATGGCTGTATTATTCAAATGAGAGAAGTAGTTGATGTGCATTCAGATTAGTTCCTTTAATAATGCTTTTTAAAACTCTATGGCTATTACTGACTCAGTAGTACAATGATAATTTGCAATGCCCCATTGGCTTCAATAAAAGGGCAAAGAAAATGGTTCAAGTTATCTTAGAGAGGCTAATATAGAGCAATATAAAAAGTAAGGGATTTTTTTAAACTCAGAAAATAAAAGGCGCAAAGTGAAATATATGCATTCTACCCACTTATGTTCCCCAAAGAGGCTCCCACTTCCAGGATTCCAGTATAAACTGAATTTATAAGAGGTGTGTGGAAGCTCCTATATATTCTTCAACCATGAGTAGGAAAAAACTTGAGTGGGAGAGTTATGAAGCTCCTAGAGAAGGCTTATAGCTACAGGTCTCAAGCACCAAGAGACAATTAGAAAAAAGAAAATGCTCTCCTCAAAACAGGATGTTACGGAATTATTTCAACTGGAGGTTCTTTGACCCAGGAGGAAAAGGTCCTAAGAGGTTTGCATCTGGTTTCTTGTTTAAGCAAAATAACTCACCAGAAGCCAGAATTTTAATTTAAAGATGATTCAGATTACACTTCTTCTCAAGCAGCAGGACCTTGTTTCAGGTTGCCCCAAAAGTTGGAATCACCACTGCTGGCATCCTTCAGTTGCCCCATGTGACACTGAAGCATGGAGCTCCAAATCAAGTACAAGAGCCTTTGGACTTTGGAAAAACCTCATACTCACTTTACTATGACTGGGCAAGTGACGATAGGCAATATGGTGGTGGAGAACCTTCCTGCTGTTCTCTGAACTCCTGAGCTGAGCCCGAGAGTGACTTGTTCACTCTCACTGCTGCCTGTGTACTGTGTTTATACATCTCTGGTTTCTCATTCAGTCTTTAGCAGGATATCTGTCCTGTTGCGGTCTTCCTGATTTCTACTCTTTGTTGGTACTTTTCTTGTATCTTTTCAGCAGGAGAAATAACATAGACTTTAGGCCCTACTCAACACCCCAAGCTGATACTGATAATAGTCTAGTCTGACCCGTACCCCCATACCCTGTTATCTAGAACTATATCTAATTGAATTTTGTTTAAGTTTCTATAAAAATCATCTGTTTGATGGTTGCCCTTCTATATGTTTGACCTACTAATGGTAACTGCTATTTCAGGGACATCCTGGAAATAATAAAAACCAACTTGCACTTTTAGCCTCATACAATAACCCACACATTCTGTTGTGTGTATATGTCAACAGGAAATGTGGTCTCTTAAAATCCTTGACACTTGCTTATGAGGATTATTCTTCATCTCTTGGAGATATTGAGTATAAGTAACTATATCTAGCCTGCGTGGGTCCTTGGTGCTCAGCAGGATTTTAATGCTAGAGCCAGGCAAAATGGCTCCAGTAAAAGATCACCAAAATATGTTCTAATACATGTTTAATACTCCCTTACTTAGAAACAATACAAATGTACCCCATATTATATTGTTTTTCCAGTTTATATTTCCTGTCTGTGATTGGTAGGATTTTAAGTTACAGAGACAACGTAAAGGATTTGTTCCTCAGAAACAAGATTTTAGATAGGGAAGGACGCATCACAAATAGTAAGATTACATAAGGTGATTTTGGCTAAAACTGTTACTTTTGGGAATACCTGAACAGTTTACATAGTACTGTATACTGTAGTGGTTAGAATATTAGATAAAGCTAGCTATCTGATTTGAATCCCAGCCCTGCCTCTTACTGGCCTTGTGATCTTGGGCAAGGTCTTTGCTGTGCTTTAGAGATCTTATTTGTTAAATGGAGATAATACTACTGTTCACTTCCTAGGGCCATTTTGAAATTTAAATAAGTTAATAGGTATTAAGTGCTTGAAATATTTCCTGGCACAGACTAAAAGCTCAATAAGTGTAATTTCCATGCAATATGTATAATTCCATAAGTGTAATTTTACATATTGTCAGAGTTCATAAGAGCCAAATTGCAAAATTCACAGATACAGTTGAATTAGGACACATTTGAGATACAGCCCCTTTAATCACAGCACATTTAGATACATCCTAATAGAAGAAATTACAGACTCTTTTACTAGATAAGCCCAGAGTATTTTGAATGAGGGAAAACAGTAAATTAGGAGGTCATGACTACTTCAGGAAAAATCTTTACACTTTTATGTGGATTAAATATGCCAGATTTATATATTTGATTTTGCATTCCATGGTATTTACTTTTCTATTGTGTAAAGTATACATGTCAACCAGACAACCAAACTTACCAATAATTATCTTTTTCTCATTTTAATAAGGACTACTAGGGTAAAAGAGAGCCTTAAACTGGAACATAATATATCTTTTGGCTTGATTATGCCAGGCCTTTTTTCCCCCTACCTTTAATTCTTTTTGTAAAACTTTCAAAATTAAATAAGATTATTCTAGGGGTATAATAGATTAAATGTGTGTGCCTATTTTATTTTTCTTTTTGAGATGTGGATCTTTTTGAATCTGGCTTTTTCTTAATGACTTGGTTTGACCAATAGTCTGGTTGAAGCGGTTTTCTAGAATTTCTTTTTTTTTTTTTTAAGATTTTATTTATTTATTTGACAGAGAGAAAGAGATCACAAGCAGACAGAGAGGCAGGCAGAGAGAGAGGGAGAAGCAGTCTCCCCACTGAGCAGAGAGCCCAATGAAAGCCTTGATCCCAGGACCTTGAGATCATGACCTGAGCCAAAGACAGAGGCTTAACCCACTGAGCCACCCAGGCACCCTGTTTTCTAGAATTTCTAAGGCTAGGGCAACCCACTCTTGAAATGTTTATGCTTGGGGAAGCCAACTTCTATGTAAGCAGTCCCATTTCTTTGAGACTGCTACATTGCAGAGAAAATCAGGCTAGCGAGGTGGACAAGTCACATGGAGAAAGATAAACAGATAGTGCCAGCTGTTCCAGCAGCCTAGCATAGGTGTCAGGTGAGTAAAGAAGCGAAAAAGAATCAATGAAGCCAACCAACAGGTAGAACCAAGACCCTAAACACATGACCAACTGAGCTTTCCCAGTCATCTTCACCCTTTCAAATCACCTTAGCTGAGGCTCCAGACATTGTGCAGCAAAGATGAGCCATTCTACTGCGCCTTTCTCAAATTCCTGACCCACAAAATTGTGAGTATACCAAAATGCTTATAGTTAACCCCACTACCTTTTGGGGTGGTTGTTGTGCAGTGATAAATATCTGGAACAAGGAGAAACCATGTTTTATTACTGAGATTCAGTGGTTTCAGCCCAAAGTTTAACATTTAAGATTTTTTTCTCAGCTCCTTTCTCTATTAACTATTCCCTAAACACAAAAACCCAAGAAACAATGAAAAAAAATTTTTTTTTTCTCACCTGCTTTCGGTTTGCTGCCATTTAAATATTCTTGTCTCTGATTGATCCTCTGTCTATTCATCACCAAAGTTTGCAGGATTTTCCTTTGCAATACATATAGATTTTGCTTGAAATGAAAAAAAAGTGAAGTTTGCAAAGGAAGTAATTAATATTATGCTGTAGTTTCACTATTTGAAGACCCATTTTCACTCACCCAATAAGCCTAGAAACAAAGAAGCTATTATTATGAGCATCATACCTAGGTTTCTAAATTTTCTGTGACAAATTTATAGCTCAAGTATATGCCAAGGGAGGGAAGAAGGCAGGTACGTGGCCACACATAGCTCACCAGAGAGCCTGCTAAGTACGTGCGAATAACACTTGAGCGCGCGTACCTAGAGGAGTGAGTCTGTAGTAATTTTAACAATGGCATTTTCTGTTTCCAATTAAATGCTGGTTCATTTAGGAGGTACCATTCCCAAAGGAACAATCATTTTTGAGACTCTAAAATCTCTGAATTTTATATTTTAACTCCATCAACTCTCATTGCTTCTTGTAAAACATCACAAAATCTCAAGGTTAGAATTTATTTTACAAAGAAGGAACATTTTGTTTTATTGTGTTTGCCTACAAGGAAAGAAAAAGTAAACACACAAGGTCCTAAACAGTGTTCAGCTATTTAAAGCCCCAACTTACAAGTAGTAAAGAAATATTGTTTCCCGTAACCACAAAGCTTTTACACATATGTAGGCCTATTTTTAAGTGTTTCTTCAGAGAACTTCCCTTACGTCCTCCCCACCTTTTCACTGATAGCCAAGAGTTGCCTTTTATTTGGATTCTCCAACTAATTACTACCTTTTTAAAAACCAGACTCTATCACTTCATTGCCTAGGCCTCATTTATTAATTTGGAACTCATGTTAAATATTTATTTTAACATTCTCTTGAAATCCTTGGGGGGCTTGATAAGGTTAAGAGTTTCCCAATCAGGACTGAGATGTCTTTATGTGCTTTCTACCCCCAGCTATGTAAGACTGTGCTATTTTTTTTTTTTTAATTTAAATTTTATTTAGTTAACCTACAGTGGTTTCTGGTGTAGAATTCAGTGGCTCATCACTTACATAGAACACCCAGTGCTCATCACAAGTACCTCTTTAATACCCATCACCCTTCTAGCCCATCCCCACCCACCTCCCTCTATCAACTCTCAGTTTATTCACTATCCTTAAGAGTCCCATGTGGTTTGTTTCCTTCTCTCCTTTTTTCTTTTCCCCCTTCCCATATGTTCATCTCTGTTCTTTCTTAAATTCCACATATGAGTGAGAT
The DNA here is from genome assembly GCF_002288905.1 of Enhydra lutris kenyoni. Lineage (NCBI taxonomy): Eukaryota > Metazoa > Chordata > Mammalia > Carnivora > Mustelidae > Enhydra > Enhydra lutris. The sequence goes on along the minus strand of NW_019154102.1, from coordinate 9,409,591 downwards.
AGTATGTTATTTGTCTTTCTCTGACTGACTTACTACAGTTAGCATAATATACTCTGGTACCATCCACATCATTGCAAATGGCAAGACTTCATTCTTTCTGATGGCTGAGTAATATTCCATTGTATATAAATACCACCTCTTCTTTTTTTTTTAACTTTATTTATTTTTTTCAGTATAAATACCACCTCTTTTTTATCTATTCATCAGTTGATGGACATTTGGGCTCTCTCCATAGTTTGGCTATTGTTGATAATGCTGCTATAAACATCAGGGTGCATGTAACCCTTTGAATCTGTATTTTTATGTTCTTTGGGTAAATACCTAGTAGTGCAATTGCTGGGTCATAGTGCAGTTCTATTTTTAACTTTGTGAGGAACCTACATACTGTTCTCCAGAGTTGCTGCACCAGTTTGCATTCCCACCAACAGTGCAAAAGTTTTCCCCTTTCTTCACATCATCACCAATACATGTTGTTTCTTGTGTTGTTAATTTGAGCCATTCCAAGAAATATGAGGTGGTATCTCATTGATTTGCATTTCCCTGATGATGAGGGATGTTGAGCATCTTTTCATGTGTCGTTAGCCACTTGGATGTCTTCTTTGGAAAAGTGTCTATTCATGTCTTCTGCCCATTTCTTAACTGGATTATTTGTTTTTTGGGTGTTGAGTTTTGTAAGTTCTTTCTAGATTTTGGATACTAACCCTTTATCAGATATGCTTCTTGCAAATATGTTCCCCCATTCTGTAGGCTACCTTTTAGTCTTGGTGATTGTTTTCTTCACTGTGCAGAAGCTTTTTATCTTGTTGACTTCCCAATAGTTCATTTTTGCTTTTGCTTCCCTTGCCTCTGGAGACATGCCTAGTAACAAGTTTCTTCAGCCAAGGTCCAAGAGGTTTCTGCCTGTATTCTCTTCTAGAATTTTGGTGGTTTCTTGTCTCACATTAAGGTTTTTCATCTATTTTGATTTTATTTTTGTGTATGGTGTAAGAAAGTGGTCCAGTTTCATTCTTCTGCATGTTGCAGTCCAGTTTTCTCAATATCATTTGTTGAAAAGACCTTTTTTTTGCATTGGATATTCACTCTGCATTGTTGAAGATTAGTTGACCATAAAGTCGTGTGTCCATTTCTGGGTTTTCTATTCTATTTTTGTACCAGTACCATACAGTCTTGATGACTACAGCTTTGTAATATGGCTTGAAATCTGGAATTGCGATGCTTCCAGTTTTGTATTTCTTTTTCAGGATTGCTTTGGCTATTTGGGGTCTTTTGTGGTTCTATACAAATTTTAGGATTGTTTGTTCTAATGCTGTAAAAAATGCTGGTGGTATTTTGATAGGGATTGCATTAAATGTGTAGATTGCTTTGGGTGGTATAGACATTTTAACAATGTTTGTTCTCCCATTGCATGAGAATGGAATGCTTTTCCATTTTTTTGTGTGCTCTTCAATTTGTTTCATAAGTGTTCTGTAGTTTTCAGAGTATAGATCTTTTACGTCTTTAGTCAGGTTTATTTCTAGGTATCTTGTTTTTGGTGAAATTGCAAATGGGATTGATTACTTGATTTCTTTTTCGGCTGCTTCATTATTTGTGTATCAGAACGGTGCAACAGATTTCTAGACATTGACTTTATATCCTGCAACTTTACTGAATTCATGTATTAGTTCTAGCAATTTTTTTGGTGGTGTCTTTAGGGCTTTCTACGTAGAGTATCATGTCATTTACAAATAGTGAAAGTTTGACTTCTTCCTTGCCAATTTGGATGCCTTTTATTTCTTTTTATTGTCTGATTGTTGAAGCTAAGGCTTCCAGTACTATGTTAAGTAGTAATGGTGAAAATGGACATCCTTGTTTTGTTCATGAGCATGGGGGATAAGCTTTCTCTTTATGTGCTTTTTAACCTTCTTCCCTAGATAAAGAAAGAAAGGACTATTTGCTACTCTGAAAATTGTATGCTATGCTGGATTAACAAGCACTTGTCCTCACTCTTTCATCAGCCAATCCCTAAAAGACTCATTATTTCATTATCCGTCCATCCATCCATCCATTCATCCAATCTATATGATTATTTCTTGGGCAACTAGATGTTCTGCTAAGTGTGGAGGATGCTAAAATAGACTAAGGCATAGTCTTCTCCTTCAGGGAGCAGAGATGAGAGTCATTGTATTTGTTTGAAATAAATATTCAGTCTTTTAATTAATTTACCAACTTTCTCTATGGGTATAATATCTTTGTTTCACTCATAAAACACCCAAACTGTTAGCAAGGTTATCTTTCTTGGCAATTGTTGAGCTTCCATAGTGATTTAAGTAAAACCTATGTTACCTTCAGCTTTGCAGACCATTGCCTTGGCAGAGAAAGATAAGACAGGTAAAAAAAAAAAAAAAAAAAAAAAAGACAACTGGATAATATAACACATTATCAACTATACACTCAATGCAAAAAGTGTTCAAATTTCATCTAAATTTGGCTAAATGTTAAGAATATTATGTGCTTCTTAAGATGAGTAAAATCTAAGACTATACATATATTGGCATGTGCTTTTAAAATGCATTTTCATGTTGCATTATGGAAAGATTTCCATAGCTTAGTATAACCACGATGAGGATATCAATTTAAGTATCCAGTGAACCCTCCAACCTGTGGAGATTTTCTTCTTACAAATGAAAAGCTAAAACTGTTTCTCACCCTGCTCCCAGAATAGAACCCAGGGGGACTCCCTATGGAACTGAAAAGGCATACAAATGCAAAATGAATAAAAAGAAATCCTTTCAATTTTTTACAGACCTAGCCTATAATCAACCCATGGGTTTCATTGCTAGTGAAAGAAAATCACTGAAACAAATAACATTGTAGGGCTTCAGAAGTATAAATTTATATGAATAGGAATAACATTTTCAAGCTCTTCTAGTGGGATCAAAAAGTACTATAGGGAAGACAGCAACAAAGACATCCTCATGCTTCTGAGCATGATGTAATATTTTACAGGGGGTAGGGGGGCAATGCATCCATACCCCAGCTGTAGAACTCAGAAGGATCCTTGGCTCCCATTTGTTGCCCCATACAGGCAGTCTAATGATTCTGTTGGGGAAGGAAGGCATGGAGCACAGATTCCACTAAGGCTGTTTTTGAGACCTGGACTGCCCTATTTACTGAAAGTGGATCTAGCTTCCTTAACTCTCAATGCACCTTACCCATCTGTTCCATAACACAGTAAGATGTCCTAAACACAGTAGGAAATAGCTTCTTGGGTTAGATTTTCTTTTTGCTTTTTTCACCTAGACTTTGGATGATCACTAAGACATTCCATATAGGCCCTTCTCGTGCCCATTCACTTGTGCCAAAAGAACTATGAGTATTGGTTCTGCTTTCCTTGGGTTGGCTGTCTGGCCTCTTATATAGGCCAGAGAAGCTATGCATTTGGGGGAAGAGAACTGTTGGTCCAAGAAGCAGTGGAAACAATATGTTTTACAACTGAGAGAATATTGAGAAGACTTTATATTGTAGATAAAATAATGTAGGGTGCCTTTTTAATTTCATGGCTTCATTGAGTGATGGTTACATTCATTTTGCTACTAGATCTTGGTGTCCACATAAAAGAGCAAGGGATTATTAAGTCTAACGGCAATGTAAAATAGTGATTTAATTCTCCTAGGAAATGTGAGATGTAACAGAGCCACTCTTTTCTGTACCTGTGTTTTTAAAAAATAATCCTTCATTTTATCTTATTTAATTATATTAATACCCATGCAGCAAGGAAAAGAGTGAATAAAAATCATTCACCATTAACATTGTGGAACATACCCATTCTCTCTCTTTTGCTTTTTATACACACACACACACACACACACACACACACACACACACACACACAGTTTCTCTCTGCCTCTCTTTATACAATCTTTCTTTCTTCCATCCATCCATCCATCCATCCACACATCCATCCATATACCTGACTGCAGGATCTTAGTGCCCTCTTCCAAGAACTACCCAGTTTTTTAAAGCCCGAAGGAGGTTCCTTAAGCCAGTCTTTCACAATTGTCCATAAGCCAGTCTTCCAGCAAACATCACCATGATGTATCTGCCATGTTTTCCTCTCTTACTTAGGTTCTGATCTGATATCTGGGCCTCAGAAATTCACTTGAGGAAGTTTTAGAATTGCTACTGTTGATGGTGTCCAGCACGAAACATCTGTGTCTCGGCCATGGGTTTTCTATTGGTGTTTTTTCCTTCCGGTGGCCCAGACCAAAATCAGGCTTGCCATAATTGACTTTTTTCCTTTCACAATACAAATTCTATCTGTAAGTAAATCCTGACCACGCTGATGTAATATAGTGTTATCTCTGGCCTGTAACCAATCTTCCTGCTTCCCGTTCACCACAAAACAGCAAGAAAGATTTCTTTTTAAACCTAAGTGAGATCGTATCACCTGCTTTCCAGTAGGAACAGGATGCTCTCTTGGCCATAATCCTGTCTGGGGCCACCCATCTGACTTTTTTCTTTCCTCTGGTGCTCTGTGCCCCTAGCATGGGGCTCTGTATGGTTTCACTAATTGTCAAGGTCTCTGGACCTCATGGCCCTCACATGTTTCTCTCCTTAAGCTGGCATGCTCTCCAGATATATGCAGAGCTTACTCTATCACTTCACTCAAATCCTAGTTGAAATATCTCTGTATTAGTTAGACTACCCCAGTGAAATCAGTCCCTTAATTACCATACCACTTCTTGGATTAATTTTTCTTAACATTTGTCATATATAATGTATTATAATCTAATATATAATATCACATATTATATTTAATATAGGGTATAATTATATATAACATGATTATGATTTTATATATCACAACTATATAAAATCTTTTATATAATGATGTCATATTATATTACATACTAATTTTTTACTTGGTAACTGTCTCTCTTCCACTGGAACAGAAAATACATCTTGTACATTTTTATATTCCCAGCAGGAAAAACAGGTACTATCGTGGAGTAGTGGCTCAATAAATACTTATAAATTGAATGAGTTTATGAAAAAATGGAAGCTGTCAATACGCCCGGCACCACAGCTAGACTGAGATCTGTGTTTAAATAAGAAGAATGGCCCTCTCCTTGATTCTTTGCAACACCATGTCACTTGGGACCAACGTATTAACTTTTTTAACCCAAGGATATCAGTCTCCAATCTTTGTCCACCCCCCACCAAACCAAAACAGCAAACATTCACAAGCAAAAATCCCAGCTTCTTTGCACACACCCAGTCACAAGGACCTAAATCAGTTTATGCCAAACCCTCAGCTTTTTCCCCCATTAGTTCATTCATGCCAACTTCTTTTGCCAGTCATCTTTTCCTACACACACATCTCCATATCAAAACTTCTCAGTCTTACATCTAGAAGCCTCATAAAATATACAATTTTACATTATCAACCTACATACTTATTATGTAATAATTTACTCTTTTTCTCTCTTAAAAAGAGTACTGAAATATTACCATGATATTACTTTTTTTTCTACAATAGCAATACAGTGTTTCACTTTATAATTCCATAGAATAATTTATTTATTCAACCTCTTTCTGGTTATTAGGCTATTTCCCATTTTTTACTATTATAAACAGAAATGCTATGACTATCCCTGGGGCTGCTTGCTGGCTCAAGAGTTTAGCACCTTGTTGAAGTTAATAATCATCCTCCAGGATTATTAAAACATTTGCACATTTAGCAGCAATGTCTGAAAAGGCCCATAATTTATCACCTGCACAAGAGTGTCTTTTTAATCTTTAAAAACAATAGGCCAAATGACATCCATTTAATTGTTTTTTAAATTTGTATTTCTTTAATAATTAGTGAGCTTTGACAATTTATATTTAAGAAATATTTGGATATAATCATTTATGAACCTGATTTATGTTTTTTGACCATTTTTCTATTATATTATTTCCTTTTAACTTTACATTCAATAATCAACGTGGGTTTTTTTTTTAAGTTTATTTACTTATTTTAATTAATTTCTATGCCCAATGTGGGACTCAAACTCACAACCCTGAGATCAAGATTGCATACTATTCTGACTGAGCCAGCCAGGCACCCCTCAACAAAGTGTATATTGAGAATAGTAAGGATTTACAGATAGAAAATATTTTATTAAAGTTTTACATCAGTTCTTTAGATGGCCAAGAATAACAGGACTTTGTTAACTTAGGCCTTGGAGGAACCATGGATCAAACACACAGGTTGCCACTGATGGTGCTTCATCTGTCCTCTATAAATTTCTTTTGATGCACTCTAGGTTTGGAATCTCAGATCTTCTCCTCTCTATATTGGAATACTTTCTCAAAAAAAAAAAATTTCTTAAAGGGCACATGGGACTAATTTTCTTAGACTTGAAGATCTCTAAAGGTTTCTATTTTCTGTTTTTAAGTTAATTGACAATTTTTAGATATGACTTCACTGTCATCCAACATTAGGTATTGCTGTTCAAGAGGCCAATTACATTCTGGGAAGATGACATGAAATGACTGGTTGGTATGGCGGGACACTGGCTTATCCTCTTGCCTTCATTTAGGATAGCTTTGAAGAGCCTTTTTAGCCTCTGAGCTTCTAGTAGAATCAGCTGAGGCCTCTGTTGCAGGTTCATCTCAGCTTAGCTTTTTTTTTTTCCCTGCCCAATCCTATGGCTCGTTTTCTTTCACAGGTGTTTTTATGTGTGGATTAGAGCACTCCCCAGCAAATATTTTGCATGCAAATCTGCATCTGTGAATCTGTTTCTTAGGGCACATGACTTAAGGCAGTTGGTCCCAAGATTGGCATGAGGAAATAAGCCTTAAACTGGATTGTTGGAACTGGACCATTGATGACTGCTGGGTAAAGAGGGCAACACCATTGGTGGCAGGTGGAGTTGTAGCTGGGCTTTGGCAATCTGGGCATGCAGTTGTTAAAAGTTTCACCAGTGGTGGACTGGCATAGGAAATCAGAAAAAGGACTTCACTGACAGCTTCAATATTTTAGGGGGCTTGAGAGGTTGAGGGGAAGTAGTAATTATATGGAATATGGAATCCTATGACTCTTGATGAGTACAAGCTATATTTTGGAGAAAGATAATGAAATATGAAGAGTGATTGGCCACCGTTATTATCATCAGTGTAAAAGTCACTGGGCTCCTCCATAGATGCTAATTTCTTATAGATAGAAGATAGAAAAAGCTGAAGATAATGCCTAGGACATAATTTTAAAAAAGAAAGCATAATGCCTTGGAAGGATGAGTTCTTGGTCTAGCAAGTTTGCTGTGCTCTGAACCTGGATGGGAAGGAGAGGGACTCTGAGCCTTGGGATGGGATATCTGAGTCAATGCCTTCAACAATATTGAAACTCCATATTCCATTTAATCCTCTAGGTCTATAGTCCCACTCCTTACTGTTAAGTATTAGAACCCCACACTTAGTTAAATAAAATGCAGAGAACTCTGTCTTACAAGGCATCATGTATTCTCTCTCCCCAAGGATTTACCTTTATAGTCTCTTCTGGCCACCAGACCAATAATTAGGGTGAACATACATCACTAATTTAGCAAAGTTTAGGGCCTTCCAAGGGATAATAGTAATTGTACATTGAAAGAGCTAAAAAACTTAACCAAGCTATACTAGCAAGAACCAGGAAAGTAGGTTTTGACTGTGATCAAGGAAGCTACAATCAGAAGTTGGACAAAGGAGAGTATATTGACTTGGGAAGTCTTTCCTATGATAAAGGATTTTACACCCTGGAAAGGACCCTGTCAAACAGTGCTTCTAGGCTACTATATAGGAACTTGGAAAAAACAGTTGTCCACACTGAATAAACTAGAAATGATCTATTAAGCTTCAGGGACCCATCACATTAGTGAAGTTTATAGCAGTGGAGTGATCTGAGGCAGGTTAGGATATAGTCTTCAAATTATTACATTTTTCAGATCCCATCATTAACAAGCAACAGCTCCTGGTAAACCTCTTTGGGCTACAGAAGCAGCTCATTCCACGCTTTGGTAGGCCACCCATCTACCAAATGTCATGGAACGTCACCAGCATGTGAGTGTGACTCACAATAGGAAAGGACTTTAAAATGTCCACATACTAACGTAATTATCCCTGCCCTCTGGGCCATATAACCCAGCAGACTCTATGGTATTAGAAGTATCTGTGGTGAGAAAAGCTGTTATGTAGAGTTTTTGGAAAACTTCAAAGGAGGATCACAACATAGATACCGGTGGTTCTGGAGTGAAGTAATACCATCTATAACATATACCCATGATCGTTCATAGCTCCTGGCATACTGTTGGTCCCTGATAGAGATGGAGTGTCTGTCCCTGGGAAGTTAGGCAGCCGTGCAGCCAGAATTGCTCACCATGAGCTTAGTTCTCTAGTAAGTCATAAGGTTAGATGGTCTCAGTAGCAATTCTTTGCACATTAGAAATGTTGTCTTGAGGATCAAGTATGGGCTAGGCCAGAGGGCACTAAATAGCAAAGGAGGTTTAAGAATGGGGACTGGTCATACAGCACACCACCTAGGTGTTAGCAGCCTTTACGGGCCATGAATGGCTCAGCTGTGTCACCAGCTTGGAGATGATAGTCCATGAGGATGGAGTGCTATTCTCCAAGATGCAATCTGCAAATCAACTTTATATAGTGCTGTATCCCCAATAGATAATAGACACAGGAAGGAGAATCTGCTTGCTATCATTCCCAGGAACCCACTGGAGGAATCTGTGCTTCTCGTTCCCACAAGTCTAAGCTTTGTAGGTCTGAGGTCTTAGTTCTGAAAGGGGAAAACATTTCTGTTAGGGAACATAGCAATAATCCTGTTAAACCTGCCTTTGACTGTTGTGTGGTCACTTCAGGTTCTGTATGCCAGGATTCCTTATGCTTCTTTCCAGTAGGTAAGGAAAAGAAAGGAAAAAAATTCCTTAGGAATTCATTAGGAAGAGGTAGGGCTTCTACTACACAATAGGGACAGGGAAGAATGCTTGTCATCTAGGTGAACACTGGATGTCTCTTGATACTTCCCTGCTCAACATTTATGGTAAATGAAAAGAAAAACAGTCATAGGCCAAGGAAATCATGAAGACCAGGGGCTCAGAATCCCCCCTCAGGGATGATGGCCTGGATCATCCCATCACAAGCCACTTATACCAGGATAGGTGCAGCTTAGACTGAGGGAAATTGAGAATCTCAGAAGAGGAAGGGAGAAATGAGTATCAGTTGTAGCCCCAAGAGTAACTATAACAGTAAATGCTATAGTTGGTCTTCCTCACCTTTCTCTTGTAAGTTTTCCCAACCAGAGTTCTGGAGGAGATGCTCCTAGATGGGAATTAGAAGGCAGAGGAGGGTTAGTAATGTGCCCTCCAGACTGAGAGGACAATTTAATACCAAAAAACAAAGCAACTCTGTTTATACAGAGTTTTATTCAGGGTAACTTACTGATGGGGGAATCAGGTAGACAGATCCAGGTGGTACACCACAATCCTCCACCCCAATTCTCTGCCCCTATCTGGACCTTAATCCTCAACTTTTGTGGAGCAGGGAGCATGGTGGTGAGCTCATAAGGTAGTTATCTAAAGTGGTGCCCTATGTGTGCCAGAGAGTCACACAAGATGGTGGGCCGAAGATGGAGTCAGTGTTGTCAGCGCTCCTACAGTGGGGGTACACTTACTATATGAAGCAAGTGGATCTTAGTAGCTTAAGCACGTTCTGTAGTAGATGATATGGTACACCTGCAAGATGCCTCTGGCATGAATAAGGTACTCATTCTCCCCACTGCCAGGAGTGTGGGCTACTGGCCAGTCACAGCTGAGTACCTCCCTGAACATTCTCTTTAGCCAAGGGAGTTCACTCACCCAGTTATAGCCAGCTTTAGGGGAAGCTCACATGACCCGACTGGTCCATGCAGGCCTCAGAGGCCTTTTTCAATTTGGGAGATCTAAGGGCTCTCCCAGCTCCAAAGCTTCCTCAGTGTTTGGCTAAACACTCCCCATCATAGTTCAAGTTCTCCCACAGCCTAATCCTTCCTTCATCTTTCCATCATGGATGTTGTTCCAGAGACAATAAACTTTCCATACACAGATTTATATCTCAGAGTTTGTTTTTTGGGGAACCCAAACTAAGACAGAAGATGGAACAACTGAAAAGACATACCATGTTTTTGGAAGAAAAGATTCAACATCATTAATATGTCAATTTTAGTTAATTTTTAAGTTTATTGCTAGCCCAATAAAAATTTGGACAGATTTTTAAAATTTTGGCAAGGATTTTCAAAAGTTAATACAGAATAAAACACACACACACACACACACACACACACACACACACACACACACACAAGCAAGAATATTCAGGATAATGCAAAGAGAAAGTAAGTCAGTCCAGATCATTCCATATGTCAGAATATCTACTTCTTTAATACCACAACTGTTAAAGAAACAGTCATTTGTAGAAAAGTGGTTTTTTTCCTTAGATTTTTTTCTTCTTTCATGTTTTGAAATCATGTCTGTTCCACATTGGGACAAAATAGCAAGATGCAGCCAAATAAGATACCAATGAGTTGGTTTTTGAAAATAATATAGTGAAATTCTGAGAGAATTTATCTATCACCATAGTGTTGGATATCCAACTTTGACCATTTTTAATGCCTAACTCACTCTGGTCCAGTTTATATCCTACATTTTTACAGCATAAGCAAAAGATTACTCATGGCCGAATATTGTTTTATTAGTACTTGTTTTGTGTTTCTAATAGTAAGTTTTATAATGCTAAAGCAGTTGTTTTAAATAAGCCTAATGGGACATCCATCATTACCTTTTAGGAAAAGGTCAAGATGGTAAACATTGCTGGGGGAGAGGGGTTATGTAACTCAACTACATAGAAACTAACTGTCTGTGGTTTGCATTTTCCTGTTTTATAATGTCAGTAATAAGTCATAAGTACTGACCTCCAAGAATTCAGTAACTGGCTGAAAATACCTGACTTGTAAACTCAGCTAAGAATGTGTAGATGCTAATCTAACGTTGCTGTTTGATTAGGTTATTTCCTGATTTTCTTCACCGCGAGAATAAATACCTTTGATATGAGGAAATTATGCCTACAAGTTATGAGATGTTTTAGACTGGGTATGAGGGCAAGAAAAACTTGGTTCATCACTAAACTGATACTAGGGGCAAAGTAATTTGTATTTGTAATTGTTGTACCAGTTTTTTATGCTCTCTTTTTATGTAAAGACAATGTGGCTATTTCAAGAAATAATGAGTTGATAATACAGGGTGAGATAAAAATTATTTCCAAATCCAGCTCTCTCATTACTTCTTTTTAAAAAAAAAAAAGATTATTTATTTATTTATTTATTTATTTGTCAAAGAGAGTGAGAAAAAGGGAGAGAGCACAAGCAGGGGGGAGAGCAGGCAGAGCAGGCAGAGGGAGAAGCAGGCTCCCTGCTGAGCCAGGAGCCCAATGTGAGACTCCATCCCAGGACCCTGGAATCATGACCTGAGCTGAAGGCAGTTGCTTAAACAACTGAGCCACCCAGGCATCCCTCTCTCATTACTTCTACAAAAGTAAAAGGTTTCTTTACCTTTGTCTCTCTAGCTTCACATCCACTATCAGAAATTTCTGGGAAAAAAAAAAAAAGATTCAGGTGTACTTGCAAATTAATAGCTACCCCAATTGGTAAATAAGCACCTATTTAGCTATTTTTGTAGGTGAAACCTTAGTCAAGAATAAGCTTTTTTTTCTGGAATGTGCAATCTGCCACCTGTATGCTATGTTTCCTATTCAAGGTGCTATAATGCTTTGTGTCAATCAAGGACTTTGCTAGTTACATGTAACTTTCTGATTCCATTTGTCATCCTTGGTTCTTAACCCTGATTCTGCTACAACTAAGCCAATCAATATGTTGTTGCTGTTGCCCACACTGAGCTATCCTGCCTCAATGGCCTCTGGACCACCCCTTCTTTTATCCACATTCATCACTCCCTTTAAGAATGAGCTCCCAAATTCTCTCCTTCTTGGAACAAGGCTTGCTTTTACAATATCTTTTTGAGTTCCCACACATTTAAGTTTTTCTTTTCTTCTTATTCATAGGTATTCTACAGAACTTAGCTTCACATTTTATCTCTACCAATTAAATTTAAGCAACATTGTATTGTTTCCTCCTATCCACCTAAAGAACTCACTTATTCACATTGTAGTTACTTTATACATACTCTACTATAAATAACTTTTTAGAGATCATTTTTGTCTCTTCAGTATTTTTTTTTTTTTTAACCTCAAGCTGTGATGAAGTAAAGGCAAAATAAAATAATTGCAAATTTCAACTTCTTGGACAGTCATTACCTAAGGTGGCCATAAACGGAGTGTGATTATTGCCACTATTCTGGCTCTACTTTCTTATCTACAATTGTGTTTCTCCAAATTCTTCTGTTCTCAACATCAATGTCAGACTTGTGGCAATGCCCAAGAGTCAAGTGTTTTATCAAAATGACAAGTAACCAAGGAGGGCAGTTGGATTTGCAGATAGTTTTGCTACCCTCTTTCTTAAAATTGAAGTACTGGTTGTATTTAGGGCAGAAGATGAGCCAAATGGAAAATGAAAACCAGTATGTTAGTGGGAGTTGTGTGGAGGGAGGTGGCAGTGCCCACTCAGGGTCATTCAAATCAAATCACCTGATGCTCAGTCTCTTAGGGGAATGGAGACAGTGGTCTGGTGAGTGCTGTGTTCATAGCGGTTACAGTTATGCAGAGAATGCTGTTCTGGAACTTTAAAGGCACATTCATGGAACCTAGGATATGCTCAAGTACATTTGTGGAATAAACAAAAGGAATCAATAAATGGTATTTGTAGGTTTTTGTTTCTCAGATGGTCAGTCATGTCTGGATAACAGGGGCAAATACCTTTGTAATAAGGCAAGCTGAATGCCGACAACCCCTGCTCAATAGCATCAGCAGGGGCACAACTGTTAGAAATTAGCCTGGGAAGCTCAAAGCACACTGAGCAAAATTAAAAATAAATGTGCAAATAGGATTTTTTTCTGCCTCATTGTAAATGTATGTACAATATGCAAATATGACCATCTTTCCACCTTTGAGGGAAAAACCCTTTACCAGTAATTTCCTAGTGAGGGAATCAGTTTTGTTCTCCTGCCCTTTTCTGCCATCTTTTCCTCCACATTCCAGAAGTTTCACATGAACGATTATTGATATACATATGACAGGCTTTAAATCAAAGCACACAGCTAAGTGGGTCTTTATTTGAGAGCTTTCTTTAGCATAAAGCTAAACAATGATTTGTCCCGCATCAAGCTGATATAGAAGTAGAAACAAGTGTTTGAGGTCACAAAATGAAACATGGTTTGCCAACTTATAACTAATGTTTCCAGACATTACATATTTCTCCAGCACTTAGGAGTAAAGTTCTGTCAGATGCTATGGATTAATTTGAAAAAGAATATGTTTAAGCACGTGTCCTCAAAGAGAACGTAATCTAAATTGGGAAAGACAGAGCACTTACATATGATAAAGACAAAACATGTATATGTGATCAAAATTATAATAAAGTCCAGTAAATTCCTTGTAAGTGATGCAAATAATAGAAAAGCTAGTTGCAGCTGAGGGGTGAGAGAATGACACTCTGTAGGTAACTCAGAGAGGGCTTATACATTTCACAGTAAAAATATCTCCCAGAAAACAAGAACTATAGGTCAGCCTCCTTTAAACACCATTTTGGCATGTGAATGATATCAACGTCAGCTGCAATTTCTCTGAATCAGAAGAGAGGTAATATATGAGGCATATAGGGGCAATAATATGATGACAAAAATAATCATTCCACTGGCAAGTCATGGAGTTCATAACTAGCCAGAAGTCACTCCTGTGTTGAACAAGCAAAACTCAGGGGATGTCATCATAAAACAACTTGGTGTTAATTTCCTCTCTCCATTTAAATTCATCTCAGGGGCTTCTTCTTTCTCTGTTCTTGGCAGGCCTCATAACATTTCTCCTTACTCTTCAATTCTAAAATGGTCATAGAGTCAAGTTAAATCACAAAACGCAGCCTCGGTTCCATGATAAGTCTGATCAGTACCATCAAAATCAGGTAATGTTTAGAGCCCCGCATTTATTTAAATTCTAGACTCCTTTCCTCCCCTGTAGCAGGTGGGAAGCCTACTGTCTGGGTGAGGGAGTCAGTGTTTTCTATCTTCCCCCATCGGAGGCTCTTACGCTCCTTCCACCAGCTTGTGTAGCAAAGTACTTTCTGACCATGTCTTGGTGCCTGGGAAGGGACGAGGCAGAAGGTGTCAGGATGCAGCCTGCTACACTCGTAGAGTCAAGTCAGGAACTGATGTTGATTTCCGGACCCAGTAGCTATTGGAGGCTAGCAGTCTACTTCCATCTCTGTCTCTCTCCTGAGCATTTCATACCTTCTTTGGAAAATTCCCCTATTTCTGAGGATTTTTGCCTGGGTTCCTTCGAAAAGTCAAATACATCTCTATCCTGGATTGATAGTTGACTCCTTCCACCGTTTTTAGGAATCCGTTCATACCTCCAGCTTCCCTCGTTTCTCTCTCCATGTAGTCTTGCCTAGAAGAACCATGTGGGTCCTCCCCCATAGGCCTTACATGGTCCAAGAGAATTAATTACACAACTACATGTGGAGGGTTGTTAAGGAACGAGATGTTGAACACCTCTTATGATGTTTGCATTTGACCTAATCTCTTTTGCAGGATTGTCTTTGGGCCACAGCTGAACTGTAACATCTTTACATCTCTCTGTATGAGTACAGTACATAGATAAAGAAAATAAGCTGTATAACTTTGATAAAGTTAGTCAACTCATGCTTTGGTGTTCTAGTTTTTTTTTTTTGGATGATTAAATGATAATATGTAAGTGTAGCCCATGGTCTGTCACATTGTAAGTAAGTGACCAATATATGGGAGCTCTTATTTATCTGTAGAATCATGGTGCTTGAGAACGAAAAATGCATATTTATATATATTCCCTAAAGATGTGTCAATCTTGTAATTATTGCTGTACTTTGAGATTTCAAAATAATAAATATGCCCCGTGACTTGAGTATTTGCTGAAATGTTAATCCTCTGCCATACAAGATTTGGAGGCCTTCAATATTTTATTCACTCTCATAGTTATGCATTTTTCCTCTTTCCTTTCTAACTGTTCACTTTACTTGGAGGGGAAAAGGAAGGGGGGTTTATTAACATGCTCTGATGTGTATGTCCTTTCCTAACATTGCTTTTTACAGGAAAAATGTCTTTTGGTGATAGAAACAGAGTGGTGTGAGTAGGGCAATAGTAAATCTGTCCTAAAGCCACTTTCCAACTGTAAATCATCATTATGGAGGATTGGCTTTCTGCTCATGGTGACACTTTACCCAGTGAAGTGACCGGAAGGATTGGAAGTGATTTCTGCAGTATCGGCCTCTTTGGCATGATTCATTTCTGCCCTTCTCTCTGCCTGAGCAAGTGGAAGCTTCGTTTCTGGTATGGAGTATCAAAATATGGCAGCCCCACCACAATGAAATCCTCAGACATTACTGTACCTCTCATATTATCAGCTTCCAGTAGATAAACATTTCTTGAAGCAGTTCTGTAGTTTTGTCAATGCTGCTCTAAATTGGATCTGTTCCTAGCTTGAAGGTATGATTACCACAAAGCCATAAAATGATAGGCGATTATTTAAATTACTAAGAATTCACAAAGATATCTCAAGTAATTATATATCTTATATAATTACATTTATTTTTTATAGTGAGATGAATTATTTTAAAGTTGGTGTAAAATATTGATTATTAATATATTTTTATTTTAATTTAAAATTTTATTATAAATTAAAAAGATCCAGAAAACCACACCAAATACATGTGTAGCTTAATGACTGATTTCAAATAAAAGCCATGTAACCACCACTCCGGTCAAGAACTAGAATTTAAAAAACAAAACAAAACAAAACAAAACAAACTAGAATTTTTTCAGCCACCCTCGCCGTATGTGCGTTATTTTAATCTTTACCTCCCTCTTCTCCCAGAAGTTATCAATCTTCTGATTTTCATAGCAATCACTTCCTTGAATTTCTTATTGTTTTATAACCTAAGGATGTGTCCCTAAAAGCTATCGTCTTATGCTGTTTTTTATTTGATCATTTAAAAAATTTCTGTTAATCTACCATTTCCCTTCTATACATTTCTTTTCTTTATCATGTACTTGCTGAAGAGCACAAGCCTCTGTCCTACAGAGTTGGAAAGCCTGGGTATTGCTCATCACATGCCATTGGGGCAGTTCCACATGGTCCTATATTTTCTGGCTTTCCTAAGATTGGGCAGGTAGCTGGATACAGAGGATTTATCAGAATCAGGTACCATCCCTTTGGCCAGATTTTAGGTGTCTCCTTTAAGTGGACAGAATATCCAGAAGTTTCTCTTTTTGTTATTTGAATAACTATTGATGTTCAATGCCTAAATTGATGTAGTAACTTAGGTAGTTGGAAAATATGGTGGGATTCTAATCCCGTAACTTTTTAAAGTTATTTTTAGACAGAATAATTTTATTTTTTAAAATATTTTATTTATTTATTTTTATTTATTTGAGAGAGGAGGGAGAGAGAATGAAGGAGCAGAGCGAGAGAGACAAGCAGACTCCCCACTAAGCACAGAGCCTGTCGCAGGACTTGATCTCATGACCCTGAGATCACAAAATCCAGAGTGGGACACTCAATCAACTGAGCCACCCGGGCACCCCCAGAATACTTCTAAAAAGGGATATTATTCTCTCAGACACTATTTGGCTACCAAATGTTTCCATTTCTATAGGAAAAGCAGGATCATTGCTTGATATTTTAAAAATCAGTTTTTAAGAAAAGGATTAGATTCTTATTTTCCAAATGTAACCTATAATCATATTTTTTCTTATTTAAATACTTACTCTTTAGCAACTTGTGGTTTAACATATTTGTGTGGATTTCACCCAATTGTTACTATGGACATGGCTGAAGCTCCCATTGTCCCAACTTTTCAAGTTGGGAGCTTTTTCAAGTTCACTCCAAAGTTCTTTTGACACAAATCTAATAGATTTTGATAGCCCCCTTGCTGACTAGGGTGGCACATGCTTCAGTTTCATCTTATTTATTTTTTTGCCGTAGACTTGAAACTGCCATCCTTTCAAGAAACTCTAGGTTCATTTAGTGGAAAACGGTATTTGAAGACCATCATATGCAGCCATTAGAGAGTACTCTTGGCCTCAATTGTTTGGCCTTTTCTTCTAGACCATTTGAGTGGGCAGAGCTAGAATATGTTTGTGCATGTGCATACATGTGTGTGTGTGCGTGTGTGTGAATGACTCATGATTTCATACAGATACTTCTAATTCAAATACAGTCCTGTAGTTCTGTTACTTAACCTCTTCTATCATACACATGAATTCCCTTTCTGGGACACCCAAAAGCATGATTCTCAAGGACAGATGGGATGATAGAATTAGTATATCCCATGCTATGAGTGCAGCACTATCAAAAACAGGAACAATACTACCATCACTAATATGTAAGGGAAATTATTTTTAAAAACTCCTTGCATATGTTCTTGCCATAAGTCATCTTTTATAGTTGTACTATTTATAAAACTTCAGAGCATTAGGGCTAGACAGATAATCTTCTCCCTTTGACCTTCATTTCTAAGTCCATGTTTAATGCTTACCACCCGTCCTTATGTCAGAGTTTCTGTGGTTATTTTCATGTCTGAAGGTTGTTCTTCATTTCTCAGAAGGAACTCATGGAAAAAATATTTTCTGTTTTTCTGCACATAATAACAGTTTGTTTTTGCTCCTTGCCTTTGAAAGTCTGTTTTGCTGGGTAGAAAATATTTGGCTTCAGGTTTTTGGTTTTTTCCTTGAGAATCATGTTACTATCAATAAGTCTAATAATTTAATTTTTACTCCATTTATAAGACACTTACTCTTTTTGCCTACGTGCATAGAATATGATCTTTTTATTTATAGTCCAGTAATTTCACTAAAAGGTATACTAATGTTGTTCATTCTGAGTTTATATTCTCAGATGTGAGCTCTTTCAATATGTAGTTTCGAGTGGGGTTTTAAAACTATATATTTCAAGAATGTTTTCTGGAAATACAACTGTGTATTTTTCTTTAGGAGCTCATTTTACTGTATGTTCTCTCTTCTGCCTGTCCTAAGTTTTGTTGCTTTCTCTTTTTCTCCTTTTTTTAATTAAAAAAAGTTTTTCCTTTTATCTTCTTTTTTTCTTAAAGCATTAACCTCTATGCTTATTTACTCATGTATTGTTTCTTAGTTGGCCTTCATTTCTGATTATTTTCTTTTATTCCTAATTGTTTCCTGAGTTCTGTTTCTTCAATCGTGAGTCTTTTTAGTTATGATATATGTTATTCCTTTATATCTTTGATCATTTTAAAATGCCTTTTAGCTTGTTTTGAAATAGTAGGGTGCAGTTTGATCTGTTCTGTAGGCATGTCTTTCTGGAATGTGTGCTATGTTTGTAGGAATGTTATTTTGATCTTTTTTCTTTCATCTCATAACAACCAAGTAGAATTTGACCTTTTTCTTTCTCTGTTGCTCATTTTGTGTGTGTGTGTGAAGTTAATTTTACTGGACTTTAGAAGGAGGTGTGTTTCAAGATGGCTTCAACATACACATTTTCTCTTCTGTTGTTTCATTTAGGATTCACCAACTTGTCTCCTCATTCACTGAGATTTCTTGGCTGTCTTCTGGCTTCAATCCCCACAACTGTACCTGAAATTACTCTTTCTTTTTTGTATATTGTCCATATATTGCTCAGCAGATTCTCCTCAGACTGGGTTCCAGTTCACAGGAGTTAGTCTCCTCTGTCCCCTTCTCACCTTAATGGAGGCCCTTAGACTCACCTGCTGTTGGATGGGGTAAACTCTTCCCAGCTCAGCTGCTGTTCTCAAGTTGGAACACCAAACAGCCAGTGAAGACCTGGTAGCTACTTTGGGATTCTCTTGTTGCATGGTTCACTATGGTTCTGCTTTCTTCTTTACTGACAATGACCCCAGGAGCACCTTGTCCTGGTGGTAGTGTGTCCCTACCTGACTGTTTTTGTGGACAACTTTTCACCTAGTTTTGTTGTATATATATTGTGCAGGGGTTTTTGATTTTACCATGTATTTCCTCTACTCATTTTGATACGGGGATCTGAAGAAACTCAAAGGCTATGCCATTAATGCTACCTTTGGTGTTCTCTCTTTTATTTTTTTAACTTTTTTTTTTTTCAGCGTAACAGTATTCATTGTTTTTGCACCACACCCAGTGCTCCATGCAATCCGTGCCCTCTCCAATACCCACCACCTGGTTCCCCCAACCTCCCACCCCCCACCCCTTCAAAACCCTCAGATTGTTTTTCAGAGTCGATAGTCTCTCATGGTTCACCTCCCCTTCCAATTTCCCTCAACTCCCTTCTCCTAACATTTTTTGTTTAAATTCAGTTTGATTAACATATAGGGTATTATTAGTTTCAGAGATAGAATTTAGTGATTCATCAGTTGCATATTGGTATTTTCATTTTATTTTTTATTTTATTTTATTTTATTTTAAGATTTTTATTTATTTATTTGACAGACAGAGATCACAGGCAGGCCGAGAGGCAGGCGGAGAGAGAGAGAGAAAAGGAAGCAGGCTCCCTGCTGAGCAGAACGCCCGATGCAGGGCTCGATCCGAGGACCGTGGGACCATGACCTGAGCCAAAGGCAGAGGCTTTAACCCACTGAGCCACCCAGGTGCCCCGGTATTTTCATTTTAAGCAAAAAATTACTTGACTTGTTTTCTAATACACAGATATAAAACACACACACACACACACAGAGGTACACAGTGTATCACATTCTCTACATTGCAGTTGTTATTTTTAAAATAATTTAATGTACTACAAAATTTAGAGCACAGGGTATATTTTTACTTTTAATCTCAACAAAATCTCAAAATTCAGCAGCATAGTATTCTTTTCCTAAAGCTCCCACAGTAAACTCAAAGTTGGAGAAATAGTTCTGTTCATTTTGAAAACCCAAACAAAAAAGTACCATATGGGTATTTAATTGACTTTTCCACTCTTACATTCGATATATACAGACAGCATGTCTTTGGTGTGACTTTTTGAATAACATCATATATTTATAAAAATAGGTAAACAGCACGTTTCATGAGTACCTTAAATATTTGTAAGTGAGTGGGTAGATAATAAGCATTGCATTATGTATCTTTTCCTTTGAATTTTGAGCTTATTACATTTGTAAAGTAGAAGCAAGTCCTATTTGACATTCTATAGTTTTCCAGAAAAGCCATCATCAGCTCCGATTAGTTACAGTTGGCCTGTAATGAATGCATGCATACCTGAGACAATTGCCTTATTTTCAAAAAAACGTAACAGTTGTAAATGGGTTCTGATGATCCCATCTGGTAATATTGTCTCATAGTTGTACCTGTAATAAAAAAAAAGAAATATGATATTTGATATCTCCTTTTATCCTAATGTATCCCCAAGTGTGTGACATTGTATCATAAATCAAAAAGTTTCCTTTGCAATGCTCACATAATGTTACCAAGTTTTATGTGATTTTCCCCCATCTACATAAAAGACTCCTTTTTTAAAGAACAGTTCCACTTACTACTCTGCTACCTATAATGTGTTGTCATGTTTACAAATTACAGCCAACATAGACTCATATTAACATACTTATGCTGAATCTTTCCTCCTCGATAACAACTGTTGATAATCAGAATAGCCTCTGCCCCACCTAAAGAAAAAGTGAGACCTCTACTTGGAAAAGTTTGAGTCACTGGTGAGAAAAGAATAACCACATTTTTACTCATTATTTTATTTAAGTTAGAATGAGCAAAAAGTGAGGAACCAAAACATTACAACTACCTATTTACGTGTGTTGTCCCTGCGTGAAGAGTCCCATCATTTCATCAATGAGATTATAATCTTTCCCTACATCGTTTTTCAACAAGGTAATTTTGATACCTGGCCAACTTCAGAGGATAATTTGAAGGCTGACCTTTTCCCTTCTCTCAAGTGCTGATTTCTGAGGTCCAGGTGTGTTTTAAGGTTTAGCTTATTGTAGATGGAACCATTTCCTCCAATGTGAGAACTGAGTATTACAAAGGAAAACCAATGTGCTATGGAGTCATGATGCCTTTAGTTCATTCCTGGCTCAAAGCCTTGTTATTTGACCTGGGACAAGTTACTTGCCTTCCCAGTTCTGTTTCTTCATGTATAAAATTGTTGTAAGAATTTATTTAGAATGCGACATCTAGATTTTAAGTTTGGCATATTATATATTGAAGACATTTAAAAATAAACTCACCCCCTTGTCATATGCAAAAAAATGTATCTTCCAAAGTAAATGAAGGAAATATATGTGATTTGAAAATCTCCCTAGATGACTTTGTATGCTCCTACTGCTCCTGAAGGCTCAATACCTTAAAGCTTTTAGCCTTTCCATCAGGGAAAGCAAGGCTTCCAGGTACTTATGACCAAGCAGCTAAACAAATCAATCTCTTGGATACCAGTCACCAAATAATTAATTTGAAATTAACTGTAATTGATCATTGATACTTTGTTTAAATTAATTAAAAAGTTATTTGCTACTTATGTCCATTATATTTGTAAAACATCTGAACATAATTCATTTAAATGTCACCTATGCTTATATAAGAAAGCTCTGTGACTCTTTTTCTTGGACTAATATTTAAAAGTAAAGTACCTACTTCTTATGTAAAGAACTGATTTGTTGTTTTCGCTTTAAGGAAACCCTTAGCTTTCGAAAATGTAAACTTATAGAAAGTGGGATTTCTAAAAAGCAATGATGCGCTAGAGATAGGACAGACGGTACATTGACATTATGCTAATTAGAGACTTGAATCACTGACACCTGCGTTGCTTAGTGGGACACAAAACAGCGTCAAGGTCTCTGTCCTTTTGTTGATTTAAAATGTTATCCTTGAAATATCAATGTTATAAATATTAATAAAAATACTAAGAGCTTGGCAAGTGGATTCCAGGAAGACTAATGACTTCCAGTTAAATATCAAGTCATTATTCTAACAGACCTTTTATTAGGCAACAAAGATGGAACAACGTTATAAGCCCTTCATAAAGGTCTTAACAACTATTCATTTGAGACAAAAATTCCATCAACTAGTTGTTTGACCTAAATAGACTGATTGTTTCCGGGTGAATTAATCAGCCTTTGGTTATCATCTCTCAATACCAAAAGCTGGTCTGGTTGAGTTTTTGACTCTAATTGGTTGTCTTTCCAGTTCGAGCACATATGCACACACACAAACACACACCTAAATCGACACAATTATTTGTGTGAGCCAGTAATTCATGTCAGTTCACTTCCAGGTAGTCTGATGTTTCCCAATATAGGTACATCTCAAAAACAGCATTAAGCAATGCAAGTAAGGTGCATAAGGACATGCAGAGTAAAATATCATTTTACTGTCTATTTCTTAAATCCATGGTGCATGTTGTTCATGGATACAAATTTATGCCAATAAAAATATGGAAAGTGAATAGAAAGGTTGTGCATTAAGTGTGTAAAACTTGTGTGTAAGAAATGGTTGTAAGAACAAGATGGGCACCAAGAGGGCAGAAGACAAGGGGCCATGTTGTGACCAAGAATGATTGGTTACAATAGTGTGATTGATTATAGTAATCCCACATTAGAATACAAAAGCTAAAATCTTTGTAATTTATTTTTGTTTTAGAATACAGGCATTTTAAAAACTGACTCAAACCTATTTAGCATTTAAAATGACATAATGGTGTCATTCTGTTTCCTCCGTGCCAAACTGAATGTGGAAATGATAGATCTCCTGAAGTGGAAGCATCACACTTCCAGTTGTTCCTCAAAAATCCTTTTCATGTGAAAAGGATTAGCTGGCGGGCCAAATTACACTACACACCTTTATGTAAGATTCCACATTTAGGACATCAATTTAGCTTTATTGTTAAAAGAATAGCTAATAGAACATATTTTGCCTGACAAATACAAAGTAACATAGGGTTGATGGTGCCCCTAATATTTTAGGAAAAATAAGAGAGAATTAGACATAGATGGCACTATCCCTGTGAAAGACTGTAGGGAGTTACTATTCTTAGAAGTTGCAAAGATGAATGCAAACCCATTTAAGATTATTCATGCCCTAATTTGGTGCAAAGTTAGGAGATCTTGACACTGCGACTTGATTGTCAGTCTTTGTCCATACTCATTTTCTAAACACTAGAGTTTTCATGTGCTTACATTAAACCGTTTTTGTGTATGATGTACATTTTACTTTGAAGTTGTTTGTATGACATGGTAACTTTCAAGGGCCATTTTTTCCATTTAAGCCTGGTGTTTTGAATACAGTACAAAAAATGTAGAATAAAATTGTAGACTATTCATGCTGATACATTCATTTCACAGAGAGGTCTTCCTTTGAGATCAATCAAATCAAGAAAGAGAAAATTCTCTGTAGTCAACAAAATATACAGTGCACGTCTCTGTTTCTTGTCAAATATCTCAGATCGGCATATGAGGATAGCCCAAAATGCCATTAACAGACTTCAAGAAGGAAAAAAAAAAAAAAAAAACAGCTGGAGTAAAAAAATGTAAATAATTGCCCATTTCTATAGCAAAGTTCAAACTTCTCTCTTGAAATGGTGAACCAACTCAACAACATTAGGGTATGTCTTGTTTAGGGATAATTAATGGCCTTGTACTTTTCTCACTGTTTATTATGTACAGTAAAATAGGAAAGGAAAATGTTAAAAACCCAAAGGCTAAAGCTATAGTGAATTGTATACAGCAATTCACTGTATGTGTGTTTATATGTGTTTAATTTTTATGTGTTCAATTTATATTTATGTGTGTTCAATTTCCGTTTTGAGAAGGTCCTCATTTTAATTTCACATTTACTTTTATTATGCAGAACAAAAGAAAATACGTTTATTACTCATGCTGGAGCTGTAGGTATTTTTTAAGGAAAAGCAGTAAGCTGTGTCAAATCTATTGAGGTATCTTCTACTTAATACTCTCAAATGACTGAGATAGTTTTACGTTTCAAACTTTGGGGTGGGTAGGTAATAAAAGAATGTTTATCACTAATGACCCAGCAGCAACAACAAAAACCCACAATACATAGTTACACTCAAATATTCTAAAATGTTTTAATATAAACAGAATGCTACAAAATATTGTACGAGGGAGGGAAAAAAAGATAAACATTATAGTTACCTCAATGGTTGATAATAGCAATTGACTAGTGAAATGGTTTGCACAAAACTGTGCTTTTTCTGAATGCAATTTCAATAATATGGAATGATATATCCCAAGAAATATGGGAAAATGTAGGAAATTGTTGTATGAACTGCTTTGACTAAAGTAGACATTGTGATGAAGTATAATCTCCCCAAGTAAACAGTTATTATGTTAAGGATGGAGAAGCAATCATACAATTTAAGTATTTTGCCTTGACAGCTCTACTTTTATTTCCCACCCATGCCTTTCCCTGGGATGATACATTCCTGCTAGTCCATGGCTTACAAAAACAGGCAAGGGACCGATAGATACAAGAATCAAAAACTATACAGAAAGTATTCCTTCTTAGAGAGCTGCTACATGTACTTAGATCTGATGTCTTTACCTTGACCGGAAAGACTATTAATGGACACTGAATCCTGATGAGGTATCTCAGTCGACTGAAGAATATTTCTATAGCATAAATCACACTGTGCAGCAAATATCAGTCCAGGAATCACCTTTTGAAATAAGCAAGGCAAAGATATTATCACTGGACCCACTTGTTAAATTCCTTATGCAATAGTCTAAAGGTACTTTCCCTCAACACCTGTCCTATGTTCCTTTCCTCATGCCCTCCCTTTCTCTTTTAGCTCCTCATTGACTGAATCTCAAAATTTCCTCACACAAAGGCAGTCAAGACTGGACTGCAAAATAAAAAATATATATATACATTTTTAAAATATCATTAGGTGTCCTATGCATCACAAATAGTAGTTTTACTTTTACTTCAGTAGTCACTGATTTTCCTTAACGTATTTTGGGAATTCCATCCAGGACTTCGCATATATTCTTTTGATTATCTGAGGTGATGATAAAAATTTGTTCTCAAGGGCAGAATTTGATTTGGAGTGAAGTCATATAGGTAAGACAGATGCTGAATCTTTGTGACTTTCTTCTGATTCAAGAGAGAAAAAAAGAATGGTGATGATTTTCTTTGGCAACTTAGAAATAGTCCTAAACACAGTTCCCAAAGAGGTTTCAAAAATACATTGAGTCATAGTATTTTGGAACAAATCTATGGCCTTAAAGTGTGACTACTTTGAAAAATAAGATGGTGTCCTTGTCTGTAGAACTTCTGAGTGCTTTCAAGTCTCTCTACTAGAAAATGTCCATTACTGAGGCATTGAGTTTATCACCTAGAAGATATTCGGATTCTCTACTTGTTAAACTGTCATTCACATACACAAGATGATATCCCTAGCATTTGAGGAAACTATTGAAGCATGTCCCAGTTGCTGCTACTGGCAAAAAAAGAATATACTCAGCAATTCAGTATTTTTAAAATCTTACTCTTTTTTAGCATAAAATCAGATATCTTGAGTTTAAATATCAGCTCTATCATGTATTAACTGTGACTTTTGGGCAATTAAATGTTTTGGGTCTCATTTTCTTTATCTATAAGATGGGTATAATAAGTATATCTGCTTTGTAGGACTGTGGTGAGAAGCAAATGAATTAATTAATATAAAGTATTTAATCTTGGCACCTAGAAAGCATTTAGTAAATATTTGATAGACTTGTTAGTTTTATGGTGATACTTGATAAATGTTATGATTCAAAGCATTATTCTTCCCATTTGGCTTTTCATCTTAATAAGATGATAGTGGTTTCACCTAAAAATAAATATATTATTAAATAAAGTTGAGACTTAGTAAAGACTTAATACAGGATTGAGAAGTATTTTTTTTTTTTTTGTTAATATATAATGTGTTATTAGCCCCAGGGGTACAGGTCTGTGAATCGCCAGGTTTACACACTTCATAGCACATACCTTCCCCAATGTCCATAACCCCACCACCATCTCCCTTAGCCCCTCCCCCTGGCAACCCTCAATTTGTTTTGTGAGATTAAGAGTCTCTTATGGTTTGTCTCCATCCCGATCCCATCTTGCTTCATTTATTCTTTCCCCCATGTTGCCTCTCAACTTCCCCATATCAGGGAGATCATATGATAATTGTCTTTCTCTTAATGACTTATTTCCCTAAGCATAATACCCTCTCGTTCCACCTACGTCATTGCAAATGGCAAAATTTCATTTCTTTTGATGGCTGCATAGTATTCCATTGTATATATATATATACACCATCTCTTCTTTATCCATTCATCTGTTGATGGACATCTAGGTTCTTCCCATAGTTTGGCTATTGTGGACATTGTTGCTATAACATTTGGGTGCACGTGCCCCTTCAGATAACTACGTTTGTATCTTTAGGGTAAATACACAGTAGTGTGATTGCTGGGTCATAGGGTAGCTCTATTTTCAACTTTTTGAGGAACCTCCATGCTGTTTTCCAGAGTGGTTGCACCAGCTTGCATTCCCACTAACAGTGTGGGAGGGTTCCCCTTGGATTGAGAAGTATTTTGAGGCAGAATACCCATTTATACAAAGCTTCTTACTTTATATATTAAGCCTGGCCAGTGAAACTATTTGTTATCATCTGCAAGTTTGGTTTTTGCCCATCTGATAATCTCTCACATAACTGAGCTCCCCAAATCAATATAGAGGGGCACAGTTTTTTATATTTAAATTCAATTAGCCAACATACAGTACATTATTAGTTTCAGAAGTAGAGTTCAGTAATTTATCAGTTGCATATATCACCCAGGGCTCATCAAATCACGTGCCTTCGTTAATGCCCATCACCCAATTACCCCATCCCCACACCCACCTCCCCTCCAGCAACCCTCAATTTGTTTCCTATAGTTAAAAGTCTTAACTATAGTTTTGTTTCCCTCTATGATTTCTTTCCATCAGTTTTCCCTCCTTTTCCCTATGATCCTCTTTGCTGTTTCTTACATTCCTCATTTGAGTGAAAGCATATAATTCTTTCTTTGATTGACTTATTCCATTCAGCATAATACTTTCCAGCTCCACCCGTGTTGATATAAATGGTAAATATTCATCCTTTCTGATGGTTGAGTAGTATTCTTTTGCATATATATACCACATCCTCTTTATCCATTCATCTGTTGATGAATGTCTTGGTTCTTTCTACAGTCTGGCTATCAAGGACATTGCTGCTATAAACACTGGGGTGCAGATGCAAAGAAGCACAGCTTTTTAAAGTCTATTGTTAAGCACTTTTTCATACCCTTTTCAGGCCTAGAAATAAATACCAACATGTATGTACCTTTAAAGGGATTTAAAAAGATTTTTAATTGCTCTGTAATGATTATTTTTATTATTTAAATCTGATTTCAATTAGGGGAATTCAAAATAACATAAATATTTTCATTTGAAAGAAAAATTATATATTCATTGGGTGTGATGAGTATTAAACATTTTAAGATTGTTGCATAGATTTCCACACAATTGATAAATGAAGACATGGCAGATAAACACACAATCTTATGATTTAGCAAGTTAAGTTCTGTAACTATTTAGACTTTTAGGCTTGATACGACCTAAGCTTTTCTCTGGGCTTTTCAAATGATAACATGACCCAAATAGTTCCTGAAAGGCATGTGAAAGGACTGCATAGTTTTGAAAAATGTATTCTCAGGATGGGCCAAATGGGTGAAGGAAGTGGGAGATACAATCTTCCAGTTATGGAATGTGTAAGTCATGGGGATGAAAGGTGCAGCCTGGGGAATATAACCAATGGTACTGTAATGAGGTTGTGCTGTGACAGACGATAGCTACACTTGTGGCGAGCATAGCATAACTATAGATTTGTTGGTTGCCTATGTTGTACACCTGAAACTAATGTGTCACATTGTGTGTCAGCTACAATAAAAAATAACATAAAATAAAAATACTGTGATCAGGACTAAGTCAAGAAAGGAGAAATGTTTGAAATTTAAAATAAAAGCTTGTGTATGGTGATGTCCTTGAACTAATGGCAGAAATAGATTTTCCTGATAATTATTTGACTAAGTGATGTCTGTGAAATATTATAAATGCTGAATATAGAAATGTATTGTCTTAGCTTGGGTTTTCCAGAAAGCAGTGCCTGAAGCAGTGGGCTTGTATGCTGCTACTTTATTGGAGAATGTAATCCTGAGGAGCAGAAGTGGGGAGGGCATCCAAAGGAGGGAAACAAGAAAGGAGCATCATATGGTGGTACATCAATTAGTTGGTCATTTGTAGATGCAACTGATGGCCTAATGCCATGGCAACGTCCTCCAAGAAGCCATAGATGCTATGCCTCAACACAGTCCATCAGGAGACAAAAGGGAGAATGATTTGTCAATAGGCTTTGTTCTCTTGTTGGTCAAAGGTGTACCTTAAGAGTGTAACACCTTGCATGCCTGATTCCCAGGACAGAGCATGAAAGGTCTGAGATAAAGCACTGTCAGGATGTGCATGTGTGAGATGGTTGGGCCAGGAAGCTGGTGAGGCCTTTTATTTCTGGATTATAATGAGTTCAGAGGAAAAATTCACAGTATTTTTGCAAGCCAGGGGGTACGACTTATTAACTTCTTAATGTATTATTCTCTCCATCATTTTTTTATACCCAATTTGGATTATTTTAGATTAGGTAAATGTGAACTTTTCCAACCAGAATTGTGTTTGGCCTTACATAATAGAAACTCAGTGACACAAAACATGAAATTTGAGGAGGCATGCAAGGGCTACACAGGCAACTCATCTATGCCACCAAAGAACAAGGCTCGGTCTATGCCCTGTCCGCATTCTTTATTGATGACTCTTCCAGGCTATTCCTCTTGACCACCCTTTAGTCAAGAAAGACAAAGCAAAAGGACAATCCATGTGTAATTCTGTGTTTTTTAAGACAAAACTGAAGTGCCTAAGATAACTTAAAGCTTGAGTATGTTTTCCATATATTTTAAATTGACATTATGAAAAATAAGTACTCTTCATGATATGCTGGAAGTACATTCTATGGAAGAGTTAGGTTCAAATATTAGCGTCTAAGAGGAATTTCCTACAATCACTCTTTTTGTTTTATTTTAAAGATTTTATTTATTTGTCAGAGAGAGAGAAAGAGGGAGAGAGCGCACACGCAAGCAGGGGGAGCAGCAGGCAGAACAAGCAAGGGAGAAGCAGGCTCCCACCTGAACAGGGAGCCCGATGCAGGATTCATTCCCAGGACTCTGGGATCAGGACATGAGGTAAAGGCAGATGCTTGACTGACTGAGTCACCCAGGCATCCCTCCTACATCACTAATAAAATTTGTTAATATAATTCACCACATTAACGAAGGAGAAAGAAGAGTATGATCATCTCAATATATGCAGAAAATGCATGTGATAAAATCCAGTAACATTCATATTTTTAGAAAATCTCAACAAACTAGAAATATAAGGAAGTTTCTTTAATAGTATAAAAGCTATCAAGTAAAAAAGCTACTGTGAATATCATACTTGGTATTTCCCCCTGAGTTTAAGAATAGAACAAATATGTCCACCATCATCATTTATAGTTAACATTTTACTGAGCATCTTAGCCAGTGCTAAGACAAAAAAGAAACAAAGTTTATAAAGAAAGACATAAAACTGTCATTAATTTCAGCTAACATGATTGTATACAAATTAGGAGAAATTAGGAGAATATATAAGCTATTGAAGTTAATAAATGAATTTAGTAGGTTTGCTAGAATCAAGTTAATATACAAAAGTCTATGATAATTTTTATAGACTAGTAAAATGTTAAATAATGAATTTTTAAAAAATTTATAATAACATCAAAAGTATTAACCTTTATGAATAAATATAATGAAAGATGTACAAGTCCTTTATACTGAAAAGCTCAAAATACTGATGAGAGAAATTAAAGACTTAATAAATCGATACACCATGTTTCAGAATGAGAAGACTCGATGTAATTCTCCTGTTTAAATTCCCTTTACTCGGGGTGCCTGGGTGGCTCAGTGGGTTAAAGCCTCTGCTTTCGGCTCAGGTCATGATCCCAGGGTCCTGGGATCGAGCCCCACATCGGGCTCTCTGCTCAGCGGGGAGCCTGCTTCCCTTCCTCTCTCTCTGGCTGCCTCTCTGCCTACTTGTGATCTCTGTCTGCCAAATAAATAAATAAAATCTTTAAAAAAAAATAAATAAATTCCCTTTACTCTTTCTTATTGAGGTAAGAAACATTTTGTGACCATGTGAACATTGTCTAATGCAGTGTTTTCCTTCATGAAAAATATATTTATGACTCTTTGATCCCATCAACAAATTCATAGTGAAGTCTCAACTAAGGAACTTGTCCCATTGAAAATGTGTTTGAAAATCAATTATTTGGAATTTTAAACAAATTTTCCTATAGTTACAGTGTTAAAAAGGATAGTTTGTCTCCTAGTCCAGCCTGCAAAATCTTATTCAATTCATAGTAAAATTTATAAATTTTATTTTATTAAAAAAAGTAGGAGAAAGAAATTTGTTTTCACACTTCTAATTAAACAAAAGAGCACAATATAATGAGGGCATTTATTAAACATTTTTGAGCTAGAGGAAACTAGATTTGATGAAAGGAAGATGAGGTAAAGCTCCAGATCAACCACTCTCCTATCTGTTTCCTAGGCACCCTGGAAGTATTTTACATGGAATTCTAAGCATTACAGCAACCCTGTAAGAAACACATTATTCCCATTTTGTAGATAGGTACTCTAAGCTCAACAAATTTAAATAACTTATCTATTTTCAAATAGCTGAAAAGAACCTAAGCACAAATGTCAACTTGAGCACGACCTGCTCCAGCCCGTGTTTTTCCCACTTAAGCCATGCTGGGAGACGTCCTAGAAAATTTCAGTTCACTTTCAAAGTCTTCACATCCAGTCTTCTTCCCGGATTTCTGAAGGAAAGAATCTCTTGAGAAAACTTTTTCCAAACCTATTACTTTGCAGTTGAGAAACTAAGGCTTGGAAAATTTGAGGGACCCTCTATTTATGGGCAGTGACAATCTCAAACTCTGTTCCTTTAGATTGCAGTGGCTGCCTTGCTGTTTCTATGGCGGGCAAAAAGATTCAGATCCTCATTCTCTCTTGCCAAACACTACTGCAGTGGCCTCCTCACTGGTCTCTTTGCCTCTATTTAACAATCTATATACTGTTGTTTGAATAAACTTATTAAACACAATGACACACTGAAGTGGGATAGTGATAATGTTGTAAGGATTATAAGAGATCATGCACATAAAGCCCTTAGCATATGGCTGAACATTTAGAACCCAATGAATACTTACCATTATCATTTTTCTATGTAGAGGCCACAAATGACTTTCCATTGTTGACAGGGGGAGATCCTTTCCTTAGGTTGGGTTGTAGGAAGAGGTTTCAGGTACAGGTGGCCTGCCTAATGAGAAGCTCTCTGGAGCAATTGGTAGTGAGGTGTAGGCACCAGGATAGGCAAGCGGAAAGATCCAAGCAAAGGCATGATTTCAGGTGACATCTTAGTACCAACCAGATCTCAGAGACACTCTGGAATATATATTTAACCCCAAAATTTATTCCACTTTGAGGCACAGAAGATGGGCTGGCTTTCTATTCTTGGCCAGTCAGCTATAAGCTGCCCCGGGAGGGACACAAATGCCCAGAATTTCTGGCTCTTGGCCAAATGGTGAAAGAACCTAACAAAGTCAAGAAAAGGTTTAGGTGGAAACCAATAGAAGCAAAGCACACAAAGGCCAGGGGAGAGGTGCCAAATAGGAAGTGGAGGGAAGGTGGTCGGGTTCAAACAATATGCAATGTGCACTGGAATTGGAAACTTTCTACCAATTAGGCCCGTTTCTCATTGCTGTTCTTCACTTACTCTGTGCCCCAGCTGAACCACACCACTCATTCACACAGCTTGTCAGCATGTGCCAGGCACTGTTTTAGTGCTGGAAAAAATAATAGTAAACATAAGTTTCTTCCCTCGTGGAGGCAATATTCTCTTGAGGGAGGTCAATAATAAAAAATGAACAACATGCAAACACAGAATCTCATAAGATATCAGGTAAGGTTATGTATGATGAAGGAAAATGGAGTAGGGTAAGAGGACAGTGGGTTAGGCCTCTTTTGTTGTTCCTTTGTTTTTATTTTCCTTTTAGATGGAGTGGTCAGGAAAGGCCTCTCTGAGGAGGTGATGATTCAGCAAAAAGGTGAGGTGCCGAAGTGATTGAACTAGGCTAATGTTTAGCAAAAGAGAATCTGGGGGGAGAGGAGAACATGTGCACAAGGTCAGAATGTGCCTTTCTTCTTTTGAACTACACAGAGGCTATGATGGCTGTCGACTGATGATGAGGGGGAGTGGTAAGAAGGAGGACGAGAGCCAGGAACTACATGATGTAGGTCTTGGAAACTACGGTCATGGGGGACTTTGGATTTCATCCTAACTGTGGTGAGAAGTCACTAAAAACCGTTGAGAGGATGAGCGGCATAAGTGCCTTATATTTCCAAGTGATCATCTTAGGGAAGTATATTGGGTATTTATTGCTACTTCAAAAACTATTTGAAAATGTAGTGGCTTAAACAACCACCACTCACTTGCTGACAGGTCTGTGTGTTGGCCATTTGGGAAGGTCTCAGCTGGGACACCTTCACTGTGCTTCGGCGCAGTGGCACTCACTCACACATAGGTGGTCAGTTGGCAGTCAGCTGGGGGCTGCACAGTCTTGCAAGGCCTCCCTTATAGGTCTGACAGTTGGCTCAGGTTGAGAACTGGAGGAGCCTTGGTTCTCCTCCACTGGTCCCTCCACATGAACCTCTTCGTGTAGGTCTCCTCACAAGGCACTTGGAGCAGATCTGAGCAGGGAAACCTAAAGTCAGTAATGGCTATGTTAAGTTGGAAATATTCATTAGCTGTACAGAAGTATTAAGTAGACATATGGTATATGCGTATGGGTTTTAAGGGAGAGGCTGAGTTGGAGATACACCATCAACTACTATTTAAAGCCAGTGGATTGCATGAGTTTACATCAGTAGTGAATATACATAAAAAACAGAATAGATTCATGACTTAGTGGCTCTTAGGTTGGGATAAGAAATGGATTCAACCAAAGAAATTCAGAAGTAGTAGGAGTTTAGTACATTATTAAACATAATATAACTAAAAAACCGAGCAAAGATGAGGAGTGTCATGAAACAAAGAGTGTTTCATCTAATTCTGTATAACTTCATTCTTCAAAATGAAGAGAATAAAAAATTATTTGATTATTATTATTTGCATTCTATTTCAGCAATTTTTCTTTCTTTCTTTCCTATTATTTTAACTTCTATTCTTCAAAAGCCTCTGCCCATCCAGGTTCTGAAAAAAATAGACAGAGACCAAAATGCCAACTTCCTTATTAATAAATGCAATTTGGAGGCTATAGCTTCATATTAGGCGGATTTACCACATGGTTACAGACAGCCCTAGACAACCACAGGCCTCCCCATGTGCTGGCCTTATAAGAAGTTTCTCAACTACGTTTTTTTTTCTCCCAGATTCTACTGTTCTGTTTTTATATTTTTGTGGACAAGATAGCAAATACAACCTTTGGGGAAGTCCAATAAATAGCACCCTTCTTCCTTGCCAGGATTTAGAAAAAATAAAAATGAAACAAAAGGATGGCCAACAGAGTTCAGAATGTTAATTTTATTATTGGCAAGTGCTAATTTGGAGGACTTAATCTTAGTTTGAGGGCCAAATGGACCTGCTAAACAAGCTTCGAAATTAGGTAGACCTAATGACACTTGACAGGCAGTACTGGGCTTAGGGAGGCATCCAGCTGGTGGAGGTGGGCAAAGAGCTGCCCTGGAAGAACAATGGAGAATCAATAGCTGCTTCTTGGGCAGTTGAGCCTTAAAAGGGAGAACGGAAGTTCTGGCTATATAAATCTTGCTTGCTCTTCCCCAAATTATACTTTCAATCCTGATGGAGTAAATAGAAGGGTAGAGAGAGAATAAAGTTAATACCCACTCAGGAATGGGGGAAAATGCTGCCTCCACAAACATTCAGGACTTTTGCTTTGTAAAGGTATATGGTTAGCCCTATTTCATATTTAACTGCCTTTTGGGGGAGGGCACAAAAATGAATCAAGAGTAGTATTTCTAGAAGTAATTGGAATCCTTAGAAACTGCTATAAAACAACATATTTTCACCTATAGTTTCATATACAAAAGAATGAAATAAAAATGTACACGTATGTGTATTTGGTAGGTGTTAGGGAGTGGAAGAGTGGCCGAAGGATGAAGCTCATGGCTTGGGCTTGATTCTGCTGAGTGTGATAAAAAGAGATGGTGGAGGAAAAACAGTGAATCTACAGTTCCTTGAGTAATCGTGGAGAAACATGGGCTCAGAACAGTTGTGATGCTGTCCAGAGTGAAAGGTTGGTAAAGAACAAAATGTACAATGTACGTGTCAATATTCAGAAATTGAGCATTCTTTTGCTAGAGTGAATGAGCCAACATCAGGAATGGAATGAACATAGCTTACGTGAACACCATTTCCTCTCCTTCATACAGTGACACTGGTGTGAGGAATCTGCTGCTGTGATTTGGCCCCTGAAGCATTAAGTAGGTCAATGAATTCTAGCATATCCCAAATGGAAAGATAGCAATCCACGTCTAATCTTTGCCCTGGGCACACTTTAAATCATACTTCCTATGCCCGCTTAATTACTTTAAGTTGACAGCTGCTCCTCCGGGCAGACCCTTAAACAGCAGTCACTCTGGAGAGGGGTCCCCAACACACAAACTGCAGGATTGGGAGCACATAAAAACTGTTTTTGATAACTCCACTTGAACAGAAGTTCAAGGATACATACCACCTCCCTCTGGATATGTTAACTATTTTTTAATGATGTTATCTGATATTTAACAATGTACGCAGAGCAGCAGAGCCTTGAGTTTGTTGTTTAAATATCTTTGATGCTGTGTCATAACAAATTAGTTTCTAAATGTTGCCAATTTGGCAGACAAAGCTGATTATTTCCTGCAATCACACTGCATATGTGCACAAGATTATAATTAATGATCAGGGATGCCAGCCATACTTTAATAATGATCCTTCAGTGTTTAGGAGCCGATTAGAGCAACTGGCATTTGTGCCCTCTATTGGGGCAGAGGTGAGAGAAAGGAGGCAGTGAATCTGAATAGATCTATCAGTGTCAGAGAATCAATAGTTTGCTGATTTCTGTTATAAATTTGAAGATTCTGGGGGAGTTATTGACAAAGCTGCTGCTGTGAATATTAACAGAGTGTTTATGTAGCCTTCACTGAAGCAGTGCAAGTCCTAATTAGATTGAATTGGTCTTCTGGCAACTTTGCAATATTTGTTTCCTCAGTGTACCAGTATGCCACATGAGGACTCTGAGATCAGTGATATATTTCTAAAGAATTATGTGAGCACAAAGTGTCAAGATATCAAAGGTATTTCATCATAATGAAATGAGATTTATCAACTCTCAGTGTCCAAGATCTCAACTTCCTAAAACACCATGATTTCTTTCTGGTTCTTGGCAAAAATCATGGCTAACAAATGAATGTTCTTAAGTGAAGATGATACCATCGACTATAAAAATGAGAGAGGGAAGAAGGGGAGTGAGAGAAACACAAATCTTCTTGAATGGAGCCTATTTTAAGAATGTATCTTAAGCCCTAGAATTCCAAAGCAATTACAGTTCAAGGTGATTCCTTGATTAACCAAAGAATTCATCCAGGGGTAATTTTAGATTGTCTAGCGTTAAAAATGGTGTGATTTGCTTACCATTTAGGACTATCTCCTAAACAAATTGAAGTAAATCTATAGTCCCATGAACCTTTACTGAGATACTACTTACTGTGATTCCAAAAAGCTTTGTATAACCTTAGTTCTTCTATCACATCTTCCTGTGATACTGCAACACAACATTCCAGAGCAATTCTAGTTGTTAATGAAAGGGACATCTGATGATTAAACTCCTATGGGGGTATCTGGAGGTAGTAATTTCAAACAATACTTCAATTAGACCTTTTATTCCAGAAAAAATAAAACATGGTGCTGACATCTACTGTTATGGAACCATTTCTAGAGCTTGCCAATAACTTCACAAGAGCCTGCTTTCTTAACTGTGATTTGGATGGCAATTTCCTGGTATTCTTCTTCTTCTTAAGGTTTCATTTATTTGTTTAATTATTTGAGAAAGAAAATGAGGAGGAGAGGGAGAGGGGCAAGCAGACTTCATGCTGAGCACAGAGCCCAAACTGGGGCTCAATCTCATGACCCTGAGATCATGACCTACTCCAAAACCAAGAGTTGGGACATTCAGCTGATGCACCACTCAGGCACCCCTTCTGGTTCTTAATCGGGTTCTTAAAGGAATTGATCTTTCATCTAACTTTTTAAAAGATTGTTGGAGTGGGAAGGAAGAGGTTGGGTGTGTGTTTGATATTCTAGTCTGACCAGGAAGTCAAATGGAGGTATTTGTAGCAATTCTTTTTCTCTTGCTCATAGTTCAGTTGAATAAACACATAGAGATACACATGGAAGTGAAAATATCTTGGGGATACCAAGCTAGCACTATCAATTCCTTGGGGTCCTTGCTAACTCCTACAGCAGACTGAGTAGTTCTTCTAGAGATTCATCCCTCTTTTCCAAGGCTTTCTTCACTCTTGAGAAACAAATATAGTGTAGAACCTTGTGACATCTTGAGACTCAATGAACAGAACTTTGATCAGAAAGCTTAAGCTTTTAAAAACTTGTCTATTATTTGTTTTTTTACTTTCCTGGCAGGATTATTTATGCACTACAAATTGTATTCAAAGTATATAATGTGATGATGACTTCTGCCAAGTGTATTCTAAAATTCTAGAAAATGCAAATTAACATACAGAACAAAAGTTGATCTACAGTTGCCCAGGACAGGGGCAAAAGGAAGAAGTGACTATAATGGATGGAAATGGAAATGTCCTCTGTCATGGCTGGAGTGACAGTTTCACAGGCATTGTAGGTTTTTCATCAAGAACTTTCTGAAACCTTTGTTTGTATTTATTATCAACAGTGTGAGTTACTGATTTAGATCTTGTTTTTGTGAATGTGTTTCCTAAGTCTTTTTATCTCAATTCCTTCCCTTTTTGGAATTTTAAACATTGTAAATGAAAAAAACTCAAAGAGGACAATGCAACTCAGTCCAATTTGGAAATTTCTTAAATATGGATTGAATGTATCAGCTTTATCAAATTGATTTTTCTAGGAAGTTCAATGTAATACTTTGCATAATTAAAAAATGTGACTACATATAATGAAGGCTAAAGTTCATATAGAGGAATACTATTAAACACCTCATAAATGTGACAAGACTCTGGAATGCTTCACTGGGATCAGTGATCATGTCATCCTCATGGAAGAGTAACTAAGTGACTTTGCCTCTACAACACACCTTATACAATAACTGTCCAGGGTTGATAAATTCGTTCCTTTACTTTCTGTCATTTTACTTTCTACTTTGAATGTAACTTTTTCTTTGGATAAAACTTTTATTATGATTATCTTACACAGTTGTGTATACAGTGGGCACTAAGCACATTCTACATACATGAATGAAGTAAGTTTGGTTTATTCCAATTTATTCTGATCTGATGTTTCAATGGGAGCTGTAATTAATCTGACAAGAATGGATTTGGGGAACATTAGGTTTCTTTGTAACTGCCATGTATAGAAATACACCATGTGCTCTCTATTCGGTATTCTTACACCATACCAAACTGAATCTTAAATTCTTCATTTATACTTACCAATAGATTATTAATAATACATTTTGGAAATGTTTCCTCTGCAGAGTATTAACATTTTAATAAGGCTGTAGTGCAGAAACCGAAAGCTTGAAGCTCAGAAAAGAGAACTGAATGCCTCAGTTAATAGATTGAAGAGGATTTTTGGGGACCATAAAGCTGTTTCTAATGCCCCCATTTTCAAATATGATGCAGTTACAGGATATGTGTTGTATAGGTATTCAATGTCCAAGAGATCTTGAAGAAAAATTCAATTGACAACTGGTGCTATGCATTCTTATTTTTGGAAGAAGTATATTATAGGATTTCAAGCACATACAAGTTAAATAGCAGTGTATGTAAGCCACTCATTTTTTCTTACAACCTGACTTCTTAGGCTAAGTGCTTCCCAATATCTGTATGATATCTGAGGTATATCTGAACACTACTTAATTAGCAAGTATTTATTGAACCTTGTATGTCCTTAACTTTTTCTAGAAGGTTTATGAGACATAACCATTGCCCTTATAAAATTTATAATGGAAAAAATGAGAGAAAATTCAGTAATGAGTTGCATAGAATTTAAGGGAGTTCAAATGGCTGGCGAAGATAAACTTATTTTGGAAGGTATGGTTTCTTGAACTCTATTTGAAGACAGACATATTTGTAATAGCCTGAAATGTAACAAAGTCAGGGGGAGTTGAGGAAGAGTCATCTTACAGGACAGGAGAGAATACTGTCATGGGAATTGTTCTAACTTTTGTTGTGAGACTAGTCTCAATTATACTTTGAAATACTCTCCTTCAAGAGTGAATGGCCTGTGTTTACGGACTTTAGTTTTAGTGTTCACTTTTAATTTCTCTAAGTATCATGCCATGCATAGAAGTCCAAGCACCAGTAGCTTAGGTGTCATCTGGGACCATGGTTAGAAATGCAGACTCTAAGGACCCAGTCCAACCCTACTAGATCAAAACCTGGACTCCAACAAGATCCCAGGGGACTCATATGCACAGTAAATTTTAAGAACTATACTGCTCTAGAAAACTGTTGCCGCACCCTAGAATCACTTAGGGAGCTGTGAAAATCCTGATGCTCAAGCCACACTCCGTATCCATTAGGTCGAAATGTGATGAATGGATACCTAGGCATTACAATTGTTACAGTCTGAGCATCAGACTGTGAGACACTGCCACATAGCACTTGGAGCACCAGCAGGTAGAATGTAAGAGTATCTCTCAATACTTTATAAATTCTGATTACCTAACTTGTTTTACAAATTCTCACTGAGGGCACACAAAGTATTAGCATATCCTTTTAATCTGTGTGTAAAAATTTAATTAGGCATCATTTGAGCAGCTGCTCTGGAGACTGGCTTTTCCTTTCTAAAGATTTTTCTTTAGACAGGTTTGGCTGTGTAAAATATCAAACATTGAAGTTTTTTGGTTCCCATAAGGAATATGCAGTAACAACATTTGATCAAAGATAAATAGGATGGAAATCAAATCAAATAGGAAACACTATAAAAGAAACATCTTCTTTCTATATGAGAATTCATCTGAAATTCCCTTTTGTTAGGGCAACTTCCCTAATGAATAAGAAAATTTTTATCTTTTAAAATAATTATTTCTTTTTGTAATCCCTGAACCATAAATAGGAAAGTATAATTTAATCATTCATAGTGATAAAAATAACCATTTTTTAAAA
Organism: Enhydra lutris kenyoni; assembly: GCF_002288905.1. Lineage (NCBI taxonomy): Eukaryota > Metazoa > Chordata > Mammalia > Carnivora > Mustelidae > Enhydra > Enhydra lutris. Next base: position 9,369,915 of record NW_019154102.1, on the reverse strand, counting down.
AAGGTGAGTATGCAAAACGATAAAATGTTAGAGGTTAGGCATTTGGGGGAATCAAAGAGACTCACTCAGTGTGTTGGAGAAAAATTTAAATATACCTTTTTTGTCTTTTCCTATGAAACTTACAGAAGACACTTATGAATCTGAAGTTGAATTAGAACTAACAGAATTAAGTTTTCATTTTTCTATATATTGTTGATCCAAATAATTTTGTGGAATTTTAATTAGTTTCACCTACATGCATGCTTATGTTACTCTTTAGTAACTTAAGTATTTTTAGGTATATTTAAGGTCAAAATGAAAAATAAATTGAAACCTCATTATAAAGTATCATAATATTCTGAAATTATGTAGAAGGATAAGCCTAATGGATATAAATACTTTTTTTTTCCACAAATCAGATTTTGTTATTTTCTTAAGCAAATATCTTACATGTATATGGGTTTTATTTTATTTTTTTAAAGATTTTTAAAGTTTTTTTTAATTGAGATATAATTGACATATGACATGATATTTGTATTTTAGATTTGGGTGTACAATAGCATGATTCCATATTTGAATATATTACAAAATGATCACCATAAGTCTAGTTAATATCCACACCACACATAATTAAATGGGTTTTCTTTGTGGTAAGTCCTGGGGATGTAATGTACAGCATGATGACTACAGTTAATAATACTATATTATAGTGTATATATTGTATATACCATATATATATTTATATTATATATTTGAAAGTTCCTAAGTGTGTGTATGTATTTTAAATTACTATTTTGAAATAATTTTAGGGGCACTTGGGTGGCTCAGTGGGTTAAGCCTCTGCCTTCGGCTAGGGCATGATCCCAGAGTCCTGGGATAGAGCCCCACATCGAGCTCTCTGCTCAGCGGGGAGCCTGCTTCCTCCTCTCTCTCTGCCTGCCTCTGCCTACTTGTGATCTCTTTTAAAAAAGAGAGAAATAATTTTAGACTTACAGAATGACTGGAAAAATTGTACTGAAAGGGGCAGAACTTCTGTAAAGGTGGAGTAAGGACTTCTGAAAATCTGCTTCTCACTTAAAACAATAAAACACTGGCAAAATTATTGAAATCAGCTTTTTCAGAATCTGATAACAAGCTACAGGTTTTCAGAGATCAAAAACAAGAAGTTTATTCAACAAATGACTACATTGCTGTAATAACAATAGGCTTTGTGGCATTTTAACTTGCCGCTTTCCATCTCTTTCTCACTAATCCCTTGGTATCCTTGAAAACCTACAGTGTAACATCCACTGGAAAGGGAAGAATGGATTGTATCCCTAGGGTATTGCCAAACAGCAGCAATTGTTAATATTTACATGGCCTGAGGTGGTGGTATCAGTTGGGGAAAATAAGTGATGAACCAAAAAATTTGCCAAAAAACCCATAGAACAGAATAAGAATAACATAGAACAGAATAAGAAGTCCATAGGGGACTTTGGAAAGTTTCTATATGTTTTTGGAAATTTCGAACACCATGTGCATGCATAAATTGTGTGCCTTTGAGGGGCTGTGTGCATGCAAAGGATAGACCTAATCTCTTAGGGTCTTTCAAGTGGTGTTTAAAGCAGAGTTCTAATTTGCTGGAGCATCGAAGCTATGCCACAGTGTACACAAAGGCCTTTTGACAAAGGGTGGAAGACATTTGTTCAAGGCTTTTAAGGAAATCTCTCTAATCAATAACTAAACATTAAGCTAACCAAACAGAGACTAGGTGGCTACACACAACAGAGAATACAGACTTTGCATAATTAGTCCAGGAATGTCACTGAATAAACAGAATATAACAAAAGCAACAACAAAAACAGACAGACACAACAATAGTAATAATAAATCCTGATTAGGGGATCTAATTTCCAGAGTTGTTATGCTATATTATTTAAAATACTCAATTTTCAAAAAAGTTGTAAGATGTAGATAGGGAAGTATGGCTTATACACACAAAAAGCAATCAATAGAAATTATCCTTGAGAAAGCTCAGATGTTAGATTTACTAAATGAATTACTTTTCTCCTGGTGACATAACAAATTGCCCAAAACATAGTGACTTAAAACAATATAAATTTATTATCTTGCAGTTTTGTAGGTCAGAAGTCTGACATGGGTCACTGGGCTAAAATCAAGGAATTCCTCTCTGGAGTCTCTGTGGGATATTCTATTTTCTTACCCTTTTCTCTTAGAGGTTACCCACATTCTTCAGCTCATGACATTATTTCTGATCTTCAGAGCTAGCCAGGGAAATAGAGTCCTTTTTTTTTTTTTTTTTTTTAAATTTGACAGACAGAGATCACAAGTAGGCAGAAAGGCAGGCAGAGAGAGAGAGAGAGAGGAGGAAGCAGGCTCCCTGCTGAGCAGAGAGCCTGATATGGGGCTCAATTCCAGGACCCTGGGATCATGATCTGAGCCGAAGGCAGAAGCTTTAACCCACTGAGCCACCCAGGCACCCCAGAAATAGAGTTCTTAACACTTTGTATGTTTCTGGTTCTTCTTTCATATTCGTGTCTCTTCTGATATAGCCAGGAAAGTTTCTCTGCATTTATGGACTCATGTGACTAGATTTGGCCTATCCAGATAATCCAGGATAATTTCCCAGTCTTAAAATCACATCTACAACGTTCTTTGAACAATGTAGGATAGCAAATATACAGATTCTAGTGATTAAGGAGTGGACATCTTTGGAGAGGAGGCATTATTTTGCCTACTACATGGGACAGAGAATTTAGTTCAGCTGTTATAAACATGTTCAATAACTTAAAGGAAACCATGTCTAAAGAATTAAAGTACAAGGGTGATATTTTACTAAACAGAGTATACCATGAAAGATAGAAAGTGTGAAAAAGAATCAAATAGAATTACTGATATTGAAAAGTTCAATAACTGAAATTTAAGTGTTACTAGAGGGATTCAACACCAGCTCTGAGTTTGCAAAAAAAAGAGACAGTGAACTTCAAGACAGCTCAATTGAGATTATACTTAAAAAATAGTAAATGAAATAAACAGAAGCTCACAGTTGTGTGGAACATTAGATGTACCAACATACCTGTAATGGGAGTCCCAGAGAGAAAAGAGAAAAAAAATGGGCAGAAAAAAATTTGAAGAAAGAATGGATGAAAATGTCCCAACTTAAATAAAAAACAATCTATGCATCTAAGAACTTAATTAATTCCAAGTAAGATAAACTCAAAAAAGTCCATAATTATACATATCATTGTCAAATTATTAAAAGTCAAAGACAAGGGGAAAATCTGACAGCAGCAAGATAAAAATAGCTCATATTGTGTAAGGGAATCTTTCTAAGATTAACAGCTTCTCATCAGAAATCAGAGACCATAAGACATCAGAAGGACTTATCCCAAGTGCTGTAAGAAAAAGAGTATCAACTGAATTTCCTATATCCAACAAAACTATCCTTTAAAGATGAAGAATACAGTAAGACATTCCTAGATAAACAAAACTGAGAATTCATCACCAGAATACTCAAGAATAAAATATAAAGGGTAAAATGGAAGGATGATAGAGAGCAAATCAAATATATATGAATAAAGAATACTATACAGGGAATTATAAAAGATAGTTTAGTTTCTGTTATTCTTCTTTTGTTTCTAAAGCTTTTTTAACCTATCTGATTTAAAACACAGGTTAATAAGGTAATAATTATAAGACTGTGTTGGGCACACAATGTATAAAGATGTAATTTGTGTGACAATAATATAGCACAAAGGAGGGTGAGGAATTGAAGTTATAAGAGCAAAGTTTTTGTTCAACACCCAAAAAATAAATAATCCAGTTAAGAAATGGGCAGAAGAATGACAGACATACAGTGGCTAACAGACACATGAAAAAGTGCTCAGCATCACTCATCATCAGGGAAATGCAAATCAAAACTACAATGAGATAATACCTTACACCTGTCTGAATGGCTAAAATTAAGAACTCAGGAAACAACAGACATTGGTGAGGATGTGGAGAAAGGGGAACCGTCTTACACTGTCGGTGGGAATGCAAACTGGTGCACCTGCTCTGGAAAACAATATGGAGGTTCCCCCAAAGTCAAAAATAGATCTACCCTTAAACCCAGCAATTGCACTGCTAGATATTTATCCAAAGTATATACAAATACTGATCCAAAGGGGCACGTGCACCCAAATGGTAATAGCAGCTAGTCCACTATAGCCAAATGTGGAAAGAGCCCAGATGTTCATTGACAGATTAATGGATAAATAAGATGTGATATCTCTATAGAGTGGAATATTACTCAACTATCAAAGGAATGAAATCTTATCATTTGCAACAATAGGAATGGAACTAGAGTATATTATGCTAAGTGAAAAAAGTCAGTCAGAAAAAGACAAATACCATACAATCTTCTTCATATGTGGAATTTAAGAAACAAAACAGATAGACATAGGGCAAGGGAAGGAAAAAGAAAATAAGATAAAAACAGAGAGGGAGGCAAACCTTAAGAGACTTTTAACTATAGGGAACAAACTGAGGGCTGCTGAAGGGGCGTTGGGTATGGGGTTGGGCTAAATGGGTGATGGGCATTAAGGAGGGCATGTGTAATGAGCACTGGGTGTTACATGTAAGTGATGAATCATTAAAGTCTACTCCTCAAACCAATACTACACTGTATGTTAACTGATTTAATTTAAGTAAAATCTTGGAAGAAAAAAAATAAAGATGATCCAAGAAAAAAAAAAGGTGCAAAGCTTTTGTATACTATTATAACTTATTGGTATTAATTTGAACCACATTGTTATGAATTAATATGCTAATTGCATTGCTAGGGCAACCGCTGAGAAAATGACTAAAAAATATGGTAAAGAATGGCAACAGAGTTGAAAGACTTAAGAATTATAATTATAAATATACATACACAAAAGAGCCCCTAAATGACAAAAACAAAAGAACAAATCTGACAGAACTGGAGAGAGAAATAAACATTCTAACAAAAATATTTGAAGAGGTCAATACTTCACTTTCAATAATGGATAGAACAATTAAGCAAATGATCAACAAAGAAACAGGAGGCTTGAACAACACTGTTAACCAATTGGACATAAAAACATCTATATAACCCTCCATCCAACAATAGCAGAGGGCATATTCTTTTTTTTTTTTTTTTAAGTTTTTATTTATTTATTTGACAGAAAGAGACATAGTGAGAGAGGGAACACAAGTAGGGGGAGTGGGAGAGAGAGAAACAGGCTTCCCCCTGAGCCCGATGTGGGGCTCGATTCCAGGACCCTGGAATCATGACCAGAGCCAAATGCAGATGCTTAAGGACTGAGCCACCCAGGTGCCCCAAGAGTGCACGTTCTTGAGTGCAAATGGAACATTCTGTAGCCTATGTTAGCTCTTAAGAGAGCACAGGGTTTTATATGCAACTGATGAATTACTGAACTTTACATTGGAAACTAAAGATGTAGTATATGTTGGCTAATTGAATCTAAAGAAAAAAAAGAAGATTGGATAAGTGAAAATAATTTGTTATACAAAATAGTTTCTCTAGCTACAATGGGATTGAATTAACTGTCATCAAAGAAGGAAATTTTGAAATTCATAAATATGTGGAATTAACACACTTCTAAATAATCGTCAGGTCAAAAAGGAATCCCAAGGGAAATTAGAAAACACTTTGAGATAAATGAAACTGAAAGCAAAGGAAACCAAGACTTATGGAAAGCAACTAAAGCAGTGTTAATAGGAATTTTCTTTAAAGTAGTAAATGCCTATATTAAAAAATAAGAAAGATTGCAAGTTTATAACCTAACCTCTATACCTAGAAAGTAGAAAAGAAGATCAAATTAAACCCAAAGCAAAGAGAAGGAAGGAAATAATAAAAATAAAAGCATAAATAAATTAAATGGAGACTAGAAAGATAATAGACAATTTTTATATAGTGTTAGGTTTTGGAAAAACTCAACAAAATTGGTAAACTTTTAGCTAAGTTGATAAGAATACAGAAGAGAAGACTCAAACTACTAAAATCAAGAATGACAGAAGGAATAGTATTACTAACCTTAGAGAAATTTAAAAAAAAGATTGTAATGAAGTACTATGAATAATGTACATGAGAAATTGATTAACAAAACAAATGAAAACATTTCTAGAAAGACATAAACTGTTGAGAATGACTCAAGAAGAAATCATCCGAATACATTTTTAACAAGTCAGAGATTAAATTAGTAATCAAAATCTTCTAGCAAAGAAAAACCCAGACTCAGTAGATTTCATTAGTGAATTCTTTCAGACACTTGGGAAAAAAAAAAAAAAAAAAAAAGCTTTATCACCAATCCTTCACAAACTCTTACAAAAAATAGAAGAGGTGGGAATATTTCCCAGCTAATTCTATGAGGACATATAGGAAGTATTATACACCATGACCATGAAGGATTTATCTAAGGAAAATGAGTTGGTTAACATCAATCAAAATCAATCAGTGTAATACACCATATTATTAGAATAAAAGATAAGCACCACACAGCCATCTCAGCAGATGTAGAAATGCATTTGACCTGAGTCAACACTGTTTCATGATAAAATACTTAGCCAACTGGGAATAGAAGAGAATATCCTCAACCTGATAAAGAGTATGTACAAAAACCTACAGCTCAAATCATGTTTAAAGGTGAAAAACTGAATGCTTTGCTGCTAGGATTAAGAATAAGACAAGAATGTCTTCTTTCACCACTGCTATTCATCATTGTGCTGAAGATTCTAGCAAGGGCAATTAGGGAAGAAAAAAGTTATCCAGATTGGAAAGGGAGACATAAAGTTATCTTTATTTGTAGATGATATGATTTTGTACATAAAAAACTCTATGGAATCCAAAAATAAATGATTAGAACTTATTAATAAGTTAGGGAATCTTGTAGGATACAAAATTAATACATAAAAATTAATGTGTACCTGTATAATACCAATGAGGAACCCAAAAATAAAATTAAAGAAATAATTCTAATTATAATAGCATCAAGAAATAAACTATTAGAATAAATTTAACACAACAGATAAAAGATGTGTACACTAAATACTATAAATCATTGTTGACAGTAAAGAAAGTCTACGTGAGTGGAAAGATACCCCAGTTCGTGGATTCGAAGACAATACTATGAAGACAGCAATGCTCTCCAACTTGATAAACAGAGTCAATGCAATGCCTGTCAAAATTTCATCAGCTTTACGGGCGCCTGGGTGGCTCAGTGGGTTAAAGCCTCTGCCTTCAGCTCAGGTCATGATCCCAGGGTCCTGGAATTGAGCCCCACGTCGGGCTCTCTCTGCTCAGCAGGGGGCCTGCTTCTTCCTCTCTCTCTGCCTGCCTCTTTGCCTACTTGTGATCTCTGTCTGTCAAATAAATAAATTAAATTAAAAAAAATTCATCAGCTTTAAATATTGAAATCAATAAGCTGAATCTAAAATTCATATGGAAATACAAGGTACCCAGAGTAGCCAAAATTTTTTTAAAAAAGATCAAAGTTGGGCAACTCACAATTTCCAATTTCAAAATTTACTACAAAGCCACAATAATAATGAAAGTGCACTACCGGCATGAGGAAGGACATTAATGCATAAGAGCTGAGAATCTAGAAATAAAGTCTTCCATTTTTGGGTCAATTGATTTTTCACAAGGATGTCCAGGCAGTTCAATGAGGGAAAGAGCAGTGTTTTCAACCAATGGTGTTTGAACAGCTGGATATCTCTATTCAAAAGAATGATGTTGAACACCAACCTCATACTATCTATGTAAAAAATTACCTCAAAATGGATTACAGACCTACATGGGAGAGTTAAATAAAGCTACAAAACTCTTAGTCTTTATAATCTTAGTTTAAGCAGTAGTTTCTTTCTTTCTTTTTTGTTTTTTAAAGATTGTATTTATTTATTTGACAGACAGAGATCACAAGTAGGCAGAGAGGCAGGCGGTGGGTGGGGGGGTGGGAAGCAGGCTCCCTTCTGAGCAGAGAAACCGATGTGGGGCTCTATCCCAGGACTCTGGGATCATGCCCTGAGCTGAAGGCAGAGGCTTTAACCCACTGAGCCACCCAGGTGCCCCTAAGCAGTAGTTTCTTATGACACCATAACACAATTAACACCATAAACAAATACATAAATTGAACTTCATCATATTTAAAACTTTTCTGATTTAAAGAATACCATCAAGCAGAATGAAAAGACAACTCACAGATGGAGAATATATTTGCAAATCATATATCTGATAAGGGACTGGTATCCAAAATATATCAAGAACATTTACAACTCCGCAATAACAAGACAAATGACCTAATTAAAAAATGGGTGAAGAATTTTTTTGTTCTGTTTTTACTTAAAATTATTTCCAGTTTTACTGAGATCTAACTGATATATAACATTGTGGAAGTTTAAAGTACAATGTGTTGGCTTGATGCACTTATATATTGCAAAATGATAACCACAGTAGCGTTAGGTAACACCTCCATCACTTCACATAATGATTTCTTTTTTGTGAAAGCACTTAAGATCAGCTACACTTTCAAGTGTATAATACAGTATTGTTATCTATAATCAACATGTTGTATATTAGATCTCCAGAACTTATTCATCTTTAAAAAAATTTTTTTTAAGATTTTATTTATTTATTTGACAGAGAGAGACCACAAGTAGACAGAGAGGCAGGCAGAGAGAGAGAGAGAGAGAGGGAAGCAGGCTCCCTGCTGAGCAGAGAGCCCAATTCGGGGCTCGATCCCAGGACCCTGAGATCATGACCTGAGCCGAAGGCAGCGGCTTAACCCACTGAGCCACCCAGGCGCCCCTTATTCATCTTATAACTGGAAATCTCTACCTTTTCACTAGCATCTCTCCATTTCTTAGTTCCTGGTAACCACTATTTTACTCACTCTTTCTATTAGTTTGGCTATTTTTAGATTCCATAGATAAGGGATATCACATGGTATTTGCCTTTCTCTGTCTGACTTATTTCACTTAGCATAATATCCTCAGTGTCCATCCATGTTGTCACAAATGACAGGATTTCTTTCTTTCTCACGTTTGAATAATATTCCATTGTTTATATACCACCTCTTCTTATCCATTCATGTGTACATGGGCACTTAGGTTGTTTCAATGTCTTAGCTATTGTGAATAACGTTCTCCTCAAGATCCTGATCTCATTTCCTTCGAATTTATCTCCAGAAGTGGTATTCCTGAATCATATGGTAGTTCTATTTTTAATTTTCCATTGTTTTTTGAGATAGTGACATATAGCATTGTATTAGCTCAAAATGTACAACATAATGATTTGATATATGCATATATTGTGAAATGATTACTACAATATGTTCAGTTAACATCTGTCATCTCACATAGTAACAATTTTTTTTTTGTGATGAGAATTTTTAACATCCACTCCCTTATCAACCTGCAAGTATACAATTCAGTACTGTTAACTGTAGTCACCATGCTGTACATTTCATCCCTGGGACTTACGTATCTTATAACTGGAAATTTGTTCCTTTTGACCACCTTCACCCATTTTGCCCACTTTCCCACGCCCCACCTTTGGCAACTACCAATCTCTTTTTTCTCATTCCTCATTCTTCTGATTTGCCACCCACAAATGTGTTCATTTTTGTTTAGATTTCATATGTAAGTTAGATTGTATATTATTTCTTTTTCTCTGTCTTATTTCACTTAGCATAATGTCCTCAAGGTCTATCCATGTCACAAATGGCAGGATTTCCTCCTTTAATATATACAAATATGTATTTATAGAAATACATTTCCTTCCTATATCTATATATATAGATAAATATAAATAAATATAGATATAGATAATAAATATAAATGCATATAGATACAGATATACTTTTGACATCTTCTTTATCCATTCATCATTGATGGACACATGTAGTTTCCATGTCTTAGCTATTGTAAATAGTGCTTCAGTGAACATGGGGAGGTACAGATATCTTTTTTTAAAAAAATATTTATTTATTGAGAGAGAGCAGGGGGAGGGGGAGGGGGAGAAGGAGACAGAGAATCTCAGACTCCCCACTTAGCATGGGGCCTAATGCGGGGCTTGATCCCATGACCTTGAGATCATGACCTGGGCAGAAATCAAGAGTCAGACACTTAACTGACTGAGCCACCCCAGTGTTCCCAGGTATCTTTTTGAAATAGTGATTTTATTTCCTTCAGGTATATATCCAGAAGTGGAATTGCTAAATAAAATGATAGTTCCATTTTTTTAATTTTTGAGGAATCTCTGCACTGTTTTTCATAGTGACTACACTAATTTACATTCCCACCAACAACACACAAGTGTGCCTTTTCCTCCACATTCTTTTTAACACTTTTTCTTGTCCTTTGGGTGATAGCCAATACAAAAGGTGTGAAGTGATATCTTGTGGTTTTGATTTGCATTTCCCTGATGATCAGTTATTTGAGCATCTTTTCATATACCTGTTAGCCATTTGGATGTCTTCTTTAGAAAAATGGCTATTCAGATTCTTTGCCTAGTTTTTTGATCAAAATGTTTATGTTTTTTGCTAGTGAATTGTAGGATTCCTTATGTGTTTTGAATATCAGCTCCTTATTAGATATATGATTTGCAAATATTTTCTCTCATTCCATAGGTTGCCTTTTCATTTTGTTGATTGTTTCTTTTGCTGTGCAAGGCTATTTAATTTGATGTAGTCTTACTTGTTGATTTTTGCTTTTGTCACTTGCATTTTTGGTGTCATACTAAAAAAATCATTGCTAAGACCATTATCAAGGGAGCTTTTCCTGTCCTTTTTTATTCTAGGAATTTAACAGTTTCAGGTCTTATGTTTAAATCTTAACTCTTAACTCCATTTTGTTTATCTTTTGAGTGGTGCAAGATAGGGATCCAGCTTCATTTTTCAACATGTGAATATCTAGTAATCCCAGCATCATTTACTGAAAAGAGTATCATTTCTCCATTGAGTATTCTTTGCTCCCTTGTCACATATTAGTTGACCATATATGTGAGGGTTTATTTTTGGACTCTTGATTCTGTTTTATTGGTCTATGTGTCTGTTGTTTTGCCAGTACCATACTCTTTTGATTGCTATAGCTTTGCAGTATAATTTGAAATAAGGGAATATGATGCCTCCAGCTCTGTTCTTCTTTCTCAGGATTGCTTTGGCTATCTGTGATTTTTTTGTGGTTCCATGCAGATTTTCTAATTGGTTTGTTTGTTTTTATTTCTGTGAAAAAATGTCATTAGAATTTGATAGGGATTTGGTTTTTCCATGTATACTGAGTACTTTGCAAAGACTATGTCATAGAACTTTTAATCTGCCTGTACATGCCTACAAAGCTTAACCTTACACACCTCAAAATTTAAGAAGCTCATCTGATATTCTAAATGGTTGGGAACCAAGTGAATATACAGATAACCACTATATCCAATCTGGACCTTAATTTTACTCTATTTATCCCTATTTTAGAAATTTGGAAAGTGGGACTTAGTGAAGGTTTTTTCTAATTATCCCAAAAGAGAAACCCAGGTCTTATGAATTTTATTCCTATACTTGTTCTGTTATACAATACTCTTGTTCACCTCTTAATGAATGGGTTGGTTTTGAATTCCAGGGACATACTTGGATATTTATTTTCTATGAAGAACTACATCTGTCTTGGGAGCAGATATAGTGTGTGGACCCTCCCTAAGCCAACTCTGAATTCTCCAGTCATGTAAGCCAAAGTTCTTAGCCACCTTTAGTAAAATGTTTACTACATTTTAATATATGTTGTATTTTACACAAAAATATGGTAGAGGAGATGGCAAAATAGTCTTATAAAGCAAGTGGTTTCTATGAAACATAAATCCAGTTAAATGACCCCTAGATAAATGGGGTTATAAATATATATCAGTGGTTAGAATTTTCATGTGATTAGGTTAACACAAGCTAAACTTGGGTATTATTCTATGGCTTTGCAGTTTAATATTTAATAATTTGTATTTAAAACCAGCTAAAACCAGCAAGTCCCAGATTCTCTCCAAACTTTGATCACTTTGAAGAGAATACAGTCACTCTGCTTCACTTGCTGATCTTAATGATCTATTTGCCCCTTTGATGTTTGATTTATACTTTTTATTCAACTACTTCATGTTTTTGAGCTAAAGGTAAAGTTTTACTATTTTTGTTATAGACATGTAGAAAAGCTCACATAATTCTTAGTAGTTGAAATGGCACCCTGAGCTTGAAAAACAGAAAACTAATAGGTGTACACTTTAGTCTAAAACTCCATGCTCTCCAAAAAGAAAGGCAAGCTGAGCTCTACTCATTTTGTTTTGTTGAAAATGATCTTTAAGCCCATTTTTTTGTGGTTTAATTAGAACTACACTTTATTCCTGGAAGTATGTGAAATAAGTTGTCTTCAAAAATAAAAACAAAACAGAACATTCTGGGTGTCTTAAATGGATGTTCCACGAGGGCAGGGCAATGGGTACCTTAATCTCATTTATTTGCAGTGGCTGACCTGCAGAAATTATTCAGGACTTATTTGCTAAGTGAACAAATGTTCAAGTGAACAAACGCTTCGTGATATTATATAGACCAAGTCTGAGAATGGGAATTGGACACTGAGTATAGGGGGAATGTGAATCATTAAAAAAGTCATTTTGACTAATTCTAAGAGATACCATGTAATTAGGCAAGTCTGAAGATTTTACTTGATTTTAGCCATGCAATTATTTCTGAACTTCTGCTTAATGCCTGCAGTGTACAAATGGCATGAGTTAATTTCTTTCTGTCACAAGATTTCTCAGTATGGTTCGTAGCTGTACCAGTCATTTTTTCTATAATACTTTCTAGAGTATCACATTATCTTTTGACAGACTGGTAATTAACCTACGTCTTCATTAGATAAAGAAGAAGATATATGGGTTTTAAGCATTCTTAATAATGAGATGATGTATTTCTAATCAAATTGGGATCTAATATATTAGTGATGAGTATTATAGAGCTTATTAATTTCATTTACATTCATTTATCTAACAAACATTATTCATAGTTCCAGGAACCTTATTATAGGCCAAATAGTGTCTACTGAGGTATTCTAGTGACCCTTTGAAACATTGCAATTTCTTGATCTATTGGAAATAATGTTGAATTCGGATTAAAAGAACTGTGTCTATGCTTGCTATTAGCCTGTTAGGACAGGCATTTAGAATTTTTCAACATCTATCTTTGTTAGATAATAAGTTAGTTATTGACAGATAGCTTTTAGTTGATGAATACCTTCTCTCTGATATATTTAATAAATTGCATTAGAAAGGATGAACTATGTTATTCTGAGGAAACAAACTCCATAGTTTAAAGTAATGTGGTAGATTATATTATTGTTTCCAATTATTTACTTTCCTTCTTATCACAATGTCATGCAGCCCTGTTGGTTCCCATGTGACATGCAGTGCCTCCTTGTGGGATAATGTACACCCCTACTTTTTTTGACATGAGACTAGGCCATTTGTCCTGCTTTTGCCAATGACATGTGAATGAGTATGATGTATATACCACATTCAGACAGACAGTTTAGTAGCCATTGTAGGATTCTACTTCTACTCTCATTCTTTTTTCCACAGCATTAGTTCAAGACATGGGTGCTTTCTAGGTTTGCCTACTGGGTTGGGGAATACACATAGAACAGAGATTCAGAGCTGTGGCTGATCCCTGGCCATGATGTAATCTGAGAGAGAGATAAGCATTTGTTATTGTAAACCACTACTGTGTGGGGGTTGTTTGTTCCTACAACCTTATCTAACAAGAGCTGACTAATACAAACAGAAGTTATTTCTCCCTTATTCTACACATCCATTGTACATGCTTTAGGTAGGGTTTTTCATTATCCTCCCTCAGAGACCCGGTCTCACAGATGTTTCACCACCAGAAGCATTGCCAGTCGATGTGGCAGAGGGGAAGCAGCATGATAAATCATGATTCAGTAGTTGAAGTCTTCTTCTTGGAAGGGACTTATATCAAATTTGTTCACATTTCAATGACTAAAGCAAGTCACATGGCTTAGCTTAATTCTAATAAAGCTTCAGTAACTGATGACTAAGGAAAGCATTCAAAATGTTCCATGCATTCATGGCTCTTTAGGGCATCTTGTCTTAGCAGGAGGAAACCCTCAGGGGCCCTCAAGACCTAGCAGACACTGTAGTGTGAGTGCTCACCTGGCCTTTTAAAGTGATCCAAGACAGATGCTCCCCGTGCACACGAATAAATTGGATTCCCCAACATCTTCTTGTTCCATTTACCTAGATCCTTTGATTTCATTTATTTTCTTATTTTTCATCCCCAACACCTGTTTCTGAGTCATGACTCTGAGGCTGGGCTTACCACCACAGGTCCAAGCTTGTTCTGTTCAGGCTCCTTCCCCTCAATGTCTGAGAACCTCATCTGGAAGCTCTACCTGCAGTTTCTCTCTGAAGGCATAGCTTCTTTCTTCATTCAAACTGGCCTTTGTAATTCATGAGTTTTTGTAATGCTCAATGTCACATGGTTTACAAGAAAAATTCCCTGGGTCTCTCTAGTTATTTTAGTTGATCCAGTAGATTTGCTAAAATCTAAATAAAATAAAATAAGTAAAATAAAGGGGCTTTATTCTCATAGAGAATAGTGAGTGATATTAATTGAAAGGCTTATATTTATGTTCAAAAATTTAAGTGTTTCTCGTTTCTAAGAAGAGAAAATTTCCCTAATTTTACATGGTAGTAATTGATGGAATGTGCATTCAAAAGGAGTTCTGTATTATTGTAAATTCCCTGATCTTTCTGCTACATTGTTTTCATAAAACATATTTATTTAAGAAACAAATTCTAACATACAATAAATGTTAAAAAGGAAAAAAAGGAAGGCTCTGAATACCTTAAAATCTTGTATCAGAGAGCTAAAACTGGTACTAAAGTCTTAAAATTAAATTCTGCTTTTAATGTTCCAGGAAGGAGCCTTTGGCATTACATCATTATTCTTTCCAAATTTAACTAATTTAAAGGTGTCATGAATAAAATATTCATTAAAACTACAGTAGCCATTTATCTATGACCTTTAACAAAGCTGCTATTAACTTTCAATTGACTCACAGTTGTAGATTGAACCTTACCTAATAAAGTATCCATTCTATTCTAAACCTTCCTGGTAGAGTTTTGATTTACATCCAAAAACTGTCTATAAATACTCCACCTTAGCCAGCTGCATGCCTCCTACTTCTTATTTCTTAAATCACAGTAATGCTTCAAGCCAATATTATTCCTAGTATTTCAGTAAAGAACATCTCTATTAAGTACATCTGAAGCCCTCTACTTTAATTACTGATTCCTTTAATCTAGATTTCCTTATAGGGAATAGCAATGCCAAATGGTTTTTAAAGGATTCAAAATGTTCCCAGGTGAACTAATTATGCTTTTTTATTTCCATAACGATTATAGTAGAACCTTCTGAGGAATATTTCTGATAGATCTGTATCCCCTTGCCTCTCCCCCAAAACTCATTCCTGAGATTTTACCCACACAAAATACGCATTTATTCTTACTGTAAGGTTAAATACTCATCATCTATGTGAATCTAATCTGCCTAAATTTCCAAAGTCTAATTGATTTGAAATTATATTTTAGTGCATAATAGTTAAACCTGAAGAAAAGCCAACAAAATAAATCTATGGTAACAAAGGTAGAATTTCAAATCGCTTTTGCTGTAGAGATTTCCCTCTTGCCAACATCTCTACCCTATTTCACTCTGTATCCAGAAAGAGACTGATCTGTATGGACTATAAACAGTGGCTTCCTGTGCTCTGGACATCTGGTTGGGTTTGGTCAGTAGGAGCCTGGAAAGAGAAAAAGGGACTGAGGTCAGAGTATTTTGGGTATTTTTTTCTCTGTAGGGAAAACCCTCTCCTTACAGAGTATCTTTGGGTTTATTGTGACCCTTCAGCTAAGATCATTGTTCCTCTCAAGGTGGCCTTCTCTGTATGCTTATCATCTGGTTCTGGTAATGGTTTCTTTGTTTCTTCACATCTAGGAGTTACAATTATTTTACTGCTACTAATCACAGGTCACTGCACTATCCCATCTGGTTCACCTGGACCCAAAAGCAGTGCCTTTATAAATAACCGGTCCTTGATTTATTATAATTTAAGTACACCATTTATTTCCTACTGGGAACTTGACCATTACATATACTTCTGAAGCCTAGGGGAAAAAAATTTTTTTTAACTATATATAATTGTACTTTTCTGGAACTTAGGAACTATGATTTGGTCACTATGCACAGTACTAAATTTGCTCCAGATTTAAGAACATCAAGCAGTTTCAAAGTGCTCCTTTGGTCAATTCTATACTTCCAAATTCATATTTCTTATGTTACCATGATGCCTTATTCCTGAAATATACTTACATATTTCAGAAATAACATCTTTTTATTTAAACACATTTAAAACTCTCAATTTTATTCAACATCTTTTATAGCTAGTCTTTATTTTGGGCATTCCTGAAAAAAATTAAATAAGGTGTTTTATTCATTTAATTTTATTTTTAAACTAACATTACTTTTTTTTTTTTAAAAGATTTTATTTATTTATTTGACACAGACAGAGATCACAAGTAGGCAGAGAGGCAGGCAGAGAGAGGAGGTGAAGCAGGCTCCCTGCTGAGCAGAGAGCCCAATGCGGGGCTCGATCCCAGGAACTTGAGATCATGACCTGAGCCGAAGGCAGAGGCTTAACCCACTGAGCCACCCAGGCCCCCTAACATTACTTTTTTTAAAAAGATTTTATTTATTTATTTGACAGGCAGAGATCACAAGTAGACAGAGAGGCAGGCAGAGAGAGAGGTAGAAGCAGGCTCCCCGCTGAGCAGAGAGCCTGATGCAGGGCTCCATTCCAGGAACCTGGGATCATGACCTAAGCCAAAGACAGAGGCTTTAACCCACTGAGCCATCCAGACACCCCTTAAACTAACATTACTTTTTAATAAATTGCAAATATTCATTAGTTATAGTACGACACAGGAATTAAACATAAAATGGGAACCCCCATCGTAGCCTCTGAGTTGTCATAATATGAATTTTCTGCTGATTCAAGAATTACTGTAGGTTCCCCAAGGGCTCTGTTTTGTTGTGTTGTTTTGCTTTCAAGTTTTTATTTAAATTCCAGTTAGTTAACATACAGTGAATTTTAGTTTCATTGTAGAATTTAGTGATTCTCTCTTTATGCTCTTTCTGTCACCACAAGTGAAAGTCTCTGTTTTTAAAGTAAGCACATGATGATGACTCTGGGGACTTCTGCTTCAGAAACACTCATGCTTGTGGTGGACAATGCTCCTGTTGAAAAGAGTTAAAGAAGTTAGATGAAATATGGCAACTGTCTACTTGGAAATGGTGAGGAGCAGTTCAGGTTAAGATGCTGGAGAAGAGGAATCATAGAGAGAAATGTTGGAAGCGAGGAGATAAACAATTAGCACAGTGTTTCAGCCAGAAACAGACTCACACAAATATACCATTCACTTTATGATAGACGTTCTACGGCTGAGGAGTAGGGAAAAGAATAACCTTCTAAATAGATGGTTCCAGATAAATTTGATAATTATTTGAGAAAAAATTAACCTTGACCCATACTTCACACCATAAACAAATATTTATTCTGATTGACTCACCAGTTTAAATGTGAAAGATAAATCAATAAACCTTCTAAAATAAAAACTAGTAGAGCATCTTCATGACCTCAGGTTATACAAGGTTTTGTGAAATGGGATGAAAAAATACTATCTGTAGAAAAATTAATTGTACTACATTAACCTTCTGTTTATTAAGTGGTATCATTGAAATAGTGGAAATAGATGTCATACAGATAGAATAAAGGACTGGTATTTAGAAAAAAATAACATGAACAAATCCATTAAAAAAAAATTACCCAATAGAAAAATGGTCAAAAGACTTCAACAGACAATTTGCAAAGAAATATATCTACATAGCCAATAAACATATAAATAATGGATCATTCTCATTAATCATCAGGAAAGTGAAAATTTAAATGGCAAAAAATACCACTACCTCCAAAACAACATCCAAATGAAAGGATTAAGAATAGCAAATATTGGTTGAAGTGTAGAGCAACTGGAATTTTCTTACAATGCTCATGGTGTATAAACATTAAAAACAGTCTTGAGATCTGTTTGGCAGTATATACCAAAGTTGATCGTGTGCACACTTTGACATGTCAATTCTACTTCTGCATATATGCCCAAAGGAAATATGTATATTTGTTTGTCATAAGACATTTAAAGAATGTTCACAGAAGTATTATTCACAATAGTTAATTACGGAAAGTGACCCAAAGGTCAATCAACAGTAGAATGGACTAAACACATTTCATGTATTCTTACAGCGGATTATTCTAAAGTACTGAGAATGCAGGATATATTGCTACACAAATAACATGAGTTGAATGCTATCAGCTAGGACAGTGATTGCAGGAGTACTGACAGAGCATAAAGTAGTAGATACTGGTAGTATTCTTTTTTCTTTTTTTTTTTTTCAATTTAAAGCTGGTCACAATAGGTATATGGTTACTGAGCCAAAAGCTTTACCTAAAAAGAAAAAAGGTGGTGTATTATGCTGAGCAAAATAAGTCAATCAGAGAAAGACAATTATATGGTTTCACTCATATGGGGAATATAAGAAAAGTGAAGAGGATCATAGGGGAAGGGAGGGAAAACTGAATGGGAAGAAATCTGAGTGAGAGACAAACCATGAGAGACTCTAACTATAGGAAACAAACTAAAGGGTTGCTGGAGGGAAGGTGGGTGGGGGGATGGGGTAACTGGGTGAATAACATTAAGGAGGGTGCATGATGTGATGAGCACTGGGTGTTATAGGCAATTGATGGATTATTGAACACTACATTTGAAACTAATGGACTCTATGTTGGCTAATTGAATTTAAATTTTAAAAAGAAAAGAAAAACATGGTATCCCTTTTTCCAGGAAAATGCCAGCAATCTGACTCCTCTGTTTAGTAGAAAAACAAAAACAAAACAAATAGTGCACTATATATATTCCAAGGTTCCAGTCATCTTGCGTAGGCTAGATATATTTAGGAGTTATCAACAGCTTCTGGTAATTAAAAGACCAGGACTTTAGTAGAATCTTTAAATCAAACACCATTGATACTTGAGATAGCAGTGTCAAGAGGAAGAATTTCTTTAGTTCTTTGGATTGGTTTCTCCAATCTCTAGAGGCTTTGGAATTTTTCAGAACACAGTTATTTTTTTATTTTTTCCACCTTTTCTCCCTTTCTTTTTACCTGAAGGAGCCGTTCAGGGAGAAGAACATGAGAACCTTGGAGGTTACTTCAGAAGATAGTCTCCTTTTATTTTCCCTTCACCTCTAATCTACATCTCATGAAAGTTTGAGTGTTTCCTTTGGGAGTTTTGGGACAAAATGTAGCATTGACATACTTTAAAATTTCATCAGGAGTAAATATACATTTAAAACAATTATTTTTTAATCCAAAGTTTAGCACCCGACTAAGACCCGCTAACAATAACAGATGATAACAGATGAACTGTTATCAATACCTTGAAAAAGGAAGTGTGAGCATTTCTCAGCCATCCTTGGCCAAAGATTTCATGGAGTTGAGCCCCTGCTGCTAAAGTTCCATTTTCAGGCAACTCTGCCCAAGGTCATATAATCTCAAACTGCCTCCTTTGTGAATAATTGGAAGATGGAGAAATTCTGATTCTCAATTCTCAATTCTCAATTCTCAATTCAGCTGGAGAACTTTCAGTAACAACTGCAAAAAGGGTCTTTTATGTTTCCACTTGTTCTCTACCATAGTCTGCTTTTAATGCAGTAGGCAGAGACATTTTACTGCCATGCATACAACTCTCCAGTAGTTTCCTATCTAATTTATAATCTCAATACGTTCCATGACTATAAAACCCTAGTGCTCTAAGCAGTGGTATGTAGGCAAATATTTAACAATCAGATCTCTTGGGGGAAGGGGATCTTGGCTATGCAGCATTTGCTGATTTCCATGTAAATGTTGTCCCCATGCTGGATTTTAAGGTGCCAATGGTTCAACGTGGGGTCACAAAATTCCTGAAATTTTTATAAAAAGCTTGTATAACTGGTTTCAACACACCACCAGATCAAGGCTATCTCTCTGACCTCGTTTCCTTCCATTTCCCTCTTTTTCACCCAACTCCAGGCTTCTAGCTATTCTCCTGTTACTCTCTAGTCCTTACCCTACTTTTTTCTTCTTATAATTTTTCACTCTATGATGCTAGAATGTCAGGCTTGTGGAAGCAGGGATTATATCCCCCAAACCTAAAGAGTACTAAACTCCTAAAAGATGTTTAATCAATGCTGACTGAATAAAGGAACAAGTGTCATATTCATTAACATCCCTTTATCCACATTTAGAAAAGTATTTAGTTGTCATATTGAAAGGCAAATAATTATAGTAATTATAAGAATCATAGAGTAGGTTTGCATAGCCATGATTATCAAAGTCAAGTTGGACAGATACTAGATGCATATGTCTGTTATTAAGCTCAATATATCCGTAGGTTCTCAGAAAATTGCTTTACTGGAAATACTTGGTGCTATCAGAGTAGCCAGTAGGATGTCACCATCATTTAGCAGTGGGAAAAAACTGGGGGGGGAGGGCAAAAATTTCAAGCGTATTAAGATTCTCAGAAGCAGGGGCACCTGGGTGGCTCGGTGGATTAAGCCGCTGCCTTCAGCTCAGGTCATGATCTCAGGGTCCTGGGATTGAGTCCCGCATCGGGCTCCCTGCTCAGCAGGGTGCCTGCTTCCCTCTCTTTCTCTCTCTGCCTGCCTCTCCGTCTACTTGTGATCTCTCTCTGTCAAATAAATAAATAGAATCTTAAAAAAAAAAGATTCTCAGAAGCAGAATTACAAAAAGTAATACAGAATTACAAAAAGTAATAGGCTTAAGGAATACTATCTGGAGCTGTGGGCCAACAATGTGTTTTCACATATGGTCAGCAAGGAAGAGACACTGTGTCACGTGTTACACTTTCCAGTCACATGTCACTGGGAAAGAAAACTCCAGTACAATATTAATGAATAAGGGAGATTAATTTTTGCCAAGGTTTTGCAGCATACCACCCACATTATAATCCTAAAGAATGGACAGCTGTGAAATACTTCCGACTCCTAACTGAGCCTAAGCTGTTAAAAACTAATCAGAGATATATGAATGAGGAGAAGAGGTAATCAGGGGTTAACCAAAATAAAGGAGAAGATTTTTTGACTTTGGCGTGAGGTAGGTTATCCTCTTACCCAGCAAATTCCTGATTTCATGCCGTTAGTTTGGCTATGAGCATTGCTGAAACATTGACAAGGAAAAAAAGGCTGACCGTACAGTTATGAGTTGCCCATGGAGATGTTCATCTGCGGTTAGAATGCCCCTCAGTGATGTATTTGTTCTATTACTATCAAAGTGTATTTGATCAAGGCAGGGAGGAAGGGCACATGTGTCTCCTCTCAGAGGGCATATATTAGAGAAATAAGGAGAGAGAGAGAGAAATTCTGTCCTGGTATGTTTACAAGCAAACTTATTTATGGAATATGGAATATTTATGGAATATGAAGTTAACCCTTCAGAAATAATGCAATCTCTTTAAGGGATGCAGATATTCCATTTTTAGCTTCAGCTGTGTGGGAAATGCTCAGTGGCTTAGAACAAAAATTCTCTTTATCCCTCCATCACTTAGGATATGAGAGCCATTAAAAATTAGTTCCAGAAGCTGGCAAAAATGATGCAAAATAGATACGAATTAAGAAAAATAATATTCTCAGAGCACCTCTCTTCATACCTGCAGGTGGATAGATGATCAAACAGCACCTCCATACCCATCTCTTAGTGGTATATCCAGACTATAAGTGAGGTTTATCTTTTCTTCACCGGATCCCCAGTGCTGAGCCTTGAAAGTGAGCAATGTATGCTTGTGTGCAAAATGGGAGGTTCTCACTTCATTCCCAAATGCTTATAAAAAGCTAAAATGGATTCCTGTCTCACGTTGAGATCTTTTATCCATTTTGAGTTTATCTTTGTGTACGGTGTAAGAGAATGGTCGAGTTTCATTCTTCTACATATAGCTGTCCAGTTTTCCCAGCACCATTTATTGAAGAGACTGTGTTTTTTCCACTGTATATTTTTTCCTGTTTTGTCAAAGATTAATTGACCATACACATGTGTTGGAGAGTCTATGGAGAAAGGGGAACCCTCTTACGCTGTTGGTGTGAATGCAAGTTGGTGCAGCCACTTTGGAGAACACTGTGGATATTCCTCAAGAAATTAAAAATAGAGCTTCCCTATGACCCTGCCATTGCACTACTGTGTATTTACCCCAAAGATACAGATGTAGTGAAAAGAAGGGCCATCTGTACCCCAATGTTTATAGCAGCAATGGCCACGGTCACCAAACTGTGGAAAGAACCAAGATGCCCTTCAACGGACAAATGGATAAGGAAGATGTGGTCCATATACACTATGGAGTATTATGCCTCCATCAGAAAGGATGAATACCCAACTTTTGTAGCAACATGGACAGGACTGGAAGAGATTATGCTGAGTGAAATAAGTCAAGCAGAGAAAGTCAATTATCATATGGTTTCACTTATTTGTGGAGCATAACAAATAGCATGGAGGACAAGGGGAGATAGAGAGGAGAAGGGAGTTGAGGGAAATTGGAAGGGGAGGTGAACCATGAGAGACTATCGACTCTGAAAAACAATCTGAGGGTTTTGAAGGGGCGGGGGGTGAAAGGTTGGGGGATCCAGGTGGTGGGTATTGGAGAGGGCACGGATTGCATGGAGCACTGGGTGTGGTGCAAAAATAATGAATACTGTTATGCTGAAAAAATAAAAAATTAAAAAATAAATAAATAAACAAACAACAACAACAACAAAAAGCTAAAATGGAGAAATTGATCTAATCTGAGCAAATATATTCTCATTCTTAGGAGCTCCCTGCTTTCCAATTTTCCTGCCTTCTGTTGAGGTCCCTGGAAGGCAATAAGACATAGATAAACTGCTAGTGTTACACCACCCTACCATTAAGAAAGGGGAGGGCGATATCTTATATGTCCTCAGCCTAGAGAAAACTAGTATCTTCCATCCTTCTTTCCTCTCCTGCTCTTATTCCCTATTTTCCTATAGTCTCAATTGCTGACCAGCCAATAGTGTACACAAAGTGAGCGTTTCTCTTTTTTGTCTCTTTGTTCTGTGCATTACAACCTGGAGAGTCAGGGATTAGTGTCTATGTTGTGTGCAATTTGAAAACAGGTTCTCAGGAGTGTATCAGTTTTTATAATTTCTATGTTACAGTTTCATATGTAGCTTCTTGCAGTAGATATCTGGCTTTTAATACCATGTGGGCTTGGCTATATCCAATCTGATTAAATCCTGGAAGGAGGTCTGCATCCTGTCCGATTTCCATCTCATACTGAACAAACAGTTTAAGAGAGAAATACATAGGTAGAAAGATGCTCAATGGGCCAGAAATAATCCCATTTAATCATTCTTTTGATTCCCCACACATTGTCTTCTTCCCCAAGAAGCCCTGGTACTGAGCTGGTTGGAACCACCAGGACCACACTGATCAGCATTGCTTTATGGCTCCTCCAGCAGTTCCTGTGGGACATTTCTCAGTCCTCCCTCACTCCTCTAGAAAGGGAAAACATGCCTTACCTGTTTCCCATGGTTTATTTTTCCAGCCTGCTTGACTTCAGAACCACTTACTTTCCTTTGCCTCTGATTACCTTGGTGGCTGATTTCTAAAGCAAATGGCACCCAGAGGAATGCATTCCCTTTTTAGCCCATCGGATTGGAGTCAGAATCAACAGTCTGCTCAGTTGTTCGTTATGTTCGTTAGCCTCGCACCTTAGTCCATGTAGTAGCCATATGGCCTCCGTGATATTATACTGCATCTCATTTACTGGTAAACCATATTTTCCTCATCTCAGTCTCCTCTGGGACCTCTCCAGAGTCCCTGTTTTCCCTCAAGAGGACATGAAACTCTCATTTGTATAAAACAAAAGTAACAGATATGTCTTAATCTTAATTAATGACCACTTCCTGGCTCAAATGATCAGTTCTGTCCACTTCTAGATTTGCTTTGATGACTCCTAATCCCCAATTTAAAAACGGAGGGCTGGAACTGTTAGTACTTTAAATGTATCCCAATAGACAATATTTCAATGTTAGAAAAGTTAAATACTATTAAAATATAATAGTGCTGGTAATGTTATAATGAAACGGATAAATTTATTCTCTGCTGGTGACAGTGGAAATGAATACAAATTATGTCAAAGATATTTGTGATGTATTTCATAACTTGTAAACATTTAATTTTTCATTGCAAGATTAGGCATTCATCTATCCTAATGAGATCATTAGACTTGCTTGTCTGATTTATGGAAAATTCTATTGACAGTTTTGTTTAAAATCTCAAAAAGCTGGAAACAAATAAAACAAATAAATAAAAGCTAAAAAAAACTGGAAACAAAAAGCTGGAAACAAGATATAAAAGCTAGAAAACTTTATCATAATGGTATTATAGAACCAATTAAATGTACTTACAAAAATATTGTCTTATAAACAATATAAGGGGGCATCTGGGTGGCTCAGTTGGTTAAATATCTGCCTTTGGCTCAGGTCATGATCTCAGGGTCCTGGGATCAAGCCCCTGCTTGAGCGTTGGGCTCCCTACTCAGCAGGGAGCCTGCTTCTCCCTCTCCTCCCTGCTCCTGCTCTTTCTCTCACTGTCTCTGTCGCTATTTCTATCTCTCTCTCAAATAAAAAGATCTTTGAAAAAAAACAATGTAAGTATGAATTAGTGTAAATGGGTGACCTACATGCAGTTAAGGCCACTGTATCCCTCAAAAATCCAGTTAATGGGGCGCCTGGGTGGCTCGGTGGGTTAAGCCTCTGCCTTCGGCTCAGGTCATGATCCCAGGGTCCTGGGATCGAGCCCTGCGTCGGGTTCTCTGCTTGGCAGGGAACCTGCTTCCCCCTCTCTCTCTGCCTGCCTTTCTGCCTGCTTGTGATCTCTCTCTCCCTCTGTCAAATAAATAAATAAAATTAAAAAAAAAAATCCAGTTAAACTTGACATAAGCCTTCTGTCCATGTCTCTGTGAGAGTCCAGAAGCCTTCCGCTTGCTTTCTGTGAGATTGTACACCTTACTTCCTCGTATTGTCTTCCACTGAACCCCCCTTTTGTCCTGAACCTCTTGGACTTAAATTGCATTACTTTCATTGACTTCCACAAGACACTCATTCACCGCAAGTATTTATGTTTTCTGAATCTGTGTTGAAGACAGGTGGGCCAGGAGCCCTGGGGAGGAGAAATTACAGGGAGGGTTACATATTGTAACAAGAAGTTGTGTTGTCTCCTGGATCCACCTTTACTTTCTCTTCCTTTCATTTCTCCCACAACCACTGGCTGGTGGGGGAGGGGGGAGAGGGCAAAAGAGAGGAAAATCCTTCCTTAGTCCCATGCAGTGTTAAACCAGCCATACCCAAGCCTTTTTACCCCAGCTGGGTATGAGAAGGGCTTTCTTCTCTGTAGATAGTCTGTTCCTGCAAACTTTTTTGGTCTAATTTTTCTCCATTGAATTTCTAATAGATTGGTCCCTAATAGGTAGTTACTAATAGGTTGATTAATTCGAAGCAATAGACAAAGTTATTGATATTTAACTCTCTAGCTGTTTACTCCTCCTTTTCTGAGACTTCCTGTGCTCTCACTTATAAGCACTTTTGTAGTTGATCTAACCTGCTGGGCAAAGGCTCCTTTCCTTTCCTGTTGTTTCATTTGTATTCACTCTCTCTAGAAAGATATATCCATATAAAATAAGACTGTTCTTTGATTAAGGGTATAAAGATTGTTGTAAACCCATGTTAGAGACTCCCCAAAATTTTAAAATTCCATTTGAAGGAAAAACTAAGTTATATATACATAATCTGAAGACTGTAAGGAAACACATCAAGAGAGTAACAGTGGCTATAGCTGATTAATATGATCATTAGTGATTTTTGTTTTATTTCTTATATTTTTCAAACATATATATGTGTGGTATATATACATATATATATGTATATATACCACACTTTCAATTAAAGAGAATAAAACTATTAACTACATAAAATGAAGGATATTTTGTCATAGATTACACACATAGTGTTAGACCATTGATGGATTCATATTCTGACAGTTATTTAGAGTGATTGTGTATTCTGCTTTAAATTCAGAAGTATGCTTACTCAGAAATAAGTATTTATTCTCTTGAAACTTAAGAACTTCCAATAAACAAGACATAAAAAACTCAAGTTCCAAACCTTGGCATGTTCCAAGATGGAATGCAAAGAGCAAAGTAAGTTCCAAGGTAATTTTCACATTCTCAAGTAAATGTATTATTTTCTTGATCTCTTCGTTATGAAATCTTTCTGTAGCTGAATATCTCATGGAATTATGCTAAGCTCTCAGCTGCTCTGCTCTTGTTGCATAATGTTTGCAAGTCTTTTCTAAGCCAAACCACCTATATTATGCTGTATCACTACACATTAGGTGTCATTAAATATCTATTCCATTTATCACAGATTTCGACATGTCTGCCATAAATCGAAGACCTGGTTTAAAATTGCTCAATATGGGGTTGTCACTTAGTATTAGACCAGGGAAAAGGCGATATGCTGGCATGTAAAGACCTTAAGAAACAATTTTCATCTGTAGTTAAGAAAACAAAAATTGGCTTTCATGTTGTGAATTTTAATGAAAAGAAGAAAAAAGAAATTATGTGGACCTTGTTTTGAAAAGGCATTTATGGAACTAGGGAGTTCATTCCCACTTTTTCCTCCATGCTGTCATTTGTCATCTCTCGATATCAATCTAAGAAGAATTTTGCAAGGGGTATAAGTGGCAAATAAATCAGGTGTGAAAACCCCGTATAACTTCTTACACAAGATACTTGCAGGAAGTAAGGAGGTCATATGATAAAAGAAAAGAATTAGATGCATCTTGTTTAAATTCTGCATGCCCTTGTTCTGTAACAATGGTCATAAATGGTTAAAAAGGTTTGTGTAAATTTTTCTGCAAGATTATCAGATCGATAACTAGAGGAATATTATGAATACCTGAATTGTAATTATTAATCTTTTTTCTCTTTGATTATCCCCACCCTAATTTCTGTCAGTTCTTCTTCAATTATATATTCCAAAAAAAAAAAAAGAATGTTTCATGTGACCTCTATACATTAAGCTAGGAGTTTAAATTCAAGTAGGAGCACTACACAAAACACTTCCCTCACTCTATTTCACTTAAGAAAATCTTGTTATATTTTAGTACCTAAATCAGGCCCCATTATTTACAGGATATCATCCCCATCGTCAGATGATGTTCTGATTTCTATCACCAAACCTATTACCCTGTGTGTCCACATACAAACATGTATGCATACATATATGTATATATATTTATGTGTACATATACATACACACAGACTGTCGTGTGTGTAAGTGTTTTTGATTTAAAAACATGTTTAGTCTTTTTGATGGTAGGGATTATACCATACATCTTTGGTATTTCTGTAGTACCCTTTAAAACTGGAAATGGTATGGACAATACCTAACCACTGATTCAGCATGGGCCTGGACCTGTCAGACAGAGTCTTGCTACTAGTACTCAGTATCCATGCTATGTGAACAAATTAAATATCAGCTTTGCTCTAAGATACTTATATGTGTGTAGTGGGTTAAGCCTCTGCCTTCGGCTCAGGTCATGATCTCAGGGTCCTGGGATCAAGCCCCGCATCGGGCTCTCTGCTCAGCAGGGAGCCTGCTTCCCCCCTCTCTTTTTGCCTGCTTCTCTGCCTACTTGTGATCTCTCTCTCTCTCTGTCAAATAAATAAATAAAATCTTTAAAAAAAAATAAAACAAGGAATAAAGTAAAAGTACTTTTCATGAATATGTGCTATTGGACCATAATTTAATAGACTTTTATGCCTAATAAAGTTTCCAAGACATGGACCATATGGTTACTTGCTAACGTAGAAGGCATGGTCAAGTTCCCTGAGAGGTAAACGATTTCCATACAACTGTTTGAAAGCTGAACTGGCATCTCTGGTATTAGCATAAATTGCAAGCAGTCAATATGTATCTGAATTATCAACAATAGCAACAAAAGGGAAATATTTATTCTATGTCTACTTTGTGCTTGGGACAGAGCAGGAAGGATATGTGATGTGTACTCTGTGATCCACCATGTTGTGGAAATTCTTACAGGTCATATGATACAGTTTGAGGCAAGCAGTCCAAAAGAAAGCCTTGAGCTGAGGGATCCTATATTTCGACAATAAATACCTCATGAGCAATTATATTAGCAAACCAAGTCATAGTACAAATTGCTTTGGTAACTCGCTTCTCGTTCTTTCTCACACAAAAGTACAAAAGTTAAACTTGTGCTGTTGGTTCTCTCTCGGTTCTCTCTCTCTTTAACTCTGCAGCAGTGACAATTTATGGATTCAATAATTTCTCACATTCTACTCGAGAAATGTTTCTTTATCCAAAGGTTAACTCCTTCAGGAGTACAAACCTCTAAATTTTCTCTGTTGCTGTATTAGTCGGTACAACTAGATTCACTAGACACATAAATCTATCAATTTTCTAGTCTATAACAGTGTAATCCCTGAAATCTCATAGATATAAATGGAATTGCTAATTTTCAATAAATCTACAGAAATAGGTAATAGTGTCACGGGCCCCCAGTTGCAATCATTTTAGCTATAATAAATGATACCATGGGGACTCACTTTGGGTCATAAAATTTACTGATCAGGATACAGATTTTTAACCCCTAAAGTATTTTATAACTTTTCCCTTTTTTGCTACTTTAACATATGAATTCTAGGAATGATTTCTCATTGAAAACCGATTGTAGATAGAGAAGAAAAAAATGAATTAGGAGTCTTTCCAAGTTAGTACTTGCTTTTGAAAGGCTACAACACTTAAGTAATATTCAAGTTATTTTCAATTTGCACATTAGTACAAATATTGGTTACTTGACATTTAAACATTTGGAGAAGAAGGAAATTACATCTCTTTTTAAAAATTTAATTTAATTTTTTCAGTGTTCCAAGATTCACTGTTTATGCACCACACCCAGTGCTCCATGCCCTCCTTAATACCTACCACCAGCCTCACCCATCCCCCACTCTCTCCTGTCCAAAACCCTCAGTTTGTTTCTCAGAGTCCACAGTGTCTGATGATTTGTCTCCCCCTTCATTTTCCCCCGACTCACTTCTCCTCTCCTTCACCCAATGTTCTCTGTGTTATTCCTTACGCTCCACAAGCAGGAAAAAATATACAGTGGAAAAAAGACAGTCTCTTCAATAAATGGTGCTGGGGGAACCAGGTGGTGGGTATTAGAGAGGGCACGGATTGCATGGAGCACTGGGTGTGGTGCAAAAACAATGACTACTGTTACACTAAAAATGAATTAAAATAATAATACTAATAAATAAATAAATAAATAAATAAATAAATGGTGCTGGGAAAATTGGAAATTACTATTTCTATTTTCATTTTTTATAAAAAATGCACATTTTATAACAGAAATGTACTTTTCTAATGAATGATAAACATACGCTTTTAAACATTCTCTGAATATACAACTAAAGATCTTAATTTATTTAAATAATTACAAAATATTTCTGTATTGTTCTTTAAAAACAGAGTAATATACTTTCTTTGATATTTTTATTCTCTCTTTGTGAGAGTTTTATCAATATGTTTAAAATACTGGGGTGCCTGAGTGGCTCAGTGGGTTAAGCCTCTGCCTTTGGCTGAGGTCATGATCTCAGGGTCCTGGGATTGCTCAGCGGGGAGCCTGCTTTCCCCTCCCTCTCCACCTGCCTCTCTGCCTACTTGTGATCTCTGTCTGTCAAATAAATAAATAAAATCTTTAAAAAAATATGTTTAAAATACTTATCACTTGTCCCTGATAACTATCATTCACCCATATATTAAGATGAATTGAAGATATTGCTTTGGATGTATCTCAAAGGATTTTTTCCAGCTCTGAAGTTGTATATAGAATGACCTCTGAAAAAATATGACTATAATCACCTTTTAAAGAAACTTAAGGAATTGGTTAAAAAATGAAATTATCAAGAGTACTATAATGTAACATTTCAATAAAATAATTTTGAAAGATATGAGTTGAAATTCATTCTGAATGAATGCTTACCCTGCAGTATTGAAATCTTTAAAGTCTCTGAGTTTCACAGGATGAATTTTGGGATTTCCTGGGCTAAGCTCAAAGTGGGTATGTGACAGAAGGGATGAATTAGCTGAGTTCTTTGCTATATTTTTATAATCAAAGCCAGAATGAATAAAGCTGTTGAAATGTTAAATCAGTATTCCTTCATTTATCTACTCTTATCAGAAATGCACACACAAATCAGGTACTGGTCAGCAAAATACATTCCTTTTTCTTTTGTGAACAGCTATGGTAATATTCAGACCGCCTCTCTATTTTTATAATGTACATTTTCCTCCTTTCTATGTGGCCAAGTTGAGTTGGTAATAGATGCTATGTAAGGCATATGAAAGAAGTGCAGTATACAGTTACTTGGAAATAGGTCTTACATGACTGGTTCTAGTAGAAATAAATAGTATGAAAGAGAGCTCTGTGACAGTTGGGATTCACAAAGAGAAATCCTTAAAAAAGTAAACATTTATTATTTTTCAAAAAAAAGGTTCTAGTAATCTTGACAAGAAGATTGGTTTCACTGGTCAGGTCAGTACCCTTATGAAAATTAAATGCTCTGTTATACAACAGAATCTATGCTGAAACTACGAGATGGAACACAACATGTTGAGAAATACGTGAATATCCTCTTATCCTCTCCATAAATATTTATTAAGAGCACACATGATTTTGAGAAATATATTCTGAACAACAACTCATATATGTCATATTCAAGACATTGAAGAGGGGTATATGCCTTCCTCTGATTAACTCATTGAAAACAGGATTGAAATTTCTAGGGTGAAGATCATTACCACCACCTCTGACTTTGCCACTAATGAAGGGGGGACAAGAGCTATTAGAACTTGGCAGACTGAGTAGTATCATACTGACCTTTGGAGAAATAAAATATTATTCACTAGTTCTGGTACTGACACTATATTTGGATACAGGAATGTCTTTTTCACTTAGCAGAGCCATGTGTGTGAATATCGCTGCCTGAACCTTTCATGTGTATGAATTATTCATTTGTTTATTGTTATCCAGTCATTTATCTATTTATGTCTTCCCATAACCTTATTTCGCAAGACATTTGAACAGCATATAGGCAATATGGTTTGAATTCTGTCTTGGAACTTGGCAAAATGATTCCACTATGGCCTGCTTTTAAAAAGATCCCTTAGACGATGTCGTGTAAAGGCGAGCGGTTTTAGCCGTGCAGATGTTTTATTGCAGTGATGTCAAATGCCTACTAGGAAGCTAAAACAGCTGGATGCTTGAATTCAAATTTTCTCTTTTCAGCAGATTTTTGTTGTTTGGACAGACATTGTGTCAATGAAAAGCCTTCGGCTTTTTGTTTAATCTCCTGGAATATCTGAATGCAGATATGTGAGGCCAAATTGACAGGCATCTGATTTAAATCAGTGTTCCTGTCCTGACCCCTTTTAAAAATGATAAAACTCTTCCTCCCAAATCATAGGAAATGTATTCAATTGGATGAACCAACATAAAGAGAATTTATTCTAAAGGACCTAATTCTCAGGACTTAATTTTCAGGTTTCTCTTTTCCAGACAGGTTATTTTCTTTGAATTATCATTTTAATTCATGGATTAGTGACAAAAAGACTATAGTATATGAAAAGATAGTCTAGTAATTATAGGCTTCCCTACAGACTGAAGCATTGTATCACATTGTACACATAAAAACAGGAAAATGTTTGAGATATTATTATTTTATATTGAGAAACAATTTAATTATTTAGAAAGTGGTTTTATTTTTTCATATGCAGCCAATCATATTCTATTATTAAAAACAGTTGCCATGGTTTCCAGTTTGGAAAATTATATTTATGGTATTATGGCAACATTGTGGAGGTTTTGCTTTCACATTAAAAAGAAAAAAAGATCAAATAAAATTAGTTTCCCAATAAATTAAATTGTGCCACACAAATGTATTTATAATTAGAGCTTATTAGAAATATCCTATATCAATCTAGTTTGCATTTTGAAAATTCTCAAGTTAGAAAAATATCAGCCCCTTTTATTTCATCTTTTCTCAAATGAGGTCTGCTTCATTTTTTACATTTAAATGTTTAGGGATAATCTGAAAACATCCATGTGGGATTGTGATATAAGATCTGCAGGGACAGAGGGGGCTTGGCTATGCTCTGTTTAAAATAAAGGGAGGAGGGGCACCTGGGTGGCTCAGTTGGTTGGGTGGCTGCCTTTGGCTTTGGTCATGATCCCAGAGTCCTGGGATCAAGCCCCATATTCGGCTCTTTGCTCAGCAGGGAGCCTGCTTCTCCCTCTCCCTCTCCCTGCTACCCTGCCTGCTTGTGCTCTCTCTCTGTGTGTCAAATAAATAAATAAAATTTATTTTTTTAAAAAAGGGAGGAAAGTATGCAAACCAGAAGTGTACCCTAGAATGAAATACCTGATTAATAAATTGGGGTATTTTAATTTTCTTCAGCATTTGCTTTCTATGCCATCAGGCCTTATTGCTTTCCTATACACCTTCCTTTGCACCCTTCTTTCTAGCAAATGTAGAGTAATGTAGAGTAATAGTATACCATTGCATTCTATTTAAATGACTACCTAGTTCACGTTTGATCCTCGGAACAACCCTATGAGGCACGTTTTATGGATCCATTTCAGGATCTAGGATCTTCCCTTCTAAGGGAAACTGAAGCAATTCGCCCACATCAGGGCTGGTGGTGGTGGAGTCATGACTGGATTTCAACACTGCAGGCTCCATTTCTAGTGTCCTGACCATTTTGCCATATGCTTGTTCTTCCACAATATGCTCTTGTTCAGCAATACTGGGCGTACATTGTATGGACAACTAGTTTAAAAATGATTTTAATCTTTTATCTAACCAGCTTTTGAATCTTCTGTTCTTTTCCTTATATTTTAAAAACATGTGCTTTTTAATCAGGAAATTCCTGATGCTTAGGGCTGACCATGGCTGACACTGAGGACAGACCCAAGAGTGAATGACAGTCCCAAATATGGCAGAGGCACTCAAAGCCAGAAAAGAAATAAAGAAGGCTGTCAATTTTTTCGTTGTACTATGCTTCTGAAGGCGGGGTTATTAAAAACTAAAACTAGGGGTGTCTCAGTGGCTCAGTTGGTTAAATGTCTGCTTTCAGCTCAGGTCATGATTATGGGGTCCCAGGACCGAGCCTCACGTTGGGTTTCCTGCTCAGTGGGGAGTCTGCTTCTCCTCTCCCTCTACCCTTCCCCCACACGTGCTTGCTTTCTCTCACTCTCTCTGCCTCTCTCTCAAATAAATAAAATCTCAAAAAGTTAAAAAAAAACTAAATAAAAACTAAAGCAAAACTACAGGATTGATTTTTCAAAATAGGTAGCTGAAATACAGAGCAAAATGTTACATATTTTCTATCTTGAGTCTCACCATTGCTCCAGAAAGCAGGCAGGGAAATCACCTTTTTACATATCTTAGTCACTATGCCAAGTATTTAACAACTTTTAGCTTGTTCATTCAGTCTACAGAAAGATATATAAAATTGACATTATTATCCCCACTTTACTGATAAAAAGAGATCAAGAGGCTCAGAGAGGTTAGTGTTGTTTTTGGAAATTAATAACAGATAAGACTTTATAAGCATTGACTGTGAATCATGTATCATACTAATAGGGATTAACTCATTTATTCTTTATCACAACTTTAAAAATGAAGTAGTATTAATTTCTCCATTTTTAGATTAAAAAAAAAAATCCAAAGTTTAGGGCTGTTAAGTATCTTCCCAAGCTGAAATGGGAGAGATTGATTTTGTCAATTCAATCATATTGTCTTTCAAGGAAAACAAAAAAATAAATAGGTAGGACTGCGTAAAACCATTTACCTGCATGGGGAACGTCAGAGGAAGAGTAACCAGCTGCTTGGTGGAACCAGGACTCCTAGAGAATGGAATTGTCTGGAGCCCTCATGGCACCTTCTCTTTCTAGAGATGTAGGTAGTACTGAGCAACTTGATTCCACAGGATGTCTTACCAGGCTCAAAACATCTTCACTTTATGAATTACCTCCATGTTCACTCTAAGATTTGTGGTAAATTCTGGAAGGAATTTCCCAGCCTGTTGCAATAGCTCTTAGCCTACGTCACTAAGCTTCTTGACTGCTTTTCTAGCACCTCAGGTAAAGAGTTAGCAGAGAGAGTGAAAGGCTTAGATGGGGTGATGTACTACTTAAAAAATGCATTTTAGAAGAGTAGTTGCTAGAAAAAGACTTAACATCTTTTGAATTTCCTATAATTTTAAATTATTGTTTGGAATTTTAATGATTCATAAATTACAAATATATCCAAATTTACCCTGCATCTGAATATCTAAAAAAAAAAAGAAAGAAAAATCAAGTAAATTGGAAATATCGCCAGATTTCTCCTCAAGGTCAAATACACATATTTAAACACACCCCCCCACACATATATATTATATATATATATATATATTATATATATTACATATGATTTATGTGTATATATAATTTTAAAATATCTAAATATTTCCTAGCATATGAACATACTGATTGGCAAGCAAGCTATGGGTTTTCATAAAAAATGAGAGTATAATATTTGAAATGCAAATATAGTATTTTGCCATGTCTAAAAGGACAACCTAGACAATTATTCCCTGAGTAACTGAATGAATTACATTAAAATATTAAAATATGAAAAAACACAATGAAGACAA
Organism: Enhydra lutris kenyoni; assembly: GCF_002288905.1. Lineage (NCBI taxonomy): Eukaryota > Metazoa > Chordata > Mammalia > Carnivora > Mustelidae > Enhydra > Enhydra lutris. Next base: position 9,334,913 of record NW_019154102.1, on the reverse strand, counting down.
AATAGATATAAGAAAAACTCAATAATCCAGCAACATTTTGAAAAATCCATTTCAACACTGAGCAAGAGAAATAATACCAATATCGTCTTTAAAATTTATTACGCTCTCCATAGAAGTATATTTTCTAGCTATACCAACCCTATTTGCATGGCAAGGTGAAGAGAACAAAATACAATTAGAGCCTGAAATCTGTGTAGTTAAATGGAATAAAAAAGATGAATACAGTTGTAAGTTTTCAAAGATGTGTTTTAATGAGAGCACCAAAAACCACAAGGATGTAATTGAGCTCAACCATGGGAATGTGCAAGTTTCTGTTACATTTATGGATCCTCAATTTAACAAAACATAAAAGTATTTTCCCTGCAATGATTATGTTTCTTGAGTATCCTTTGGGTTAGCTTTTTTGCAATATTTCAACTTGCTTTGGCTTCTTTCAAAAGGTAATCATTCATAGCTCAGGTGTATTAGGTCCCATGTCATAAGCCAAGTGCTGTCTCAAGAGGTGGGTGTGAAATATGGTCTTGCAGAATGATCCTGCAATTAAGACTCTCTTCTCATTTAAAAACATTGACGATACCAGTCTTCTGAACAGCAAAGTGATATGATTTATAGAATGCTTGGAAACATGTTTGGTGCCCATTTTCAAAGTTTACCTTTTATATACACCTTGATGAATTTAGGATGTGAATTTTCATCAAATTCATAATTTTGCATTTAAGGGCAAACAAAGTCAAAGAGTTTGGTAACCAAATGGAAACCCCGAAATCTCAGAAAATAATTTAAATCCCTTGTGTCATGGTGGGGGTTGAATTTTAGGATAAAGTAGTTGAATTTAATATTAAAAACATAATTTTTAGTGCCTACCTCTTATCGTTCAGGCGGAGATTGCTTAAGTACTGCTATTGGGAGAAAAGATTTTAAGCAAATGCACAAGAGCATTTCATCCCTGAAATAAAGATACAGTTATTCAAAGTCATCAGAGGAAAATGCTTTTTTCAATCTTTCACCTTCACTGTATGCTGTTTCTACATTTGAAATATTTTACACATTGAGTTTCACTTCTTCAACTGTTGTTATGGCTCCTTGATCCTTTTCTCAGCGTGGAACCTGACTCAATCTCAGAGATAATATCTTTCAGATGGAAATATTCCTCTCACTGATATCAAATAAATTTCCAGTGTGAAATTGACACCCCAAGTTTTATTTAAAGAAGGAAGAAACTGCACTAACATATCCAAAAAGAATTGGCACAGGTATGTGACTTTATAATAAGAGGAAAGTCAATGAATGAGAAGTCTCCTTTTGTTCATTTGCAAGCAAGGCATTATTTTCATTGGAGGAAGCATGTTAAAGATTGGGAAGAAGAAAATATGCCTTTGTCAACTATGAATTTTAGCTGCTATTTTTTTTTTTTTTCTTCTGCAAGCCCCCTGTAGGGCAGGAGTAACCTCAAAGCTCTCTGGAGAGATGAGGTATGAACAAATTGTACATTGAGATAAATTTGAATATAGAACATTTACAAAAATAAAGTGAATTGAACACCTTAAAAATTTTCAGTGTAATGCTTAATGGTACATTCGAGGAAAAGACTGCTTGCAAATGTGGCATGAAGTAAACAGATCATCACTTAGAAACATAACACTCACTAACCCTAGAGACACAATTGAAGTTCATCCCAAGTACAGGGCCTGGGAGTTTGGCCAAGAAAATTATCTCATGGGGTCTAGGGCTTGATTTGTATTTCACATAATATGAAGTGACATTCATTACCTTGTAATCGATATGCAGATAAGAAGAAATTATTTATGGCACAATTAACTGGGAAGGAAAGAGTACCATATATGTACATATGGGAAAACTGAGGGTTTTTGACAGGACCATAAACCATAAAGAGACTTTGACAGTGATCAGACTTCTGAGATAAGCTGCTGCCGTGGAAATTCATCCAGCTTTATGCACTCTAATATATTTGTAATCATCTTTTAGTGTCATGCTTCAAGTCTAAAATGGATGTTTAGGAAATTTCCCTCCCCTACCAAAAATATTTAAAGTTGTTTTGATTTTTTGAAACACTAGAAAAGTATTTCCAAAATGATCTCCTTAGAATAAAACTTCTATGAGATGTTAATAATCAGTTTGGGAGATGCTGGGCTGAAAAGGAAATAGGATTCTTCAGTCTTTAATATTCTAGTATATATTGTGACTCTCCAAGAAGAGGATAAGTTATACACTCTTTAGTATTTCTTATCTTATTTAATTGTGGAATTACAAAACCATCTTCTTTGGCATACCTCTTTGAGAAATAACCTGAAAAAAAAAAAAAGAAAAAAAGAAAACTGGAATGACTTTTTTTAGAACTTCACCAATATACTCTGCAATGGGTCTGCCTCCTGCAACAACCAAGTGCTTTCCATAAGAGTCCTTCTTTAATTTATTTCATTTTGCTTAGCAAGAAGGGGAGTCCTTCATCCTTGGCCAGGGTCCTTTCAAGGGCGGGATCTCCTGTTCAGTAGGGTAGCTGGTTTGATGAGCTTCTTCCCCACTGAGTCAATTGACACCAGCTCTGCCTTACCCTGAAGATCTCACTAAGCTCAGTTACCCAGTAAGCATCAGAGCACCAGGGTCTGCTTCAGACTTACAGGTCTCCCAGCTCTGGTTTTGCCCACATAACCGATAACTGGAAATTCAGAGTCATCTGTTCTGAGGCACGAACTGCAAAGATAAAAATACTTCTAGATTGAAGGATCACTGTTAAAAACTGTTGACAACATCTCATTAACTCTTGACATGCTCCTTTTTAGTGTGTCTTTACCCATGTAGATTTCCCCACCTGGGAGGCCAATCTTTTCCACATTTGTTTTCCAAACACCTTTTCTATTTTTAATAGCAGTAATAGAAATGCCTGGAAGATATGAAATGTTTGTTATATATATTAAGAATTGTGCAAAACACTGTAAGGAAGTATCTTTTTTTTTATTAATTTCTAAAAGTATAGTAAAACTTTATTTTGAGATGTTTAAAAAAAATTTAAAAGCACAACCACCAGCAAATCCATTACCCTGGATTTATAGATCTTAAAAATGACATCAGTTTTCTTTCATTTTTTAAAGAAAAGAAATAAAATATTTTAGCTAAATATGAAGTATTTTTTTATCCTCCTTCTTATATCTTATTCACCTCCCCCATTCCTAGAGGCAAAAACTATCATGAATTTATTGTATCTCCTTACATTTATATTTATAGATTCTTATGCATGAATATGATTTCAGGGAAAATATATGGTATTATTTCATGTGATTTTCATAAAAACCCATACAAATCATACCGTATTGTATATACATCATTTTGACATGAGCTGTTTTCTCTCACTGTTGTTTATAACCGCTTAATCATAACAACACAGTTCAGTGATTCTTAACCTTTGTTGCACCACAGGCCCTTTTGGTAGCCTGTTGAAGACTCCTTTTCAGACTAAATTAAAAAAAAAAAATTTTCCTTAATGAAATATATAGGATTACAAGGAACTCAGTTATATGAAACTATAGCTAGCAAAATATAAAAAAAAAACCCAAATTGTAATAAAGTAACACGTCTTTCTTTATTAATACATTAAATAGCAAGATCTAATGGATATTCTATACTACTATAATTTGGAGGAAGTGGTGAGTATAAACTATTTCTAGATTGCTGCAACAACTATAATTTTACATAAAAAAATTCATGAACTCTAAGCTTGACAGTCTCAGGTATAACTCATGCCACACTGGTTTGTAGCCTGCATTTGTTATAGAAGAAAATGCTAAACTTTCAGTTAAAGCTCATTGATAATAAAAATGTAATTTTATTTCCATTCAGGCTCTTAGGCCTCCTGAGTTATTTATATATTCTTGATTCTGATTTTTTCATTTCTATTAATTGGTGAATCTTTTTGATTTAAAAAAAAAAACATTTTTAGAGTCAGGCTCAAGAAGTTAAAATGTTTAATTCAGTAAAATATATATATGTGTGTGTGTATATATATATATATATTACTTTGATGACTGCCTTTTGTGTCTTGTTTAAAGAATATTTTCTTATATTTTATTTCAGTAATTTAAGATAGTATTTTTTGCTCTACATTTCTTATATACTGGAAATTTTTAAGATGTATCTTGTAAGGAAGGGACTTAATTTTCTTTTCCACAGTGTCTTATTTAATCCTTACAATGAAGCTAACATTTTGGAAATATTATTATCTTCTTTCAAGGAGCAGATTAATCTTTCCAATGACATTGATGCTGAACAATGCTCCCTCTAGAAGGTATCTTCATTTTTCTGAATATTCCATTTGCATTCATTGTTATGGTTTTATATATGGTTTTATTCTTCTTATTTCTTGTGAGCTCATTGGTTGCTTCCAAAGATTGCAAGCATTTCGAAGACTGAGATAATGTGCTTTTTGTTTGTTTGCTTCTTAATTTTCAAAAGTGACTAGAAGAGTGGTGGGCCAAATGATTGAAATTAATATATTAAAATGTGTTTTGTTTCAAAATTCTTTCCAATTTTAATAGAAATTTAGGAAAAATTATATAGTTCAAGAAGAATTTATTTTTTGAAATAAAGGAAGGGTCCCCCCCTTTTTTTGTTTTAAAGATTTTATTTATTTGGGAGAGAGATAATGAGTGGGGGGAGGGGCAGAAGGAGAGGTAGAAGCAGACTACCTGCTGAGAAGGAAGCCCAACCTGGGGCTCAATCCTAGGACCCTGAGATCATGACCTGAGCCAAAGGCAGATACTTAATCAACTGAGCTACCCAGGCACCGCTGTTTTTTTCCTTTTCTAGTTAGTTTTTCAGCATATGTTGCATTCTCATTTTCTGTTTTCCTTCCTTCAACATTAAAATATCCTCTAAAATAATGACAGTCATTTCTACCAGCCACACCCAGATACCAGGTCTTTCTCTGGGCACAAGAAAATACAGTTTCTCTTCTATAGGGAAAGGGAAGGGGAAGGAGCCCTTTGGCTTCTGAAGTCCAGCCTGCCTCCTGCTGCTCCATATCTGGTTGCTCTTCATGAGGTGAGGAGATGCACAGAGTATCTGGCTGTGAGGACTCCTGGGGAGACAAGAGGTGTCCATTCTGGCGTGATCCTATCATGCCTTCCTCTTCTTTGACTCGGTTACAATTTTTTCTGCTATCTTAGGTTAAAACCTGGGAGTATGAGAAAATCAAGGGAAGTATTTCTACCAAGAAACAATACAGCAGACAACAGTTCCTCTTCTTTTCAGTTTCTGGAAATTCTATGCTATTATAACCCGAGAATGTTGTCACTAAGAAGAAAAAACAAAACAAACAAACAAAAAAACCACATTGGGTTTCTATTTTGCTTAGTTAAAAATCTATGATTTTTCTTCTTTCAAGCACGTTTTTTCACTTTTAATTTTGAATTAATATTAGATTTATAGAAAAGTTGCAAAAATAGTATAGAGAATTCCTGCATAAACTTTACCTGTTTTCCACTAATTTTAATATTTTCTATAACCATAGCACAATGATCAAACACAAGAAACTGTCATTGTAATGATACCATTAGCTTAAAAAAGACCCTATTCATATTTCACCAGTTTTTCCACTATATCTCTTTTCTATTTCAGGATACAATACAGGATCCTACATTACATTTATTTGTTGTGTCTCCTTAGTATCCTCCAATCTGTGACAGTTCATCTGTCTTTCTTTGTCTTTCATGACCTTGGCATTTTTGAAGAGTACTTGTTACTTATTTTGTAGACTATAACTCATGTTGGGTTGGTCTGATATTTTCTCATGATTAGACTGAGGCTGCATTTTTAGCAAGAATACCACAGAGGTGGCATGACCTTCTCAGTGCATCTTAACAAAGGGGTAAATGATGTCCATATGTCTTTTTACTGGGAATGTTAACCTTGAACACTTGGTTAAGGTGGTATCTGCTGGGTTTCTCCACTGTTACTATTTTTTCACTTGAAATTAATAAATATCTTAGGGGAGATACTTTGAGACTCTGCCAATATGCTATTTCTCCTCAGATTCTTACTAATTTCTGCAGCCATTCTTGGATGTTTTTTTCCTGAAACAATGTTATCGTGGTATTTTAATGGTGATTTTCTATGTCTCTTGTTTCTCTGAGTTTCATTTATTTGTATAAGTATAGACTTATTCATGACTTTAACATTTTTTCTATGGGTTATAATCCAATACCATCATTACTTTTTATGCTTCAAATTGTTCCAGATTTGGCCACTGAGAACTTTTTCAGGTTGGCTCCTGTCCGTTTTGGAAATGGCCCCATCTTTTTTGGAGCACCTCTTCAACTACTGTCCCCATCGAATGCTCCAGGCTCATCTTGTGTCTTCCCTGCTATAATCCTTGAATCAACCACTTCTCCAAGGATCACTGTCTCTTTATTTTTTTTTTAAAGATTTTATTTGTTTGAGAGAGAATGAATGAGAGAGAGAGAGAGAAAGCATGAGAGGGGAGAGGTCAGCGGGAGATGCAGACTCCCTGCTGAGCGGGAAGCCTGATGTGGGATTTAATCCCGGGACTCCAGGATTATGACCTGAGCAGAAGGCAGTCGCTTAACCAACTGAGCCACCCAGGCACCCTCACTGTCTTTTTATATTGGTGGATGATATTTAAACATAGTAACAGCTAAGCTTTTATATATATATATATATATATATATATATAGGTTGCTTCCTATCTTGATAAAGGAGACCATTCCATTTTTTTTTTTTTTTATTTTTTATAAACATATAATATATTTTTATCCCCAGGGGTACAGGTCTATGAATCGCCAGGTTTACACACTTCACAGCACTCACCATAGCACATACCCTCCCCAATGTCCATAATCCCACCCCCCCAACCCCCCTCCCCCCATCAACCCTCAGTTTGTTTTGTGAGTTAAGAGTCACTTATGGTTGGTCTCCCTCCCAATCCCATCTTGTTTCATTTACTCTTCTCCTACCCCCTTAACCCCCCATGTTGCATCTCCTCTCCCTCATATCAGGGAGATCATATGATAGTTGTCTTTCTCCGATTGACTTATTTCGCTAAGCATGATACCCTCTAGTTCCATCCACGTCGTCGCAAATGGCAAGATTTCATTTCTTTTGATGGCTGGATAGTATTCCACTGTGTGTATATATACCACATCTTCTTTATCCATTCGTCTGTTGATGGACATCTAGGTTCTGCTGGGTATTTACCCTAAAGATACAAACGTAGTGATCTGAAGGGCCACGTGCACCCGAATGTTTATAGCAGCAATGTCTACAATAGCCAAACTATGGGGACCATTACATTTTATAAATGACGAGATTGCAAAGAGTTTTGCAGACCGCACGGGGCTCTATTACAGCTGGGCCACTTGGTTTTTGTAGCACAACGTCAGCTAAACTGACGGGTATGGCTAGGTGCCAGTAAAACATTATTTTAAAAAAAATAGACAGTGGGCTGGGCTTGGGTCACAGGACTTATAGTTTGCCAACCCCTGCTCAAGAATGACGAGCCATGTAAAAACAATGCCAAACCTAGTATGTTTTCATTTTCGCTTATGAGGAAGATACTGGAGCATATATTACAAACTATAAGTTTTGTAAATGGAATTAGCTTTAATATTTTTACTTTTTAAAATTTTTGAGACATATTATTGTACTCAAAATAGGAAAAAATGATAATTGTTATTTCCCATTGGCTTGCAATAGTTGGACATGAGGATGGTGCAGCATTTATTTATTCTCAGAGGAATCAATCAATACGAATATAAAGTAATACATAGAATTTGAAAGATAACTGAGTACAAAATTAACAGTAGAGAAGGAGAAGGAAACATTGGTTCCTACCTTGTTCTAGAAAAGAAGTTGGCAGATCACAAATAGGCTTTACAGACCTTACAGTCTCTGCTGCAACTACTTGCAGGATAGAATCTTCTGGAAAGTTTATTGGAGGAAGTGAGGATTGAGATTGATGCCAAAGAATGGACAGGACTTGAATAGCTTACAAAAGGAGAATTAAAGTTGATATTCAAAGACAATTTGAACAAAAAAAAAATGAGAGAGAATTAGGATGAGAGTTTGCAGAGATAATGAGCAGCAAAAAAATAGTCATAACAATCTGTAAAAGGTCAAAGGAGCCAAACCTAAGTCTACTAGCATCTCTGTTCTTCACGCAGATGAATGCATGTGGCTATCTTTCAAATCAGATTGCATTATTAAAGTCAACTGAAACAAAGCTTTGTATGTTTAAATGGTCATACAGAATTTTTAAAAGATCTTTAAATGGATTAAAGATATTTTATATATGACATTATATTAGTTTCAGGTGTGCAACATAATGATTTTATATTTGCATGTTTGCAAAATGACCATAGCAATAAGTCCAGTTAACATCTGTCACCATACATAGTTATAAAAAAATTCTTGTGATGAAGACTTTTAAGATAATTTCTTAACAACCTGCATATATGCAATACAGTATTATTAACTATAGTCACCATGCTGTACATTACATACCCACTTATTTATTCTATAACTGGAAGTTTGTACCTTTTGACCCCTTCACCCATTTTGTCCACCCCACCCCTTATTCCCCACCCACCTCTGCAAAACCACTTATCTGTTTTCTGTATCTATGAACTTGTCTTTCTGTTTGTCTGTTTTGGCTTTGGTTTTAAAGATTTTATTTATTTATTAGAAATAGAGAGAAAGCACGAGTGTGGGGGCAGAGGGAGAGGGCAGATTCCTCACTGAACAGGGACCCTGATGTGGGGCTCTATCCCAGGACTCTAGGATCACTATCTGAGCCAAAAGCAGACATTTAACCAGCTGACCCACCCAGGCACCCCTTGTTTGTTTTAAGTTCCATATATAAATGAGATCTTTCTCTGTCTGCCCTACTTCAGTTAGCACAAAGTCCTTGAGGTTCATCCACGTTGTTGGGATGGCAAGAGTTCATTCTTTTGATGGCTGAATAGTATTCCGTTGTAGTTATATACCACATTTTCTTTAGCCACTTATGCACGGATGGACACTTAGATTGTTTCCATATCTTGGCTGTTGTAAATAATGCTGCAACAAACATGGGGGTGCATATGTCTTTTCAAATTAGTGTATTTGGTTTTTTGATTTTTTTTGTGTATTTGTTTTTTTTATTTTGTATATTAGTGTATTTGGTTTTTTGGTATTTGGTATTTGGAGTTTGGGGATCACATCATAGTTCTATTTTTAATTTTTTGAGTAATTTCCATATTATTTTTTGTAGTGACTGTGAACCAATGTACATTCCCAGCAATAGCCCACTAATGTTACCTTTTCTCTACTGTCTTATGAACACTTGTTATTTCTTGTCTTTTTTATGGTAGTAGCTCTAACATGTGTGAGGTGATATCTCCTTATGGTTTGATTTTCATCCCCTTGATGAGTAATGATATTGAGCATCTTTTCACATACCTGTTGGCCAGATGTATATCTTTTTAAAAAAGTCTATTCAGATCTTCTGCCCATTTTGTAATCAGATTTTTTTTTCTTTTTTTGCTATTGAATTGTATGATTTTTAAAAAACTTTTAATTAAGTAGGCTCCATGCCCAGCATGGAGCAAAACACAGGGCTAGAACTCATGACCCTGAAAGTAAGACCTGAACTGAGATCTAGAGTCAGATACTTAACTAATTGAGCCACCATATGGTGGCTCCTGTGCCCTGTATGAATTCTTTATCTATTTTTGATATTAACACCTTATCAGATACATGATTTGTAAATATTTTCTCCCATTCAGTAGGCCATCTTTTCATTTTATCAATAATTTCCTTTGTTGTGCAGAAGTTTTTTAGTTTGAGTAGCCCCATTTATTTATTTTTGTTTTTCTGGCCTTTGCTTTTGGATTCATATATAAAAAGTTATTGCCAAGAGTGATGTCTGGAAGCTTACCCTTTATTTTTTCTTCTAGGAGTTTCATGATGTCAGGTTTTACACTCAAGTCATATTAAAAGCATATTTAAATGGTCCTACAGAATTTTTAAAAGATCTTTAAATGGGTTAAATATTTTAAATATTATTATTTTGGGTTATTATTAATAAGAATTTTTTGCCATTATTTGCAAGCTTTTCAGTTTAATTTTGTAATAAGAAGATATGGTCAAGAAGACATAAAACACAAGATTATTTATAATTGTATTCAGTTTCTATGACAGACTTTTTGACTCTTAAGTGAGCCCATAATGAGCCAAAAAACTAATTCTTTTAAGTTTGACTCTAATTCCACTTTCCTGTGGAGTCAAGTATCTTCTGCCTCATTTGAACACGACCCTAATCCCATACACAGGTCATTTTATTGCCTTTGGCACCAGCAGTTTCTTTGCTGGCTCCTGAGTGAGATGATAGTTCAGATGGACAAAAGAAGTGTCAGAGAGTTTATTTTGAAAATATCTAAGGTTCTTTAGTTTTATTTTTTTTCCTAAGAATTAATTTATCATTAATGATTTTTAATGAAATCTGAGTCCATGAGGTAAAATCAAATTCTTCATGGAAAGTATACTGCAGAAATTTTTCTTATCCGATGGCTGCAAATATTCTCATTTAGAGGTCACTAAATCCATCATTAATTGTGTTATAAAGATTAATAAAAAATGACTGAAAAATTAAATTTAGCTTTACGTTCAGCTTTTTGTGTAAAAGCTGATAATTATTGAACTAGATATTTGATTCCAATATTTCTGATGATTAACATTGCTTTGATAGAAAATAATATACTATAATATTATAATCAAACATGCTGAAGCCAAGCCTTTCTCATACAGAATTCAGTGGGTGTAAACCTAATATTTTCCACATGAACTGCCACATGTCAAAGAAAGCTAATTTCAGCATACAACCTACTCACACTTGCATATCTATCTTGTGTATCTAAACTTCTTAAGGTCTGGTTGGTGTTCTCTCCTTTATTCTCATAATCTTTCTGCCCTTTTCATTATGGTCTGGGCACCTTTAGCCAACTTTGTTGCCTGCTTTCATATATACTGCTTCACATTCTGTGGTGGGCACTGCACACTACAGCTCCTTCAGGAAGCAGTTTCAAGCTTCCCAAATCATAAACACAGACTTCTCTTCATTTTTATTTTATTTGGAGCTCCTAGAGAGGGTGTATATATATATATATATATATATATATATCTGAGAACATTTATATAAACGTTCTCAGATCCCACAGACCACGCCCTATGGACTATCCCAAGAATGACTCCAGTCTTCCTTGAATATGGCAGGTAAAATCTTGCCTTGAATATGGCAGGTACATTCCCTTCTCCTGCTTGGCTTCAATCTTCTTGAAATGACCTTTTTTTTTTTTTTTTTTTTTTTTTTAATCAAGTCTGAAAGCCCTACCTTGCTTCAAGACTCAGGCTGAATACCGGACTCTCGCTGACATCTCTGTGGACTCTGGCTCCACCATAGGCTCTTAATGGCTTCTGTTTCCTGTGGATTCCTGCAAATCTTAAAAGAGCCTTCCCAAATACTGGTTGTCACTGTTATCTCCCTCTCTGCACATTCCCATCTCTCCCAGCACATTGAGAACCCCACCCAGAAAGGAAACATGTCCTGTGCCTCCCCACACGGTAAGCATAGCATAACAGTGTGTCCCTCCAAAGTAGACCTTCAGTATGTATTTGTAAGGAGATACAGTGGCGTTCATTAAGCCCTTACCTTCATCAAGGAAGGGTATTAAAGAAGCTTCTGTACTCCACCAAATTATCTGAAATAAGTTTAGTATTCCCAAAGAGTCAAATCTGTTGAAAACCAAATCACTTCAGAGCTCCAGATATCCATGTGAGGATTTATAAACAAACAAGTTCGATTGTAACAAACCAGTACTCCTTTTTTCTTTTTCTTCCTTTCCTTCCTTCCTTCCTTCCTTCCTTCCTTCCTTCCTTCCTTCCTTCCTTCCTTCTTTTCTTCTTTCTTTCTTTCTTTCTTTCTTTCTTTCTTTCTTTCTTTCTTTCTTTCTTTCTTTCTTTCTTCTTTCTCTTGCAATACAATATTCTATAATGTAGAAAGGATAGTCAAGGAGATGTTCTCCCCTCAGTCTAGGATGATTGCTGAGGGAGTGAGCATTAACTGAGAGGCCAGACTTCTGTAATTTTAAGTTTAGCAAAAAGCCACATAAACCAAAGTTCTATTATACCCCAAACTTTCAGAACCCTAACAAATTTCTATGTATGGAATATTTTGCAGAGTTCAGTAGAGATTTACCAAGTCCAATTGCATTAGTGTTTAATGTTTGGAGCCTGCAATGGTAAGTCCCATGCTCTTAAAAGAAAAAATGATATATGGCAATGTACAGTGTAACCATGCACAAACAGTCCCAGGAATTCAGTGCTGAGTTTCATCTTTGGAGCAAAGGTATTACATAACTAAAAGACATGTGGATTATATTATCACCTTTTAAAGGTGAAATATAGTCTTTGTGACTCTTTTCCAGATGTTTTAGCTCTTAGCATGATCTGGCAAGACTACCCATTGGTATCAGGCCAGCTTCTGTAAGATTGCTAAGCTAGGTTCAAATCTCTGAGTGCGGCAACAAACCAGGGTGGTTTCTATCAGAACCTTGTACACATGTGTGTCTGGAATTTACTTACGTCATATTAACTAATTTCGGACTTAAGCAATCTAGATAAATTATCATAAAGCCAAAAAGGACATTCCTTTCATCATGAAGTTATTTCTTTATGATGCAAAGATATTTCTATTATTAGCCCATTGATAAGTTCTTATTAGCAAACAGCTCACAAATACCAAAGGTCTTGGGCTTTATGCTTAAGACTTTCACTTGTCCATGTTTGTCACTAAAATTTTTAGACATTTGAGGAAAGAAAGGAGGCTCCATTTTGATGCATAAAATAAAAATAGACCAGAAAATAAGATATCTATATCAAGCTAATTAAATTTCTATTAAATACAATGTCAAATCCCCAGAAATCATTTTCTTAATCTTCTCCGAAAGAATAATTTTACTTGAAAAAAATCTCTCTGTATATACGTATATGTGCGTGTGTGTGTGTGTGTGTGTGTGTGTGTGTGTGTGTGTATCTCTTTTCACCTTCTCCATACCTATTAAATAAACTTGTCATTTTTACAGCCAATTCAGGAAAAGAGATCCTCACTCTTCTCTTTAGAGACCTACACATAACCCATCCGGTCTCTGGGGTCGACGCTGTCTCTTTCTGAAAGTCAGGTTGCACGATTTGAGGGTCACAGCTGTCATTATCATCCAGCTTGGCACATGCCTCTAGAGTTTTCCATTGAGCAAGGGTCTGAACGAGACACCCTGTGCTTCCTCATGCCAATTATAACTTCCATGCAGTTTTCTAAGAGGAAGAAGAAATGATCAACATCATTCCCAGCCTTGTAATGAGGAAGCAATTTTCCCTTATTGTAACTGGCTAAACATGTGCAGGCTGACCTCGAGCACCCCTCATCACCCTCTTCCTGTCCCTCTGGAAATCTTGGCCAAGACTCACTTTTCATTTCACATTTCCTGGATTCTCTCCTTGTTTCACTTACTTCTCTCAATCCTGCACTTATTCCATCTTTATCTTGCTGTGCTGAATGCCTTTTCTCCCTCTGTGCTCCCATTACCTCTCTTTCTCATGTGCTGCTCCTTAGGGCCCGGCTTCTGTCTCTCATTTCTTGCTTTCCTGTCACTGGACTTCCTTACCATGAATTTACTGTGTGGGCATTAAAGGAGAAGGATCCTTGAGCCATGAAAATGACCCATCAGATTTCACTCTCCCTTCCTTTTGTCACTTCTAAGACCTCTATGTGTATTATACCTCCTTTTTGTTCAAAGAATTTATATTGTGTGTGTGTTAACCAAAAACAGTGACATCTGTTGGCTGTGAGCAATCAAAGCATTAGTTACACTGATGAAAAAAACAGATATTTATAATCATTTTTGTACCTTTCTACTTCTAGGTAGAGGTAGTTCAGAGACATTACACAAATAAGTTAGTGTTCCCTAAATTAGAGTGTAAGGAAGCATCTCTGAGAATTTGATGATGAAATAAGAAAGACATTCTAGAAAAGTAATTTTGGACACTTATATATCTGTGGCTCTTCCTTCTTGATCTATAACCCCTTGGAATAGTCCCAACTTAATAAAAAAGCACTAGACTGAGAACTTTTCATGCTGATGAAAGTTTATGTTCTTAGGATTTTGATTTGGGCATTGGAAAGAGACTAATATCTATCTAAACTAATACTCTCTTCTTCTTCCCCCCCCTTAGGAATTTAACCACCAGTTTTTATTTAGCTAGTCTTATGTCAAGCTGGATAAAGACTACATTTCTCAGTCTCGTATAAAATTAGCCAGGTGCACCTTCTGCCAAATGATATGTAGGTAGAAATATTTTGTGTGGGCTTCTAAGAGATCATCTAAGACTTGGTACATGCACATTGACACTTCACTCTATTCTCTGACCTGGACCCTGAGCCAAAGGCTGCATCTCTAATAATCATATAGGATTGTGAGGTCAAGGACCATGTCCTAGGGCTGGTGAAATAGTGAACTGGAAAAAACCTGAATCTGGAAACTTCATGGAGTAGAAATATCACATCAGGCATGAAAAAGTTTTTATGTGAGAAATGAGAATAAACTCTATTGTTTAAATCATCACTGTTTTTATTCAGCTGTCACTGATAGCTACATAGCATTCTAAATGAGTCAGGAGACTTGGTGGTGAGTTGGATAGATGGGAGAGAAATATTAGGGGATTATGACTATACTCTTTGCTTACAGAAGGCATGGAATCAGAAATTATCTGGCTGGGTTTAGGTTATAGCCACATATTATTCAGACTTCCACAGGTGCCTATAGATCCCTAGGGACATAAAGTAATTCTCTGATAACCCAGCATTTCCATTAAAGGAAGTTTTTCTTAGAGTGGGACCTGACAGGGAAGCAAAAGTGTATGTTCATACATGTTGACTGTATATGTTATTTGTAACAGAAAACAATTTTAAGTAATTTATTTATCAGTAGAAAATATGTTAAGTAAAAGTGGCCTGGGTTTGTGGGAGCCCATAAGTTCCTGGTGCCATGGAAGGGCTAGGAGGGGGCCACAGCCGCCACCTGGGGTCTGGTGCCAACAGGCATCGGAATCGGAATAGGCTAGGGGCTTGTGTTCATAGAAGTCTGCCAGGAGTCACCTATAGCCACAGGAGCACCAGTCCTGGTGCTGGGGAGGGCCAGTGCTAGGTTCTGCAATGGTTGGGCACTCACTTTACTCACCTTGTGGGAAATCATAAGTGATTTTGGACATTATTCTAAGTTCAGTGATTTTCTAAAAACAAAAATAAGATCAGGTCACTCCCCTGCTTTAAAAAACGAACAGAAAAAAACAAAACAAAACTATTCTACATCTTGGAATTAACTGTTCTGCTTCTGCCACATGATCTTCCTTCTCTTCCTTGAACATCCCAAACTTTTTACTGCCTCAGAGCCTTTGCCCTTGATGCTCTCTTCTCCTGGACAGCATGTCAGTCTTATCTACATAGCTATATACCTATCATTCTGTCTTAGTCTGTTTGGGCTGCTACAATAAACTGTCATAAACTTATAAGCAACAGCACATTATTTCTCGTAGTTCAGGAGACTGGACGTCTGAGATCAAGGTGCCAGCATAGTGGGGTTCCGATGAGGGCCCTCTTCTGAGTTGCAGATAACTGACATTTTATATCATAAGGTGGAAAGAAGAAAGGAAGCAAGCTCTCTCTTGACTCTTACAGGCCACTAATCCCATTCACGACAGCTCCACCTTATTTAATCCTAATGAACTCCCAAATGCCTCCTGTCCTAATACCATCACAGAGAGGGGTAGGATTTTTATGAATTTGGGGCACGAGGCACACAAAACATTGTCTGCCATACATTCCATTTTCAATTCAAGTGCCACTTCCGAGAGGAACTCCAGACACCACAACACTCTCTCCTGTTGATCCACTTTCAGTCCTCATCACTTTGATTATAAGGGGAACTTGGCTTGTTCACTTATTTGATTGTAGTGTTCTGTCTCATGCAATTAGAATATAAGTTCTATGAAAGCAAGGATCTTACTTGTCTTATTCATTCTTGAAACATGACTAATTTAATAGCCCCTGGCAATTACTAGGAATTCTACACAGTTCTGGTAAATAAATGCATGGAAAATTCAAAATAATATCCTGAAGACTCTTGGGACACATCAATATGGTTTTGTGCCCCCTGAGAAGTGCCCCAGCATGCACACTCTGTATACTGTTTCTTACTTTCAACCCAAGATCATATTCTCATTCCTCTTGCCTATATCTCTCCAACTCCTCAAAACTTCTCCATCTTTTCTTGAGTGGTTAGATACCTGATCTGTGCTATTTTAACTACTTTTTTCACTATTCATTTACTGTAATTTTTTCACTACAGTATCAGTTTGCCCTGCACAATGTGAGCAGTTTACTCATTATGGAAAATTGATTCCATTTGGTCAAATTCTATATTAAATCTTTGCTTATTTAAAGACAATTTTCCCTTCTTTATCTCATACCCATTAACCAACCATATAACTCTTTTCTCCATATCTTGCTTATTAGTACATTCTTAGTACTGAACTTAACAGTTATCCCATCATTTGTGTCCACATGATCACTTCCTTTCTCTGAAAATCATTTTTTCCAAATATAATATTTCAGAAATCCAGTATGAATGTGTGTATACATTTCCTTATGTTTTATATCTATTTTTATAAATTCTGTCTTTATTTTACCAGTTCCTATCTCTTTAATAATACTTTCTTAGCATGATTTAAATAACAAAAACAGGGTTTATAAAATAACTGATAATTACAACTACATAAAATTTGTGAACGTTTTTGTGGAATGAAAAGTAACATAAAATGAAAAAATAACATACTTGGAAAGATTATTGCAAAAAATATGATGGAAAAATGTTAATTTTTTTAATTAGCTCAGACAAATTAACAATAAAGAACCAACAATCCAAAATAAAGGGAAGGACAAATGTTTTAAAGAGGAGTCCAACAGAAAAAAAAAGAAATATAAATCAATTATAAACTTAAGAATATATACAGTATTACTCATAATGTAAAAGACACTATTAAAAGAGTGGAATAGTATTTATTTTTCATGTATAAGATTGGAAAAATTGAACTAGAAATACGCAGCATTGGTGATGATGTAAAAAAATGGGCAATCTCTTACATGTTGGTTTGGGAAGATCATGGCACACATTTTGCAAGGCTATGGTATAGTATCTATCAAATTTACAATAAGTATCAAGTTTTATATATATATATATATATATATATATATATATATATATATACTCTATCAGTTTTTAGAAGTTTATCCTAAATGAAATATATATAATGTGTGAAAAGTTGTATTTATAATAATGATCATTACAGCATCAATTTTAGTAAGCATAAAATTGTTTTTCAGTAGGAGACCACAACTGGTTAAACCCATTATGCGGCTGGGTCTCTTAATATTCCCAGGCCTGGAACAGGGTACACGGAGGTCCAATACTATATAGCTAAATATAAGAGAGTTATAAATCAAATAAAATATATTTCATTTTCCTTCACTGACAAAGACACTTTCATAACTACTTGAGATAACAAGATAATAGCAAAGTAAAAATGACCTAATGTGGCATTCCAGCCTTTACACAATGGGATTCTACAAATCTGTTTAGAAGTATCTCCCACTACTCCTCACTCAAAACTAGCTCAATGTAGTATATTGTCCAGTCACAGAACTCATCTCCATTCTGGAATGTTTTGTGTTCTTTCTTCATGCATGCTGTAATTCTTCCAAGCTCAGCTTAAATGTCATCTTCTTTGTAATTACAAGGTCTGATTTCCAAATTGTTTTCTCCTCTGTGGTCCTTTAGCTTTTTGCTATAACATTTAAAAATAATCTGTTACAGATTATAGAAGATTGTGACATAATTTATTCTCCACCAATTCATGATCTACTTTAGTTCATGGAGTTTATCTTACTCATTTTGTACATTCTTGATGCACCTGTGTCTTATAACCAATAGAGAGAGAATAATATGATCAGACAGATTCAACAACTAAAAATTCATGCCCAAACTTGTTTTGTCTATACCCTCCCCATTTTCAACCACGCCTAATCTTATTCTCAAATTATTTTGTAGAAATACTTTGCTTTTACCTGTAAATATTTCTATGTGTATTTCTAAAATAAGGAGTCCTCTTTCAAAGCATCACCACAAAACCAGTGTCACAACAAACATTTACCAATTGTTCCTTAAAATATCAAGTTTCTAACTTGGTTTTCTAACTGAAAATTCCCTTGATTGCCTAATACTTTTTGTTTGAGTCAGGGTCCAGATAAAATGCACATATTAATATTGACTTATTTAGATCACTTGTAACCTACAAATTCATTCTCTCCCCCATTTCCTTTCTTCCAAGCAATTCTTCCCTGCAGCTGAAAGGCATGTATATTTCTGATGAGAGATCTGAGCAGTAGAGTACCATTCCCGCCTCCATCCCCTTATCCATGGTTTTGCTTTTCATAGTTTCGCTTATCATAGTCAGCCACAGTCTGGAAGATTCTCCTCCTGACATATCATCAGAAGGCCAATAGTAGCCCAAATACTACATCACAATTCCTATATCCTTCACCTCATTTCATCTCATTACTTGAGCATTTTATCATCTCACATTACCAGCATAAGTAGGGTGAGTATGATATAATAAGATATTTTGAGAGAGATAACACATTCACATAACTTTGACTACAGTATATTGTTATAACTATTCTATTATTGGTTATTGTTGTTAACCTCTTAGTGTGCTAAGTTTATAAGTTAAACTCTTTCATTGGTAGGTATGCATAGGAATGATCACGGTATATTTGGATTTGGTACTATCTGCAGTTTCAAGCATCCATTGGGGCCTTGGAACATACCCTCTGTGGATAAGAGGGGACTACTGTATACCTGATGGCTGCCACTTGATTTAATAGTTTTTTTTTAATTATTGCCTAGGTCCAATATTTCATTAGCAGTTACAAAATGGTGACTTTTTCTTATAACTTTTTCTTTACTTATTAGATAAAGTAATTTTTTAGGGTGACTCCATCCCTTGGAAATTATTTGGATATTGAAAAGTACACATTATATAGGAAAGATAGACTATATGATTGATATATTCCCTTTATTTACCAATTAAAAGAATAATTTGTTTCCTTTAAATAGTCAAAGGAGATTACAAAGGAGATTACAAAGGAGATTTTAAATGAATGAATGGTTTTTAAACATATTTGATGTATTTCAAAATGTTGCAGTTATTGTTTTTATTTGTATTTAAATTATTTTAACTTTGTCCAGTAGAAACCTGGCCAAATTGTCTCCTGTGTCCATTTAACATGACACTAATAATCCTTGTTAGCTTTCATACTGTTTATGACAAAATTCTATAGATTTTTCTTACAAATTTCTGGTGCCAGCCAGATCTAACCATACAGAAGGCCCTTATTTCCTATTGTGGGATATAGTATTTAGAAACTACAATTTGAACACTAGGATTTTTTTGTTTCCCTTGGGTTACTTTTCTAGACTTTTTTTGGTTTTTAGAGCTAAGAAATATTTATTTTTAAAAATAAAAAATATGTGTATACTCATAATTATTTAATATAATAATTTATTCAAATAATTCATATAATTAATTAAACTCAAGAGTATAAGGCTTTTATTTAACCTCTTTGATCTTATCTTTTTCTCATTTTATTTCAAAATTACTGAAGTAATTATTAATTCACAATACAGACACAACAGCCTCAGTATAATAACATCAACATTATCATCAACATTGTAATTACTGAAGATAATTTCAGATTTTAATTTTCCTTCATTTTTTTCCTTCAGAAATATTACAGTAGAGGTATTCAGTTAAGCTGCTCTGTTTCATTGTTACCTCAGATTTTCCTCTGTGTGTGATTATAGTCTCAAGTTAGTACAAAGTTTGGTGTATATAATTGATTTTGCTTCATACTTAGCAATTGTGCCTTTAAATTTTAATTTTGTATTATAATTATTAAACTATTTACATAGAATAAAATAAAATATATCAAATATGTTATATCCAAAGAAGTGTATTTTTCTGTTCCTTTCCCTCCAAGGCATTTCTTCCATCCCCCTACCTATAAGGATAGACATACATTGAGGGGCGCCTGGATGGCTCAGGGGGTTAAAGCCTCTGCCTTCGGCTCAGGTCATGATCTCAGGGTCCTGGGATGGATCCCTGCATGGCGCTCTCTGCTTGGCAGGGAGCCTGCTTCCCCGTCTCTCTCTGCCTGCCTCTCTGCCTACTTGTGATCTCTGTCAAATAAATAAATAAAATCTTAAAAAAAAAAAAAGGATATACATACATTGAGCCACATATGGTTTATCTTTGTAAATAAACGTATACACACATTCAATATTCAACAATACTGAATGATAGCTGGATGGAAACTTAACAGCAATTTGTGGGGAATTAAATTTTTATATAAACAAATGAATATAAATTATTTAAAAATATAAAATATGATATCTCAATTGGGTTGCATTGTATTGACCTCTATTTTCTAAATTCTATTGTCTTGTGATTTGGATAAAATTGATGCCATAATATGTGCCAGCATTATTTTCTTTTAATAAGGATGCTATTGCCAAGTCATGTCCTTACACATTTACTCATTTGTAGACTTTCATCAAGCATGCATGTTTCATTCAGTCCCCCTTGAACAACACTAAGAATTAACAAGAATTACATCCTTAGTGGCTGTGTTGTATAGCAGTTGTCAGCATTAAGCTAACCATTTTATTATAAAGAATCAATTCAGTACTAAATACTGGTAGCTTAATGCTTTAACCAACATAACTAGTCAGAATTTGTGTTTTAAGATCCATGATAGCACTATCATGGATCTTAAAACACAAATTCTGACTAGTGTGCACTTGTCTAATCAAATCCTTTGTATCAGTTTGAATTATGTTTGACCACATGTGACAGAAACCTAATGACAATAGTACAACCAAATAGGGATTCATTTTTCTCATTTTATGGGAAGTCTGAAGGCAATTAATGCAGGATTTGTACAGCTACTCAGGGAAGGTCCAAGATCTTTTACATACCTACCCTATTATTTTTTTCATCTGACATTTATTTTTTGATAGTTTCAAAAATGGTTTTTCTGCCTCCTTGTATTGTGTTCATATTCCAGGAAGCATGAGAGAGGGGAGAGTAAAGAGAAAAATATGTCTGTCAGCTGAGCCTATTCTCTTTACACTGGGAAGAGAACAGATCTTCTGTAAAGTCCACCTCATTGATTTACCTTTGATTTTATTTGTCAGAACTGGATCACATCCAGTTCCTAGTTAAAATAGTGTCACACTACCGCTCTGAAAACAACTGGAATTCTGTAAGTAAATAGGTTAAGAATGGAAAAGTGCAGATAAGGAATCAAGAATTTCTGGTTTATCCCTTGAATCCTCGTCAGTGAAGTGTTTTAAGGTAGTTTTTCTCAAACCAAACATGTTGTATGCTTGTGCTACCCAGATATCTAAATATGAACTACTTCTCTGAACACTTCTCTGAACACCAAAAGTTGAAGAAAGTTAGAAATCTGTGATGAAGGTGTCAGCAGGGTTGGTGCCTTCTGAGGCCTCTTTCTTGGGCATATATATGGCCATCTTCTCACTGGGTGTCCGCACGGTCCTTCCTTTTGTATATCACTGTCCTGATCTCTTCTTAGGAGGACACCAGTCATATTTGTTTAGGGCCCCCCCGTATAACCTAATTTTAACTTAGTTACCTCTTTAGAAAACCTGTTTCTAAACACAATCACATTCTGAGGTACTGGGGACTTCAAAATATGAATTTTTGAAAGGGCACAGCCCATAATACTGCTTAAACATCCAAGAAACCATAATAAAACAAAACAAAACAAAAACAAAACAGAAGAGCTGACAAGAGACCATTTCAGGGGTCATCCATTTCAAAGTTTAAATTGTGTCAGTGTTTCCAGTCTCACCTCACCAGTACCATTTGAAAATGGTGATCAGAAAATAATTACTTAAAAAATAGAATTACTTAGCCAAATATAAAACTAACATTGCCAAATGATTTCCAATCCCTATGATCGATAGATTCTATTTAATAGCTTAATAAATACATTTGTTTAGCTGGGAGAGTTGAGTCATATGTAATTGCAGCTATTCACGCATTAAACTGCAAGGAAACAGCAAATCCAATTATATTAAATCCAAACACATCTCTCTGGGATTTGTGGAAGACACTTAAGCAAAGACACATGCTACTTTCATAGTCCAATTTGCTCGTACCTGTCTTCTTAAATTTATTGTGATTTGTCCTTGGTCTGTATGTGTTTATTTGTAGATAACAATCAATTGCAGACGCAACAGACAGTGGTGTAACTTAGGAATATTTTTGTTAATTAACTTGGGTTCAAATTCTAATAACATGTGTGAATTATGACGAGGCTATTAATGGAGTGTGGAAAATAGATGCTGTTGCTCCTACCTAGTTTATTTTTGGGGTATTTTATATTACATACACTGTCTCCTAGGCTGTTGAAAACAAAACAAACACAGGCAATGATGATGAAAGGTTACAGTCCAAACAAATGTAAGTTTGTATTGATTTTAAATAATTAATGCCTATTTGAGAGTCAATCAATATAAAAAATGTCTCATTCATTAAATAATTATGGTAATTATAGGTTGTACATTAGATCTTAGGAGGAAGGAATTGAGAGTTAGTCTGGCAGTGTGAGCTGGAGGTTATTATTATGGACACTGAAGGACTTGCTAAATACCATCAAGCTGAACTATCCAAGGGGAGCATCTTCATTTGAAACAAGGCATTTGAAACAACACCCATTGAAAACAAAGAGGCCAGTTCAATGCCAAGGAGATAATTACTGCATGAGATGATCCTCGTGAATTAAATCCTGATGATGTTTGTTCTTTTACCTCTTCTACAGAGTTCTCTTTCAATAATATGAAAATTGGGATGAGCAATAAACCCACTACTCAATGCTTGTGTGAGTTTCTAAAATAGATCCATCTGTCATAAAATATTCTATTTTAATTCATTTAATTAAATGAATTAAAAACAATAAAAAATATAGAGCTTTCATTAGATGCCTTGCCTAGAC
Source organism: Enhydra lutris kenyoni (assembly GCF_002288905.1). Taxonomy (NCBI): domain Eukaryota; kingdom Metazoa; phylum Chordata; class Mammalia; order Carnivora; family Mustelidae; genus Enhydra; species Enhydra lutris. Next base: position 9,311,656 of record NW_019154102.1, on the reverse strand, counting down.
TAGGTACCTGAGATACAATGATAAGCAATTATTATTAGTACATACCATGGGGAAAAAAAAGTAGAATAGGGATATGTTGACACAGTAATGCTATGCAATAATCACAAAACCTCAGTGGCATACAATAAACAATAATATCTTAGCTGCTGTGTCTGTGAATTAGTCAGTCACATGGTTGTCTCTGCCACATTTCAGCAGGTCAAAACAACTCACAAAGCCAATCCATATTCAAACAATGGGAAAATCGATTCTATGTCTTTGGCTAGAGGAACCACGAAATTACTTGGCAAATATATGCATACAGAGAGGAAAAAAGAAGTGCAGGTATTAATATAACCAATTTATCATACTCTACCTCATGGAGGACATAATTATTCATATCCCTTTCAAATATGAACTACATTCCCCCCCTCCCATGATCATCAAAAGGAAGATCCAATCACAGCATCAAATTTAGAGTCTATGATTTTTATTATCTATATTGGTCTGGATGTGACCCCTCTTGGTTCAGAGACCTATAACCAAAAAGACAAATTATGTGTCCCAAAACACCCAGTATACAATGAAGAAACAGGGTAATTTTTATTTATGAAAATGAAGAGAATGAGAAACACACAGTAGTCGCTGGTTCATAGAAATTCTGAAATTCCACTGAGTAAATGTTCTAGGTTTCCATCTGGTTTTGGAGTGTTCCTTCATTTAAGCCTAGTTCTGCTCCGTAGAAATGGATCCTCTGTTAATTCTTTTCTATGACTTTTTGGTTTTTCCCTCTGAGATGTCCCTTCTTTTCTATCCATTCTGGTCATTTTTGAGGAAATGGTCCCATTAGGTGAGTAATCTTCTCAGTCTCCAAGAAGTTAGAGGTCCAGAGTCTTTCTTTCTCAATCATGCACCCTTTTAGTGCAGACTAGCAGTGCTTTCGCCACTGTAGCTCTCTAAAAGACTTGTGAATTTTCTTTATTTCAATTGATATATAATTGCCATGTCATATTGTGTTAATTTTAGGTGTACAATGTAATGATTTGATACATGTATTTGTTGCAAAATGATTACCACAGAAAGTTTAGTTAGTATCCATCACCATATATAGTCACACATTTCTTTTCTTCTGATGAGAACTTCTCAGATATACTGTCTTAGCAACTTTCAAGTATACAATACAGTCTTGTCAAGTATAGCCATCATGCTGTACATTACATCCCCAGGACTTACTTATAACTGAAAGTTTGTACCTTTTGACCACTTTCACTTGTTCTCCCCACCCCCATCCCCTACCTCTGGCAAGCACCAGTCTGTTTGCTATATATGAGTTCTTTTTTGTTTGTTTGTTTTAGATTCCATATATTAGTGAGATCATACAGTATTTATCTTTCTCAGTCTAAATTATTTCATTCAGTATAATGTCCTCAAGAATCATCATGTTGTCACAAATAGCAGGATTTCCTTTTTTATGGCTGAATAATATCCCATTGTGTGTATATACATATGTGTATGATATATGTATTTCATTGTGTATATATACATACGTATATGATATATATGTGAGATATTTAGAGAGCTATATATCACATTTTTAATCTATTATCTCTTGATATTCACTCAAATTATTTCTACCTCTTACTATTATAAATAATGCTGTAATGAACATAGACATGCATATATCTTTTCAAGTTAGTGATTTTATTTTCTTCAAATAAATAACTAAAGGTGGAATTGCTGGATCATATGGTAGTCCTTTTTTTTTTTAATTCTTCAAAACATTCCATGGTGTTTTTGATAGTGGCTGTACCAATTTATATTTCCACTAATAATACACTAGAGTTCCCTTTTCTCCCCCTTGTCACCAGTACTTGTCATTTCTTGTATTTTTGATACATAGCCATCCTAATAGGTATGAGATCATATTTCGTTGTGGTTTTGATTTGCATTTCCCTAATGATATGAATTTTCTAAGTATTGGAAACAAAATCCCAGTTTATTGATTCAGTTATGGAAATTTACAAAATGTAAATATACATGAATGTATACAAAGATCTATATGAAAGCATATTTATTACATAATTTTATTAATAAATGAACAGTTGTATACATTATTTCTGGAAGGCACTAGTTATATCATTTTAATAGAACATTTTAGCAAAAATGTTCATTCAGTATGATCCATCAATCCTTTTTCTAGACTTTTACACAAAATGATATATCTGTGCAGATATGGAAACATTTAAATACAACTGTGTTCACAGAGCATAATTTAAAATATTAAAAGGTTAGGAATACTATACCATGATATGATATATAGTATATTTTGTTCTTTTCTGACTTTTCTATTTCATATATAATTAATTTACTTAAATAATGTGTTCATTTTATAATTTATAAAATATAAACTTTTTAAATATGAAAAATAAAAATATTGTTTTCTTTACCTGTTGACTAACATTTAGCAGTAAGTTTGAACTCTTTCATTTATCTTCAGAAAGCGTTTAAGAACAGAAAAACTTAGAATGGCTAAAGATATGTTAAAATAGAGTTCATGGTGCTGTCATTTCCTAAAATAAGAAAGTTAACAGAAGTTATTTGATTTGGGACATTTCCCATTTAAGGTGCCTTTGAAAGCTACAATGCGGAAAGTTCAGGAAATATTTGGAAAGATATGACAGGTACAAAAATAGTCAGATGTAGGCAGGTATATTCAGGAGTTAGAAATGTGGGAAATAATTTGCCCTCTAAGTAAAAAAGGTATTTAGAGATAAGCAGTCTAAGGACAACAAATTGGTGAAAGTATAAATTTAATGTTGGGAGAAGTGAATGGACCTAATAAAAATGGCCTAGAAAGCATAATCAGAGACCTAGAACATGAAGACAACACTGAGTAACAGAAGTCAAGGGAGGAGTACGTCAAAGGGAGTGAGCAAAACTCAGAAGCTTCAAGGAAAAGTCCACTAGAATGCATCCATATTTAAAACAAAACAAAATATTGCATTTGGTAATGAGATGGCTGATGAAACTTCTGAGTGAACAGTTTGAATAGAAAAAGGTATTACAGACAGTTGAGGAGTAAATAAGTAAAAGAAAGAAAGCGAAAACTAAATAAAGTGACATTCCAAATGTCTTCTGGTGAATCCAGTTACAGAGATAAAAGAGCAATAGAGAGATCTATGAAACTGTTAGCAATAATCCAGATTTCCTGCCAGGTTCTACACTAAGACTTTATTATGGAAGAGACGTTCTCAGAAGTTTTTGCCTTTGGCCTATTTTAATGACTCAGAAAAATCTTTTTCTTATGGCAGAACTTTGGAAGGAATTTTTGGAAGAACTCAGCTTCTGTGCTTTGAAATCCCCAACTGCTCCTATGGCTGTTTCCATAATGACCGAGCATGACGGGGACAGTAATGCAGGCACATTCCTGGAACACAATGACTTTGGCTCCAGGACTCCCAGGGACATAAAGCTTGCTGAGTGACCCCTCCTTACCCCTCCTGAGACATAAAGCTTGCTAAAGTGCTTCCACCCAACTAGCCCACCGTCTCTCCTTGGCTGGGGTCAGACTAACACAGCAAGTAGTCTGATGACTCACCCAGCCTCTCCGGTTCTTGTCCCACTTTCTCTCACAAGGCATTTCCCCCCATGAAATCCTTGAACATTTAACCCCAACTTAACATCTGCTTCTCAGAGGACCCAGACTAACACACACACCAGACACACATATAATAGGTTCTTTGAAGTTGTGAGCTGCTTAAACCATATGCTACTTATTGGAGGTGGTAGCTTACATTTATCACATAGTCTCTCTTGATGTTTAAAAAGCAGATACTACTTAGGTTTTTCTAATTTTACAGTGGAGGCTGTCCATCTTTGCCCACATTTCCCTTTTTATTGTCTGCTATACAGTGTTTATCAAATTTTGAATATCCTGCATTTGAAAAATCATGAATGGTGCAATCCAGTGATATCTGGCATTCCTTTCTATTCTTAAATATGTTTATAGCCTCCTTTTGTGAGCATGGTGAAAATGGCAGGCAAGAGCGAAGTTTCTTTACTATTCCTTTATCCTGTAGTATTTATGTTATTTGATATTTGTCCAATTTGTGGAATGATGGATACTGGTTGACAAGGAACGCACAATATAAACCAAAGTAATAACCTTAGTACTAGGGTGAAGGAAGCTTCTAGTGCTCATTAACACGTACTCTACATCACAGGTTGTAGAACAAAGGAGAAGAAAATAACACTGAGTGAAAAAATACCTCTAAATTATGGATAAAATTTGTTCTTCCAGTATTTTCTCATCATATTCTGTTCCTCTTCTGGGATACATGTGATGTTAGTGATCAAATTAAGGGTGTGGGTGTTGCTGTTTGGTGATGAGTTAATTGAATTTGATCTGAATTTTATTAATTATTTTTTCCAATATGGCTTCCCCAAATCAGGCAAGCATACTGATCTCTGTTGTGTCTGTGTCATTCTGGGATCATGGAATGGGGAGGAATTTGGTAGTGGTAGCATATACACCATCATTATAAAACAGAGACCTTCACAACTATATGCATGTTCTTTCTGCAAGAGAATCTGAGCTCATCCAGTTTTAAGGAGAGGGAACCTCTTGAGAATGCAGCTTTATATAAAGGTTCATATGAAATGATACTTGATCCTATTTAAGTGAAGACATATGAAATGTGCAGAGTGGGTATAATTATTTTGATTAGTGAACTCTAATGCAGACACCATCACATTTCCATACCACAGTTAACATTTAGCACAATAGGCGGCCTCAGATCATTAACAATGGGCCATAAGCAATCCTGGCATTTCCCAGGAAACCTATAATTGGAGACCATGAGTTTGGGGAGAGGCAGCTATTTCCTTGAAATTGATTACTTTGTTCTAGTCAGAGAAAATAAAGTTACAGGATAGTCCATGATAAATTGTCATTACCCAGTGTATTGAGAAACTAGAGCAGTGTTCTAAGAAATACTTCCAGGAGATGGGAATTAAAAAGTTTATGCGTAAAGCAAAATGCACAAAAGTCACGAAATCCTTTCTTGCCCCTATGGCTCAAAGACTCACCAACATTATAAAGACACAAATTCTTGAATATTAAAACATTCAATGTAGCATTGGAGTAAATATTTGCCTTTATTTTGATGGATCAGAATCCAAACTTCCTTTCCATTTTGGTAGAATGTCTTATCCTCATTATTTAGTTGAAGAGGTACACATTGTTTTTTCTCTACTCTTCAGTAGCTAGGGTATAAGTACCTGATTCTGGCTTTGTCAGAATGGTGCTTCAGCCAGAGCTTAAACTCCCGAGAGAATGACGCAAAGAAGAAGGGACAGAATTTATTTACAAGAGCTTTGCAGAATTCTCTAAGATATGCATAGCAACAAGGTTGGCATATGGCCTTGGTATTAAGTATTTGTGACAGTTGGGTTCAGCAGGATAGATGGCTGTGATACCAAACAAAACATTCTCATCAGACTAGACCTTTGAGATGAACTTGGTAGTGGTTGTCATTGCTTATACTTCCTTGGTTCCTACCCACTTTCCCAAGCTTGTTTCTCCAGGTTCCAATCCATGAACTACCAAATAACTAATTTTTTCTATGTTAGAAGTGTAGCTGGTACATGTAGCCAAGAACACCAAATAATATGCCATCTTATTTAAACATAGAAATGATTTTAAGTAACTCCATTAGGTAATATTTTTCATCTATAACTTTTCTAGAATTATAACCAGTAAATATTGAAAGAAACTTAATGAAAATACTTTAAACAATCTATGATATTCCACAACATTTCTGATTAGTGGATATCTGGCCTTCACTTGAATACCTTCAGTGACAGAAAACTTACAACTTTTTAAAGCTGATTATTCCATTTCAAGACAAGTCAAATTTTTCTTTGTTATGTCTTTTAACTCACTTTCTTTAAATGTAAGACTGTGATGATTTATTTGGCAGCCTTATCTAAGTTTTAGCTCATACTAGGATTGCAAAATATTTATGTCTGTTTTGAGTAGTTATAGATTTAGTTTCATTAAAGCTTATAAAATTAAAAATACCTTGAAAAAATGAATATGGCACAGACATAGGCTCCGAAGAACTCCCTTTGGGAAACTTCATTGCTCCACATTCATAGTATTTCTAGCTCAGATTTAGTCTTGTATCCCTGAATTTGACATAAGTTTGAGTCTTGTTAGCTTATCCCCATTGGAAAATGCCTACAGAATCTCATTGTCCTCTCAAAACTGCCTGCTTTAGAATCATATTTAGGCTCAGTAATAAGTGGAAAAAGTGTTTAGATCAATTTGAATGTTTGATTGTCTCAACTTCCTTCCACAAAGAGGAAAAGTGTTCATGTATATGAACATTACAACAAATGTTTTTGAAAATAATAATCTGCCAAAGTGAGTGAATGAGATGCAGGTAATTCAAAGTTCAAAAACTCTCAGAGTGAGTAATAGTCTCCACTTGGCCTAAAACATGTGGCTAATTGCTGTTTATTAGCAATATGCTTTCCTCTTTCACAGTAGCTACAATAAATCAACTATTGAATTCCCCTGATGAGCTATTTCATGGGCCAGATCCAGGATTTGAATTTCGGCTGCAGAAAACGTATCTTCATTGATCAAAATCACATAGGTGAAGAATAAAGACACACTTGCTTATGTATATTTCAGAATTTATATCAGGAGCGGAGACCCGTGAAAATATTTGCCAAAAAAAGACACCTAATTAAAACAACTCTTCAAATCTCTAGCGGCTTTACCACTTTATGTTTAGTGATGTCTGTTTTTTTTTTTTTTTAAAGATTTTATTTATTTATTTGACAGAGATCACAAGTAGGCGGAGAGGCAGGCAGAGAGAGAGGAGGAAGCAGGCTCCCTGCTGAGCAGAGAGCCCGATGTGGGGCTCGATCCCAGGACCCTGGGATCATGACCTGAGCCGAAGGCAGAGGCTTTAACCCACTGAGCCACCCAGGCGCCCCTAGTGATGTCTGTTTTAATCAACAGGGAAATCCAGGGAAATAGAATGTGTTGTGAAATAATACACTGATTTGCATTAGTATGTGAATTTGTTATTTATTGATTTATTCATTTATTTAATATTCTCTTGAATAACTTGAATAGTTTGTGACTTGGTACCTGTAACTGAAGACGGCCTTCAATATTTATATGTGTAAAGCTTGTATGACTACTATGTACAGTTGCCATTCATACATATGGAAGGTTGTGACATTGGAAATGAATCCTTGAGAGACCTCTAGTTATTTTCTGTTGAAACTTACCCTATCCCCTACCACTGCCTAAATCCCCTTGAGCAATGTGGCAGATGGAGGTGCAGAGGTAAAGACAGAATTTCTGGATGACCACTTCTGCTGTCATAGGCTGGGCAACCTAAATACCCACCCACCTGTTAAAGTGTATTTGCAAAGTGTACAGAGTTTAAAGTTAAAAAACTCTCAACATTTTTAAAGCACTATACTGTCATGAAGACCATGCCCTGTGTGGAAGATCTTTCCCATCGTAGACTTCTTAGTTAATTATATTTACTCTTCAATTATTTACTCAGTCATATCTTCCTCTGGTAAGTCTTCCCTGAAATCAGTGCATAAGTATTTTATTCACTCTTTCGGAAAAATGTACTTTTCTCCTTGTAGGATAATGTATAAGTGGTTATTTAATTAATAGTCCTCTCACCTCTTGCAAATCCTAAGCAACTCGAGAGCAGGAGCCTTATCTTTTTTTACTCACTGTTGTATTTCTAGCACCTTTCACAGTGGATGGCAATCAGTAGGCACTTGATAAACATTGGTCAAATAGGTAACACATTTAACACTCTTTCAAAAGATGACTTCTCGCAAACCTGTACCATTTTCCTGCCTCTTTGCTATGGAAAGGAAAAAAAGGAGGTGCCTGGGTGGCTCAGTCAGTTAAATGTCCAACTGTTGATTTCAGCTCACATTATGATCTCAGGATTGTGAGATCAAGCCCCCGCATCCGGCTCCACACTGTGCTTGGAGCCTGCTGAGGATTCTCTCTCTCCCTCTTCCTCTGTCCCACACCCCCCACCCTTTCCCTCTCTTTAAAAAAAAAATATATATATATATAAATATATATATATATATATATATACATATATATGTATATAGATAGATAGATCTAGATCGATCGATCGATCGATCGACCTATCTATCTAGATAGATAGATAGATATGAGGTTCCTCCTCTTTTCAAGGCGAAAAGGCCAATCCTTTCCTTGTGTTTTGGATCACCTACCCTTTAGACTGCATTAGCGTCTTGTTCAACAATCCCTGATTTCTCTTATATCTGTATCTTCGAACTTTCCCTCTTTCCCTTTAGAATGAACATTATGCTCAGGTTTCTTCCACTTTAGCAAACAAATAAAAACAACAACAAGAAAAGGTCAAAAATAAAATAAATTTAAAAATAAATAAAAATAATAAATAAATAAATAAATAAAATCAAAATCAAATCCTTCCAAACAACCATTCAATTGTTTCACTTATTAGATACATATTGTAGAACACCTGCCATTTTCACCAGTCATTTACCCATATTTTAGGCTGCATAGGTGAACAACATAGACAAAAAACCTATGCTCAAAAAAGTGAGAGTCTAGCTACTCTTCTCTCTCCTTTATCTAATAATCCAGTTTCTAGTTTCTTTAAAATGTTATTTTCCCTTGTGTTTTCCACTTCTACACTTCCTATTCACTGTTCCTCCTCCTGAAGTCTGAGTTCTTCTATACTGCTCTCTATGGAACTAGTAACTAGTAAAAGGTTAGTCCTCTGTCCTTATCAATTTGACATCATAGTAGCATTTGGACTGGCCCCTCCCTCCTGATTCTCTTTCCTCTGTTGATTGCCCAATACTTGTCTTTCCTGGTTCTCTTACTCCCTGAAAGATTTTTCTTATTGTAAATGACCTTTTCTTTCTCTATTTAGGTTTCATTTGGTATTCCTTGTGGTTAGTTTTTAATAATTCTTTTCTCAAGCATTTCCTGAGTGATCTAATTTAATCTATTGGCTTAAACTATTATATGCAAGTCTCCATACATCTTGCAAAGATCTTGTAACCAAATACAAAGGGTTTGCCAATTGGGATGCATTAAATTGAATATGACCCAGGTTGAAAGCAAAGGACTTTTCATTACTTGTTACAAGTAAGAAGACACTTACTTCCTAGGCACTGTCTTCCTAGGAATTAGTACAGGAAGCTTTTATTCAGTGTATTAGGGTGTAGGGCCAGGGAGCCTGAATGTAGATTAAAGAACGTGTCTATATTCCATTGTTTAGGCATTTGGTTCAGTTTTGCAGGCCCAACATGTCAACTAGCTAGTACATACATCATATGTTCAAAAAATGGTGGAAAACCCTGCCCATAAGAGGAGAGCTTAGTATTTTAATGAGATAAAGATAACTTCAGGACAACTTAGGGGGGCTTCTGCATAGGTTCTCAGCTTCATTCTGGCTCAAACTGGCTCATGTAAGTGGCTATCAGGCAAATACCTAGCAAGGGGTTATGGGATGATGGCCTCAGGTCTCCTTGGTGGGAACTGCTGGTTCTGCAAAACAAAACACATTCCTTCCCTGCTTTTGTCCCTACCCCTCCTCTCTTCTGCGGATAGCTTTCAGCTCTCTGGTCTAAGTCACTCCCCACTGCATTATAGCTACCAGGGGGAGGAGTCTCCTGAGAAGGTAGACAGTGGTGATTAGAGGCCCATGAGGTCATGGTGTTCTGGTGCTGCTTCATTGGTCTTTTCCATCTCAAGACTTGGAATCTAAAAAATATCCTTATTCTTCATGTTAGAGATTTCAGTAGGTACATTTGGTGATTATATCTCTAGGGTAGCACTGGTTAACTACATGTCCTGTAGGTTCCTTTGAATGATAAGCAAGTATTCCTATCCCTTGAGCCTAGGCCTATGTGTTCCTTGTTTGGTCCAGCCATGTCTGGGGACAGTATGACTTCTAATGTTCTAAACTGACAAGAGGGATGTCTGGATGCTGGCTTCAATCTGTGTTTAGATTTCCAAACTTACATGTCTAAAAATTGGCAGTCTTCGTCTTCACCCAGATAACCCACAGATCATTTCTGAAACAAATTCATTGTCATGTACTTCACAGATCTTCATATTACCAAATTTTAGTTTATTTATTATTCTTATTCTTTTTTTTTTCTTTCTCTCTCTCAAAAATGCCAACCTTCTCCCAGTTACTTGAATTGGAGCCTTGCTTTTCGCTTCTTGAATTCTGTCCACTTATTCCCATTACTTATTGTATGATAGGATATCATCAAGCAACAGTGATTTCACTTGCTTTAAATTCTTTAATATCTATCCTCTTTCTTCCACATTAGCTGCAACTGATTGTTTTTTTAGGATTTGTCTTATTTTATTCACATTATTATGATAGTGTTCTAAGTGGCTTCCGTAATAAATCCAGTTTCAACATTCTGGCCGGCATTTTTCTAAGATGCTATGTTGTTTTAATGCTAAGCATTCTTCAGTGGATCACCAGACTCTCAGGTCAATGTCAGCCTTTTCAGCATGTAAGGCTTCTCGTGCTTTTAGCAGGCTTCTTGTGCCTCAAGCTTTCATAGTTTCTATCCTCTGTGCATGCCTCTTTCAAATCCCATATTTCGGTCTTATTATTATATTTTAATTTCCTATAAGGAGCCATGTTCTCTCTCACTTCCAGGATTTAGTACATAATTCTCTTGCTTCTATTAGTCTTCCTTGATCTTCCCAGTATAGAGCCCAGTGGCTCATTCTTTGTCCTTCAATGATGAAACCCTATGATTGTCTTCATTATGTATCTGTCCAATCTAGAGGATAAATTCACTCAAAATTTTTAAACTACAGCTATCCTTTTTCAACCATCACCCTTCACACTCCACCCCCCCACACATAAATATGATATAAGAGAAAGGGAGTGGAGAATATGATTTGAGTTCCTACTAGGAATTCATGTTAAAAGGTCACACCATGAAGGTGGCACTTTCTTCTATCTTCTTTACCTTTTAAATTTATTTTAACTATACAAATAAAATAGTCCATAGCTTTTTTTTTTTTTCCAGCCTGGGGAAATTTTCTTCTCTTTTAGGTACTTCTTTCTTTTCATCTATCCTCTATAGGATTAAGAATGCATTCGCCTAAGGCTTTCTCCTTGGATACCCATGGCCAACTCTTACATCTGCTTCTTCTTTCTTGTGGATCCAACTGTGAAAATTCTAAAATCATATCTCAAATATATAAAAAAAAATCAGCTCTCTCTGTCTTCTTATATTAATCATCAGGTATTCTTACCAGTTTGATTTTTTATTCATTTGTTTGGTTTGAAAAGGAGATCTTGAGATATGGATTTGGGTTCATGAGAAGAAAGAATCCTTTCTGTACTTACTGATATCATTCAGGTTCAGCCTGTTATCTTTTTTCATGAGAACACCTTCATGGCCTCTTGTTCTTGCTCCTTTCCCAATCCATTCCCAATCTAGCACTCAGAGTATTATTTTTAAAATGTCTGTCTCCTGATTAAAATAGCTTCCCATTTAATCATGTCTTTCTCTGGCTTAAAATGGTTTCCTATTACATGGAGAATAAAATGTAAACACTGTCAAATGGTAAAGATGGTTTCTCCCACCTATCTCCTGAAACTCATTCTTCTCCACCTTGCTCACAACTCTTCCACTACCCTGGACTTACTTCAGTTCTTTGAATCTGTAAAGATCCTTCCAACATCAGAGTCTTTGTACCTTGTCTTTTCTGCCTGAATATTCTCCTCCCGAACTCCCATTCTTTATCTGGCTCTTTGTGCCCCTCTTTTAGGTCTCAGGTTACATATCACAGCCTCATACAAATCTTCCTTGATTTCTTATTTTACAGTGAACCCCTCCTGTCATTCTCACACTGGATCTCATTATAATGCCTCATAGAATTATCATAATTTAGATATTTGAGGGGGGAGGAGTCAAGATGGCGGAGAAGTAGCAGGCTGAGACTACTTCAGGTAGCGGGAGATCAGCTAGATAGCTTATCTAAAGATTGCAAACACCTACAAATCCAACGGGAGATCGAAGAGAAGAAGAACAGCAACTCTAGAAACAGAAAATCAACCACTTTCTGAAAGGTAGGACTGGCGGAGAAGTGAATCCAAAGCGACGGGAAGATAGACCGCGGGGGGAGGGGCCGGCTCCCGGCAAGCGGCGGAGCAACGGAGCACAAAATCGGGACTTTTAAAAGTCTGTTCCGCCGAGGGACATCGCTCCAGAGGCTTAACCAGGGTGAAGCCCACGCGGGGTCAGCGTGGCCTCAGGTCCCGCAGGGTCACAGAAGGATCGGGGGTGTCTGAGTGTCGCAGAGCTTACAGGTATTAGAACAGGGAAGCCGGCTACAGAGACAGAGCCGAGGAGTGAGCTCTAAGCTCGGGGTTACCTTGAACCGGTCGCAGGCTCGGTCAGCTCGGAGCGTGGCCGGAGGCAGGGTGACGGGAGTAAATCGGCGCTGTTCTCTGAGGGCACACTGAGGAGTGGGGCCCCGGGCTCTCGGCTCCTCCGGGCCGGAGACCGGGAGGCCGCCATCTTCATTCCCGCCCTCCGGAACTCTACGGAAAGCTCTCAGGTAACAAAAGCTCCCGAAAGCAAACCCGAGCGGATTACTCAGCCCGGCCCCTGGTAAGGTCGGTGCAACTCCGCCCGGGGCAAAGACACTTGAGAATCACTACAACAGGCCCCTCCCCCAAAAGATCAACAAGAAGCCCAGCCAGGACCAAGTTCACCTACCAAGGAGTGCAGTTTCAATACCAAGGAGAGCAGCAGAATTCCAAAGGAGGAGAAAGCAAAGCACGGAACTCATGGCTTTCTCCCCATGATTCTTTAGCCTTGCAGTTAATTTAATTTTTTTTTCAATTTATTTTTCTTCTTCTGCTAAATTTTTTTAACTTTTAACCTTTCCCTTTTTAACGTTTTTTAACTAGTTTATCTAATATATATATATTTTTTTTCCTTTTTATATTTTTTCTTTATTGGTTTTCTTTTTTTAATTGTTTCTTTCTTTTCTCTCTCTCTCTCTCTCTCTCTCTTTTTTTTTCTTCTTTCTGAACCTTTTTTTATCCCCTTTCTCCCCCGTCACGATTTGGGATCTCTTCTGATTTGGCTAAAGCATATTTTCCTGGGGTTGTTGCCACCCTTTTAGTATTTCACTTGCTCCTTCATATACTCTTCTCTGGACAAAATGACAAGGCGGAAAAATTCACCACAAAAAAAAGAACAAGAGGCAGTACCAAAGGCTAGGGACCTAATCAATACAGACATTGGTAATATGTCAGATCTAGAGTTCAGAATGACGATTCTCAAGGTTCTAGCCGGGCTCGAAAAAGGCATGGAAGATATTAGAGAAACCCTCTCCGGAGAGATAAAAGCCCTTTCTGGAGAAATAAAAGAACTAAAATCTAACCAAGTTGAAATCAAAAAAGCTATTAATGAGGTGCAATCAAAAATGGAGGCTCTCACTGCTAGGATAAACGAGGCAGAAAAAAGAATTAGTGATATAGAAGACCAAATGACAGAGAATAAAGAAGCTGAGCAAAAGAGGGACAAACAGCTACTGGACCATGAGGGGAGAATTCGAGAGATAAGTGACACCATAAGACGAAACAACATTAGAATATTTGGGATTCCAGAAGAAGAGGAAACAGAGAGGGGAGCAGAAGGTATATTGGAGAGAATTATTGGAGAGAATTTCCCCAATATGGCAAAGGGAACAAGCATCAAAATCCAGGAGGTTCAGAGAACCCCCCTCAAAATCAATAAGAATAGACACCCTGTCACCTAATAGTAAAATTTACAAGTCTTAGTGACAAAGAGAAGATCCTGAAAGCAGCCCGGGAAAAGAAGTCTGTAATGTACAATGGTAAAAATATTAGATTGGCAGCAGACTTATCCACAGAGACCTGGCAGGCCAGAAAGAGCTGGCATGATATATTCAGAGCACTAAACGAGAAAAACATGCAGCCAAGAATACTATATCCAGCTAGGCTATCATTGAAAATAGAAGGAGAGATTAAAAGCTTCCAGGACAAACAAAAACTGAAAGAATTTGCAAATACCAAACCAGCTCTACAGGAAATATTGAAAGGGGTCCTCTAAGCAAAGAGAGACCCTAAAAGTAGTAGATCAGAAAGAAACAGAGACAATATGCAATAACAGTCACCTTACAGGCAATACAATGGCACTAAATTCATATCTCTCAATACTTACCCTGAATGTTAATGGGCTAAATGCCCCAATCAAAAGACACAGGGTATCAGAATGGATAAAAAACCAAAACCCATCTATATGTTGCCTACAAGAAACTCATCTTAAACCTGAAGACACCTCCAGATTTAAAGTAAGGGGGTGGAAAAGAATTTACCATGCTAATGGACATCAGAAAAAAGCAGGAGTGGCAATCCTTAGATCAGATCAATTAGATTTTAAGCCAAAGACTATAATAAGAGATGAGGAAGGACACTATATCATACTCAAAGGAACTGTCCAACAAGAAGATCTAACAATTTTAAATATCTATGCCCCTAACGTGGGAGCAGCCAACTATATAAACCAATTAATAACAAAATCAAAGAAACACATCGACAATAATACAATAATCGTAGGGGACTTTAACACTCCCCTCACTGAAATGGACAGATCATCCAAGCAAAAGATCAACAAGGAAATCAAGGCCTTAAATGACACACTGGACCAGATGGACATCACAGATATATTCAGAACATTTCATCCCAAAGCAACAGAATACACATTCTTCTCTAGTGCACATGGAACATTCTCCAGAATAGATCACATTCTTGGTCCTAAATCAGGTCTCAACCGTTATCAAAAGATTGGAATCATTCCCTGCATATTTTCAGACCACAATGCTCTGAAGCTAGAACTCAATCACAAGAGGAAATTTGGAAAGAACCCAAATACATGGAGACTAAACAGCATCCTTCTAAAGAATGAATGGGTCAACCAGGAAATTAAAGAAGAGTTGAAAAAATTCATGGAAACAAATGATAATGAAAACACAACGGTTCAGAATCTGTGGGACACAACAAAGGCAGTCCTGAGAGGAAAATATATAGCGGTACAAGCCTTTCTCAAGAAACAAGAAAGGTCTCAGGTACACAACCTAACCCTACACCTAAAAGAGCTAGAGAAAGAACAAGAAAGAAACCCTAAACCCAGCAGGAGAAGAGAAATCATAAAGATCAGAGCAGAAATCAATGAAATAGAAACCAAAAAAAAAAAAAAACAATAGAACAAATCAACGAAACTAGGAGCTGGTTCTTTGAAAGAATTAATAAGATCGATAAACCCCTGGCCAGACTTATCAAAAAGAAAAGAGAAAGGACCCAAATAAATAAAATCATGAATGAAAGAGGAGAGATCACAACTAACACCAAAGAAATACAGACAATTATAAGAACATACTATGAGCAACTCTACGCCAACAAATTTGACAATCTGGAAGAAATGGATGCATTCCTAGAGACATATAAACTACCACAACTGAACCAGGAAGAAATAGAAAGCCTGAACAGACCCATAACCAGTAAGGAGATTGGAACAGTCATCAAAAATCTCCAAACAAACAAAAGCCCAGGGCCAGATGGCTTCCCGGGGGAATTCTACCAAACATTTAAAGAAGAACTAATTCCTATTCTCCTGAAACTGTTCCAAAAAATAGAAATGGAAGGAAAACTTCCAAACTCATTTTATGAGGCCAGCATCACCTTGATCCCAAAACCAGACAAGGATCCCATCAAAAAAGAGAACTACAGGCCAATATCCTTGATGAACACAGATGCAAAAATTCTCGCCAAAATACTAGCCAATAGGATTCAACAGCACATTAAAAGGATTATTCACCACGACCAAGTGGGATTTATTCCAGGGCTGCAAGGTTGGTTCAACATCCGCAAATCAATCAATGTGATACAACACATTAATAAAAGAAAGAACAAGAACCATATGATACTCTCCATAGATGCTGAAAAAGCATTTGACAAAGTACAGCATCCCTTCCTGATCAAAACTCTTCAAAGTGTAGGGATAGAGGGCACATACCTCAATATTATCAAAGCCATCTATGAAAAACCCACCGCAAATATCATTCTCAATGGAGAAAAACTGAAAGCTTTTCCGCTAAGGTCAGGAACACGGCAGGGATGTCCGTTATCACCGCTGCTATTCAACATAGTACTAGAAGTCCTAGCCTCAGCAATCAGACAACAAAAGGAAATTAAAGGCATCCAAATCGGCAAAGAAGAAGTCAAACTATTACTCTTTGCAGATGATATGATCCTATATGTGGAAAACCCAAAAGACTCCACTCCAAAACTGCTAGAACTTGTACAGGAATTCAGTAAAGTGTCAGGATATAAAATCAATGCCCAGAAATCAGTTGCATTTCTCTACACCAACAACAAGACAGAAGAAAGAGAAATTAAGGAGTCCATCCCATTTACAACTGCACCCAAAACTATAAGATACCTAGGAATAAATCTAACCAAAGAGACTAAGAATCTATACACAGAAAACTATAAAGTACTCATGAAAGAAATTGAGGAAGACACAAAGAAATGGAAAAATGTTCCATGCTCCTGGATTAGAAGAATAAATATTGTGAAAATGTCTATGGTACCTAAAGCAATCTACACATTTAATGCAATTCCTATCAAAGTACCATCCATTTTTTTCAAAGAAATGGAACAAATAACCCTAAAATTTATATGGAACCAGAAAAGACCTCGAATAGCCAAAGCAATATTGAAAAAGAAAGCCAAAGTTGGTGGCATCACAATTCCGGACTTCAAGCTCTATTACAAAGCTGTCATCATCAAGACAGCCTGGTACTGGCACAAAAACAGACACATAGATCAATGGAACAGAATAGAGAGCCCAGAAATAGACCCTCAACTCTATGGTCAACTAATCTTCGACAAAGCAGGAAAGAATGTCCAATGGAAAAAAGACAGCCTCTTCAACAAATGGTGTTGGGAAAATTGGACGGCCACATGCAGAAAATGAAATTGGACCATTTCCTTACACCACACACGAAAATAGACTCAAAATGGATGAAGGATCTCAATGTGAGAAAGGAATCCATCAAAATCCTCGAGGAGAACACAGGCAGCAACCTCTTCGACCTCAGCCGCAGCAACATCTTCCTAGGAACATCGCCAAAGGCAAGGGAAGCAAGGGCAAAAATGAACTATTGGGATTTTATCAAGATCAAAAGCTTTTGCACAGCAAAGGAAACAGTTAACAAAACCAAAAGACAACTGACAGAATGGGAGAAGATATTTGCAAATGACATATCGGATAAAGGGCTAGTGTCCAAAATCTAGAAAGAGCTTAGCAAACTCAACACCCAAAGAACAAATAATCCAATCAAGAAATGGGCAGAGGACATGAACAGACATTTCTGCAAAGAAGACATCCAGATGGCCAACAGACACATGAAAAAGTGCTCCACATCACTCGGCATCAGGGAAATACAAATCAAAACCACAATGAGATACCACCTCACACCAGTCAGAATGGCTAAAATTAACAAGTCAGGAAATGACAGATGCTGGCAAGGATGCGGAGAAAGGGAAACCCTCCTACACTGTTGGTGGGAATGCAAGCTGGTGCAACCACTCTGGAAAACAGCATGGAGGTTCCTCAAAATGTTGAAAATAGAACTACCCTATGACCCAGAAATTGCACTGCTGGGTATTTACCCTAAAGATACAAACGTAGTGATCCGAAGGGGCACGTGCACCCGAATGTTTATAGCAGCAATGTCTACAATAGCCAAACTATGGAAAGAACCTAGATGTCCATCAACAGATGAATGGATAAAGAAGATGTGGTATATATACACAATGGAATACTATGCAGCCATCAAAAGAAATGAAATCTTGCCATTTGCGACGACGTGGATGGAACTAGAGGGTATCATGCTTAGCGAAATAAGTCAATCGGAGAAAGACAACTATCATATGATCTCCCTGATATGAGGGAGAGGAGATGCAACATGGGGGGTTAAGGGGGTAGGAGAAGAGTAAATGAAACAAGATGGGATTGGGAGGGAGACAAACCATAAGTGACTCTTAATCTCACAAAACAAACTGAGGGTTGATGGGGGGAGGGGGGTTGGGGGGGGTGGGATTATGGACATTGGGGAGGGTATGTGCTATGATGAGTGCTGTGAAGTGTGTAAACCTGGCGATTCACAGACCTGTACCCCTGGGGATAAAAATATATTATATGTTTATAAAAAATAAAATAAAAAAAAAAGTATATTTAAAAAAAAAATTATCATAATTTATCATCATAATCTGTCTCCTCCACTTTGCTATAAGGTCCATGAGTTGGAGACCACATATGTTTTGTTCACCCTGTATAATCTGCCAGACATATACACATGCTCAGATACCTTTACTGAATATGTAATAATATGACACTTTGGGAAAAAAGAACCTAACTGCTTTTATTGCTTGCCTTTTGGAAAGGGTGGAGGTAGAGGCTGCTAATCTTTGCATTCTCCATTCATGTTCTTTTGAATCCATTGGTTCTCTTGGTGCATTTCAGTTCCTTGAGTGTTTTCATTCCCAGCAGCCAGCTTCTCCATCTTTTTGTCAAGGTTGCTTTCAGTGCAGTAGAGACCCCTAGGACCTGAATGTGGGCATTTACATCCCTCTGGGGTCCAAAAACTTAACCAAGATCTGATGAGTTTTGAGGGAGGAAGTATGAATACTCCATCTCTCTTGTCCCTGATGAAAACTACAGTGTTTTGTCTTCAGTGTTCCTGTGTGGAATTGAGCCATTATTACTGTGCATTGTGGTACTTTGCTGAGTTCTCTACACTCTTGCATAACTTCCATCTATCTCTTCATTATCTCCCTTCCTCACTAGCCTACTAGTTTTTCTAACATATCACTTTTGCACAAGTCCTTGACTCAGAATCTGTGTCTGGGGAACTCTACTTGAGATATCCAACTTCACAGGAGAGACTTTTTTTTTTTTTTTTTTAAAGATTTTATTTGTTTATTTGACAGAGAGAGATCACAAGCAGGCAGAGAGGCAGGCAGAGAGCGAGGAGGAAGCAGACTCCCCGCCGAGCAGAGAGCCCGATGCGGGGCTCGATCCCAGGACCCTGAGATCATGACCCGAGCCGAAGGCAGCGGCTTAACCCACTGAGCCACCCAGGCGCCCCCACAGGAGAGACTTTTAAATGTTTCTCATGTCTTTACTACATGATGTTGACCTAGGTTGTCAGTCAAATCCTAAATTATTTCTTATTTAAAGAGGCACAGATGGAGAATGTGCTAGAAAGGCCTTAGTGATCCACCCATCCAATGGCCTTGTTTTATTGATGAGGGACTGAGCAGCAGAGGGGTATGCGCTCTGCACAAGGTCACAGCCTTCATGAGCTGCAGGGTGGCAACCAGGACCAAAATCCTGATGTTCTTGACACCCAGGCTCATGCTTTACATCAAGAAATTTTCATAAATTTAAATTGGATGATTTAAAAAGGATGAGAAGAAACCAAACATTTATTAAATTTTTTACATTTATTAAAGTAAAACAAATTGGCCTGCAGATAAAAATAATTCATAGGGGTATTAAAAACCACTAAAATATAACCTGAGGAGAAACTGAACTGACAGCAACTTAGTGTCCTTTACTATATTTTATTCGGCAGTTTTGTATAAATGTCATTTCCTTTAATGCCTCCTTCACAGTAAATTTGGGTAAGTATGTAGCTGGAAGTTATGTGTATTGCATGTGTGTGTCTACATATATATATATATATATATATATATATATATATATATATATCACATAGCACTGAGTTAAATGAATCTTCTTAAAAACAAAAATTTGAAATATTTACAAAATTACCATTAAAAGCCATAGTATAGCTGCTTTACAGATTGTGATGAGTAATAGCTTCATACATCTTACTTGAGAGGCCTCAAAGTGCCTTAAGTGTATTGTACTTGTGACTTATGAGGTTCCCAGACAAGACATAAACCCATAATTTTCTGTAGTCACTGTTACTCAAAATGATGGACTCAACCTAGGGTGGAATTGATTTATTAGATTTTTTTATTCAGATGATGAAGCTAACATATAACTCTAAATTCTTTGATTAATGAAAAGGTACTAATATCAGAGCTAGCACATCATCATGATTTGGTCTCTAAAACTAATTTAAGCCACATTGTAAATACCACTCAATAAAAAGCACCTAGTCCTGAGTATGTGTTTGTGTATATATGTGTGTGTTCTAATGCATACAGGCACATGCAATTTTATGGGAGATGGAGAGGGCTCTCCTCATGACATCAATTTCATTACTACCAAAGGGTTAGAGAACTATTATGATGGTTTTGCCGGGAGGGGCAGGATTGGAAATGTAAGCATGTTGCCTTGAAGCCCATTTCTGATAGCTTAGCATTATTTCAACTGAGATTAAATACACAAAGTGCCATAGTTTTCAATAGGTAGAGTGAGAAGGGATTTAATTATCACTCAGACTTCCACACCATGCAGGGATGTCCTAAATAGCATTTCTTAGAAGTGATGTTTGAGTACTGTCAGAGATAAACATTTTAATACTTACAGTTTTAGACAACCGTAAGTTAAAAAAAAATAACTTATATTCAGATTAAGTATATGTTCTTACAAATCCAAAGCCACTGTCAGAAACCTACCCTGTGGTGATGTGGAGAATTGTGTGGTCTTTCTTGCATGGGACACTTTTTCAGATCTTTGAAGACAGACAGCTGCCACGTGTCCATCACTCTTTGCCTTTCTAGATGGAAATTGGAGACTTTGTAATGCTTTAAGTATTTCTCAGGCTATATGGTTTCTCTATTTTTCATAGTCCCGCCATAGGTTAATTGGTGAAATCTCTCTTCAAATGTGTATCCAGTTGAGAATACAATACTTTTGCTGCTCTTGATTTGTTCATTCAACAAATATTTATTTAGTGTCTATTTTGTATGAGGAATTATTCTAGGTATTGATTGAGGAATACAAGAGGAAGGAAAGGGTCCCTGTCTTCATGATGTTTCTGTGTATGCTCAATAGTGCACATTTTCCTCCCACTTCTTAGCATAACAAAGTCAGCTCCTGTCACTCAGGAAATTCCCAGGATTTTTTTTAAAAATTCCATTATTTCATTTTTATTTTTATATTTTATATTATTATATTCAGTTAGCCAACATACAGTATATCATTAGTTTCAGGGGTAGTGTTCAATAATTCATCAGTTGTGTATAACACCCAGTGCTCATCACAACACGTGCCCTCCTTTTTTTTTTTTTTTTAGTATGTGTGCTGCCACAGCAAGCAAAACATGTGCTCTCCTTAATACTCATCACCCTGTTATCCCATTCCCCACCCCCACCTCCCTCCCTTCTGTAACCCTCAGTTTGTTTCCTCGAGTCCCACGTCTTTCGTGGTTTGTTTCCCTCTCTGATTCCTTCCCATTCAGGTTTCCCTCCCTTTGCCTATGGTCCTCCATGCTATTCCTTATGTTCCACATATGAGTGAAACCATATGATAATTGTCTTTCTCTGCTTATTTCACTTAGCATAATCCCCTCCAGTTCCATTCATGATGATGCAATTGGTAAGTATTCATCTTTTTTGATGGCTTAGCAATATTCCATTGTATATATGAACCATATCATCTTTATCCATTCTCTGTTGAATAGATACAGTTTGACTATTATGGACATTGCTGGTATGAATATTGGGGTGGATGTGCCCTTCTTTTCACTACATCTGTATCTTCAGGACAAATACCTAGTAGTGCAATTGCTGACTCATAGGGTAGCCCTATTTTTAACATCTTGAGGAACCTCCATACTGTTTTGCAGAGTGGCAGTACCAGCTTATTCCCAGAATAATGTAAGAGGGTTCCCCTTTCTCCACATCCTCACCAACATTTGTTTTTTTCCTGTCTTGTTAATTTTTGCCATTCTAAGTGGTTTAAGGTGGTATCTCTTTGTGATTTTGATTTGTATTTTCCTGATGGCTGGTGATATTGAACATTTTTCATGTTTCTGTTAGCCATTTGTATGTCTTCTTTGGAGAAGTATTGTTTCATATCTTCTGCCCATTTCTTGACTGGATTATTTGTTTTGGGGGGTAGTTGAGTTTGAGAAGTTCTTTATAGATCTTGGATATCAGCCCTTTATCTGAAATGTCATTTGCAATTATCTTTCCCCATTCCGTGGGTTGCCTCTTAATTTTGTTGATTGTTTCCTTTGCTGTGCAGAAGCTTTTTATCTTGATGAAGTCTCAAAACTTCTTTTTGCTTTTGTTTCCCTTACCTTTAGAGACATATCTTGAAAGAAGTTGCTGTGGTTGATGTTGAAGAGGTTACTATGTTCTCCTCTAGAATTTTGATGGATTCCTGCCTCACATTTAGGTATTTTATCCATTTTGAGTCTGTTTTTGTGTATGGTATAAGGAAATGGTCCAGTTTTATTCTTTGGCATGTGGCTGTCCAATTCTCCCAGCACCATTTATTGAAGAGACTGTCTTTTTTCCATTGGGTATTCTTTCCTGATTTGTTGAAAGTTATTTTACCTTAGGGTTGAGGGTCCATTTCTGGAGTCTCTATTCTCTTCCATTGATCTATGTGTCTGTTTTTGTGCCATTACCAAGCTGTCTTGATGATCACAGCTTTGTACTATAACTTAAAGTCAGGCATTGTGATGCTCCAGCTTTGTTTTTCTTTTTCCATATTCCCCTAGTGATTCGTGGTCTTTTCTGGTTCCATACAGATTTTAGGATTGTTTATTCCAGCTCTGTAAAAAAATATCAAAGTTGTTTTGATAGAGATTGCATTAAAAGTATAGATTGCATAGACAATTTAACAATGTCTATTCTTCCAATCCATGAGCATGGAATGTTTTTTCATTTCTTTGTGTCTGCCTCAATTTCTTTCATAAGTGTTCTGTAGTTTCTAGAGTGTAGATCCTTTACCTCTTTGGCTAGGATTCTTCTTAGTAACTTAATAGTTTTTCGGTGCTATTGTAAATGGAATCAATTCCTTAATTTCTCTTTCTTCAGTTACATTGTTAGTGTATAGAAATGCAACTGATTCTGTGCATTGATTTTGTATCCTGCCACACTGCTGAATTGTTATATGAGTTCTAGTAATTTGGGGGTGGAATCTTTTAGGTTTTCCACATAAAGGATCACGTCATCTGCAAGGGGGAGAATTTGACTTCTTCTCCAATTTGGATGCCCTTTATTTCTTTTTGTTGTCTGCTGAAGCTAGTACTTCTAGTACTATGTTGAACAAAAGTGGTAAGAATGGGGATCCCTATTGTGTTCCTGACCTTAAGGGAAAAGCTCTCAGTTTTTCCCCGTTGAGGATGATATTCACTGTGGGCTTTTCATAGATGGGTTTTATGATATTGAGGTATGTTCCCTCTATCCCCATACTTTGAAGAGCTTTAATCAGGAAAGGATGCTGTATCTTGTCCAATGGTTTTCCTGCATCAATTGGGAGGATCATATGGTTCTTGTCTTTTCTTTTATTAATGTGCTCTATTATGTTGATTGACTTCCAAATGTTGAACCACCCTTGTATCCCAGGAATAAATCCCACCTGGGATTTATTCACCTGGTGAATAATCCTTTTAATGTATTGTTGGATCATATTGGCTAGGATCTTGGTGAGTATTTTAGCATCCATTCCCATCAGGGATATTGGTCTGTAATTCTCCTTTTTGATGGGGTCTGGCTTTAGGATCATGATAATTATAGTGCACATTTAAAAAAGTGATCTACCTCCCTAGAACCAAATACTCTTTTTACATCAATAGTCTAAAATTTGTGGTACAAAAACAATGAATACTGTTATGCTGAAAATAAATTTTAAAAAATGATAAAAAAATAGTCTAAAATTTTATTAGAAATTTTAAATTAGCAAGTAAACCATGATATTTCTTCATATTTAACTTCATATTTAACTAATCATTAATAAAAATATTTAGAGTTTTCCACAAGATCATGGCACAATCTCCCATTGTAATTTCTATCTTTAATCATTTCTAAAATTAATACATTTATTGTCTTTTTTAAAACTTAATCTCATCATCTAATGTGGAATAGTCTTTATAATTTAACCTTCTACCCGTGATTTGGCCCTTCTGGTTTTGGGCCAAGAAAAAAATGAATAATGATATTTTTTGTGAATTTATTAAGCTCTGGTAAAAATGTTTTTTAGGAAAGGAGTCAAGTACAGGATTTCATGATCTCATAGATACTTGCATTACTCTTGGTTTCAAGATGGTAGTGCCACTTAAAACAAATGTCATGATTTTATTTTATCAAGTTTTTAATTTTAATTCTCATACAGTTTATAGTGTTGTCTTAGTTTGAGGTGTATAATATAGTGATTCAACAATTCTGTATATTACTCATTGCTCATCATGATAACTGTCCTCTTAATCCCCTTCATCTATTTCACCCATCCCCCTACCCACTTCCCCTCTGGTAACTATCAGTTTTATTCTCTATAGTTAAGAGTCTGTTTTTTGGTTTAACTCTTTTTTTGTTTGTTTGGTTTCTTAAATTCCTCATATGAGTGAAATCATATGATATTTTTCTTTCTCTGATTTACTTATTTCACTTAGCATTATACTCTCTAGCTCCATTCATGTTGTTGCAAATGACAAAATTTCATCCTTTTTATGGATGAGTAGTATTCAATTACACACACACACTCACACACCCTACCTCTTTATCTATTCACCTATTTTTTAAAAAAAATTTTATTTATTTACTTGACACACAGAGAGAAACAATGAGAGAGGGAACACAAGCAGGGGTAGAGGGAGAGGGAGAAGCAGTTTCCCACTAAGCAGGGAGCCCAATGCAAGGCTCAATCCCAGCACCCTTGGATCATGACCTGAGCCAAAGGCAGACACTTAATGACTGAGCCACCTAGGTGCCCCTATCCATTCATCTATTGATGGACATAGGATGCTTCCATTAGTTTGGCTATTGTAAATAATGCTACGATAAGCATAGGGGTATATATATCTTTTTGAATTAGTGTTTTCATATTGTTTGAGTAAATACCCAGTAGTGGAATTCCTGGATCATAAGGTAATTCTATTTTTAATTTTTTGAGGAATCTTCATACTGTTTTCCACAGTGGCTGCATTCCCTTCGGAAGTGTACAAGGGTTCCTTTTACTTCATATCCTTACCAACGCTTGTTGTTTTTTGTGTTTGTGATACTAGCCATTCTGACAGGTATAAGGTGATATCTCACTGTGGTTTTGATTTGCATTTCCTTGAGGATTAGTTTTTTTTTTTTCTAAGATTTTATTTACTTATTTGACAGACAGAGATCACAAGTAGGCAGAGAGGCAGGCAGAGAGAGAGAGGAGGAAGCAGGCTCCCCGCCGAGCAGAGAGCCCAATGTGGGCCTTAATCCCAGGCCCCTGGGATCGTGACCTGAGCCGAAGGCAGAGGCTTTAACCCACTGAGCGACCCAGGCGCCCCGAGGATTAGTTTTATTGAGCATCTTTTCATGTAACTGTTGAACATTTGTGTGGCTTCTTTGGAAAAATGTCTGTTCATGTCTTCTACCCATTTTTTAATTGGATTATTTGGATTTTTTGGTGTTAAGTTGTTTAAGTTCTTTATATATTTTGGATACTAAACCTTTATCAGATATGTCATTTGCAAATGTCTTCTCCCATTCGACAGGTTCTCCTTTTATATTGTTTTCTTTGCTGTGCAGAAGGTTTTTATTTTGATATAGTCCCAATAGTTTATTTTTGCTTTTGTTTCCCCTGCCTCAGGAGACATATCTAGAAAAATGTTGCTATGGGCAATGTCAGAGAAATTATTGCCTGTGCTCTCTTCTAGAATTTTTATGGTTTCAGTTCTCGCATTTAGGTTTTTAAACCATTTTGAGTTTATTTTTGTGTATGGTGTAAGAAAGTTGTCCAGTTTCATTCTTCTGCATGTAGCTGTCCAGTTTTCCTAACACCATTTGTTAAAGAAACTGTCTTGTTTTTCATTGCATAGTCTTGCCTCCCTTGTTGAAGATTAATTGACCATATAATTGTGGGTTTATTTCTGGACTTTCTATTCTATTCCATCAAATACCATGCTTTAAAAAAAAATACTGTTCAGTGAAACCAATTTCCCAGAAATTCTACTCCCAAGGATAACCATGATTAACAACTTATTGTTTGCCTTTCCAGAATTATAATGCACATATTTTATATAATTGGTATCACTCTATATACTTATGTTTTTAAACTTACATATCATACATATATTTCTATTTTAAAATGTAATACTCATGTCTCTTTTAATGTATGGATTTTATTCTACTATGTAGGTGTACTGTAATTTGTTTAATTTATTCATTATTCATTGACACTTAAGCTATTTTCAGAATTTTTCCTTTATTATTAACATGGCACATATCTTTGTGTACTTACACTGGCCTCACCTTAAGATAAAATTTCAGAAGGGAGTTAAATTATATACAGATTAAAATTTATAATACATTACTAGATTGCCCTTTAGAAAGCATGCAAAATTTACACAGCCACCTCCAGTATATTAGAGTTCTCACTTGTTTATATCTTTGCTAACAAAGTAATTTGAAAGTCCTTCTAATCATTGTCCATCTGATATTTCTATTTTAATTTTTATTTACATGTCTAGTAATAACTTTCTTAAATACTAACTTGTCACTTGTCCAGTTTTGTATTTGGGAGATTTAATCTGTCTCTTGATTTACAAGACAATAACTTAGTTTTTTTTAACATATTATACAAATTTGTCTTTTAATATCAATCTTTTGCAGACAGTGTATATAAAATATATGCTGTCATACCTAAAAAAATCATCTACTATTGATTTCACCTTTAATCAGATCTTTTAAGATCCAGTTGAACAACAGATGATTAAAACAGCATTCTAATATCACAATGGAACTTGGAGAGGGCTAAAGAGTTTAATTAAAACAGTCCTGGCAGATAATTTCATGTAATATCACACAAAGACAATCTCTCCAAAACCTCAATTTCCATATTTGGAAAAAAAAAAAAAGAAAGAAAGAAAGAAAGAAAGAAAGAAAAATACTGGTAATAAAATTGTTTGTCTTGTATAGAGGGATCTTGTGATGATGGGTTAATGTATATGCTAGAAATTTCTTACTATGTAAGGTACAATTCAAGTAATGTGTTTTCATCCTCTTTTTATCTACTCCAATTATAGAAACCCAACATGTTATGGCATCTAGTTCTCTAATCTGTATTGCAGAACCAATATCTTTATTTCTTTTCAGAATGTGCTTCATATTCACTCTTATGGGACTCCTGCCATTTTCCGTGATTCTTAAACATCACTGGCAACATTTCGGACAATTGTAAATGCAAGTTGTGTCCGTGCTTAAGATTCAGTTCATCTTTGTCTAGAGACAAAAATACATGTAAGGTCTCTGGGGGCACTCTTGCTACTTCCTTACCTCATCTGAGTTTTCAATTCCCTCTTAAACACTTTTGTTATCTCTTTTGCAGTTTGGAAATTATTCTCCTTGAAGAAAAAGACAGTAGTTTTGTTTTCCTCCTTATCACTACTTTCTAGCAGCACGATTTCTATTCCTGCTTTTCCTTTGAATATAGCTCGAGACACCCTGTGGTTATGTTGATGATTTTTTTCAAACTCTCTCCTATGTGGGATTTAACTTTCCAAAATAATTTCTTATGTCTTTTTTTCCCTCAATCTTTTCTGTATTTGTTCTAGGATATGTCCCATTTCCCAATCTATCAAGATATTATGATTAGGGAAACTGGTTGGGCCAGGTACATTTTGCTAGAGACCACAGAATTTTCTCACCCAAAATCTTGGGAAGTGCCAAAGCCAGGGAAGAAGCTGTGAGAAGAAAAAAACCAAAAAAGTAATCTGGAGGTGTACAGCCAATAGACTGAAGGCCATTGTGAAGCCAGCAACCAGAGAGATTAGATCAAATGAAAATGGAACAGAGAAAATTAATCACAAGGAACCTGTTAAAGCCAAGAGGAGCTGTGTTTGTGCTTGCTTTTAAGGATTGGCTGGAGGGTGGTTTAAAAATGAATATTCTTACACTCTTGTTCACATGCAGGCCCAAGATTCTCCTAAATACAGAAGTGGCTACGCTTTTGATTCCAGTTATTATCCTCTCTGATATGGACACAGCTGTCCACAGATGAGTGGTTCAGCTTTGTGAAAATTTAGGTCTTGTATAGTTGGCTCGTAAGATTGGGAATCAATAGAAAGTTAGCAGTCCTTTGAATTGGCATACATTAGTTCTGTCACAGGTCATTGGGAGTGTGAAAGGAGATTTGTTCAGTTGTAAAGTGCTCTGGTCCTTTGCTGGGAAGATGAAGTCTCCCCAAATGTTGGTATCAAAATAATGGTGGAAGAACTCAACTGAAGGCTGGAAAAATCAAATATGCTGGAGTGGCAGGTGATAGGAAACTACCATTTGGCAGGCTTTTATTGCAATCTGATTCCTGTACAACAATTTAGAGAGAACTGATCTCTTGACAATCATGAGTGTTCTAATCCATGAGTGTGGTATATAAGCACTTTTGCTTAGATCTTCTTTAATTTCTCTCAATAATGTTTATATAGGTTTACATATTTTTCAGTAAATTTATACTTAGGGACTTGATGTAATGATGCTATTGTAAATTATGTCTTTTAAAATTTTATTTGTTAATTGTAACCAACAAATAGAAATAAATTATCCAATGACTTTGCTAAATGCACTTATTGTTTTTCCTGTAGTTTAGTTTTATTGTACATACAATTGTCATCTGTGTAAGATAGACTTTTAGATTTTTTTTTTAAAGATTTTATTTATTATTTATTTGACAGAGAGAGATCACAAGTAGACAGAGAGGCAGGCAGGCAGAGGGAGAGAGAGAGAGAGAGAGAGGGAAGCAGGCTCCCTGTCGAGCAGAGAGCCCGATGTGGGACTCGATCCCAGGACCCTGAGATCATGACCTGAGCCGAAGGCAGTGGCTTAACCCACTGAGCCACCCAGGCACCCCAGATTTTTTTTTTTTTTTTTTAGATAAAACCTACATTTTGTAGATAAACTTTTTGGGAAGAGGAATGATATGTACTGGAAGTAGAACAAATAAAATGTAATCTGTTTCTAGGTGCTTGGTAAGGACCAACAGGAAGCATGGGTATTGTATGAGAAATTACAACAGGTTTTCAGAAATGTCACCATGAGAAGTTTGATAAGGGGATCTCATATATCCCTTCATCCCCCATATAGGAACAGATTCCAGTCAATAAAGTTGTAATAGTTGGCATTTCTAAGCATTCAATATGTGCCAAACATAATATGCTTTAAATTTTAACTCATTTCAATTTCCAAGCAATCCAGTGTGATATAAACCATTATTCCTATTTTCCAGATGAGAAAACATAGGCATAGAGGGGTTAAATAACTTTCTTAGGATAATACAGTAAGAGAATGAAAATGATACAAATTGAGATTGTTTCTAAAACTTGTGCTCTTAACCACTGTTACCCTATTTTGAGTTGACCTTTTGGGTCATAGCTTCTTTAGAAAAGCTATTACATATCTCTTCATCTAGTCTGAGGAAGATAAACCCTGTGAATGATCAAATAAAATTCAATTTACCACTTAACAGCTAAAGCCAGGGCACCGTGGGTATTTAGGACAAATTCCAATATTTGTCCCTCTAATGGCAGGCTACTAACTTTTCCATTGGTGGTTGTGGTATTGTTTGGGCCAGTATCATGCACATGACTTGCATTGTTACTAAGGGGGAGATTAACAGCAAACCCAATGGCAGGAATCAGCAGACTCAGCAGCCAGTAAGTTTCAAGATACAGCTTCATGAATTTCCAACACGCCTTGACTTAAGAGACTGCATTCCCCATAGTGGCAAAACATGACCAGATCCCTTAGTCAAATATGGTACTTTGCACAATCTAGGAGCTACCAGGAGTCTCCAAACTCACACACAAATCAAACATTACTTAGAGATGGATACTTGTAACTACTGAAGCTATGTTATCACTCAGCAGCTTCCAGGAGGGTCCTCTAAATTAAATTTATACCGCTAAATCAATCTAATCCAGATTGTTCCATGTTGACTTACTTACCCTAATCTTGGAAGTCCAGGAATTAAGGGTTTGCAGCATTTTAGTTTGGAGAGTTTTCAAACATAGTAGGAAGTTAGGAAGTAATATTTAGTTTCAGGCCTGCTATCTCACTAGTACTTGCAGTTTGGTGTGCTGGGAAGTCTGCTCTAATTATAAAAGAAGGATTAGTTACTTTGGTAAAAATATTGGCCATTTTCAAATAGGACTAATGTTTCCCATATCCAACTGTTTGATGACAAATGGTCTACATCTTAGCAACCCCAACGTTCATAAATGAGTAAAGCAATGAACCAATAGGCAGCCCAAGATGTTCAAATACAATCTATTAAAAAATTTTGAAACAGACAGGTCTTCTCAGAAACCATGAAAATGGTACTCAAGGCCATAGCCACAGCATCGTCTATGGGGACTTAGAGAAGAAAGTGAAAAATGAAATATGTTGTTTTTGGAATATAGGTGTAACACATCTTACTGTAATGTGTTTATTTGCTGATGAATTGTCTCTTTGCAAACTACACATAGACCATTCTACCCAGATTTTTCAAAAGTGAACTCCAGAGAGTGAATGAGTTGAGAGCGCTAATGGTCACATATCCAGGTTAAGTATTTTGAAAAGATTAAGCTATAATGCATTGGCACGCTCCAATGATAAGAAAACAGGTATGATAAATGATGACAGTAAGCTTTCTCTTGTTACCTGAAAGCTAAGTCAGGTAATAAGAGAGGTGTTAAGTCAGGGGAAAATACACATAAAATCACGTAAGAGCAACATCTTTGAGAAGAAACAGTGAAAGGGTTTCCTTTCCCCACAAAATAAATAAATAAATAAAGGGAAAAAAGCAACTATACTATTTACCATGAAATAGCCAGTAAACATAGAACCCCAGCCTGGATTTAAAAGACAGGACTATGCGTAAGAAACATCCTCTAATCCCAGGAGAATATGGAACCCCTGTCAAGAAGCAGTAACCTGTGATTGAAATGACCACCTCTGTTTCCCCCAGAAAGTGGCAATTAATCCAGAGTGAGAAGGGTCATGCTCTCCTACAGATTAAAGAAATAGAAAATTTGAGGGTGATATAAGACCTCTGGATTTTAAAGGAGAAAGGCAGGTGAGTCTGGAAGGCATTTGAGTCAAGAAGGGAGAGTATCCATTGGTTTGTGGTTTGTTTTGCTGTTGTTTTGTGGGGTTATTTTGCTTCATTTTAGCTTTGTGTTTGCGATGTTCTTATACTGAGGCTGCCAGTGTGGTAGGACCCAAACATCCACTTTCTGGTTTAAGACCAAGTTAACTTGGCGAGACACACACTTTCACTCCCGTTTCACAGATCAGTAAACAAATGTTCTGTCCCATTAAGTCTCTTGATGGAGATGAACAATTTAATTATTCAGTGAAGGAGCCAGAATTCAAACAAACCCATGTTTCCTGGGCTACACATGCTGGAAACTTCCTTTCGCCGCATATCAGATGTACAAATTCGAACAGCTTCCATTTCTTCACCAACACAGGTGGACAGTAACACAGGCTTGAAATGGTTGTTATGAGAAATATTTGGGAATGATCCACAGGAAGAACTCAGGACAGGGCTTGTCAGAAAGCGGGGCTCAGGAACTGGTGGTGGAAAGTTTGGAGCAGTGGAGTGCAGTCGAGGACTGGGGCAAAGCCTGAGGCGGGTGCTTTACTAAGAGGTGGGGCCCCAATGGAGAGGGGGACATGGAACAAAGCAATTTTGAAGGAGGAAGACAGAGACATTTTTAAAATGCAGATCCACTTTGAGGAAACATCTAGATAGCTTATTTAAATGAGGTCCATAGGCAAACAGAAAGCAGGATGAAGGAACTGAGCCCTCAGGAGAGCCAGCAGGGAAAAGGAAAGGAAGGAAAGCACATTGATCCTATGGAAAATAAATGAATAAAGAAGTGGGGCTTCTGCTGAAGCTTTGTATTTTCCCCTCAACCATAGACAATGTCCCTACTTCCCAGCAGTCATCCTGAAAATGTATTTGGAATTACCCTTGTGAGGAAGAGTACAAGAGAATGTGGATAGAATAGTGTAAAATCCACTTTGCTACTGGGAAAGCAGTGCAGACTACTTCCCTGATTTGGTTCAGTGCCATTGTTCCACACAGAGTATGTTATTAGAGCACAGATCCCCCAGTGATGTTATACAACCAAATTATTTACAGCTACTATCCAGCACCACCTACTGGTAAATCAACAGAAAATAGAACTCGAAGGATACACAGTTAACACTAAGCAAACTGGTTGTAAAAAGTTAATTTGTCGTAAGGAAATGATGAAAGGAGACACCGTACATCCACATAATACAACACTGCGTAGAACTGAGGTAATAGGGAGCACGTGCAGAAACATGGGTTTTGGAATAGTGAGTCAAAATTCAATTACAATATTCTAAACAAATACAGGAACGTGGCTTCAAGGGATTTAGAAGGGAGAGAAAGAGGAAATGCACCTTGTTTGATCAATTAAAAAGTTTCTCTTTCAAGTTTTTTTTTTTTTGTGCTTTGGTCACAAACATCCTTCAAAAGTAATCTGTAATAGATTTGCAACTTTATCCAAATATGTATTAAATAATTATTAGAGGGAAAAAGAAAAGAAAGTGGTCATGTATTTTTGGGTGCATTATTTTTTTCTCTTACACTCTATAATTTTATTTTAAAAATTAAATCCTTGTTTAAATTAAAGGGCTAATATATGCACATAGTAAATGAAAACTCTGAATGGGTATGTAGTGAAAAGTAAAGCTCCCTGAACCCCAGAACTAGTCCCTTGCCCAGAAATTGATCAGATTTATGAGTTCTTATTTATTTTTCAAAAATGTATCTGTGAATATATGTGTGTGTGTGTGTGTGTGTGTGTGTGTGTACGTGCACCTGCGAGTGCTGCATGTTCTGGTCTGGAGCCTCTGGGACATCCCCTAATTTTATAAAATAATTTAAGCCTTGGCTAAAAAATTGGCTGGTATAACTGATGACAATAAAATAACTTGAACTTAGGCAACAGAGCTATATTTAATATTTGTTTGTAGCTTTACAGGATTCATGTCAAAAGGATTGGTGAATTTCTTAAACTTGATTTTATTTTTCTCAAAGATGTGCTTGCATGGAGTGAAAGAGATCCAATTTCTACAAGGCTCACAGCCAAGATCAACAGTCTTTTTTATTGTACTTTGCACCTCACACAAATTCCCATTCCTCAGAAGAAACCGCTTTTTACTTGTTAAAACCTAACTATATTAGTTACCTTATTTCCATAGAGGATATTTATGGGCAAATTTCTTATTTAGTTAACTTTATATAACACCTACTTCTTTACTACTGTGCGAGAAGAGGATTTAGCTTCTTTAAACTATCCCCCTAAATATACAGGTACAATTGTCTTTCCTACCCAGCCAGGACAATTATTTCATATTTGGCTTGCTGAATACTCTGTGTCCACCATTACGATTGTGTAACTATTATTTGCAGATGAGTTATATTTATGGTTCGGGAGTATCTGGATGTTATACTCTTTTATTTCTTCTTTTTCAAAGACTTTATTTACTTATCTGACAGAAAGAGAAAGAACACAAGCGGGAGGAGGGAAGTGGCAGGTAGAGGGAGAAGCATGCTCTCCTCTGAGCAAGGAGCCCCATGCCGGACTTGATCCCAGGATGCTGGGATCATGACCTGAGCCAAAGGCAGACACTTAACGGACTGAGCTATCCCAGTGCCCTATTTTATTTCTTGTACACATTTTGCTTTTCCTAGAATTAATATATGTCTTCTTTTAAACTTTGCTTAGATTTCTATGTACCTATTGTTCTTTTAAAGTCTCAGATATCTGAAAATTCCCTCTCAGTACATTCAAATACAAGAGATTTTCTGTTTCATTTCCTTTTCTTTTAAGCAATCCCTGTTCTCCCACTCAAATTTGGGTGGGTAGCCCTGCTGCCCAGCTGACATCCTGGATATTGTCTACACTTTTCTGTGTTGTATCCCCAGGATACAAATGCCTTCATTTGGGGAATAATTTGCTTAAAACCTTCCAAAGAAAAGTTACTTGGGTGTTTTGTTTGTTTGGAGTTTGATAACCTGGATAAAGAAAGAATTTCTAGATGGAAAATAATTTTTCCTCAAAACTTTAAAAGTTTTGTTCAAATACAATCTATTAAAAATTTTGAAACAGGCAGGTCTTCTCAGGGACCATGAAAATGGTACTCAAGGCAACAGCCACAGCATGGTCTGTGGGGACTTAGAAAAGAAAGTGAAAAATGAAATACGTTTTTTCTGTTTACTGGTTTCAGTGTAAATGTTTATTTTTGTTTCTTTGTTTCTGTTTTGTTTGGAGAAATCTAACACAATTCTAACTCATGATATTTTATATATAACCTATGGTTTTCTCTTGAAGTGCTTGGTGCTCATCTCTTTGTACTCAGGGTTCTGAAGTTTTGTAATTATGTTTTGATGTAGTTCATTCTTCATTTTGAAAAGAATATAGTGGATCTTTTTAAAAAATAATTTCTTCAACAATTGTGTTCTCTAAATTTTGTCCTATTCCCTGCTCCCTTTTCTAGAACTTATTTTATTAGTAATCAGACTTTCTGGGTCAGTTTTGGAATTCTCTTCTCTTGAAGTTTCTATTTCTCTGTACTTTGAGTCTCTGGTGATTTGCTCAGTTTTGCTTTCCAAAACTTTTGAATTTTCCCTTTCTTTTGTCATATCTTGTTTTTCAAGAGCACTTTAGTTCTCTAAATTCTCTACTCTTTTTGTGTTTGTTTTTTTTTTTTTTTGGTAACTATCTCTTTTTTCACAGAAACAGTAATTTCATTTATCTCTCAGCCTAAAAGAGCTTCCTCACTCTCTAATTCTATTAAACCTTCCACACTGTTTCTTCTTCCAAGTCTCTTCTTTCCCCCTATTTGTTGATTTTTATCTTTGTCTTTCATATTAAGGACTTTCCTCAAGGATCTGGTGATCCATGACTCTATATAATAGCACACATGGGAAAGAGGGAGGGGGCTAGGGAGAGAGAGAGAGAGAGAGGTTTATTTAGGGACTCCTGTCAGTATGTGTAGGTCTCTCTTGTTAGGATTGTTTTCCCAGAGAAAAATCCTTAATTATTGTTCCCACTGAATGTAAGCTGCTTTAGGGTTCTGGGGCCAAGCAGAAGAGACTGGGGATCCCATTATTCAAAATGCTGTATTCAGACTCCTGTCTCTACCCTCCACTGTGTCTGGTGTTTCTAAATCCAGACTTCCTCTTTCCTACTCCCCAGTAATTAAACTTATTATCCCATCATGTGGCAAGGGTCTAGTTTCTCTTTCTGCAGACTTGAGTTCATTAATCTATTTCTTCAGTAAATATTTACTGAATGCCTCTTATATGCCAAACACTGTTTTATATGGTATGGAAATGTATGTCTATGAGGCAAGCAAAATTCCCTGCCCCGGTGTGGAGCATTCGTTCCCAACCAAATCCTCACTTCCAGAACCCATTTATGACTCCAATTTCTAAACTTCAGTGTTCTGTAGTGCGCACTGGCTTGCTTCTTCTTTAGCTCTTTGCATACTCTGTTTGGTCTGTTGAGTAAGGAATCACTCATCCTTTGCCTGACAGTTCCAAAATTGGGTAGCTTTCACTATCTCTTCAGTTCTTTTTGTACTTTGAGATTGATTCCGTACTCTTGGTTGTTTCATGGAATTTAGAAAGGAGAGAGAGGTAACTTTGTTTCCAATATACCACCTTGGCTAGAGGCAGCTGTGAGTAATTTCACCCAAAGAGCCCAGCACCTGAGCATCTGGCGACCTGTGATGCACTTGGTTGTTGGGTAGCCCCACAGTCTCAATAGTTGGGAATCTGGACCTTCTTCTGCTAAGAGTCATTTCTGTTGTAAGCTGACCCTGCAGAGTATGCATCCAGTCTGTACTACTCTTCTTAGGGTTGCGGCGTCCTCAGACAGGACTGCTATTCCTTTTCTGGCCAGTCCACAAAGGACCCAGATTTCTGAGGACGTGTGACTATCAGAACAATGCAGACCCCCCAACCCTACTGCAGCATCATCTATTGCCTGGAACTGAGAGACTCTCTACAACTTCAGTATTTTTTTTTTCCACTAAGCCTCCTCATATTTTTCCCCTTCTGGATTTTTGTATGCTTCAAGGAGGCAGCATGTACATTTGTGTTTTTATCACTATTGTGTGCATCTGTGTATTTGGGGAGGGGGGAAACAGTCATTTGTGTCAAAAAGGAAGGGCCTTGTCCCTTCTCACCTGGAACAAGAAAATTCCTCTTTCACACTTCTCCAATTTTCCAAGTAAAAGAATGTAGACATCCTATACCCTTCAGGAATTCTTCACGGTGGCAGGTCTAGGAGTTGAGGGACGTGGAATCCACTCTGCTGTGGGTGACATGCCTTAGCCCAGTGTCAGTTTTGTTCCAAGAAATCAAAACTGCACATTCTTACATAAAATCTTTATTTTCAGAGTATTGCCTAATGTCTTTCCATATGATCAGAAACTTTGAATTCTCGTACTTTTTCAAAACAGAGTGTGGTTCCAGAGATTACAGATGGTGAGGTCTCCTAGGATTTCGACCTTGAGTGCTCTCTTTTATTTGGGCATTAAACCTAGAAAATGCCTTTTAGACTGTGTTAAAGGGATTTAGAGGAAGGGTGAAGGATATACTCATGTAAGCTACTGGGCTACTAAGCTGGTTTGTGAATTCCATACCTGCGGTTGGAAAGGAATGAAGAAACCTAGTGCTTCTGAACTTCATGTCCCTAAAAATAGCTGTTTTGTGTGAATCTCACAATCCTGAAAGAAAAACCTTTTGAGGGGAACTAAAGAAAATGTCAGAGGATTTTCAAACTATAAAAATTAACTATGCAAAGACTAATATTAGAGCTGTGAACATTGACAAAGTATAACATTATCTGTAACAACTCTCTAGCATATATTTATATTTCTTTCAAAATGCTTTGCAAATTGACTAGCACTTTAGAAATTATTTGCAGCAAGTAAGAAACCCTCATCTATACTTGTTTGAAAACGTTTATACCACCTACAGCACACTTAGGACATTGTAAATATTTATGAATATTTTTTAAGTTGACCTTTTATTTTCACCCAAGATAAAGAGCAAAGACATCTGCTCTGAAAGGCACATAGAAACACACAAATTAGTTAATCACTTTGTTGCATGCCAAACCATGTGTCTGATATTATGATAAGTTTTAAGAGTGTAGGAGTAAATTAGAAGGACGTGGCAATGTGTTTCCCAGGTTACAATAGAGTGGTAAAAGGCAGATGATTAAACAAACACAAAATAGGGGATCAGTGCCGAAGTGGTGGAACTGTAAAGCATTGAGATGAATTATAACAAGGGGTTCTATCCTATTTTGGAGGTGAAAGGAGTCTCAGATAAAGCTGTTACTTGATTGACGAATAAATAGGAACTTTTTAGAAAAACAAGGGAAACTGGTTTTCCAAGGCGGAGAGACTAGCGTATGTAAATACTCAGAAATGGGAAAGGAATAAGTTTTACTGCAGGTAGAACAGAGATATATGTGAGATGGAGACTGGTAAGAGTAAGGCCACTAGGCAGGGAGTCTGCTTGTCCCTCTCTCTCTCCCTCTGCCCCTCAGCGCTCATGCTCTGTCTCTCTCTCAAATAAAATCTTTTAAAAATTACTAAAAAATAACAATTTAACAAAATTGTTGGATTAAAAAGTCAATATACAAACATGAATAGAATTTCTGTAATATACTCTGAAAAAGGTTTTTTTTTTTTTTTGGTGCTGTATATATTGCAGAAATTCCATTTGTGTTTGTATATTCAGAGAAAGCCAATTATCATATGGTTTCACTCATATGTAGAACATAAGGAATAGCACAGAAGATCACAGGAGAAGGGAGGGAAAACTTAATGGGAAGAAATCAGAGAAAGAGAGACAAACCATGAGAGACTCTGGACTTCAGGAAACAAACTGAGGGCTACAGAAAGGGAGGTGGGTGGGGGGATGGGGTGACTGGGTGATGGACATTAAGGAGGGCACATGATGTGATGAGCATTGGGTGTTGTATGCAACTGATGAATCATTGGACACTACATCAAAAACTAATGATGTGCTATGTGTTGGTTGATTGAATTTAAAGAAAAAAATAAAAAATAAGCTTATTTATAATAGTTTCAAAAATCAGAAATGAAGGAATAAATTTAAAACACATTTTAAAAGTCCACACTGAAAACTATACAATATTGCTAACAGAAATTGAAGTTCAAAATAAATTGAAAAATATGCTAATGAATGGATGGGAAAACTTAATTTTTAAGAAGTTATTTCTCCTAAATGAATTCAAACTTTTAACGCAAGTCCAATAAAATATTAGCAAAATTTTCTATGGAAATTGATACATGGATTCTAAAGTTTATGCAGAATTGAAATCCTTATTACGTACATCTTTTTTTTTTTTTAAGATTTTGTTTATTTATTTGACATACAGAGATCACAAGTAGGCAGAGAGGCCGGCAGGGAGAGAGAGGAGGAAGCAAGCTCCCTGCTGAGCAGAAGCCGATGCAGGGCTCGATCCCAGGACCCTGGCATCATGACCTGAGCCGAAGGCAGAGGCTTTAACCCACTGAGCCACCCAGGCACCCCCATATTATGTACATCTTGACTAGTCAAAACAATCTTGAAGAAGAAATACCTATTTGGAGGATTTTTCTACCAGATTTCAATACATACTGTAAAACTACAATAATTAAGACATAATCATATTGGAATTAGGATTAAAAAATATTAGTGGCACAAAATAGGCATTCTAAGTCTAGATTTAAAAATATGCAATCAATTGTTTTTTGTCAAAGGAGTCAGATTCAATCTGAAAAAGGAAATTCATTTAAGGAAATAGTGCTGGAAAAAATAGGTAATCATATGAAAAAATAAACATTGATCTTTCCTCATACACATAAACAGTAATTGGAGTTAACTCACAGACCAAAATGTATAATTTTAATTCATACACCTAGAAGAAAATATGACAATATTTTTCAAGTGTAGAATTGGGCAAAGACTTCTTAGACTCAAGAAGCACTAACTATAAAAGAAAAAATGGTAAATTAGATTTAATTAAAAATGAAAATGTATGCTTGTCAAAAAAAGCATTAAGAAAGTGGAAATCAAGCCAAAGTATAGGAGAAAATATTCTCAATATATATATATCTAACAAAGGACAAATATTAAGTTTATATGAAGAATACCTACAACTTAAGAATGAAGGAAAAATAATACAATTAAAAGATGGGAGAAAAGAGTTGAACAGATATTTCACCAAATTTTATATAACAATATACACAGAGCTTATGAAAATGTTCTGGGTACTACTGGATCACTGGGAAAATGCATGGAGATATACATTTGGTATTTGTATATTTCACTGCAGGCAAATTATATGTCAGTAAAGTACTCTTGGCATTTTTAAAAGAAGGAAGAAAAATTAGTTATCAGGATACAGCTGAAAACCAGGAGAAAGATGATGGTAGCCTTTACCATTGTGGAGGTAATGGGAATGGAAAAATATACAGAGATTTAAGAAATAGTCAGGGGGTGTTTGGGTGGCTCAGTGGGTTAAAGCCTCTGCTTTCTGCTCAGGTCATGATCCCAGGGTCTTGGGATCAAGCCCCACATCGGGCTTTCTGCTCAGCAGGGAACCTGCTTCCCTCTCTCTCTTTGCCTGCTGCTCTGCATACTTGTGACCTCTCTCTGTCTGTCAAATAAATAAATAAAATCTTAAAAAAAAAAAGAAATATTCAGAAGTAGTATTGATAAGAATTTATGATTAATTTGATGCTGATGTTTAAGATGGCATATCCAGGGATTTTTCTTATAACCAAACGAAGTAGATGCAAATGAAATATTTCATTAGAACCAATGAGGAATTCCAGAGCTAGAAAAACCAATCATTTCTCTGCTCTGTACAGACATCAGAAAGTTCCCCAAAAGAGGATGGAGATGAGGTTGGAGGAAGCGGCAAACAGAAGAAGGAGTCCAGCCTACTTAGACGTTTCTGTTTGCGTAAACTCAAGTCCATGCCATGTTTGTTTATTGTTTGTAGTCCTTTGTTTAGGAATGGGAGCCTGTCTTTTTAACCAGGATCTTAACCAGGATTCTGCCATTTATTAAGCTTTGCTTGCTCCCTCCACCAAATGTAAAACAAACAGCTGGTACATCCTCTTTCTCTTCTCAGTTTCTGCCGGAACTTGTCCTAGTTGATGAAAAAAAGGATGATGTTATGTCATTGTACAAAGAAGGCTTACATCACTGACTACCTAAAAAGTGGGGCCATTCTCCTGCCATGGTGAGAAGGGGAGGCTCTTGGGACCCCTTGCAGAAATGCAACCATGTAAACATGCTCTTTCTTGAAACTTAGAGTCTTCAAACCAGTTTGCTCTTACTTGTATGGGCAAAGATGAGGACTTGCCTCATTTGTAAATGATTCTTGTGCTTTTAGTGATTAAAAAAAAAAAAATCCCTCATCATGAATTATATAACCTTTGGGTTTTAATGGATTCATCTCATGATTCTTCAGTTGAATCTCATTTATCTTATCTTTTTTCCACCTCTGTATAGGACTTATATATTCCTTAACTGATGTTCCCATAGGGCTTTCATTCTATTTTATGTGTGGCATCATAAAAAAATAAATAAAAATATAAGTTACTTAATGATTGGTTATCTGACTGTTGCTATATTGAAAAAAATTTTATGGCTTAAGTTTTAGATATAAATTAAGAATAACATTTCTAAAAAGATCAACTTTAAAATAGATTTGTCATTAAAAAGTGCATTATTGATGATTAGGTTTTTATTTTTCAGGATTACCTAAGTAGGAAAACTCATAATTTTAGGATACGGTGAATCTCTGTTCAAGGGTACCAAACTTATTTTTAGCATGGAATAGGATAGAAACTAATGACAAGCATCACTGAATATTGAAGATCTACAGAAACTGAAAATCACCATGCATAGGAAATAAAAGTCTTCACTATAAAGTAAATAATATAAGGCATCTTACACAAAGAAAACCACTTGTGAATTAAAATAATGATTCTTGGCATGTAAAATAAGTGCTTGTCTGCATAACCAGATCTTAACTATGAGTCTTGAGAAGACATTATAATAAGAAAATTCCTATATACTTGGCAAGCTTTTGTTAGCCACTGTATCAATCATTGTGACAATCCCTTACACCAGCCAGATTCTTCTTATTTCTGTCCCCTTCATTATTCTTGGTGGAGAGTCTAATGAGCAGTGAAATGTCCAAAATGTAGGAAGCAGGAAGAAATGAAAGTCCTTAATAAGTCAGCATGGGAAAGTAAGTTCCTCCTAACGTTTCCTGAAACATACCAAAAGAGCCAATTATAGGAAAGAGAAAATTTTTATCACAATGGTTTATAAGGATTCACTATAATTTAATTTACAACTTTTTCTAGAAATGCCCTACACTAAATAAAAATCATGTAATCTCTTAAACTAAATTTACCTTAAGTAAAATTGCCAATTAATTTTTCTTTTTTAAAGACAAACAGCATCTGCATTGTTACTGCTATCATGGGGGATCTGGATAACTTAAATCAAGGAAAGAAAACCAAACAACTGGAGGATTAAAAATTTATCTGGGTAGGAACCATCTCTGGAGATTTAATGATAAAACCCTTGCTTGAGACTCAGACAATATCACAGTTCTTCTGATGCAGATGTAGAAGCTCTCATTGAGACTTAAAAGCTCCAAATATAATAACAGCATAGATTGTTTCCCCAACCAAGTTCACCTTCCATATCTAAGGCAATTCATATAATAAGAAAGGGCATGAAGAGACATTCCTTACACTATCTTTTCCCAGGGATCTTCTTCCCTTTGGTAGGCCATGATAGGAAATTCAGTGTCCCCACGTCATATATTCCAAGTTCTAAAGTAGATACTATACATATCAGACGTGTGATGTAATAACCCTAGCCTCTTTTCCATATGTACTTCTGTTTACAGACCTTATCGCAGGTCCCAGCTAAATTGTTTCCAGGCTTGAAGGGGAATGTTCTAAAGAAAATCTTTAGGGAAAAAAAAAAGAATAAGAGACCAAATTCATTATACAAATGTAAGGTCATTCAAAGCTTTCCTGCAGGGAAGAGATAAGGTATGAAAATGAGAGAAGGAAGACATTTAAACTTTTCTAGCACGTCTCAGACTATTTTAGTTTTCCTTGATAATGCCAATGTATAACTATTTTTTAATTTTTTAATTTAATTTTAATTAAAAATTTTTAACCAATGTATAATTATTACTGTTTTCCTATATTCACATACAATGTTCAACATATATCCCCTTTGCCAAATCAAAAAGCCTTCCATTTTTTGCTCTGTACCTATATTTATTTGTATTTCCTCTGGATATTTTCAGATATTTAGGCTGTCATCTCTAGCCTAAAGAAGCATACAATCATTTTTTTTTTTTTTTTTTTTGCTGCTTCAATGATTTAATAAATGGTGAAATAGCTAGATTAAGAGTATTAGAGGTTTTTCTCCAAAATGCCTCCCCACCTCTCTAGGACCCTCTTCATTTGAGCAAAATCTTATGACATTTCAAAATATTTCATGGTCTGATCTTGTGGAGCACATTTGATTCCCAACCAGCAAAATTAGAAAATAAACAGAAGTTCTGAGAGCTCTAAAAAGACATGGTATATATCTTAGCAAATTTAAAAAAGAGAACTCACACAAATTATGTTCTTAGACCATCACAGTAAGGCAGCTAGAAAATCCCAAAATATTTGGAGATTAAAAAGCATACTTCTAAATAACACATGGCTCAAAAATTCTCAAGAGAAATTTTAAAATATTTTGAGTTAAATGAAAATACAACTTATTAAAATTTATGAGATAAAGCAAAAAAAATAGAGGTAAATTTTTAGCATTAAATGCAATCATTGGAAAAGAAGAAAAATCTAAAATCAATAATTTAACCTTCAGTGTTAAGAACTAGAATAGAAAAGCAAATTAAACCAAAGTAACAGAAGAAATAAATAATAACAACTAGCTGAAATCAATACAATTGAGAATAAGGAATTATTAGAGAAAAACCAATGAAAGCAAAGACTGCTTCTTTTTTTAAAATTAACATATAATGTATTATTTGCTCCAGGGATACAGGTCTGTGATTCATCAATATTACACATTTCATAACACTCACCATAGCACAATATCCTCCCCAATGTCCATAACCCAGCTAACATATTCTTACCCCCCCACACACCCCAGCACCCCTCAGTTTGTTTCGTGAGACTAAGAGTCTCTTAGGTTTGCAAAGGCTGCTTCTTTAAAAAAGATCAATAAAGTTAACGAACTTCTAGCTGGACTAATTAAGAAAAAAAGTGAAAAGCCATAAATCATAAATGTCAGAAATTAAAAAGAGGCAATCATTACTGATCTCATGGACATGAAAAAATAATAAATATTATTATGAAGAATTCTGTTCACACAAACTTGATAACTTAGATGAAATAGATCAATTGAAAGATAAAATTTATCAAAATTCACACAAGAAGCAATAGGTAATATGAATTGGTGTTTATCTATTAAAGAAATTGAATCTTCCAAACAGAAATCACCAGGCTAAGATGGGTTCGCTGGTAAATTCTTCCAAAAATTTAAGGAAGAGATTATACCAAGTGTCTCCACTCTCCCAGAAAATAGAAGCAGAAGTACTTTCCAGCTTGCTCTAGGAGTCAGCATTACATAAATATGAAAACCAGGGGAAAAAATTACAAGGAAGGAATATTATAGACCAGTATCTGTGGTGAACATAGATGCAAAAATCCTCAACAAAATATTAGCAACAATATGTTAAAAAATTATACACCATAATAAAGTGAGATGTATTCCAGGTATGCAAGACTGGGCCAACATTAAAAAAATCAATTAATATAATTTATCATATCAAAAAGCTAAAGAAGAGAAATCATATGATTTAGATCAATAGATGCAAAAAAGCATTTAACAGAATCCAGCACCTATTCTTGATAAAAACCCTCAGAAACCAGGAAGAGAATGGAATTTTTCAGGGTAATGAAGAACATATATTAAAAAAACTTCCAATAAAATAAATAAATAAATAAAATAAAAATAAAAATTAAAAAACCTCCAATAGCTAACATCACACTTAACGGTGAAAACTAGATGCTTTCTCCCTAAGACTGGCAACAAGATAAGGATGTTCACTCTTTACTCCTATTCAACATTGTATTGCAAGTCCT
The DNA here is from genome assembly GCF_002288905.1 of Enhydra lutris kenyoni. Taxonomy (NCBI): domain Eukaryota; kingdom Metazoa; phylum Chordata; class Mammalia; order Carnivora; family Mustelidae; genus Enhydra; species Enhydra lutris. Next base: position 9,267,104 of record NW_019154102.1, on the reverse strand, counting down.
AGCTAAGGCAACAAGCAAAAAAAAAAAAAAAAAAAAAAGAAAAAAAAAAGAGAAGAAGAAGAAAAGAAATCAATTGTATACATATTGAGAAAGAAGAAATGAAACTATCTTTGTAAATATGACTGTCTGTGTAGCAAATTCCAAAGACACAACAAAAAACTGGGACTAATTAGGAAGGTTGCAACATGCAAGGTTAATATAGAAAAGTTGATTGCTTTCCTATAAACCAGTAATGAGAAATTGTAACTTGAAATAAAAAACAATACCATTAACATAGCACAAATAAATTATCTATTACAAATAAATCTAACAAAATAGGTACACAATCTATATAAGAAAAACCACAATATTCTGATGAAAGAAATCAAAGTTCTAAATTAATAGACCTAAATGAAATATACAAAACTATAAAGCTTCTGGAAGACAACAGGTGAAATCTAAGTGACCTTGGGTTTGATGACGATTTTTTAGATACAATACAAAAAGCACAATCCAAGGAAAAAAGCTGCTAAGTTCATTAAGGTTACAAACTTCTCTGGGACACCTGGGAGGGCTCAATTGGTTGAGTGGCTGCCTTAGGCTCAGGTCATGATCTCAGAGTCCCATATTGGGCTCCCTCCTCCGTGGGGAGCCTGCTTCTCCCTCTCCCTTTGCCTGCTGCTCCCGTTTGTGCTGTCTCTGTCTGACAAATAAATAAATAAAATCTTTAAAAAAAAAAAAAAAGAAACTTCTTCTCTGCTAAAGACATTAATAAAGGAAAAGACTGATCACAGACTGAGAGAAATATTTTCCAAATACATATTTGGTAAAGTACTTGTATCCAAAATATATAAGGAAATCTTGAATCTCAACAATCAGAAACAACTAATTATGGACAACATCTAAGAAGACATACCTATGGCAAATAAGGTGATGAAAAGATACGTGATGTATGACATCAGGAGACTGCAAATTTAAGCATCTAGGCCATACCACAGCATACCTATTAGAGGACTAACATCCAAAACACTGTTAACGTCAAATGCTGATGGGGTGTAGAATATCAAGAACTCTCATTCATTGCTGGTGGCAATGGAAAATGGTACAACCACTCTGGAAGACAGTTTTCAGGTTCTTACAAGGCAATCACACTCTAAATATTTGAGATGAGTTGAAAACTTATGTCCACGTAAAAACCTTCACACCAATATTTATAACAGCTTTATTCATAGTTGTCAAAAATTGGAAGCAACCAAATTATATTTCAATAGGTGAATGGATAAGCAAATTGTGGTACATCTATACAATGAAGTATTCTTCATAAATGAAAAAAAAATGAGCTATCTTGCCACAGGACTACGTAGAAGAACCTTAAATGCATATTGCTACATTATGTACCAAGAATACACAATATATGATTCCAACTATATGACCTTCTGGAGAAAGCAAAACTATGGAGAGAATGGGAAGATCAGTGGTTGCCAGAATAAAAGTGCTTTAAAAAATAAAAGTGCTTTTTAAATGTGGTAATTGGTCTAGCATTACTCAGCACTTAAGGAAGTATTTGCTCGTGTGATAATATGGTTGTGTTTAAAATAAACATTGAAATGATGAATGTCATTAAGTAGCTCCCTTTGGAAGTAACACACCACCATGTGTCCATTGCTCTAAGATTTTACACAGAAGGAAAGGTGCTTAACTTTTGCAGGGAGGTGAAGTAGATCTCTTTTATTTGTTCTAGATCCGTTCTCCACCTTTCCCCATGTTGCCCTGAAGGTTGTTTTAAGAACCGCATTAGCAGACTCTCTTGTCCAACAACGTGCTCTGGCTGGTAGTCGAGTCCAGCGAGTGGTGAGCAATGGCAGGGACCAGAGGAAAGATAGAGATTGAGACTGCGTTTACATTCTGTTTTTTCATGTAAGGTCATCTTTGGCTGGGTCCCTTAAAGTGTCTTACCAGCTAGATGGCACAATTTTTCCTTTTCCTTCCTTTCCTTTTTTTCTTTCTTCTTTTTTTAGAGATTTTATGTATTTATTTGAGAGAGTGTGAAAGAGAGAGAGCAAGAACAGGCCAGAGAGGCAGAAGCAGTCTCCCTACTGAGCAGGGAGCCCAGTGTGGGCTGGATCCCAGGATCCTGGGATCATGATCTGAGCCAAAGGCAGACACCTAACAAACTGTCCCTACTTTCTATGTATTTCTGTTTCTCTCTTGGTCTCCAGGGTCCAGTTACCACTTCATCCCCCTACTCTTTTAGGCTAAAAACCTAGATGTTTCCCTGTTGTTCCTAGCTGAACTATTCCTTATAGTCTCCATGCTGTCACAACTTTCCAAGCTATCTTTTTAAGCAAACATCATAGTACTATCATTTTCCTACTTGCAGCATCCTTTCTGATATAGGATTAATAAAAGAAATTATCAACCTAAGCCTTGAATATTAAGTAATTTAAAGACATTCATCAAATCATTAGGTAAATAAGCCCTTTGCCTCCAATGATAGTGTGAATTTATTGATATTTACTAACTTACCCATACTTCTTTTCTAATATATTTATTTTTTATTCCTATAATGCTGTATATGTTGTACTGCACAATAAATACAAATGAATTTAATATCCCTTCTCTAACCCAAAGAAACCAATGTACTTTTCTTAAAATGGAATTTTTCTATATTTAGGAAGAAATTAGGCAAGTGAAAAACTATGCCTGTGTGTGTGTGTGTGTGTGTGTGTGTGTTGTGTTTCTTAAGAAACTGGTCAGTTGAGGAGGAAGGAATCTTGCTTAATGGATATAGTAATGATTTTAATAAATCAGTTGTTATTATTGTTATTTTCTATATAATATTGGCTTTAAAACAATTATAGATTTGAACTCTTGTGAAAACAGTCACTTCCTTAAAAGGGATAGACTACATTGCTTATTTTCTAACAGCTAAATCATCTGATATTTTATGTCTTGCCTCTTAGAAATAATATAAATTTATCTATCTATATACACCAAACTTTTTGAATTTTAGTGGTTTCTTTTCTCTTAATTTTTGACAAAATTTAGGCTTTTCACTAGAATTCTATAACAGCAATTTGAAAGACTCAACAAGAGCTTATTTTATTCAGATCATCTTTTGACCTTACTTTAGAAAAGTAAGCCAGCCTAATTACTCTTATGACTATGTCATTATTATAATAACATTTTAAATTGGTACAGTGCTTTGCCATTTTCAAAATGCTTTCACATACACTGTTTATTCTTTTTTTTTTTCTAAAGATTTTATTTACTTATTTGACAGACAGAGATCACAAGTAGGCAGAGAAGCAGGGAGAGAGAGAGGAGGAAGCAGGCTCCCCGCTGAGCAGAGAGCCCGATGTGGGGCTCGATCCCATGACCCTGGGATCATGACCTGAGCCAAAAGCAGAGGCTTTAACCCACTGAGCCACCCAGGCGCCCCTACACTGTTTATTCTTACAATGGTTTACAGAGAGCTTGAAGTGATTTTTTTTTTTTTTTTCTGGATTACAGATGGGAAATAAAAGCCCAGCCAAATAAATTAAATGAATGTCCTAAGAACAGAGAGTTCTCTAGGGAGAAATTGAATTTGGGTAAAATCTGAATCTTCTAATCTTTTTTTAAAAAGATTTTTATTTATTTATGAGAGAGAGAGAGTGCGTGAGCACAGGCAGAGGGAGAGGCAGAGAAAGAGGGAGAAGCAGCAGCTTCATCCCCAGGACCTGGTTATCATGACCTAAGCCGAAGGTAGACACCCTACTGACTGAGCCACCCAGGCATGCCTGAATCTTCTAATCTTAATTCTAGTGCTCATTTCAGTCAGTCTCGTTTAAAAAATAGCAGCCACATGAAACAATCGAATCAAAATAAAAACATTTTTTTCTAAAATCTAAAATTGCCCAGTTAAAACTAAACAAACACACACGTGAGCAACCTTCGTTTTAAGAATCCGGGTTCAGGTTGTAGTGGCTTGTTGTATATGCTGACAGAAGGAGGGCACAGAATATTTACCCTGAGGATACTAGCCCAATGACGTTCGGTGAGGCCTTTAACCCTCTGTATCTCAGATGCTTCCTCTAAGAATAATAATTTCTCAGAGTAGGTTTGCCAAGGAGAAGACATTCCATAAATGGTAGTGGAAGCTGTCATTACCATTTTCAATGCTCTTTTTCCATCTAAATCTGGACTGTCATTTTATGCAGAGAGCCAGTATCGTGCTATTTGTTCTTTGCCCTGAAATTTCAAAAGGTAAGAACTGACATCATCTGTCTACCTGGATTCATTGGCTTTCTTACTGAGGATGCTTTTATTAGCTCAACTAATTTACTTAAATATTTTAGGGGTTTCTTTTTCTAAGCTATAAAATGGGAATTCCATTAATATGTATTGATGAGAATTCAATGGTAATGTATGTAAAAATTACTTTGGAAACTGCACATATTATCAGTCCATATGGTAGTTTTGATGAAGAATCATAATGCGAGCTAAATAGTCATTATGCATTTGAAGACTTATACCACTGTTTTGATGCATTCATAGTCAAAATATGTGTTGTAGATAATATATTGGGAATCAAATATGACAAATAATTTGCAGTTGGTAAATACTGTAACATGGACACAGCAGAAAACGTTGAAAGTCCTCTGTTCCCATAATATACCCAGGGTGCATTTTTGCTAACGAGCTTCAGAATCTGTACCCTTGCCTTAACCTTGCTCAAGGCCAAACTGATAACATTGTCCCTTTTCTGCCGTCTTTGAAGCTTTCAAATTAATAAAGTCATTTTCAGTCTGAAAATTTATTGGTAGCTAAACATTTATCTGAAAGTGGACCAGCGAATTTCAGTTACTGTAAATTCTCTTGATTTTCTGTGTCTACGTAATTAGACTTCTTTTTTCTTTTTCCAATCATAGTGAATTCTGACACCAATACCCATGATATTGATGCCTTCTATCCACTAGATGTCACTATTTTCAAAGTAATAAAATGGAATTTGTACCATGATGTAATCCAAAAGCTGGATCTTCAATTTGCTTTTTCCAATCTCTTTCTCTACCCCACCCTTTCTCTCCTTCCGTCCCTCTCCCTGTGTCTCTCTTATTCTTTTCCCCTTTCAACATGTAAATTTTGCCTTAAAAATAAATAAAACTAAGTTTCTAAGGACCATTTAGAAAGTAAAGAAAATTGATATGCCCAAACCTTATACATCATCCTTTGATACTGAAGATTATCACCCTGAAATTTCATGTACTGGAAGAAAAAAAAATACAGAACTAGAGAAAAATAAGCAGGATGTTGCCAAGCATTCCTGAGCATCTCCTAAATAATCATAAACCACTTGCAAAGAGAATGACTGAGAGACAACAGAAGTTGTGTTAGCGTGAAAGAAAAATTTCCCCATTCCTTTTTTCTTGTATGATAATTTAGAGAAAATTCAGCCTCTGCATTTGTATAAATAAAAGAACTCACAGATATGATTCCATTCTGGAAAGAGATTCAGTAAATAGAGACAGTCAGCATTACAACAGAACTCATAAAATCCTACCTTAGGGGAAGAGGAAAAAAAATGGTCTGTAGCTGTTCATTGGCTAGAAGAGTAACATTTTTCAATAGTGTTTTTCGAGGAAAGTAAGCTTGGAGAAACATTATATATTTAAAGTGGTTAATATATAATGGAGGGTATACTTTATGCAATTTTTATATTCTTATTTCTGATTCTCTGTATTTTCCAAAGAACAAGTATTACTTTCTTGTTTGAAAAAATATATAAACTGCACAATAAGTTCTTATAAAAAATTAATAACATCTCCATCCTCTCTCTGGAATATTAGCAACTGAGAACTCGTCATGCTACAGTGTTAAGCTCTGGACCCGTGGAGCTCACCAGCCATTAACCTGGTAGAAGAACGAACCAACTGTAATGTTGGGAGAAACATCAAACATATTTTACTCACCTCACCTTTCTTTCAACTTTGCCTGTTTTTACTTTCAAGCCCAGGGGGCATCTGGGAAGCTGTATTCGATTATCCAGCAAGAAGAGTTACTTGTCAACAAACTTCAGTGATTTTCTATCCCTAACTTTTAGTAAGAAAGAGAAATAGACACGAGCAGTATTAAGAGAAAGCAATAAGGAACTCAGAGACATCAACTGCACAAAAACAGAGTCTCTGAAATGGAGTTACTGTAGCTCAATTGTGGCCTCATTCTTTCACCAGAATTCACATGGTTACTTGACTCACTCTCTTGAGCGTGATAAACTTTAGACAGCTTGTGAAGTGAATGCCCTACCTGGTTGGCTGCTTCTTCATCATTTTATTGTACTTCCTGTCCCCCTCTCAAAGGAAATTCAAAAGTGTACTGGTCAAAAAAATGAAGTTACATTATTATAATTTCATGAAAAAATTCCCTTTTTGCTGAATAAGTTAGAACTAAGGTTAGTCTGTATTTTTCACTGCTTGTGGAGGAACTGAGGTAGCAATTTTCTTCAAGTGTTAGAAATCAAACAAGTCTCTTTAAATAATGATTCATTCATTCATTTACCAAATGTTTTTTGAGCAACTTACTGTGTCTTGGTGTTAGTCTATGGACCTGGGATAGAGCAGTGACTGATAGAAGGAAATACTCGGTGCCTTCATGGAGCTTATATTATAGTACAGGAAATGAAAGGGAAAATGTGTAATTGTCTACTTTTCTTATTTTTTAATTAAACCTAATTTGATTAAGATATTTTTATAAAAATCCTCCTACTAACACCCTCCTATTCATTAACTATTTTAATATCTATAACTAGCACTTCTTTAAAAATATCTATATGTTAATATGAAACCATGAAATATTTATAGTCTTTGTAGTAGTGTTTTACCATCCAAAAGCAGTTATTTTTACTTTGTTTAAGAGCTATATTGTCATCAAAAGAGGATATATATCTTTATATATCTATATAGATATACATATGTTTTATATATATACGTATACATATATACACACATATACATGAAAATAAATGTGAAGAAAGCCAAATTATTTGATTTCTTGATAATATTCTTCATTGGTAAATTATCTAGAAATTATTCTCTATGTCAAGCTATTTTGATATCTACAAAGATGATATATTGTTAGTGCGTTTTCAATAGAAGTGTAACTATTTTTTCTCTTTTTTAAATTTCATTTTACCTTTAAGTCCCCTTCACCCACATCTTCCACTCTCCCCTCCCTGCCTCTTGCCACCACCAATCTGTTCTCTGTTATCTATGAGCTTGCCTTTTCCCCCCTAGATTCCACATGTGAGAGGAATTATATGGTCCTTGTCTTTCTTGGTATGACTTATTTCGCTTAGCATAACACCCTCGAGATCTATCCATGTTGTCACAAATGGCAAGATTTTATTTATTTTATGGCTGAATAATATTCCATTGTGTATGTATATACATATATATATATACACACAGACACATATATATATGTACGTATGTGTGTGTGTTTGTACATGTGTATGTGTGTGTGTGTGTGTGTGTATATATATATATATATCTCACAACTTCTTTATACATTTATTTGTTGACAGATTGTTTCCATACCTTGGCTATTATAGTGTTGCAGTGAACGTGGAGGTGCATCTATCTTTCCAGTTTGTTTTTGTTTTCTTCAGACAAATACCCCAAAGTGGTACTGCTAGATCATATGGTAGTTCTTTTTTTTTTTTTCTTTTTCTAAAGGATGTAATCAACCTATCAATACAAAAAAGATTTCTGTTGTATCTATTGAAATTGGGGATTTTTTGTAATTAACCTATCCAGTCATCTTTCCTCAGGTTTTTTTTGAGGGTTTTGTTTTTACATTTTACTGTGATATTAGTAATGGATAATCTTTTATTGGTATTATATATTTTTAAATGTACTTACCAAAATTAAGGCATAAGTGCAAGAAGTGAAGAACAGAATTATCACACAGAAAAATAAGCCTTCATATCAAGAGAAATTTTACAATCTTAAAACTACTTTTTTTTTTTTTTTACTGCCTGCATTATTAAGGCCATTTCTTTTTTCTTTTCTTTTTTAAAAATTTTATTTATTTATTTGACAGACAGAGACCACAAGTAGGCAGAGAGGCAGGCAGGGAGAGAGGAAGGGAAGCAGGTTCCCTGCCCAGCAGAGAGCCCGATGTGGGGCTTGATCCCAGGACCCTGGGATCATGACTGAGCTGAAGGCAGAGGCTTTAACCCACTGAGCCACCCAGGTGCCCCATTAAGGGCATTTCTTATTTTACTTCTTATTATGGCTTTTCTGTTTTGCTTTTCCTCAAATATTGGTGATATTTGACCTAGGATCCTGACCCGTTTACCAGGCTGAGCCACCCAGGTGCCCCTGACTATTTGTATTTATTAATGAATAAATACACCATTTAACTGGTGAAGGTTTCCTTGGTATTTGATAGGTTTCTTGACTACAGCTTCTCATTTCTGAATGTGAGGGATAAGCAAGGTTTTAGGTAAATGCACGGTTTTTCTCTTCAGCAGAATTTCCTCTAAGATGAGAGATCAGGACCTCCAAATTGCCAAGTTGATTGTGCTTTTTAAGTAGGATTGCTGAATACAGTAAATAAAAATACAAAATGCCTTGTTAAATGTTAGTTTTGAATTAACAATGAATAATGTAATGTGAGTGTGTTACACGCAATAGTTGGGAAATACTTATTCTAAAAATATTTTTTATTGTTTATCTGAAGCTCCCACATCCTTTCTGTATTTTATGTGGCAACCCTATTACCAGGTGTTTGTGGAAACAGAGCTGTATCTTCAGTTCTGCCTTTCATCTTCCCTCATTCCAGTCATCCATTTCATTGTTCCACAGAACTACAGAGATAAATCTTCTACAGTGATTAGTGAAAGGGGTTGGGGACACCAGCCATGCATGTAGATAGTCATTTTCTTATCCACCCAGTTTGCTGCCCCTGAAACTCCTGCTTGTAGTTACTCATGGTCACTCTGCTCATAGCTACCCTGTGAAAATTAGTGCCTTTGTGCTGCTTTTGTGACCTTCATTTTGTCTTCCAGAAATGGTCAAAACCCCTGCCCTGAAAATGACATAGTTTTATATTTTTCACACTGCTATGCATCTAACTGTTTGGTATATTTTTATAGTCTTTTGCAAGGGATCTTGGAGAGGCAGAGAGACTATACGGATAGCAAGAGCCATTATCTTTCAATGTGTATCCATACCTCTTATTTAGAATTGTTCATCCAACCTCCAGAAAAACAACAACAACAACAACAACAACACATATTTGAAGAATTATTTCAGAGAATTCATAAGCTCTGGCTATACTTCTTTCAGCTGCTAATATATTTTTCTGCTACAGTTTTCAACAAAACCCTTCAAAAGAATTGTTCATATTTTTTGTCTCTAAACCTCCCTGCCATTCTATTGTGAAACAACTTAAATCAGGCTTGCATCCACAACCATCCCATCTTACCATTGAGCAGTCAGAGAATTACCTTCACAGAGTATTCCTTCTGGTTGGTAGTTGTCGTCATTATTCAAATCTGTTGTGGCTTCAAATATAGTCCTAATTCAACAGCAATGTGTATGACCAAAAGAGGGAAAGCCGATCCTCATTTCACAATTTTTCCCAAATAAATATAAGATGATTTAACTACTTACATAAAAAATAAAATTATTAGGGGGCACCTGGGTGGCTCAGTGGTTAGGCCTCTGCCTTCGGCTCGGGTCATGATCCCAGGGTCCTGGGATGGAGCCCCGCATCGGGCTCTCTGCTCAGCGGGGAGTCTGCTTCCTCCTCTCTGCCTGCCTCTCTGCCCACTTGTGATCTCTGTCAAATAAATAAAATCTTAAAAATAAAATAAAACTATTAGAAGAAAATGCAATTAAATGTTCAAAAAATTTTGGAGTAAAGAAAATGTTCTCATCCATGGGGAAAAATATTGATAGATTAAATAACCAAGAAAATGAATACTTTTGTGAATCAAGAGAGAACATGTGAATCAAAAGAGAACCAGCTGCTGTGTAACACTCGTTTTATGGACTTGGTGGCTTAAATAACAAACCATGATCATTCAGTTCCCTCCTCAGTATCTGTCAGTGTGCCTCTCTCAGTCTACCCACAACCGATGTTGTGGCTGGACTGGCTCTTGTGGTTTTTATTATGATTGCAAGGTGCTCTTCGGCAATAACCATCAGGAAACTTAAAGAAAAACAGAAAGGTTTCTTACTTACAAGTGTTGGAAATTACATGGCACACTTGTGGCCACACGGCAAATTGGGGTGGGGGGTGGTAGGGGGAGAGAAAGCACGAGTAAGCACTGGGCCTGGGGTTTTGCTTTTATTGGGGTTGAGGATGAGAGCCTAGAGTTTTGTGGGTTCACTCTTTATTCGTGAATTTGAAATATACAAGTGGATATTTAAAATGAGGGAAGAGAAAAAAAGAAAAAAACCAACAACAACCAAGCAGCCCAAAAAAGTTACGGAATCAACCAAGATCTCTAAAACAAAGGAGCCTCAAGGTAGGGAGGAGGCCTGGCTCTCTATCTAGTATGTAGATGCCATCTACATATACATACTTGTTGATACAGAGATCCGTATTTGAAGTGGATGTCTCTTTGAAGTAGATGCCTGGACAGTCAAGGCTTGCCAGGCCCTTGCTTTACAAAAAAGAGAAAACCCAACTGTCAGGCTTACACTACAATGCTAGAAAATGTCCAAGCTGCTGAACATAAAACGTCCACAAATCTTTATGATCTGAAGCCTGGGTACCTGTCTGAGCTCATCCCTTATCATCATGCTCCTTAATTCCCTTCTGTGTTAGTTTGCCAGGGCTGCCATAACAAATTACCACAAAGTTGGCAGCTTAGCAGTGGAGAAATGTATCCTTTCACACTTCTGGAGGCCAGAAGTCCAAAATTAAGGTTTTGGCTGAGCTGGTTCTCTTTGGAGACTCTCAGGGAGAACACTCACACCACTCTCCCGGCTTTTGATGGCTGCCAGCAACCTTTGGCATTACTTGGTTTAAGGCTAAACATAATGCTAATCCTTGCATCCATTTTTATATGGCCTTTTTTTCTTTCTCTGGGTGTCATCTCCCTGTTCTTTCTTTTATAAGAATCCCAGTCATTGGAGCTAGGGCCCACCTTAAATTCAGGATGATCTCATCTGAAGAACCCTAATTGCATCTGCCAAGGCCATATTTCCAGATAGGGTCACATTTGTCTATGCTGGGGGTTAGGACTTGGCTGTATCTTTTTGGAGGACACAATTCAATCCCCTAGACCCTCCTTTCTTATGCTGTAGTATTACTGGAATTCATGAAGCTCCCATACCAGTCCTCTTCTTTTATACACGTTGCAGATAGGATTCCTTATGCCTAGAATTTTATTCCTCATGTGTGTTGACAACTTTCCACTCACTTTGATAATTGTATCTCAAGGGCTAATTTGTACAAGACTTTTGTAACTCTAACATGAAGATTTAGCAGCTTCTATCATGCTTCTAATGACCTAACGGCTAGTACATCAAAGCACTGCATTAAGGTACTTTTCCCTGTGAGTCTCTACTGAACTATGACTCCTTATAGACAAGGACCATCCATTTTAATCTTTGCATTCCTAGGTTTTTGTGATTAGTCAATAAGCTTCTTTTGGCATAACTTTGTAGCAGACAGTGTGCCATACGATGCTGAAAACTCATGCAACAGATATTATTGAACACTAATTCCTCTATATGACATGCTTCCCAGGACCAAAGGAACTGCCAGAGAAATGGAAGACATAGCTTTGACATTTAGCATTTTCTTATAGAGTAAAAGCAAACTTTGAAAGGATTAAGTAATGAATTGGGACTAGCATATAATTACATAACAAAAGAAATGAAATGAATCATCACCATGAATTGGTAGATTTCACAGAAGATGCAAATTTGGTTGAACCTCAAAGTAAGGGTGGGATTTGGAGGACACTTCAAAACATCCTTTAGTCGATCAGATCATGGGAGGAAGTAGTTTATGCAAATAATCAAATCTTCAGTTACTTCTGTTCATTTGATAGCTCCCATCCATGAAGACCTCCCATGAGAAGGAAAATGTCATATTGGACAGAGCTTTGAATTTCCTTGTACTACTTCCTAACAATGTGACACTCTGAGTCTGCATTCTTATCCTTAAACTGGGGATAGGAAATCTTGCCTCTTCTGATGATCATGTGGGTTAAAATGATAGTACATATGGAAGGTGCCAATTTATAAATGTTAATAAAAGTGGGGAATGGGGTCTCCATTTAGTTGTTATTGTTTGTTTTGTTTTTGTTTTTCCAGTAAGCTGGTACCGAGGTCAATTTAAGATAGTGACAATATGTCTGTCCAGATGACCAGATGATTTGGAAACAGAACACTGAAAACTTTTTGATTCAGCTAAAGAGAACACTGACTGACAATCTGGACATTCAGTGCTGGACCTAGGCTTGGGGAGGTCATGATAACCAGGCTTTGCCACCGAGCAGACAATAGAGAGAGCATCAACCACCCACCTTCCTAGCAGGGATAAAGGAAGGGGGAGGGCGTGGTGTTTGCTCAGAGTTTAGAGCTTCTCTGTATGAAGAGGTCAGATTTGTACTGAGTTGGTTTCTGGCTGGGATTAAGAGCCTGCTGTAGGTTGGTTTCTGACTTTTCTCATTCTGAATTTACAGAAACCTCGGTAGGCAGAAAAATGAAAGGAATCTTCAAGTTGTGGAATTTCTCTAGCAGGACAGCTATTTATTGTTTTTTTGCTGTACTGGTGGGATGGTACTACACAAATAAGTGTGCACCAGACTGTCCTAGAGGGCTTTTAAGCCTGGATTCCTGGGTGCTCACTCCAGAGTTTCTGGCTTAGGAGGTCAGGGTGAGATCTGATCATTTCCATTTCTAAGAAGTTCAGAGGTGACGGGCTGCTCACCCAGGGATTATGCTTTGAGAACCACTTTATTTGGAAAAACGATACTTAATCTCATGAAAGGGCTTTGTCTTTAGTAATAAGCTTTAAGTGATTAGCATGTAACTAGAATATGTTCTGTCTTTTTGCAGTATCTGGTAGGAAACATAGGAACTGCTTTACTTTACTCTTAAAGAAAAGACACTACTAGCACCTCAAGTTTTTAGACATGAATTCCTTCTCTAAAACCCACTTGCCCTCTTTTTGCTACACTTGTGATGCCTCTATGGTTTATGTAACAGTCAAATTCCAACAGATTGACAAGAGTTACCTGAAGTGCTGTCTTAAGACGGAGTCTGATATAGGGTTGCCAGATAAAATTTAAGATGTTAAATTTGGATTTCCAAAATACAATAGACACTTAAAAAATTTTTTTTAAAGATTTTATTCATTTATTTGAGAGAGAGATTATGAGTGTGTGGGGATGGGGGGCGAGGGAGGGCGAGGGAGAAGAAGCAGCCCCCTCTGAGCCCAACAAGGGTCTCTATCTCAGGACCATGAAATCATGACCTGAGCTGAAGGCAGACCCTTAACTGAGACACCTAGATGCCCCTAGACACTTTTTAATAAAGACTGTCTTGTGCTATATTCGTGATACACTTATACTAAAAAATTATTTGTTGTTCATTTGAATTTTTTAATTTACCTGGGTGTTTGGTACTTTCTTGAAAAGAATTTTATTTATTGAAGAGAAGAGAGGGCAAGAGAGAGAGCACAAGCAAGGGGAGCAGCAGAGGGAGGGGGAGAAGCAGGCTCTGTGCTGAGCAGGGACCCGCATGCAGAGCTCTGTCCCAGGACCCTGGGCTCATGACCTGAGCTGAAGCCAGATGCTTCAGGGGACTGAGACACCCAGGTGCCCCTATTTGACTTTTGATTTGTTAAACCTGGCCATCCTAGTGATCCTATACCCAGGCTAACAGGGAATATGTGGCGATTGATTTGCTTGGTCTGCTGGTGAAATGGGAGTGGGGGTTAATGGTGGCATACACAAAGAGTGGAACAATCCTTGTATTGGAACTGGAATTGTCTATCAGCTCTTCACTTATATTCAATGTGGGGAGGCTTCTTATCAGTAGGGGAACAAAGGGACATGTTTTCTGTCATAATATATCAACCACTTCACTGCAAACAATTTGACATTCCCTACCTGGAATTCACATGGTATGGGACGTGAGAAGAGGAGAACGTGGGCAGCAGCTGCTGTGATAAGTGTTGCATCATTTTGTGCTAATGGCACTTAACAGTGGAAGCCGTCAACTGCTTTAAAATTAGGGCAGCTACAACTCTGCATCAAGTGACTGTCACTACACCGGCCTCGGTCTCACAAACACAGCAGCTCCGGAGAGGGCTGTGTGATGCATTTGCACTTAATCTGTGGGTTTGACCAAATGCTGCTGGTATTTTATAGCCAAGATATCCTTTAACCTCCAGCCCTGAGTCCGTGTTTGAAGAGGGCCCCTGAAATTTTCTCCATACTGGGTACGTTCATAAGGGAAACTCTATGTTTTTTTTATATCCTGAAATAAAAGTGTAAGTATTAAGGGATATTCTTACAGTGAAATGCTCTTTGTTAGTGAAAAATAGCTTGTAAGATCCATCAACATCAATGTTGGTGACCTGGACTCAGATCTTTGGTGAAGGGAGTGTTGTTTCCACTCGAATGTAGAAGAACACATCCTCCTCCCAAAAATGTGTATTCTGGGGGTGCCTGGGTGGCTCAGTGGGCTAAAGCCTCTGCCTTTGGCTCAGGTCATGATCCCAGGGTCCTGGGATTGAGCCCTGCATTGGGCTCTCTGCTCAGTGGGGAGCCTGCTTCCCCCCGCCACTTCTCTGCCTGCCTCTCTGCCTACTTGTGATCTCTGTCTGTCAAATAAATAAATAAAATCTTTAAAAAAATGTGTATTCTAAGGCAAAATTTGTCTTTGAAATTTTAAAAATTGAGGCAATATGGACTTGTGCTTCCAAGATGAAGGAGACATACTTTTCTCTATTCCTCCTGCTTTGTCCAAGTTTAAAAAAAAAAATTCCCTGATATTGTATATAAAACAAATGTAAGATTTTGAAAGACAGAGAGAAGGGAGACAGACTATGGATGCTGAGACCCAAAGAACAAGATGGTGTGAGTTTCCTGGATTTTCTTTTTGCCTCATATATCCCAGATTTGAAGCAGAGAGAGATGGCAACTTGAAAATACCATCAGGCATTGAAGAAAAAGAAACCCTAACAAAAGCTTTCTGTTTCTAGTCAAAGGGACAGGGAGAAGAGGCAGCAGTAATGGGGCATCCCCCACTCTCCCCACTGGGGTGATATCAGGGGAAACCTTGTGGTGATGGAGGACTCTTGATAAAACCTACTAGATGAAATCACTCTTCCCCACTACCCATGGGGAAGGCCATGTGGGGAGCAATGAGGCACTCCTATCTATATTGGACACATCCAGCCTTGTCCCAGAGCTCTGGGAAAGAAAGAAATATAGCAGCCAAAGCTTTGGACTAGCTGAGCTCCAAGTCAGTGCTTGGTACCTACGTGGCTTTGGTCAGTATTTGCTACCTATGTGGCGTTGGTCAAATCACTTCATTTCTCTGAGCATCAGTGGAGGCCTAGTGGGGAGGAGGAAATCAAGCAATACAGTGAACTAAAAGAAAGGAAAATACAACGTATTATAATTTCGGGTACACAGCTAAAGCAGTGCTGAGACGGATGTGATAACAAATGCACACATTAGAAAAGAGGAAAAGTTGCAAGTCTATAATTTAAGCTCCTATCTCAAGAACCTAGAAAAGAAGACCAAAATAAATCTAAAGCAAGCAGAAGGAAAAATAATAATAAAAATAAACCCAGAAACCAATAAAATTAAAAATGGAAAAACAATACAGGAAAGTCAATAAAACCAAGAAGTTAGTTGTTTGAAGAGATCGATAAAATTGACAAACTTGTGACAAGACTGATAAAGAAAAAAAAAAGAGAAGACATAAATTATCAATATCAGAAATGAAACAGGGGAAATCAAAACAGCCCTTTAGATGTTAAAAGGATAATAAAGGGAATACTATATACAACTCTATGCACATAAATTTGACAACTTAGATGAAATGGAAAACACCAATTACTTGAAAAACACAAAATGCTACACTCGCACAATATGAAATAGATCAGTTTAATAACTTTATAACTATTAAGGGAATTTAATTTGTAATTTAGAATCTCCCTAAAACAATTCTCAGGACCACGGGGTTTCACTAAAACATCCTGGCAAATGTTTAAAGAAGAATTAACATCAATTATACACAATCTCTTCTAGAAAACAGAAGAGGAAGTTCCACTTTCTATTTCATTATATGATGCTAGTATTACCTTAATGCCCAAACCAGACAAAAACAGTACAAAATCACAGAAACAGTAGGCCATTATGTCTTATTAATATAGATGTAAACATCCTTAACAAAATATTAACGAATAAAATTCAGCAATGTATGAAAAGAATTATGTGCCATGGCCAACTGAGGTTCCTTCCAAGGAAGCAACACTGGTTCAGTACTCAAAAATCAATCAATGTAATCCATTATACTAACAGATTAAAGAATCCGAAAAATCATGTGATTATATCGATTGATGCTGAAAAAGAATTTAAGAAAATCCAATACCTATTTGTAATAAGAAGTATCAGAAAAACAGAAAGAGAGGGGGAGTTCTGCTGCTTGATAAAGAACATCTACAGAAAACTTGCAACTAACATCATACTTAATGGTAGATCATTGAATGATTTCCTCTGAGAAACAAGAATAAAGCAAGGATATCTGTTGTCACCATTTTAATTCAATATAATGATGGAAAGTCTAGCCAGTGCAATAGGTAACAATGGTAAATAAAAAGGCATAAAGATCAGAAATAAGGGAATAAAACAGTCCCTATTTAAAAATGACATGATTCTCTTTAGAAAATCCCGAGGAATCAGAGGAAAAAACCCCCCACAAAACTTCCAGAACTAACAAGTAAGTTTGGCAAGACTGCTGAATACAAACCAACAAACAAAACCCAAATTAGTTATATTTGGATATACTAGCAATGAACATATAGATACCAAAGTTAAAAATACATTTCTAATTGTTCATGAAATGAAACACTTAGGTATAAATCTAGTGGAAACTACAGAATTTACATGTTGAAAACTACAAAATCCTGATGAAATAAATCAAGATAGATCTAAATAAATGGAGAGACATAAGTGTTCATAAATTGGAACAATCGATATAATAAAGATGCCAGTTCTCCTCAAATTGATATATAAGGTTTAGTTCTGATAAAACCTCCAGCAAAAATTTGTGCATATCTAGACAGGATTTTTCTAATATTTTTATGGAAAGTCAAGGAGACAGAATAGATAAAACAAATTTGAAAAAGAAAAACAAAGTGGGAGGAATCAGTTTACCTGATATCTAGTATTATTATATTGTTATTGTAGTCCATACTCTGCAGTGTTGGTGGAGAGACAGATAGATACCGAAGGAACAGAATAGAGAATCTGGAAAAAAATCTACAAAATTCTGACTTTTTTTATTAAGTGTGCAAAAAAAAGTTCAGTAGAGGAAAGACAACATTTTCAACAAATAGCATTGGCACAACTTGACACCCATTACAATAAAAAAAACAGTGACTTAACTGTCATACTTTATACAGAAATTAATTCCAAATGGATCAGGGGCTTAAATGTAAAGTGGAAAACTATAAGGCTTTAAAAAAAAAAAAAGAAAGAAATTTGACAGAGTATTGAAACTTGACAATAAGCATGGTCCATAATAGGAAAAATTGATAAACTGATGTCACCAAAATTAAAAACTTTTTTCCATGAAATATCTCAGAAGATAAACAGCTATGAGAAAAAGAAAACATTTGTAAACGGTATATCCAACAAAGGACTAGTATCTATAATATATAAAGGACTCACACAACTCAAAAATAATCCAATTAGAAAGTCAGCAAAAGATACAAAGAAATATTTCTCCCACAAAGGAAATACAGATGACTAATAAGCTTATGGAAAGACGTTCAATATCATTAGCTTTTTGGGAAAGACAAATTAAGATCACCATATCTCTATGTACCTCTCAGAATGGCTTTAAAAATGTGACATCAGCAAATGCTGGCAAGGATGAAGAGAAACTAGATTATTTATACATTGTTGGTGGGCATGTAAAATCATACAATGACTCTGGAAAATAGTTTCACAGTTTCTTAAAAATAAATGCAACTATAATATGTCCCATGCTCCCAAATTTGCATCTCTGGGCACTTATCCCAGAGAAAAAAATTATGTGCACTCAGAAATATGGGCATAAATATTTATGTTGCTTTATTCATTATAGCCCCAAACTAGAAATAACTTAAATGTTCTTCAATGGGTAAATGATTAAATAAACTGAAACACCCATATCACAAAATACCACTGGACAAGAAAATGGAATGAACTGTTGATATACACATAACCTAGATGAATCTCAAGAGAATTTGGCTGCATGAAAAAGGTTATTTCCCAAAGTTACATAAATTATGAATCCATTTATATAAGACTCTTGAAATGACAAATTTATAGAAATGGAAAACATTAATATTTGTCATGGATTAAGGAAGGGTTGAGGGGTGAAAGGAAAATAAGTGTGGTTATAAAAAGACACCATGAAGGATCCTTGTGTGATGGGAATATTTTGTATCTCAATGGAATCAATGTCAGTATCATTGTTGTTACATTATACTACAGTGTTGTAAGATGTTTTCATTAGGGGAAACTGGGTAAATGTAAATCTTTCTGTGAGCCTAAAATTATCTCAAAATAAAAAGTTGAAAAATTCCCTGATATTCAGACTCAAGTAATCCTGAAGTAAGAATTATCAGTCATTGTCCTATTTAATTTTCATAGCGACAAGTAGGTAATTAATACTTTACTCTTAACATTGGCACTCTGACAAATTACATAATTTTTCTAAGGTTATATTTTTGTAAAAGAGGTATTTAAAATTTTTATGGGAAATAAAAGTCACAGCCAAATTTAAATCAGGATCTTCTCATGTCACATTTTAAATTCACTTCTTTCTTCTTTCGTATGATTTAAATAGTAAATATGAAGTCCAAACCACTGGAGCTTGTGTCATTTACTTGTCACTGGTGTTCAGTTTTGAAACAGGATCACCCTGTCCATTCTACTGTAAAGTATATATCCAGCCTGCTCCTTCCTTCCTTCCTTCCTTCCTTCCTTCCTTCCTTCCTTCCTTCTAACCTCAGCTAAGCTCATCATTTTCTATAAACTTCAGCCCTATAACAAACTCTTACTTGGTTTTTCCACTTTCGATTTTTGTGTCTTTTAATTTCTTCTTCATTCTAAAATCTTTCAAAAATATATATTGAATGTTTTCACTCATCTGCTCTGTAGTACATTATTGTTCAACAATAATTTCTGCCTTACCTACTAGGGTCTCCCTGTGGGAGGATTTTGTTTTGGACTGTGCTGTGGTCAGGCTTAGCCATGTGAATTATTGTGGACTATGAAATATGAATAGAAGTGAAATGTGTCACTTTGGAAGAAACATTTAAGGGTTTTTGAAGGAATTTGTCATTACTCTTTTTCCCTTGGTCATACAGCTTACATGCCTTCTCTTTCAGCTCTGGTCCTAGAGTAAGGAGATACAGAGCAGAGGCCCTGTGAAGCCACACAGACGATTCATATGAACAAAAAATATACCATTGTTTTGATAACCATGAGCACTTTGGGATTTGTTTGTTTGGAACGTCTGATATATGGGCTATGTTCTCTGATAGCTCCCCTGTGCACTTAACCAGAGAGTCCATAGCAGCCTTCAAGATAATCTAAGTCTCAGCCCACTCTTAACTCCAACCACATTTCTAACACCTAAAAGTTCTCCAAATGCATGAAATGAATTTCTGTTTATTTAATACATTTACCATGCTGCTGCTGCTACAAGAAACATTTTTTTCCTTCACTATAAGTAAAATTTTTGATTCAAGTTTAGTGTCATTTTCTCAGAAAGTACTCCAGGACTATCTGTGATCTAAATTATGTCTCTCTTTTACACAATCACAATTCTCTATTGTTGAGGGTATTTTTTAAATTTTTAAAAAATTTTTAAAAGATTTTATTTATTTATCTGACAGACAGAGGTCATAAGTAGGCAGAGAGGCAGGCAGAGAGAGAGGGGAGGAAGCAGGCTCCCCACTGAGCAGAGAGTCTGATGTGGGGCTCGATCTCAGGACCTTGAGATCATGATCTGAGCCGAAGGCAGAGGCTTAAACCACTGAGCCACCCAGGCCCCCCATAAATTTTTTAAATTTTTAATTGAAGTATAGCTGACATGATATTATATTAGTTTCAGTGTACATAGAGTGATTCAACAATTACATTATGAAATGCTCATCATAAGTGTAGTTTCCATCTGTCACCATACAAAGTTATTATGATATTACTGACTATATTCTGTATGCTATGCTTTTCATCAAATAACTTTTCTTCTGCAAAATAAGTGTACTCAGGAAATTGTGAGACAGTTGTGATGCTATTTTCACTATTCTAAAGAGAAAAACCAGGGAACAGTATGTGATGAGGACTTCACTGAGATTTAGTTCCCCAAATTTATCAGACTGTATTTCTGAGAAAATATGCACATTGAGTTAAAGATTTCTATATTATGTGCTTGAAGTCTAATTAATAAATATTAAATACAATTAATTTTGCACTAATAATTTATCAGGTTTTAAAAATTGAACATTGAATTTCTAAGAAATTACATATAAATAATTAAATGCAATCTTAGGATAGCAGAAATATGATGAGTTCCATGCTCCAGAATTCATATTGCTATAAAAAAGACCCAGGTTAACCAAGTCTTAGACTTTTGGATGTCAAAATATCCACAGATTCTAGGGCAGGTAGAGTCATAGAAGCATAGGATTTGTAATTATAACATTTACATTTGTCTACTTAATATCATAATTTGTTTTCCCCCACTTGAGAGCAAATTCAGCAGAGGCCAGGGTTGTATCATTATATCCATAGTGCCAAGGATTATAGCTGACACAATGTAGAGGTTTGAAAAATAGCACAGTAAAAATTTCTTTTTTTTTTTTTTAAGATGTATTTATTTACTTGAGAGAAAGAGAGAAAGTATAAAGAGGAAGGGGTGGGGGAGAGAGAAAATCTCAAGCAGACTCCACACTGAGTGGGGATCATGATGCAGGGCACAACCCTGAGATCATGACCTGAGCCAAAATCAAGAGTTAAATCCTTAACCAACTGAGCCACCCAGACGCCCCAAAGATTTCCTTTTGTTAAAATATAGCACAATAAAGATTTCTTTTATAGAGATATGTAGTCCCCCTGAATTATCAAGTATAATCAAGTAATAGTGACATTTCTGCAAACATAGTGAATACTCAAAAATAGTTCTTCCTATGGATCCTAAAACCACAGGATGTTTGGTGTTTGTTTAGGAAAATAATACTCGATTTTTATAAAGGTTATTCTCTGTCGATATTTTGTTTGAGCCAAAAATAGCTACTATTTATTGTACACGTTCTATGTCAGCACTGTTGAAAAGTATAATATATTCTATACTATTTAATTTTTACAACAATCCTGCAGCATAATTTGTTTTCATTTGACAGAAATTTAAAATCTGATGTTGAGAAATTAAGTGATTCATCTAAAGCTACATTGATAGCAAGTGGTACAGATTGGACAGGAACTCAGCTCTATCCAAGTCAGTATCCTTGACTCTACACTACCTGCTTCCCTACAACTCCAAGGCCAACATTTTCATGTCTGGTATAGATTTCTGACTGCTTATTTTGGAAAGTTACAGGTTGCTTATACTTACCTCCTTCAATGCTAAATTGAAATAAGAGATTACATCTGCTTTTTATTTTAATTCCACCACACAATGATAAAAACAGAAATTTAATGATATTGAAAATGCTAATATTTCATGATAAGGAATCTATATGGACAGTTTAGTTGAAAACTTAATTGATGCTTTTATCTACTGTGAATATAAAACAGCCAACTTCATTATGTAAACTACCTTCTTCTGTATAACTTGACAGGATCAATACTCTTGAGATTCTAAGTTTCAAAGAAAACTAAACAATGGGAAGTTGATAAGTGAGGTGCACTGTTATCATTGAGAAGCTCACATATTTTTAGGTGCTTTTTCTTAAAAAATGTAGATGGGACATTTTTAAAGGAGTAACACAAGGTACCTTAGGATCAGTCAATAAATGAAAAACAGACCTACATGGAGTGATATGGAACCCCAAACTCCCATTAGTACTTTTTCCTCCTCTCCTAGGAATCTTGTCTAATTTTAGAGACATTTTTTCAAGTACTTATGTTAGCATTCTTACAAAATGCTTTTACTTGCAATTTATTTTAAAAACATTCCCCCCAAAAATACCATTGCCAGAATACCAAATTTCCAGTCCCATGTTCTGTGTGGGGATGGTAAGAGCCTTCCAGAAGTGTCACTCACTCTACAACAATCTACAGAACTTCATGTCATTCATCTTAGTACTGAGAAGGTTGGGTGAATTTATTAAGCTGTGGTAAAAAAATTTTTTTAAGAAAGGAATTAAGTAAGTGATCTCATGATCTCATAGATACTTTTATTACCCTTGGTTTCAATATGGTAGTGTCACTTAAAACAAAGGTCATGATTTTTTAAAATTTTATCGTGTTCTTAATTTTAATTCCCATATAGTTTATAGTGTTATCTTAGTTTGAGGTGTACAATATAATGGTTCAACAATTCTCTATATTACTCATTTTTCATCATGATAACTGTACTCTTAATCTCCTTCATCTATTTCACCCATCCCCTATCCACTTCCCCTCTGGTAATTATCAGTTTGTTCTCTATAGTTAAGAGTCCGTTTTTTGGTTTATCTCTTTTTTTGTTTGTTTGGTTTCTTAAATTCCTGATATGAGTGAAATCATATGACATTTGTCTTTCTCTGATTGACTTATTTCACTTGGCATTATACTCTCTAGCTCCATCCATGTTGTTGCAAATGACAAAATTTCATTCTTTTTAGTGGCTGAGTAATATTCCATTTTACACACACACACACACACACACACACACACACACACACACACACATCTCTTACCAGACATGCAAGGGACTACTCCCAAATCAAAAGGTAACCAGAATTCCTGAGGTGCTAGTAGATATACTAGATTCCTAGGAGGCATCTTGAGAGTTTCCGATATAATAGTTTTGGATAAGGCCTGGAACAAAGCATCTTAGCAAGCATTCTAGGAGTTTCTGATCAGCCAATTCAGGGTAACTTCCAGGATGTAAAGAGAAATGTAATGGAATTCTACCTTCTAGGTGATTTGACTATTGTAAAAATTATGAGCCACTGACAATGGGAATATACAATTTGAATATATTTTGCCTCTATAATTCCACCCCTAGTAGACTTTAATAAATTCTCGTTCAATTAGAGAGTAAATTCTTTTTTTTTCTTGATAATTATTTCCTGTGTTTTTAAAGAT
This sequence comes from Enhydra lutris kenyoni, assembly GCF_002288905.1. NCBI lineage: Eukaryota > Metazoa > Chordata > Mammalia > Carnivora > Mustelidae > Enhydra > Enhydra lutris. The sequence continues at coordinate 9,243,589 of NW_019154102.1, read as the reverse complement.
GAGAGGAAAGTAAACAAGGGCTTTGAATGACACAATGAACTAGATGCTCTTCACAGATATATTCAGAGCATTTCATCCTAAAGCAGTAGACTACACATTCTTCTCGAGTGCACATGGAGCATTCTCCAGAGTAGATCACATACTGGGTCACAAATCAGGTCTCAATTGGTACTAAAAGATTGGGATCATTCCCTGCATATTTTCAGACCACAGTGCTTTGAAACTTGAGCTCAATCACAAGAGGAAATTTGGAAAGAACTCAAATACATGGAGGCTAAAGAACATTTTACTAAAGAATCAACCAGAAAAACCAGAAACCAGGTCAACCAGAAAATTAAAGAAATAAAAAAATTCATGGAAACAAATGAAAATGAAAACACAACTGTTCAAAATCTTTGGGACACAGCAAAGAGAGTCCTGAGAGGAAATATGTAGTAATATAATCCTTTCTCAAGAAACAAGAAAGGTTTCAAGTACACAACCTAACCCAACATGTAAAGGTGCTGGAGAAAGAACAGCTAAGAAGGCCTAAACCCAGCAGGAGAAGAGAAATAATAAAGATTAGGGCAGAAATCAATGAAATAGAAACAAAAAGAACAGTAGAAAGCATCAACCAAACTAGGAGCTGATTCTTTGAAAGAAATAAAAGATCGATAAACACCTGGCCAGACTTGTCAAAAAGAAAAGGGAAAGGATCTAAATAAATAAAATCATGAATGCAAGAGGAAAGATCACACTGAACACTGAAGAAATATAAACAATTATAAGAACATATTATGAGTAACTATATGGCAACAAATTAGGCAATCTGGAAGACACGGATGTATTCCTAGAGATGTATAAACTACCAAAACTGAAACAGGAAGAAATAGAAAACCTGAACAGACCTGTAACCAGCAAGGAAATTGAAGCAGTAATCAAAAATCTCCCAACAAACAAGAGCCCAGGGCCAGATGGCTTCCCAGGGGAATTCTACCAAACATTTAAAGAAGAAATAATACCTATTTTTCTGAAGCTGTTTCAGAATATAGAAATGGAAGGAAAACTTCCAAATTCTTTTTATGGGGCCAGCATTACCTTGATCCCCAAACCAGACAAAAACCCCACCAAAAAGGAGACTTACAGACCCATATCCCTGATGAACATGGATGCCAAAATTCTCACCAATATACTAACCAATAGGATTCAACAGTACATTAAAAGGATTATTCACTACAACCAAGTGGGACTTAATCCTGGCCCTCAAGGTTGGTTCAACATTCACAAATTAATCAGAGTGATACTCTACATTAATAGACAAAAACCATATGATCCTCTCAATAGATGCAGAAAAAGTATTTGACAAAGTACAGCATCTTTTCTTAACTAAAACTCTTCATAATGTAGGGATAGAGGGATCATACCTCAACATCATAAAAACCATGTACTAAAAGGTCATAGTGAATATCATTCTCAAGGGGGAAAAATTGAGAGCTTTTCACCTAAGGTCAGGAACATGGCAGGGATGTCCACTATCAAACACTGTTGTTCAACATAGAACTAGAACTCCTAGCCTCAGCAATCAGACAACAAAAAGAAAATAAAATGCATCTGAATTGGCAAAGAAAAAGTCAAACTCTCAGTCTTCTTAGATGACATGATACTCTATGTGGAAAGTCCAAAAGGCTTCACCCTAAAATTGCAAGAATTCATACAGAATTCAGCAAACTGACAGGATATAAAATCAATGCACAGAAATCAGTTGCATTTCTATTCAATGACAATGAGACAGAAGAAAGAGAAATTGAAGAGTGGATCTCCATTTGCAATTGCACCCAAAACCAAGGAATAAACGTAGCCAAAGAGGCAAAGGATCTCTACTCAGAAAACTATAGAGCACTCATGAAGGAAATTGAGAAAGACACAAAGAAATGGAAAAACATTTCATGCTCATAGATTGGAATAACAAATATTGTTAAAAAGTCTATGCTTCCTGGAGCAATCTATACATTCAATGCAATCTCTATCAAAATACCATTAACTTTTTTCACAGAGCTGGAACAAACAATCCTAAAATTTGTATGGAACAAGAAAAGACCTTGAATAGCCAGGGGAATGTGGAAAAAGGAAACCAAAGCTGGTGGCATCACAATGCTTAACTTCAAGCTGTATTACAAAGCTGTAAGCATCAAGACAGTACAGAACTGACACAAAAACAGACACATAGATCAATGGAACAGAACCCAGAAATGGACCCTCAACTCTATGGTCAACTAATCTTTGGCAAAGCAGGAAAGAATATCCAATGGAAAAAACGACAATCTCTTCAACCAATGGTGCTGGTAGAATTGGACAGCCACATGCAGAAGAATGAAACTGTACATTTTCTTACACCATACACAAAAATAGACTCAAATGGCTGAAAGACCTAAATGTGAGACAGGAATCCCTCTAAATCCTAGAGAACAAAGACAACAACCTCTGTGACCCTGACCACAGCAACTTCTTACTAGATATGTCTCCAAAGGCAAGGAAAACAAAGGCAAAAATGAACTATTGGGATTTCATCAAGACAAAAAGCTTTTGCACAGCAGAAGAAACAGTCATCAAAACCAAAAGATAACCTACAGAATGGGAGAAGATATTTGCAAATGACATTTCAGATAGAGGGCTAGTATCCAATATCTATAAAGAACTTATCAAACTCAACACCCAAATAACAAATAATCCAATCAAGAAATGGGCAGAACACTGAAAAGAAATAAAATAAAATAAAATAAAATAAAATAAAATAAAATGGGGAAAAAATGGGCAGAAGACATTTCTCCAAAGAAGACATCCAAATGGCCAACAGCCACATGCAAAAATGCTCAACATCATTCATCATCAGGGAAATACAAATCAAAACCACAATGAGATACTACCTCACACCAGTCAGAATGGCTAAAATTAATCACTCAGGAAAAGACAGATATAGGTGAGGATGTGGAGGAAGGGAAACCCTCTTACACTATAGGTGGGAATGCAAGCTGATGCAGCCACTCTAGAAAGTAGTATGGAGGTTCCTCAAAAAGTTAAAAATGGAGCTACCCTATGACCCATCAATTGCACTATGAGGGGCTTACCCCAAAGATGCAATGGAATACCACTCAGCCATTAAAAAAATAGAATCTTACCATTTGCCAGGATGTGGATGGAACTAGAGGGTATTATGCTAAGTGAAATAAGTGAATCAGAGAAAGACATTATATGATTATATGATCTCACTCATATGTGGAATTTAAGAAACAAAACAGGATCATAGGGGAAGAATGGGAAAAATAAAATAAGACAAAATCAGAGAGGGAGAAAAACCATAAGAGGTTCTTAATCATAGGAAACAAACTGAGGATTGCTGGTGGGTCAGGGGAGGAGTGAGGATATAACTGGATGATGGACATTAAGGAGGGCACATGGTGTATTGAGCATTGGGTACTATAAAAGACTGGTGATAATCACTGACCCCTACCTCTGAAACTCATAATAAATTATATGCTGATTAATTGAATTAAAAAATTAAATTCTAAAATATCCAAGTTCTTTGTGTAAATTTTAACCTATTTAAACATGTTAAGTGGCTATATGGAATGCCACCGTAACCATTGCATAATTCCAATAGTGAACGCTCTCATAGGGTTAGGTGGAAAAAGTTCTGGTTTTATGGGGTCTTTTATGTGTCTTTATTCATTTGTTTTTTTAATTTTATTTGATGTCTACATATTCATCTTCTCTGGATTCCTGAGTTACTCTTGTTATCCATATGTATTATGAAATTAATAGTTAATATCTATTTAAACTTCCTATGGACCAGTCACTTGTTTTAAGCACTTTACTTCAGCACTTTGAATGTATCATACCACTCTCTTCTGGCCTGCAAAATTTCTGATGAAAAGTCAGCTGATAGCCTTATGGGGTTTCACTCATATGTAACTGGTTTATTTTCTCTTGGTGTTTTTAAGATCCTTTATCATCAATTTTTGCCATTTTAATTACTATGTGGCTTTGTGTGGAACTTCTTGGGTTGATTTTGTTGGGGGTTCTCTGTGTATCTTGGATCTGGATTTCTGTTTCCTTTTCCAGATTTGGGAAGTTTTCGGCTATTATTTCTTCAAATACACTTTCACCCCCCTCTCTCTCTCTTCTCCTTCTGGGGTCCCTATAATGCAAATGTTATTATGTTTGATGGTGTCACTGAGTTCCTTTAGTCTATATTTATTTGGTATTATTTTTCTCTCTTTCCTGTTCAGCTTGATTACTTTCCATTACTCTGTTGCCTATGTCACTGATCTGTTCTTCTGTTTCATCTAGTCTACAATTTATTCCTCCAATGCATTTTTAATTCCAGTTATTGAATTCTTCATCTCTGATTGGTTCTTTTTTGTTTTCTATTTCTTTGTTACTTTTTGTTAAGGATCTCACTGAAGTCTTCCCATCTTTTCTCAGGTCTAGTGAGTATCTTTATGGCTGTTAGTTTAAATTCCCAATCAGGCATATTATTTATCTCCATTTCTGTTTTGTTTAAGCCTCTTGCTGTGACTTTATCCTGTCCAGAGTACATATTATGCTGTTTCCTCATTTTGTCTAACCTTCTGTGTCTGTTTCTGTATGTTAGGAAAGTCAGCTATGTCTCCTGCTCTTGAAAGTAATGACTTTATGAAGAAGAGGTCCTGTAGTGCTCCATAGTGCATTGTCCTGGTTCACTAGAACCTGTTGTTGTTGCTCCAGGGGTATCTCCTATGTGTGTTGCATGTGCCCTGCTGTTGTGGCTGAGCCATATTTACTTTCAGTCCAGTCATCTGTAATGTATCTCTTTGCCTCTTTATTTAGTCCCTGTGTTGTTAGTATGCCAATCTGGTGCCACCCTGGACTTAAACTGAGTCAGACCAGGTATTTGCCAGAGATGCAGTAGCACTGAATTGCAGGGTGATGCTTTCCCTGTGTTGTCCCCTGAGAAGCTTTAGTTGGTGGGTGGGGCCTGCAGTTAGACCAAATGTGCAATCCCAACCCACTGCTGGGGCCACATTCTGACTAGTATGCGTGGTTATCTTTCTCTCTGCCCATGGCAGGAGTCACTTTGGAGTGGTCTATACCCTGCTGGGGCTGCTTTCACACTGCCAAGCTTGTGACACCGCTTTCGATGGGCTCCAGCCAAGGGTGGGTTGGAGGGTGAAGGTCTACAGGGGAAGTCAAGGCAGGGCACATGGTATTGGCAAGGTTTGCACAGGTCTTCTGTGGAAGGGCACCTCGAGTTGAGGTCTGACTGGAGGGGAAATGTCTGCAGGAGAACATGAGAGTGTTAGGGTAGATTCGGTTCCCACAAGTGTCCATGTTTAAGCTGGACGGCATGGGAAGGAAATGATACCGGCCAGCTCCTTTGTTCCTGAAGTCCCCCAATGATCCCTGCCCCTCTAGCACACTCTGTGACATAAACAAATTTCCCTCCTCTGTTCCCTAGGCATTTTTCAAACTGCTGCTTCTATGTAATGTTGCTGCAAGGCTGTTTGCTGTACTGTCTTTTTAAGGGTGGAGACTCAGTTTCTATTGCCTTCCTAACTCTGAGCCTGCTGAGTTTTAAAGGTCTAGGTGTTATTCCTCACTAATTTTAAGATCTCACAAAATTCTGCCGTTCTGGTTTTTAATGCCGAATGTTATGGGGATTTGTTTTTCCTATGTGGGCCCACTGTACCTGGTATGCCTGGTGTGAGGGTTTGTTTTTTCTTCTTTCCAAGTCCACCACGTCCCTCCCTCCCATAGACAGCCCTGTGGGTTTGTTTAGCTCCCCATCCCATCCCTGCCCTACCCTCTTCCTGGGTGTGGACTACATTTAGCTGTTCTGCTAGTCTTCAGGTTATTCTCTGGGTTATTTACATGGATGTGGGTGTTATATGGTTGTATCTGTGGGATGAGGTGAACATAAGGTCCTCCTACTCTGCCATCTTCCCCAGAAATCTGTTTTAAGCATTTTAATTATATTAATCCATTTAATCCTCAAAACATCTATTTGTGGTAGTTTCTATTACTACAATTCCCATTTTACGTGTAAGGACACCAAGACACAGAATTGCCACGCACATACCAGTGATCTCTTACAATTTTAAAAACTATAGTATCCATATATGTAAGCAGAATAATGAAATCTCCTTTTTCAACCTGGGGACATTAATTTTCTAGGTTCTTCAGCACTGTTTTCCAACCGAGGAAATTATTTGTTTATTGAGCTGTATTACAACTCCTGGAACTTAGCTCCCATAAAGCAGTGGTTCAATGTTCTGCATTATTTACTTATTAATGTGGGCATTGTGTAAGGTTCATTTTTGCATGGAAAAGGCAACATTTAGTATTTACAGTGAATTAAGCAAATTAGCAACATGCATAAAATCAAGAAATTCCCAGTTGAATTTTCTTCTCATCAAGGTATTTATACACTGTGACTCACATTGTTTTCCTTGTGGATTTTTATGTACAATAAATATGCATCTAAACATGGATGTTTGTATGATAATTATTGCTACACCTAACATTTACAGAGCAGTTTTTATGTGTTAGGCACTGTGTAAATATTTCTCATGGATTATTCCAATTAATTCTTGCGATTATCTTGGTAGGTAATTTCTTTATTCCAATTTTACAGATTAAAATAACAGTTCTAGAGGTGTAACATACGTAAGGTCTAATAAAAGGCAGAATTGGTGGTTGAGTGTAGACATTGAACTTCAGAGATTGCCTTTTCAGCGACCATGCTCAGACTAAAACCAAGTTATGCAGATGAATCCAAACATTGAATATTGGCAGTTGTTGGATGACCACCTTCTCCGTCCCCCAAAGAAATCACCTATATAACTATAGGAATGAGAGATTTCACTTTATACTAGTTTAAGTGGAAACATAATAGGTCTTATTTTGGTCAACCACAAGGATAACCGCAATATTTTTAAAAGCTCCTGTAACTTTAAACTGTGCTGATATTTGAATTTAATTCACAAAACATTTTAATTAATTAATTTTTTAAATTAATTAATTACCCCCAGAGTACAGGTCTGTGAATCATCAGGCTTACACATTTTGCAACACTCACCATAGCACCTACCCTCCTCAATGTCAGTAAATCTCACAAAACGTTTTTTAAAAAAGATTTTATTTATTAATTTAACAGAGAGACAGCACAAGCAGGGGGAGCGGCAGGCAGAGGGAGAGGGAGAAGTAGGCTCACCTTGAAGCAGGGAGCCCCATGCCAGATTGGATCCCAGGATCACCAATGCTTGCACCCCGGGATCGTGACCTGAGCCAAAGGCAGATACTTAACCGACTGAGCCACCAGGTGCCCACACAAAACATTTTTAAGCATCCACCACATATGTAGCATTGTGCTTAGTGTTAGATTTACAAAGGCTTATAAGATGGACTCACAGCTTCAGGGAACTTAGAGTCCTACAGGGCTAAGAAAATCTGTCTGAAGCTTGGACACAAAATAATATGTCCTATAACAGAGTCAACAAATGCTACATGAATCTCAAGATGAGACTCATGACTTCTGCTGCATTGGAGAAGAACCTGGGACATTTTCAGAGTGGAGATATTTAGAGGGGAGTTTTAGAGCTGGGTAGGTAGCATTTCTCTAGGCTGAAGGGCAAACGTGGAGGAAGAAACATGTGCAGTATAACTGGAGAACAGTTCATCTGATGGCGCAGTGAAGGAGGCAGTGTGTCTGGAGAGTAGATTGGGTCCTCTAGATTACTCAGGGCCCAGAGTGCCCTGCCAAAGAGCTTGGATTTTATTCTGTAGACAGTAAAAACTTACTTTAAGGAGGGGGTTATCACTATCAGGTATGCATATCAGATATAATTAGGGCAGTAAATGATGGAGCCAGAGGAAACAGTTACAGAGCTGACACAACAGACCTTCATCCAAAGCACTGAACACAGGAGGAGAGTAAGTTTGCGGGGAAACCGTTTGATTTTATATTGTGGAGTCTACAGACCACCCAGGTGACATATGTTTGGTGAGCAGTATGATGTGCAGGTGAGAGGCTGGAGCAACAGATCTGGAGAGCAGAAGAGAGCTCCTCAGCTGTCCCTTTGTGTGAGTTACAAGTCTGGATTCCTGGGAAGCAGCGTCCTGGGGCTGCTTTGCATTATCTAGATTACAGCTGGATTAAATTTTCAGTTCTACCTGTCACCTTTTTAGAAGAACACTGGAAGATTCCCCAAGGGCAGCCAGATGATGAGGAATCTAGACCTACCTTTTCTGAGATGTACCCTTAGCCTAGAAAAGAAAATGCAAGGAAGATATGGTAAATGTCTTCAGCTGTTGGCAGGGCTTCTTGGAGACAAACATCTCAACAGAATAATGCAACTCGAAGTCAATGGCTCCCTCTAGGTAGGAGTTTGCAGAGGGAGCTGCAGCCTAGGAAACAGTAAGTGAACTGGTCATCTGGGCTCTTGGGCAGTGGGACAGAAGTCAAATGGAAAACAAACTAACAAAATCATTACATTTGGATGTGGGGAAGACAGCTACCACCAGAGGGCAGCCACACCTTGAGATGCCCAGCAGGCCGAACAAAGCAGCTAGACCTGAGGTTTTGACATGGGGTTCATGGTTACGAGGGAAATGCTGCACAACATGGTCACCAGGCTTCAACACATGGTGGGGCAGGAGGTTGAGGCAGAATTTGGAGCCTACACATTCCCAGGCTGGCAGGTAATTTGATCCCCTTTACCTGGCCATTGAGAATTAGCTGGTTACTTTCTCTACGTGAGACACTGCCTTATTTCCTATCTCTAATAAGGGAAGCTTCCCACTCAGAACAGGGAGCACTTGATGAACTAGATTTAGGTAGTAACTGCCTTTGTATCTTAAGAAAAGGTTGTGATCTCAGTTACTGACCACTTACGAGTTTAAGAGAATAGTAGAGAATAAAGGTAGAGGCAGGAAGAATGATGTAGCCTCACCTAACACAGAAATATTTGTGGGTTTTAGCCACAGCTAGCCTTTCTGCAGTGTGAAGAAAGCTAAGGGGGTTTTCTCTTTCAATCATCCTACAACGATCCTGCAAACTATGCTGCGTTACTTTATTGAACAGATGCGTGAACCTTAGTGCGAGTGTCTACCAAACCCAGGGGGTCACAACCAGAAATAGGAGGGCTGAGATTTGAGCCCAGATATGTTTTAATACAAAGCCCCTGTTCTTTATTCTCAAAATTTCTACTTTGCATTCAAGATGTTTTCCAAGAACAGCAAGAAGGAGGGAGGAAGAAGGTGTGAAGATACATCCAGGAAAGTATTAGGGATGTCCTGATGTCCTCCAGAGCAATGAACTCCCTGCCTCCGCCCTGGGCAGGGAGACAATGGCACCATGCTCTGACCTTTTAATAGATGGAATTTGTGCCATGGCTGATATTTAGGGGCTGTCATTGTTCATCTTAATCTCCTTGGCAATTAAACCACATACTTTATCAGCCGTTTTGCAGGTGATCTTTATTGAACCTAGTCATCTCCAGGGAGGAGAGGAGGGAGGGGTCTGGAAGTCAGCACTAAGGAATATGCTATGGAGGAAAAAATAGATTAAATCCTGCTCTTGGTTTGCCAGAGGAAGGAAGATGGAGCGGAAGCCATGCTCTGCCCTAGATGGGTTTGAAAACCCATGACCCAATTTGAGATGGAGACAGAAAGTGTGTGTCCCTTTTGAAGGCTTGAGAGGCTGAACTGCACTGGAGTTAGAAGATAACACTGGAACTCTTTATTTTTCAATTTGAAAGCCACTCTCTAGTAATAATAATATTATAATGTATATCATAATAATTATAATATTTTATAATATAATAATGATTATTCCAACAATAACAGGCACCATCTCAAAGTCAAACACAAAGAACATATGCTTTCTTTCCACAATATTGAACTAATGGTAAGGCGTGATGCCCTCGCCTGAAAGCAACAATTTTAAGCATCAATAATAACAGCGAAATAAGCGTGTTTTGAGATTCTCCTTTCCCACCCTGCTGGGTGCCCCTGCTCTGTGCTGTTTCAGTACATCGAGCACACCAGCATATGCAGCTCTTCACTCCGGATAAATGTTTTGGAAGCTGGCGTTGCTAAGCTATGGCTAATTTCAAATGCAAAAATACACTTCTCCTGGAAAAATATGCTTGCTACAACCTTCATGCCACCTTCAACTATTTGTGTAACTCCTAAGTGGAATATGTTTGGTTTATGCAAAGCTGAGGGAAAGGAAAATGGAACAAATAACCAAAAACACATTGCTTTTTCTTCTCTCTGTGCCTTCTAACAATACCGCATTTACTCATAAGAGATGCTGAGCAAGGTCATCACATTTAGAGGACAACAGGTTTTTTGAGTTGGTGATATACTGATCATCATTTCTATCACAGAATCTGAATTTTTTTCAAAGCAAGAATTTATGTATTCCTTATTTAAGTTCCATGTGCATGGCTATACTTTACTTGTATTTCTATTATTTCTTTCCTAATTTTGTTAATTAGTTTGCATATCACAATTATGTATGGAGGGTCTTTCCTATGTCAGGCCCAGGGGTGGCCAACAGAAAGTTTGCCCTTGGACTCTCAAGCTTGAACAATAGCACGGTTTCACTATTCACACTTACAAGTTTATAATATCTTCCTTGGATGCTTTCTTTTGACTCGTTACTAGTTTTCTATTCCTGCTGTAACAAATTTCAATGAATGCCTTAAAACAACACAAACTTATTATCTTACAATCCTGCAGGTCAGAAGTCTTAAAATCAAGGTGTCAGCAAAAGTGTGTTTCCATTTAGAGGTTCCAGGGGAGAATTTATTATTTTGCATTTTCTTAGTTTTTGGTCCCTCCTTCATCTTCAAAGCTAACAGCCAGTCTCCTTCTTCTCTCTCTCTCTCTCTCTCTCTCTCTCACCTCTTCTGTCTTCACATCTTCTCTGACTCTCCTGCCTCCCCCTTATAATTATGATTACAGTGTGCCCACCCAGGTAATACAGGATAATCTTGTCATCTCAAGTTCCTTAACAGAGTCACATCTGCAAAGTCCTTGCGAGCATATGCGGGAACATATATACGGGTTCTGGAAATTAGGGTATGGACTTCTCTGTGTACGTGGGGGCATTAATCCACCTACCATGCTCACATAAGTACACTCTTTATGTTAAAGAGTTAAAATTTCTCTGCATACACTGTTTTGTGTATTCCTGAAGCATCTTCTTAAAAAGGAAGTGTTTTTGAAGCATTTTCCCCAAAATAACATGAACAAATTTACAGCTTTTGGGTTTGTGCATGGAATTCAGCATCAATCCTCTGGACACAGAGGCAAATCTTTTAAGTAGTAGTTTATTTCTAGCCATTGCAGGAGGAGGCTGTTCATGAGTCCAAATTTTCTCAGCACAGACTCCAAAGAGTTTAGTTTCTCTAGTAAAAAGGTAAAGGCTCTTTGAATTCTATTGGATGACACTCCAGGGAATATTTTTTTGTGTTGAACACAATTAAAACTGTAATTCTGTTATTGCATATATGCATATTAAAATAGAAAATCAACTTAATATTTTGAATCTTAATGAGTTTTCCCCAAAAGGAAATCATTACTCACAGTTCACGCAGTGTGAAAACCATGAATGTATGCCTTTGGCAGACTGGGACTTAACTGTGACTCTATTTCCATATTGAATACAAATTCATTTAAAATGTATTCATTAGCTCTGGTGCCTGGCTGCCTCAGTCAGTGGAGCATGTGACTTTTGATCTTGGGGTTGTGAGTTCGAGCCCATGTTGGGTGTAGAGATTGCTTAAAAATAAAATCTATGAAAAAATGTATTCATTCTCCTATTCTCCCTACACTCAAGTTTATGAATGAATAAATGAGGATTGAACAATTCTAAGGATATTGGGTCAAGGTCATATGGACTTGTGCCTGCCAGAAGGATTCTTAGAAGCAAGAGAGGTTAATTAATTTATTTCATGTTGTCTAAGCTGAGAGAGAAGCCAGAGGACCTCATTCTGAGCTCAGAATTTTTAAAACTTTTCTTTCCCCAGACTCATGAAGTATTTGCTTTCTGATACTGCTCTCTCTTAAGCTACCTGATGAGGAGGAAAAGAGAAGTGGTGCCCAGTCTTGAGTGAAAAGGAGGAGTGGATAAGAAGGCATGGGGGATTTAGGTCCATGTTTCCTAGACCCAACTCTAACCTGGTTTCATCTAAAGATGGGGACAGTGTAGCATGGACAGCTGAAGTAGGATCTTGTTCTCTTTAGAAGGTATGTTCTGCAAAGTTTTAGATGAGTTGTGAGCTAGTTGGAAGAAACAACACACACACACACACACACACACACACACACACACACACACATTTGGTTTAAGTTCATATTTTAAGTAACCAATGATACAATGTCTTACTGTGAATCCAGTGGCCTAGAGTATGAATGGATGGAGTGAGGCAGAAATTTCCTGAGCCCCAGAGTCTCTGATAGGGACCCATAACTGTTAATACTACTGTCTCTGCCAGAAAGGGGTTCATGTGCTCAAGAAGACTTGGTTTTTGCTACAGTTAAACTTAAATCATCATTGAGGGGGAATATATCTTCCATTTGACTGAAGGTTTTCAAATACCACAACTTCCATGTTCTTAACATGAATTCTGTAACAGCAAAGAGTAAGAGGTTTGTGTCTTCATCAGTTTATAACACATTTCATATTAGCTTATCCTTTTGGACAACATCATGAACTTAAGTTCTTTGACTGATTCATTGTTGTTAATTGGCAATGATCCGTGTTTGTTTGTTTTGATGTTCCACTTGTCATAGTTGGACCAATACCAGCCCCAGCAAGCCAGTTCTTTCAGCCATTTCATACATCTTTAAAAATTAACCTTGCTTTCCAATAACAGCAAACCATTCTAAGATTATCTTGATCTTGAGTTTTCCTGCCCTAAACTTGGCTTCAGTGGCTCTCTAACATGCTCTGATTCTCTTTAGTGGATACTAATTTTAAAGACCAGACTCTGTATAATAGTGTTGCAGATTGTAATGTTTCTTAGGACAACTGAGAATAGATCAGGGTGACAACAGAAAAGAGAAAAATTTAAGTCAGAGAAATAGTAAGAATTTCCTATTCTACAAAAATCTTAATTTATCTTAATTTGCTCTTTATCAAGGTTATTACCTTTCTCTAGTATAAGAGCATCCTTATCTAAAATTCTGCCCTGTCTTTTTATACCAGCTTTAATTATAGTTTATAATTATCATTTGATAGCTACAGTTTGATAAACTATTATATATTATCATACCAAACTATGTGCATTCAGAATACAGGCTTCCCCCCCACTTAAAAAGTTTAGAACTTTCAATTTTCTTTTACACACCTGGCTTGAGCATCTTGAAATTGACCTAAAAGGATGCAGGCCAAAAATCACCCAATATTAATCTTACTTGGGCACCAAATCTCTGCAAAAAGAAAAGTAAATAAGAATGGGTTTCTTTCTAGGGCTACATCACAAGCAATCAATCAGAATATACAGATACAGGATCCACATAAAATTATGTGTAATTATTTTTTTTTTAAGATTTTATTTATTTATTTGACAGAGAGATTACAAGTAGGCAGAGAAGCAGACAGGGAGAGAGAGTAGGAAGCAGGCCCCTCGCTAAGCAGAGAGCCCGATGCGGGGCTCGATCCCAGGACTCTGGGATTGTGACCTGAGCCGAAGGCAGAGGCTTTAACCCACTGAGCCACCCAGGTGCCCCAAAATTATGTGTAATTATTAAAGAAGAAGAAGAAGAAGAAGGGGTATAATGCAAACAAATAAAATCTTTTCTACTTATATTTAAATTTTGCTCTGAATACTCTATTTTATGTACAATATTATTATCTCTTATCGTAAGTTTGTATAATGTTGATTTCTGCTTTTTAAAGAGACATTTAGATAAATATAGTCATTATTTCAATATTGTTCTGGCTTAATTTCCCCAACCTAACTGCAATACCAAAATAAACAAAATAATAACAAAAATTATCAGACATTTTAAACATCTTAACCAAAAATTTTACGTGAAACCGCTTTTGCAGAGCTATTTAATTGCTTAGACACACAGGCACACACACACACATACACACATGCACACACAGACAACAGATATCTCACATCTGCACATTTAGATTGCAACACTCTTCACAGGCATTTTTTTTTTTAAATATTTTATTTATTTGACAGAGAGATCACAAGTAGGCAGAGAGGCAGGCAGAGAGAGAGAGAGGGAAGCAGGCTCCCCGCCAAGCAGAGAGCCCAATGTGGGGCTCGATCCCAGGATCCTGGGATCATGACCTGAACCGAAGGCAGAGGCTTTAACCCACTGAGCCACCCAGGTGCCCCCACAGGCATTTTTACACTTACGCATTTATTGATTTCAAGTTAAGAAGTGGGCTACTTGAGATCTGCTATTTCCCCAAAGGTAGACAGTATTTTCACCAAAATGAAAATGGATCAGCTAAAATTTCCATCTGTTGTCTATGATTATATTAATGTTTGTTGTAATGTTTACATATATTTTTGAATATGTTGCATTTTATATGTTCTACTAATGAACATTAAGGCAGTTTCATGTTTTGCTATTACACACACTGCTACAAGAAACATGCTAATATTTGACTCCTGATGCAAAATACAGAAAATACAGAAGTCCCTCAAGGTTATATTCTTATAGCTTATATTTATTTTCAAGTTCCCTGGAAAAAATCTCAAGTTGCTTTCTGAAGTGGTTATACCAGTTTACAGTCCTATTGGTGATATAGAAAACTACTTCACATCATTGTTGATACCAAGCATAATCAGACTTCAAGTTTTATTTAAACAGTGTTTCACTGTGGCTTGATTTTCATTTCCCTGATCGCCAGTGAGCTTGAATACCTTTTCAAATGAACTTTTTTTTTTGCCACTCTCGCTTCCTACTTTGTGAAATGCCTTTTGGCATCTTTTGCCAGTTTGCCTTTTGGGTTATCTGTCTTTTCTCTTTCTCTCTCTCTTTTTAAGATTTTATTTGACATAGAGAGAGAGCGAGTGCACACAGAGGGGTAGGGACAGAGGGAGAAGCAGATTCCAGTGCTGAGCAGTGAGCCCAGGGCAAGGCTCCTCCCCAGGACCGTGAGATCATAGCCTGAGCCGAAGGCAGATGCTCAACTGAGCCAACCGAGTGTGCCTCTCTATTTCTTATTAATTATTCTTAACTGTCTGTGGATGTCTCCAGTGGAGACTTCCAGTACTTTGCAAAATATCTAAACTGCTTCAAGTGTCTAGAATTGCCACCCTATTACCAGACCCTGTCTTGTGTTGTCTTGTCTCCAAAGGCCTCCATCCTCCTTAGGTGAAAAGTCCGGGAGGTCTAGGCCCTCCCTTCCACCTGTCTTAGAGAAGAATTTAGCAGATATCTTTTGTCAGGGATTGAATATTCTTACAAATCCCTAATCTCAACCTAGAATCTCTTTCCTGACTCTCTAGATCCTCTTTCATTTCCAGCAGAGTGGGGAGAACCTTATTCTTGACAAGAACTTGTTTGATTCTCATCCACCTCTCTCTCTTGTTGCCTCTTTCAGATTAGCAAGGTTTGTCCCAGGCACTGTGACTCTTCCTAGAGCAGGTTGTGCGGACATGCCTCTAGCTGTTGGTCACTCACGGCTCTAGTTCTGAGTGTAAAGCTGCTTTCAACTCTGCTCTTCTCCCATATGCCTTGTACTGTTTATTTCCTGTGACGTTGTTAAAAAGGATGGGCAGTCTCATCCTTCTCAACTCCCCTTTCATTAATACTAACATTTTACTAAATTTGCTGATTTCACATATTCTTACTGATTAACCTAATAGTCATACTCTTCTAATAGAGTCTATTTCCCCTCTGTAAAACTCTAAAATGACCCAAAAGTGAATGGGGAAAGGACTTCCTCTGATACATAGCCTTGTCATCAGCCATTCACTTTATGTCACTGACTTCAGTCCAATAAATGTTTCTCTTCTCCTAAATAAAATCCAGTTCAAAACACAATAGTTATTTAAGACTTTGGGGAATCATTCTTGAAGTGATAAAGTTCTCTATGTTCACCCACTGAGCCAAATTCTTTTGGCCAAATTCCTATTCATTTGTTTCAAGCAGACGTTTAAAAGAGATATGAATACACCATTATCAATGAAAATATTTAAGGAAACTGTGAAATTTCTGGCCACCATCTGTATTTTGTACAAACCACTATATAGCACGGCCAAACTTTTCTTTTAGGGGAAAGCTTAGGTCCTCCTTTATTGTAGAGTGTAATTTATAGTTAAAATTTTTTTTATTGGAAAGTCTCCTGGGCCACTCTTGTAGGAAAGATAAATAGAAACAGATTTTTCCTTAAATTGAAACTACCCATGTGACATCAAAACCTTGACATATATTTAACTTTCCTTGTTTTGTAGTCCCCTCCCCCTCTCCCTTTCTCTAACTTAGCCTTTCTCCAGCAAATTCAGTTAGTACTCTGCACGTACCTTTCTACAGCCATCCAATTTTTGCCTGGAATGTTGCCTACTGACAGTCTAAGAGAGTCTTGAGAGAGTCCTCAGTGCTTCCCTTAATTCCCTTGCATTTCTAGCTCTCTTTTGATATCCTCAAGTTCCTCTCTGTCTTAGCTAACCAGGGTAGGGAAAGCCAAGGCATAGGAATTTGGGTTGACCTGCCTTCACCTATCCACTTGGTCAACCTTTCAGAGGTGCAGAAAGAAGGATGAAACCCTTTGGTATAGCTCTTTCTTTGGAAACAACTACCCAACG
Source organism: Enhydra lutris kenyoni (assembly GCF_002288905.1). Taxonomy (NCBI): domain Eukaryota; kingdom Metazoa; phylum Chordata; class Mammalia; order Carnivora; family Mustelidae; genus Enhydra; species Enhydra lutris. The sequence continues at coordinate 9,226,784 of NW_019154102.1, read as the reverse complement.
TTTTCCTTCTCTGACTTATTGAGTCTCCACTTGAACATATTTACCTTATGGTTTTCTTCTTTGTTTTCCCTGTGCTCAGACCCATCACCCCCCACCCAATATCTGAAAATGTCTTCACTTAATCTCACATCTGACAAATATCAAAGGCCTTTCAGTGGTTTAGTTAAAAACAGAAGCAGATCTACAGTATCTTAGAAAGACTTTTCCTTGTCCCTTGATTCCAAAAAAGATTGAAAGGGTACAAAACATCCAGTGACAGTGACCCAAGAGTCTTAGTTTTGGAAAAGCAATTCTTCCTTGTTCCTGTTATACTTGAGGCTTACATAAAGTATCTCAAAAGAACACAAACATTCCGTGATATTTAGTTCAAAGACATATTTACAAACATTGGTCTTTCCAGTGTCCTGAGACAAATAAACAGAAATGTAATCTCACCTGGAAAGAAAAAGCAGAGACAGTAACTGTGAATGCCACAATAATTTCTGTGTCTTGTTTTCCAGCTTTTTGGACAGTCTATTTTCTTATAGTTGGTTCACTAGATATCTTTTCACTTGATTGATTCTGAGACTGAGTTTAGTCTTATAACAATGGCCAACAGGCACTTAACATACATTTCCCTATGTTTCCTTGGAGACTTCAATAGGCATATTATCTCTTAATTGGTTATAGTAGCTCACATTTATTGAATGTTATCTATGTGCCAGGCTAGGGAGTGAGTGCTCCAGAAGTGCTATCTCAGGAAGTAACTTAACCGCCTCTACCCAGGTATGAAATGATATGGCCAAGACTAAGCCCAGGTGAGCTTGGTGCTTGAACCCTACCTCTTAACCACTGTTCTCCACTGGATACATATTACCATAAATGATCTACTGTAACTTCCTTAAGAGGAAGTACTTTGCCTCATGTAGAATCCTTGCTTTGAATGTTTCATGTCTTGACACTCTGCTTACAGTAGCACTTGGTATATCATGTTCCACCTCCACTGTGGCTACCTTTACATCCTCAGTGGACAGCCTCTCTATGTGTCAGAGGGGGTCCCAGCAGTTACATTGGCCTGGTCATGATTTATATTTATCACTGTTTTAATATGTGGTCTCATAAGACTGCTTGATTTTTCACATAATAGAAGCCTCTGAAGTATTTGCTGGATGAAAAATACTTCAGCTTAATCCAAAAAGCAAATAATTTCTGGAAATAGGATCACAGTATTTTTTTAGCCTCTCATTACTGTTCAGTTCACCTGTCTGCTTTGCTTCACTGATTACTAAAAGAAGAAGACAGAAAAGGCAGCTTTTTTTCTTTGAAATTGAAAGAAATGCAGAAAAACAAAAACAAGATAAATGGAGGCTTACTCAATAGTTGTACGGACCTTTATCCATACAGGGCGGAAGATGTGATTGACAACAGAAATATTAGAGAGCTATAGAAACAGGAAACTCACATGCATTCTAAAAAGAAAAAAAAATGAAATGAGAGAGAGAGAGAAACTAGGAAATAGAAAAGCAACTACACAGGGAAGAAAAATGATCATGTCAGAAAGAGAGAGCTAAAATGAACAGTTAATGAAAGAATTTCTAAGGGAAGGACTGAAACATCACACAAGGAAAGATAAATAGCATCAAGGGTTCCTACCCACGGCTGATCAGACTGAGATGCCTGGGTCCTTTTGTTTGGATGTTATGCTGGAGCATAAGACTGGGTACTAACCCTCATTTTAGGCCCCGCTAAAGTATATTAGGGTTGGCTTACAGTATCAGGGATGCTTTAAAGCAATACTGTTAGATCTTTCCATTTTTCCCTAAAACTGCATTATAGGCCCTAAAGAATGTTTTTAGACAATATATTTCATATCAAAGACTGACCCAGAGAGAAATATAAATACCAACAAAAAGTGCAAAAGAAAATTTAATTATTTTTCTCTATAAAACTATGGAATTTTCTGCAAATATAACCTTCAAATAAGTAGATGCCATAGCCATGTTTTCATTTTCAGAAAAAGATACATGTAATGCATATGCAGATAGAAGCATGCACACACACGCACACACACACGCGCGCACACACACACACACACACACACACACCCATACACCCATACACCCATACTTCATTGCTATTATTGACCCTAGAGAAGAAAAACGGGGCAGAAAGAGAAGAAAAGAGAAATAGGAAAATGTAAAACAGTTGAGAGTGGAACAGATACAGTCTGAAAGACCCATTGTCTTTCTACTGAAAACTTGCCATATTCTGGCTCATTCCCATACCTCTAGTTTTATACCCTCCAAGACACCATCTACACTAATGTTAGCATCATTTTTGTACACAAATCTGATTCTACAATTTTCTTGCCTCATTAATTTCAATGACTCCTTATAGTTTCTTGAATAAAGGCAAAATTCCTTAGCTTGACCTTTCTGAAAACCTACTTTTCTCTTTTTTCCCCTTTTTTCTTTTTCTCTTTTCTTTTTTTTACATTCTACCATCTAGCTACAATAGGAGTAGTACGTAGCTACTTGCTGTTTCTTTCAAGTATGCTATACTTCTGTGCATACTATTCTTATTTTTTTTCTTTAACTGAATTATGCATGAACATAAAGAGCAAAATGCCAAAGTTTTCTGCCTCTTTCCCTGCTCCCACTCCAGAGACAACCCAATTTTATCTTTTTTTAAAAAAATTTTTAACATATAATGTATTATCTGTTTCAGGGGTACAGGTCTGTGATTCTCATATCTGTTTATTAATTGCTTTGGTGTTGATCTTAGTTTCTCAATAAAATGTTTATATTGTAGCATCTTGATTTTTTTTTTCTAGCCTTAATTGTTATTAGCTGATCTCTCCCTTTACCTAGGAATTTAGATGTTTTTAGTTTCCCTTTGCTATCCCCACCACACATGGATGCTCTTCCTATCCCCTTGCCAATATTACCGTGTAGGAACTTTTATAAGACACTATTCAGTATTTACATTATTATGGTGGTGTAAACATGATTCACAGGTAAACCAGTACACAAACTATAATTGGTTTTCCCTTTGGAACACCTTTTTATTTTACTGGGAGCTAATGATTGTCATGATTTTTATGTACTCATCAGTGGTAAACTCTTTGCTGATTTTCTGAATATACTCTGAGAACATTTAGTTATCTCACATATGCTATCCATTTCATCTTCTTGCATAGGTGCCTCTTCTAATCTGATCTGGTTGCCCTGTGTATTTGAAGCTCAGCTGTCATGCTGGACTTTCCCTTCACACATATTCAAGGATTCCCTCTACTTCTATCCTATGTTTGATTTCCTGTTTCCTGTTATCCCATGTCTACCTTTTTCTTAGTTTATGTCTTCATCTTGGTGGAGCACATCCTTCCATAATTTCCTATGAATATATACCCGGGAAGTAATTTTTTGAGACTTTGTATGTTTGAATTATTTTTCTTAAATCTCATCCTGTTTCGTAATGCATGTTTAGAAATTTATAGAACTCAGGGTTGGAAAGAATTTCTCTTCTTAATTTTGGATGAACTTATACAGTTAAACATGCCTGGGAGAAGACACAAAATCAAACTGACTAGTCTCACTTAAAATTCATTGACATGAACCACAAATGACTAGAGAATCACACTGTAGTTCCAAAATCCATTTATTCTCCCACTCTCCTGAATGCTTATTTCACACCCCTTCTTTTACCTCCCTTCTCTCTCCAGCTGATGGCCTACTGACAGCCCCTCTGAGAAAACTGAAACAATCAGCAGAAATGACAATTTCTCACAACTAGGCCTACCACCTACTGACCCAACTACAGGGCCTTCCTGCCTTGTCCCACATATAGATTGATAAGCCGTCTGTGCTCTGGCCTAAAGACTTTCCTTTCACTTGTGCACTAGATCCAATTTTCTCTACCCTAATCAAGAATATCTTTAAAATTTCCCCCATCCTCTACATAATCAAATTCCCTCTCAATAATTTAGTCTTGTCAGCATAGAAACATGTTATTTCTCTTATTTTGAAAAAAAGGAAAGAAATTTTCTCTTGATCCCATTGCTGATTTGAGCTCTACTCTTGTTGCTCTCCTTTAGAGCTAAACTAGAAAGATTCCCTACTTACACCGTCTTCTATTTCTCTCCTCACATCATTATATGATCCCCTTTCCAATTAGGCTTTATCCTTTACCCACACCTTAAAGTTCCTTTTTTCAATATAAATTATAATCTCCGTGTTGTTAAATCCACTTGTCAATTCTCAGGTCTCGTCTTTCTCATCTTACTTGACGCATCACTCTTTCTTCCTTGAGGGTATGTTTTCTTTTGTTTTCAAAGACACCACATGCTCTTGATTTTCTTCATTCAATCAAATACAGTAGCTTCAATCTCCTTTGTGATTTTTAACATTTTCAACCTCTTAATGTTGAGGTTCATCTTCTTTTCTTCTCTAGTTACACTTTTCCAACTCAGTGACAACTCTGACTTTTCTGTGGATTTGGCTAAAAGCTTTGGTTTCAATCTTGACCCTTCTCCTTGTGTAATCCATATCAACTATAACCAGGAATCTCATCAGCCATCCTTCAAGATAGACACAAAATGTGAATATTACTCAACACCTCATTGCCACTACCTGCTCTGAGACACAATCATCTCTAGCCTAAATTACTAGAAGTCTTCTAATTGGTCGTCTTGATTCTTGCTGTCCTTTGAGTTGTATTATATTCTAAACACAGTGTAGAATTAATAATGAAAGTCAAATCATGTTACTCTTTCACTCAAAATGGTTACCATTTCATTTATCTAAAACCCTGAGCCCTTAGGAGTCTCAACAGGAACTTTGTACCACCCCTCCCATTGTTACACACTGGCACTCCACTAGCCTCCACTTTAGTCTTGGCACTGGATGCTTTCTGTATCTCACATGCTTTCATTGCATCTCCTTCAAAACCTTGTTAAAATGTCACTTTCACAGTGAAGTCGACCATTGCCATCTGACTTCCCGTTGCTCTCAGTCTATCTCCCAATCATGGCAAGTACCCCTGAATGCCACTCTAGACTCTTTTGTTGTTCTTGTTATAACATACATCCCTTCTAAGATATAATATAAACATTGTTTTATTAAGGCTGTTGTGTGTCTTCTGCCTTTTAGAATATTAGCTCTATGAGCATAGGATTCTTCAGATGTTTATCACAAATGTGTTCCAAACTCATACAATGATGTTTGGTACATATTGAGGGTCAATATGTATTTTTTGTTTCTTAAATGATGGTATTGTTCTACTGCCTTCCATTTCTAGTATTGATGCTAAGTCAAAAGCCATCCTGATTCTTAATGGTATAAAAAGATAGAGACTGGAGATAGGAGAATGGCTGACCTCAGGTTCAAGTAATAAGGGGTGCATTGATTATAGAGTATTTAAAAACAGAAATATAAAAACCTACAAGATAGCCTTTAAAAAAAATTGGCACTATAGAAAGACAATTCTAAACAACATTGGTTAAAATAATTTCCTTCCAGGGCGCCTGGGTGGCTCAGTGGGTTAGGCCTCTGACTTCGGCTCAGGTCATGGTCTCAGGGTCCTGGGATTGAGCCCCGCATCAGGCTCTCTGCTCAGCAGGGAGCCTGCTTCCCTTCCTCTCTCTCTCTGCCTGCCTCTCTGCCTACTTGTGATCTCTCTTTGTCAAATAAATAAATAAAATCTTAAAAAAAAAAATAATTTCCTTCCTTCCAGGGTGGATCATTTTCATTGCCGTTTCTCCTCACCCTTGGTACATGCTTGATGGTTCTTGATTAGTTTTATTTCTTGCTTTTTATTTATTTATTTTTATTTTTATTTTTTTATTTTTCTATTTTTTTATAAACATATAATGTATTTTTATCACCTGGGGTACAGGTCTGTGAATTGCCAGGTTTACACACTTCACAGCACTCACCATAGCACATACCCTCCCCAATGTCCATAAACCCCCCCCCTCTCCTGACCCCCCTCCCCCCAGCAACCCTCAGTTTGTTTTGTGAGATCAAGAGTCACTTATGGTTTGTCTCCCTCCCAATCCCATTTTATTTCATTCATTCTTCTCCTACCCCCCCAACCCCCTCATGTTGCATCTCCACTTCCTCATATCAGGGAGAGCATATGATAGTTGTCTTTCTCCTATTGACTTATTTCACTAAGTATGATACCCTCTAGTTCCATCCATGTCGTCGCAAATGGCAAGATTTCATTTCTTTTGATGGCTGCATAGTATTCCATTGTGTATATATACCACATCTTCTTTATCCATTCATCTGTTGATGGACATCTAGGTTTTTTCCATACTTTGGCTATTGTAGACATTGCTGCTATAAACATTCGGGTGCACGTGCCCCTTCAGATCACTATGTTTGTATCTTTAGGGTAAATACCCAGTAGTGCAATTGCTGGGTCGTAAGATAGCTCTATTTTCAACTTTTTTGAGGAACCTCCATGCTGTTTTCCAGAGTGGTTGCACCAGCTTGCATTCCCACCAACAGCGTAGGAGGGTTCCCCTTTCTCCACATCCTTGCCAGTATCTGTCATTTCCTGACTTGTTAATTTTAGCCATTCTGACTGGTGTGAGGTGGTATCTCATTGTGGTTTTGATTTCTACTTCCCTGATGCCGAGTGATGTGGAGCACTTTTTCATGTGTCTGTTGGCCATCTGGATGTCTTCTTTGCAGAAATGTCTGTTCATGTCCTCTGCCCATTTCTTGATTGGATTATTTGTTCTTTGGGTGTTGAGTTTGCTAAGCTCTTTCTAGATTTTGGACACTAGCCCTTTATCTGATATGTCATTTGCAAATATCTTCTCCCATTCTGTCAGTTGTCTTTTGGTTTTGTTAACTGTTTCCTTTGCTGTGCAAAAGCTTTTGATCTTGATAAAATCCCAATAGTTCATTTTTGCCCTTGTTTCCCTTGCCTTTGGCGAGTTCCTAGGAAGAAGTTGTGGCGGCTGAGGTCGAAGAGGTTGTTGCCTGTATTCTCCTCAAGGATTTTGATGGATTCCTTTCTCACATTGAGATCCTTCATCCATTTTGAGTCTATTTTCGTGTGTGGTGTAAGGAAATGGTCCAATTTCATTTTTCTGCATGTGGCCGTCCAATTTTCCCAACACCATTTATTGAAGAGGCTGTCTTTTTTCCATTGGACATTCTTTCCTGCTTTGTCGAAGATTAGTTGACCATAGAGTTGAGGGTCTATTTCTGGGCTCTCTATTCTGTTCCATTGATCTATGTGTCTGTTTTTGTGCCAGTACCATGCTGTCTTGATGATGACAGCTTTGTAATAGAGCTTGAAGTCTGGAATTGTGATGCCACCAACTTTGTCTTTCTTTTTCAATATTCCTTTGGCTATTCGAGGTCTTTTCTGGTTCCATATAAATTTTAGGATTATTTGTTCCATTTCTTTGAAAAAAATGGGTGGTACTTGGATAGGAATTGCATTAAATGTGTAGACTGCTTTAGGTAGCATAGACATTTTCACAATATTTGTTCTTCCAATCCATGAGCATGGAACATTTTTCCATTTCTTTGTGTCTTCCTCAATTTCTTTCATGAGTACTTTATAGTTTTCTGAGTATAGATTCTTAGCCTCTTTGGTTAGGTTTATTCCTAGGTATCTTATAGTTTTGGGTGCAATTGTAAATGAGATTGGCTCCTTAATTTCTCTTTCTTCTGTCTTGTTGTTGGTGTAGAGAAATGCAACTGATTTCTGGGCATTGATTTTATATCCTGACACTTTACTAAATTCCTGTGCAAGTTCTAGCAGTTTTGGAGTGGAATCTTTTGGGTTTTCCACATATAGTATCATATCATCTGCGAAGAGTGATAGTTTGCTGATTTGGATGCCTTTAATTTCCTTTTGTTGTCTGATTGCTGAGGCTAGGACTTCTAGTACTATGTTGAATAGCAGTGGTGATAATGGACATCCCTGTCGTGTTCCTGACTTTAGCGGAAAAGCTTACAATTTTCCTCTATTCAGAATGATATTTGTGGTGGGTTTTTCATAGATGGCTTTGAAAATATTGAGGTATGTACTCTCTATTCCTACATTTTGAAGAGTTTTGATCAGGAAGGGATGCTGTACTTTGTCAAATGCTTTTTCAGCATCTATTGAAATTATCATATGGTTCTTGTTCTTTTTTTTATTAACATGTTGTATCACATTGATTGATTTGTGGATGTTGAACCAACCTTGCAGCCCTGGAATAAATCCCACTTGGTCGTGGTGAATAATCCTTTTAATGTACTGTTGAATCCTATTGGCTAGTATTTTGGTGAGAATTTTCGCATCTGTGTTCATTAAGGATATTGGTCTGTAATTCTCTTTTTTGATGGGATCCTTGTCTGGTTTTGGGATCAAGGTGATGCTGGCCTCATAAAATGAGTTTGGAAGTTTTCCTTCCATTTCTATTTTTTGGAACAGTTTCAGGAGAATAGGAATTAGTTCTTCTTTAAATGTTTGGTAGAATTCCCCTGGGAAGCCATCTGGCCCTGGGCTTTTGTTTATTTGGAGATTTTTGATGACTCTTTCAATCTCCTTACTGGTTATGGGTCTCTTCACATTTTCTATTTCTTCCTTATTCAATTGTGGTAGTTTATATGTCTCTAGGTATGGATCCATTTCTTCCAGATTGTCAAATTTGTTGGCGTAGAGTTGCTCATACTATGTTCTTATAATTGTTTGTATTTCTTTGGTGTTAGTTGTGATCTCTCCTCTTTCATTCATAATTTTATTTATTTGGGTCCTTTCTCTTTTCTTTTTGATAAGTTTGGCCAGGGTTTATCAATCTTATTAATTCTTTCAAAGAACCAGCTCCTAGTTTCCTTGATTTGTTCTAATGTTTTTTTGGTTTCTATTTCATTGATTTCTGCTCTGATCTTTATTATTTCTCTTCTCCTGATGGGTTTAGGGTTTCTTTCTTGTTCTTTCTCCAGCTCCTTTAGGTGTAGGGTTGGGTTGTGTATTTGAGACCTTTCTTGTTTCTTGAGAAAGGCTTGTACCACTATATATTTTCCTCTCAGGACTGCCTTTGCTGTGTCCCACAGATTTTGAACCATTGTGTTTTCATTATCATTTGTTTCCATGAATTTTTTTAATTCTTCTTTAATTTCCTGGTTGACCCATTCATTCTTTAGAAGGATTCTGTTTAATCTCCATGTATTTGGGTTCTTTCCAAATTTCCTCTTGTGATTGAGTTCTAGCGTCAGAGCATTATGGTCTGAAAATATGCAGGAAATGATCCCAATCTTTTGATACCGGTTGAGACCTGATTTATGACCCAGGATGTGATTTTTCTGGAGAATGTTCCATGTGCACTAGAGAAGAATGTGTATTCCGTTGCTTTGGGATGAAATGTTCTGAATATATATATGATGTCCATCTGGTCCAGTGTGTCATTTAAGGCCTTTATTTCCTTGTTGATCTTTTGCTTGGATCATCTGTCATTTTCAGTGAGGGGAGTGTTAAAGTCCCCTACTATTATTGTATTATTTTTGATGTGTTTCTTTGATTTTGTTATTAATTGGTTCATATAGTTGGCTGCTCCCACATTAGGGGCATAGATATTTAAAATTGTTAGATCTTTTTGTTGGACAGACCCTTTGAGTATGATATAGTGTCCTTCCTCATCTCTTATTATAGTCTTTGGCTTAAAATCTAATTGATCTGATATAAGGATTGCCACCCCAGCTTTCTTCTGATGTCCATTAGCATGGTAAATTGTTTCCACCCCTTCACTTTAAATCTGGTGGTGTCTTCGGGTCTAAAATGAGTTTCTTGTAGGCAACATATTGATGGGTTTTGTTTTTTTTATCCATTCTGATACCCTGTGTCTTTTGATTGGGGCATTTAGCCCATTAACATTCAGGGTAACTATTGAGAGATATGAATTTAGTGCCATTGTATTGCCTGTAAGGTGACTATTACTGTATATTGTCTCTGTTCCTTTCTGATTTACTACTTTTAGGCTCTCTTTTGCTTAGAGGACCCCTTTCAATATTTCCTGTAGAGCTGGTTTGGTGTTTGCAAATTCTTTTCAGTTTTCCTGGAAGCTTTTAATCTCTCCTTCTATTTTCAATGATAGCCTAGCTGGATATAGTATTCTTGGCTGCATGTTTTTCTCACTTAGTGCTCTGAATATATCATGCCAGTTCTTTCTGGCCTGCCAGGTCTCTGTGGATAAGTCTGCTGCCAATCTAATATTTCTACCATTGTATGTTACAGACTTCTTTTCCTGGGCTGCTTTCAGGATTTTCTCTTTGTCGCTAAGACTTGTAAATTTTACTATTAGGTGATGGGGTGTGGACCTTTTCTTGTTGATTTTGAGGGGGGTTCTCTGCACCTCCTGCATTTTGATGCTTGTTCCCTTTGCCATATTAGGGAAATTATCTCCAATAATTCTCTCCAATATACCTTCTGCTCCCCTTTCTCTTTCTTCTTCTTCTGGAATCTCAATTATTCTAATATTGTTTTGTCTTATGGTGTCACTTATCTCTCGAATTCTCCCCTCATGGTCCAGTAGCTGTTTGTCCCTCTTTTGCTCAGCTTCTTTATTCTCTGTCATTTGGTCTTCTATATACTAATTCTTTCTTCTGCCTCATTTATCCTAGCAGTAAGAGCCTCCATTTTTTATTGCACCTCATTAATGGCTTTTTTGATTTCAACTTGGTTAGATTTTAGTTCTTTTATTTCTCCAGAAAGGGCTTTTATCTCTCCAGAGAGGGTTTCTCTAATATCTTCCATGCCTTTTTCAAGCCTGGCTAGAACCTTGAGAATCGTCATTCTGAACTCTATATCTGACATATTACCAATGTCTATATTGATTAGGTCCCTAGCCTTCAGTACCGTCTCTTGTTCTTTTTTTTTGTGGTGAGTTTTTCCGCCTTGTCATTTTGTCCAGATAAGAGTATATGAAGGAGCAAATAAAATACTGAAATGTGGCAACGACCCCAGGAAATGCACTTTAACCAAATCAGAAGAGACCCCAAATCGTGGGGGGGAGAAAGGGAATAAAAAGAAGTTCAGAAAAAAGAAAAAAAAATTAAAAAAAGAAAACAAATAAAGAAAATATATAAAAAAGAAATATATATATATATATATATATATATTAGATAAACTAGTTAAAAAATGTTAAAAAAGAAAAGGGTAAAAGTTAAAAAAATTTAGCAGAAAAAAAAAATAAAATTAAAAAAAAATTAAATTAACCACAAGACTAAAGAATCATGGGGAGAAAGCCATGAGTTCCCATGCTTTGCTTTCTCCTCCACTGGAATTCTGTTGCTCTCCTTGGTAGGTGAACTTTGTCTTGGCTGGATTTCTTGTTGATCTTCTGGGGGAGGGGCCTGTTGTAGTGATTCTCAAATGTCTTTGCCCGAGGTGGAATTGCACTGCCCTTACCAGGGGCCAGGCTAAGTAATCTGCTCGGGTTCACTTTTGGGAGCTTTTGTCCCCTGAACGCTTTCCGTAGAGTTCCGGAGGACGGGAATGAAAATGGCGGCCTCCCAGTCTCTGGCCTGGAGGAGCTGAGATCTCGGGGCCCCACTCCTCAGTGAGCCCTCAGAGAAAAGAGCCCAATCACTCCCATCTCCTTGGCCTCTGGCCGCGCTCCGAGCTCACCCAGCCTGCGACTGGTTCCAGATAACCCCGAGCTGAAAGCTCACTCCTTGGCTCTGTTTCTCTAGCTGGCTTCCCCAGTCTAATACCTGCGAGCTCTGTGACACTCAGACACCCCCGATCCTTCTGTGACCCTGCGGGACCTAGGGCCACGCTGGCCCCACGTGGGCTTCACCCCAGTTTAGCCTCTGGAGCTATGTCCCTCAGTGGAGCAGACTTTTAAAAGTCCTGATTTTGTGCTCCATTGCTCCGCCATTTGCCAGGAGCCAGCTCCTCCCCCTGTGGTCTATCTTCCCATTGCTTTGGATTCACTTCTCCCCCAGCCCTACCTTTCAGAAAGTGGTCGATTTTCTGTTTCTAGAATTGCTGTTCTTCTCTTCAATCTCCCGTTGGATTTGTAGGTGTTTGCAATGGTTTGATAAACTATCTAACTGATCTCCTGCTACCTGATGTAGTCTCAGCCTGCTACTTCTCAGCCATCTTGACTCCTCCTTGCTTTTTATTTTTTTGTGGTTTTTTGTTTTTAGCTCTGTACCTTTAAGAACTTTAAAAAAATTTTTTTTTATTATGAAACAAGATGAAACCAGAGAGGGAGACAAACCATAAGAGACTCTGAATCTCAGTACTCAAACTGAGGGTTGCTGGAGGGGAGGGTGGGTGGAAGGCATGGGGTGGCTGGGTGATGGACATTGGGAATGGTATGTGCTATGATGAGTGCTGTGAATTGTGTAAGACTGATAAATCACAGACCTGTACCACTGAAGGAAATAGTACATTATATGTTAATTTAAAAATGTAGGAGAAAAAGATTTTTATTCATTTCTTTTAGGAGGATGGAAGGGCAAAGAGAGAGTCTTCAAGCAGATTCTCTGCTGAGCACAGAGCCTGATGCTAGACTTGATCTCACCACCCATGAGGTAATGACCTGAGCTGAAACCAAGAGTTGGATGTTTAATCCACTGAACGACTCAGGCTCCCCCTTTTAAGGACTTCTAAAACTTCATCATGATGTGTTTGATCTGAATTTATTTTCAACAGTTAGGCTAGGATGACACTTTAGATTTTCAATTTCCTGGCCTTCAAGTTCTGGAGATTTTAATAAAATTATCTCCTTGATAATTTCCCTTCCTCCATATTTTCCTATTCTCTCTTTTATGAACTCTTATTTTTCAAGTATTGGATCTCTTGGTTGATCTCTCTAATTTTTTTTTTATTATTTCCCTTCTATTTTTTATTTTATTTTTTTTTCAGTTTTCCTTTTGGCCTACTTTCTGTGAGATTTCTTAACATTTACCTGCCAACCCTGCTATTTTGTTATTATGCCATCATATTTAAAATGATATTTTCAAGAGCTTTTTTTCCCCCTCTGTATTATCCTGTTCTATGATTGTGGTTGCAATTAATTCTCTCTTCCCTTTGGTGATAATAATGATAAGTTTCAATTTTTAATTTTTAAAAATTAATTTCTTTTTTCCCAAGTGTTCTTTCTGAAGAGGTTCGGTTTTCACAAGGCTGCCTTTATTTTCATTTTCTATTTCATTTTTTGATCTTCATATTTCTTCAGAAATCCACTAATCCTTGGCTGGCTACATGTGTTCTAGATTTATGCAGCTAAACATTGTGGTTAATAGTTCTGAGCATGTTTACCACTCAAGAAAAATATCCTCTTCCATTTATTTAAGAAACCTCAACACCTCCATCATGAGGTCATTCCATTTGAGCCATGTTCTCTAAGACCCTGAATCTCCATTTTGGTTAGTTGCCAATATTCTTGTAACAAAGTGAAAAAACAGGGCTGAGAACCTCAGCAACCATTATGCACATGTTTTTTTTTTTTTTTAAATTACTCTGTTTTAAGTACACTACACCCACTCTCAATTTGGTCTGTTCATCTCCCAGCCCAGAAAATCTCCGTCTTATCTATTTCAGCAAATAAAACATCCTTCTTGCAACATTTGGGGAATAGCTTGCAGAGTGGAGAAGAAGAGACAAGAATTTGTTCATTAAATAGACTGTCAACAAATGCTCATTTGTGTCAGCCTCTTCATTTTTGTCATTTGTCCTTCAGGCAGCCCAGCCAGGGAAGAATACCACAAATGAGGTTTGCTTTGCTCTCTCAGGTTGGAGAGAGAAAACTGGGACCTGGGTTGCCACTTCCTCCAGACCAAGACCTTGGCACACTAACAAGAGTGTGCAGCAAGGGCAAGAAAAACGACTGCATATTCATACCTTTCTGAAGGTGGCTTTTCCTTGATTTGCCATTTGCTTTATTGCTATAAGCCTTTGATTGCTTCCTGGAGCTTCTGTGCAGTTAATTCAGCCAATTTCTTGTTGTTTCTGTGGTGCAACAAGAACTTGGAGCTTCCTGGTTCACCATTTTGCTGATGTTCTGCAAAGTCAACTCTCTGTCCATTATAATTGTTTTCAAATCTCTTACCAAAATATTTTTTTAATTTCTTGTATCTATTTACTGTAATTATTTTAGTGTCAGAGTCTAACAAGTCATTTTTTAAAAAAAAGATTTATTTACCCATTTTAGAGAGGAAGAGAGAGAGAATGTGATGGGAAGGGGCAGAGAGAGAGGGAGAGAGAGAATCTCAAGCAGACTCCCTATTGAGCACAGAGCCTGACAAAGGGCTCGATTTCACAACCCTGGGATCATGACCTTGGCAGAAATTAAGAGTTGGACCCTTAACTGACTGCGCCATCCAGGAGCCCCTGAGTCTAATGAATCATTATGTATGGCTCCTGTAGTCTTTCTCCACTATCTTTTTTTTCCTCTTGATCTCTATCAAAACTTGTCTCCCTAAAAAATTGAATTCTAGATTGTATATAAAATGTGTCAATATAATTTGAATCCTAGACTGCTATATTTATTCATTGAGGATTTTAACTTTCCTTGCTTTTCTTATGGCAGACACCTAAACTAGGGACAAATCCAATCAAGGATCAAGATAATAATTAGGGTTTTATGAGGTTTATTCTATTTCTTGCAGGTAGGGAGAAGAACTTTGGGGGTCCCACTAAAAGCCTAAAATATTTGTGAGTGATCTATTTTTGTTTTTAGCAGCCCTGGAACTACAGTTTTTGTGTCTCTAGCCCCAAGAGGCCTGAAAGTGCTTAATTTCTCACCCTCTTCAGCAGCCATTGTGATAATTTGTGAAACAAAAAATCCAAAACACACAGGGCCCACCTCTCCAGGTTTCCTGTCTCTGGGATCATGTCCCTGAAAATTATATTTGATATCTTCAGAAACACATTTTTACTTTATTTTATTTGTAAGAAAATTGTTTATCTTTTCTAGTTTTTCTCAGTGGGAAGATTGGACCTTCATAGCAGATAAGAAGCTAATCTGTGACTGTCTGAAGCAGGACCCTTGATTTTTGAAAGCTTTGGAAAATTGGATTAAAGAGGTCATTTAGCTAGTCACAAGAATCTCCAGAATATACAGAATTCCTAAAGTCCTAGATTGTTTTGAAAATTTTAAAATTAGTCACTTATATTTTTATAATGAAATCCTATCCATAAGGATTCTGAAATATGACTAATGGAAAAATCTCCATAACAGAGCCAGTTGAGTCAGAGAATAATTATTAATATTGAGCTTTTTCACTCTAAAAATTATCCCAGTATGGCTTAAAAAATATGTGGTCATCTTATAAATAAATAAACAGATTTCACTTAATAACTTTATACTGCCTGAAATGGAAATATTTAATTATGAGTATACAGATATATTTTGAAATAAGTGTTTTTAATTTATGGGTAGCAAATACATCACTTCTTTCTGCTTATGATGGAGTGTGTATCTATTCATCTTTCAATGTTTTTGCTAGTTACCTTCAATCACAAGGAAAATTAGTGTAAGTTTTCACAGCCCTTTTAAACAAGATATAAATAACATTATATACTTAAAATAAGTAAGCGATATGTTCAGTTGTGTTATGTCGTGTGTGTGTGTGTGTGTGTACAACCAAGATGTTGGGGTACAGTGTCACAGGTAATTATGTTATAATATGATTTTACTGAATTGGGGGCATAGATTTATCTTGTATTACATTTTATTAGAATTCAATCATTTCTTAAAATAGAACAAAAAGCATATGTGGGCAAATTCTATGAAGACCTGTGTAAATAAAGATGGATCCATTTCCCAAAGATCATAAATATTTCATAAGCAAAATGGGTCAAGTGATTGGTATTTCTTGCAGGGTAAAATAATTCAGTTCAAGCTTTTTTAATGCACTTGAAAAAATTTTGTATTCTAAGTCAGTGCCTCTCAACCCTGGTTTTACATCAGGAATCTGCAAATGTGTGTGTGTGTGTGTGTGTGTGTGTGTGTGTGTGTGTGTGTTTCAGACTCTGTAGGTGTGCTACTGAGGCATATGTAGTTTTTTGTTGTTGTTGTTTTGTTTTTTTGTGTGGGTTTTTTTGGTGTTTTTTTTTTTTTTGCATATGTAGTTTTTAAAGTTTACAGTTTTTGACCAGTGTGCATCCAGAGATGGAAGCCTCTGTTGCACGAGTCCATCAGGTTCAACTCCTCTATTGAGGAAAGTGGACACAGGTGAGAAACCATGTTTGGGTCAAATGTACCTACTTCTCTGAATACAGAGATTGGTCCAGTAGCTAAGGGGATCATCTAACATCTATATCACTAAAACCAGGTGCCCAAGAGAAGTAGTCTAATTTGAGAACTCCCAAGAAGAGAAATCTCTCTTTAGGAAATATGAAGGTAAACTTAAAAGAACACATACATATATACAAATACACAGAGGTAGAAAGTTGAATCTAGCTCAGTGACCAGAAAAGCAGAATACAACAGGAGAAGCAAAACTTCAAAGAGAGGAGTTGGAAAGCAAGATATATGAGCAGTCTTAGCCATAATTCAGAAAGCATCAAATAGGCACATCTCATTGGATGACGTGATAACCACATCTCCAGATCTGCACTTGGGTCAGGAAAGTTGCAGTTTTAACAAGGAAAGAAGTAGTTGTTATTCTGGGTCTTTACAAAACCTGTGTGAAGCTGCTTGACTAGCTTGGTGCATATATATTTTTTTATCCTTCTGTATTTTTATGTGACCTTAAATAACCTGGGTATATCTCAATTTTTGCAACTTGCATGACACTAATTAACAGAGTTATGAATGAATATGTCTTTAAAATTAGAAAAAGAGTGTTATGTGGGAAGAGCAAGAGGCAGCAGATGTGAAAATACCAAAAGGAAGCAATATTTAAATGAGATATTTTACATTTTGTACAGAATCTGTCTTAATTTAGCACAGAAAAATTTCATATTGCTTTGTAATAAATCACTGGGTCATAATTTTAATAGACAAAATATGACAATTCTGCCTCAAAAATATGTCCTCAATGTCATTGCTATTTTCCACTTACTCTTTGCCATCCTGGTACAGATTACATAGTCAATTGCAGCTGACTTCTAGCTAAGTCTTATGCTTCCTCTCTTCCCCCACAGTCTATTGTCCCTATGGGAATGAGAGTGATGCTTTGAATTTACTTATCAGATTATATTACTCCCAGAAATAATACCTTTTCAGGTGCTTGATGTTCACCTTGGAACAACCTACAGAGTTATGGCCATAGTCTGAAATGAACTCCCTAAACCAGAACCTATCCTCCTTTATGACCTGAACTCATATAACAATTCTCCCTCTTCTTTACATTCCAGCTTTACTGATTGTTCTTTCTATTTCTTTAAGTAAGCTCTACACCGAACATGGGTCTTGAACTCATGACCCTGAGATCAAGAGTCATGTGCTCTACTAACTGAGCCAGCCAGGAACCTCTGTTCTTTCTATTTTTAGCATATGCCAACATGACTACTGCCTTAAAGGCTTTGCTTCAGCTTTTCTATCCTCCTGCATTACTGTTTCTTTACATCATAGCATGGCTGGTTTCTTCTCATCATTCCATCTCCCTGGAGAAGGCTTCCTGACCATGACAATTAAGGTGCCATCCATCCCTTTGTCTCATTACTCTTGTTGTGTATTCATAGTGTTTATTACTATTTGAATTTACTGCACTTATTTTGTATGTGTTTATGTATTTTTTCCTCCTCTAGAATATATATTTTAATTAAGTAGGAACCTTGTCTATCTTCTTCATTGATATAATCACTTATCTAGAATTATAACCACATAATTGAAGTTTAATGAAGGTTTCTAAAATGAAAAACATGTCAGATATTAGTTTTCTTATATTTGTGTCTGGAATTCCTATTATAGCTTTGTTGTCTCCCCTGTATTTCTAATTACACTCTCTTTTTTTGTTTATAGAAAGCACATTTGCCCTCTTCGTGACTTTAAGATATTCTAGTATATTGAAAAATGTAATTTATTGTGTGCAAGCTCTCAGAACACTCTGTTTTAAATTGGATATATTGCTTTCTAGGTTGATGTACAGATGTTGACTTGGAACATTTTTTCATTATTGTCCTGGGTTTAAGTCACTGCTTCTTATTTTCCAAACTTTTTTATTTTGTAGATTACTATTCTTCTTTTAAAAACAGAGTCTCAAACAAATACTATAAAATTTTATTTACTTATTCACATGATTGGGAAGTGTAATTGAAATGGGAAATCAAGTAAACAAGCTATTCATAATAATATTGCCTGTCAGAAAAGTTCAGTGCCATCTTTTTGAAATGCATTTGTATTAGGGAGAACTTTTTCATGATAGCCTAACAATCTGCTCAATACTTTCCCTTCTATTTTCATAAGATTCTTCATTCACTAAATGCTATGGCACTGTTCTTCATAATTAATAACCTCTTCTTTGGGAAAACACATGTTCTTTGCCCGGGCCCCCAGAGTCCTAGAGGTACTGAATTTTTTTGCTGAGTTCTTTGAATTTGGCAAATGTGAACCCAACTCTGAAACTCCAAAATTGCAGTTCTCTCTAGCTTTTAATCTGTAGTAAATCTCCATGTTCAATGCTTCTATTCCTTTCCATACTTCTTCACCACTGTCAGAATTTTGTGCTTTTATTGTAATTACTTATTCTGCATCACCGTCTAAAAATCTCCTTCAAAATTTAAGTTCTCTAAGAGCAGGTACTGGGTCAGTTGTACTAACTTCAGTGCTGAACATAGGCTTCTGGAACATAGTAAACATACACACAAAATATCTACTAAATGATCGGAAGTGCAATGGATCGATAGGTAAACTCTAGCGGTTTTTCTATTTTGGTATTTATGACTTCAACCAGTATCTCAGAGACATCTTCCTGGTGAGATATTTGACAGTTTAAAGAAAATGTTAGCTATGGACAAAGTGTAAATCCAAAGGTAAGAATTCCGCAATTATTAAAAGCAGCATTAAGCCCATTACTGCTAAAGCAGAAAATAATTATCTTCTGATGCCTGCAATATCACTAATGTGAAAATGTGGAGAGTGCTAAAGCATACAGATAAATTAGAGAAATATAATTTACTAGTAATCTTGTTACTATTTTATATAAGGACTTGTATTATAACCTCTTTAGCTCCAAGAGGATGCATTTAGGGCATGTTCTTCTGAATCAAAGTTCACCTAACAGGGAGCCCAAACCTCCTGTATAACACATTTTCTGTAGGTGGTATTAATGGGGATGGTCTTCTCTTCCACTTCCCATTCTTCCATATGGAAGGCAGTTCATAGATAGGTTTTTGTAAGCTAGTTTCTGGTCTCCAGTGAGCACTCAGCATAAGAGACATTTTCAAGAGGATCATTTCATCTTTAGCTGCTCAGAGGAGGCCCCTAATGAGTTAGCTGACTCAGAGAATTGGGAAAACAAACTTACCTTGCCAGCAAATGGGATCAGATCTGTCCACAATACCCAATTGCCCCACATGCTGCCACACCTGCTACAGTAAAAGAAGATATAATATAATTGCAGTTGGGAGGAGATGCCCAACCAGGGACTGCAGCCAGAGCTTCAACAGCTGTTGGTAATGGAAATCTGTCATCTTCTATCTGTGCTCAGTGCTTGGAGATAGTTACACAAATGACATTCTCTTAGGCTGTCTCATAGAATTAGCAGTGCTTTCCTTTGGAAACTTTACCAACATGTCTCTATAAGGAGGCATATTGAGGAAGTTCAATAAAACTGCTGTAATGCTAGGAAGCCTCTAAAAAGGAATTGATAGTTTGGGTTTTCAGTAACTAGTTAAGAACTAGTCTGCAATATGGAGTCTACTGAGTTGTAATTCAGCTTTTCATATGCTTTTATCAAATTCCCGTCACTAGCTCACAAACAACTTCAAGGTAGGGTGTGTCTGATCCATCTATGTGTCCACCTACAGCATCTGGCCTTTCAAGTAGTGTATGCTCAATGGATACATGTTAATTAGATTTTTGGCATAAATGGAATGTACACTACAACATTCATTTATGTAATTATAATACCCGTCTTGGTTTTTGTTTTTGTTTAAGGCGTGCAATCTGATTGTCAGTATATCTGATTCCAAACTTTATGTAAAATTGATCCCTTCCCACAGTTAGAATGCAATAGTATATTTGTAAAGAGGAACCACATGATTTGCTAAATTTGACTATTAAGCTAATATCTAAAATCAGGAGACGTCATTTTAAGGGATATTTTAAATAAATGCTATGGCCCCGATCTAGCTGCCTGACAACATAGTTATAATACACTGATGAAAGAATTTAATTATGCCAAATCTATAATATGTTTCATTTTCCATGAGTTTTAAGATAGAATACAAAGTCATTAAAAGTCAGATAGTGGAAATAGATCTCAGTCATCCCCTCCACCACTGCTGGATAGGATTCTGATAGATTTCTTTGCTGTACTCATCTCACTAGCTTATGGCAGGTCTGTCACTACACATCTAGGTTTCTTACCTAAGCTGTTAGCAAATGATCTTTTCTCTAGCAAGAAAATAAGTCAAGCATTTATCTGTGATATGATGGGAGACATTTGTATCTGAGCTGTCCACCAATAGCAGAAAAATCACATACACCAAGCCCATCCTAATTCTCCTGTTAACAGAAAAATAATATAATAAATACCAGACTTTTGAAAAGGCAGGAAACTTGTTCACTCTGAATAAATTAAAGACCTGAAGTGTAGAAAAGGTTAGTTGGAAAAATGCCTAGATTAGATTTCTCTTTTTCTTTCCTTGATTTGAAATAAATCATCATTCACAGGGCTTTTTATTTGTTCTGAGATCAAGCATTAACTGGATGCCAACCTTTCAAAAGATCCCCACTCCTCAGTTGTCTCATGTCTAGGAAGATTTTAGGGATTCAGAACAGCAGCTGCAATGAGAGCTCAACAAGTACTCAATCTTCAAAATAAATGGATTTTCTTTGTTCTTCAGTTCTTCTTGCAAAGTGCTTTTCGTCCCTTGCCCACTGCTTGTCTCTGGCGCTGTGGTACCATCGACGTCTGCTCTGTCACCGGTCACCACAGTAGGTAAATGCTCCTATGCACATGACCTTCTGCCTTGGTGTCGAGCATGGCCCTAAATATTTAATTTAAAATATTCAAACAGCCTTTCCTCCTATAGAATGTAAATTCTTTGATATTGGGACTTATTTTATTTATCCTTGTATCTCCAGCATTTCAAATAGTTCCTGGGATGAAATAGGTGCTCAAAAATAATTATTGAATAAATCAATTTATACATGTATGAATGAATGAATAAATGGATGGCTGGATGATTTCTGTTAAGTTAGAGTGAAGATAGCTGTAATATTGTGGGTTTTCGAAAAAAGGATGTGACTTAGGAATACAGGTATTTGTTCAGGCAATTAAACTTTTTGTTTGGGTTCTCCGCAGCAAGTCTAGGAATACTTAAATTGCCTTTACCCTATCTCAAAAAGATATCAAAAGCAGGAGAAAAAGACTTTGTCCTTAGAATTAAAAAAAACTGATTTTTTGGGTGTGTGTGTTTCTTCAACCATTTTAAGCTTCTGAAGGACAAAGACTTTGGTATGTGTGTAGGATGCAATGGGCAAAATGGATAAAATATTCAGCCTTGAGGTGCAGAAAGAAATTTTATGATTTTATTAATATTTAAATTTGTGAGTTTTATAGGTGACTTTGGAAGTATATTCCAAATTAATTTATTTTGAATTATAGTGGTGGAACTTACAGTTTAAAAAAGGAACCAAAAGTGATGGGAGTAAATTTCTAGGAAACATCTAAATTGTTCAGGTCCTCATTTCATTTATACACAAAATATAACCTGCCAGCAATGAAAAGATTCCAGTGATTGATATCAAACCACCAGACTGACTATGTAGATCCCGTTTATACAATGGCTCTTTCGTGACTTGGTTCACCCAGTCTTAACTTCCTACAGGACTTTGTCCTAACCCTGCCTTCTTTGACTAGGTGACATTGAATACTACTTGCTGGGAGAGGTTGCTGAGGTTTTGATTAATTTTCCACAAGACTAAATATAAAACAACAGTTAAGTCTTCACATTTAGAGACATTTTAAGTAAATTGAACATGCAATTGATTAGATCTATGATCTAAGTACACTTACCATCCCTTGCTTTTCTATTTCTTTTTAATCCTTAACAGATGGTACAGAATTCATTATGGCTCAGCCAGAATTACAGCAAATTTTTCCTTGTCACCAGAACAACATGCTTAATTCCTTAGAGAATGAGTTAACTTTTGAAGTCTCTTAGAAAAGACCTAACTTTGAAGAAGGTGGTCATCAAAAGATGTACCTAAGCTTATTCAACATTTCCTTCTCGTTCTGCCAATCTAGAGGCAAGGAATAAATAAATTAAAAGTTCTGTTAGCCAACAGCGATTTACTGAGCATCTATAATGTGCTTGGCACTGTGCTAAGGCATAGATATATTGAAAAAGAAATAACAAGTTTTTCTGTGAGATACAAATATACTAACATATACTTAAAATATAGAGGGTGCCTGGACGACTCAGTTAAGTGACCATCTCTGAACTTCAGCTCAGATCATGACCTCATGGTCCCGGCACTGAGTCCCAAGTGGAGCTCTGTGCTCAGTGGGGAGTCTGCTTGAGATTCTCTCTCCCTCCCCCTCTGTCCCTCTCCACTGTTCTCTTTCACAAATAAACCTTAAAAAAAAGAAGAAAATACATTGTACTAAAAGCTACGATAAAAATAAGAACAAGGACTTTGGAAAAGTGACTAATTCCCCTTGTGGCAGGGTGAAGCCAAAAGAATCCCATCTAATAACTTTTTTCAGTATTATTTGCCAAAAATTGAAATGTTGTGCTCCAAAATTGCTTAGTTGCTCTCTGTCTCTATTGCGAAAGAGGATAGGATTCCTCTTCATAATAAGTTACTTAATGACTTAAAAATACCATGGTTTATTTTCCCCCTTAAAGAAAAATGTATTTGATCTACACATTAGGTAACTCATTAAGAAAATAAGATGTCTGAAGACCTTCCTGCAAAGTGAAGAAAGAGCCCAGGATTAAAAATACCAGTGTTGAAAGTGTATTTGATAAAATTCAGCAACAGATTTCTTATCTAAGAAAATAACTGCAACAGAGAAATAGAACCTATTTATCTGTAAGAAAGACTGTTCACCAACAATAGAAGCAAATACTATAACAAAAAAAGACTCTAGATTCACTTCAATTAAAATGAGAAATTGGGCCAAGATGTCAGAATCACAATTATTTGGCATATATTGAAATGAATCTAAAAAATAAAATAATATCCCTAACTGAAAAACTTATTTAAAAAAATTTTTTTTTAAGATTTTATTTATTTATTTGACAGAGATCACAAGTAGGCAGAGAAGCAGGCAGGGGTAGGGGGGAGCAGGCTCCCCACTGAGCCGAGAGCCCAATGTGGGGCTCGATTCCAGGACCCTGGGACCATGACCTAAGCTGAAGGCAGAGGCTTTAAACCACTGAGCCACCAGGCACCCCTTATTTTAAAATTTATCAGAAAAAACAAATACCTAATATTTGATGGGATGGAAAAAAGTAACAATGTATTTAAATAACATTGTATGTTAGCTTATAATATCAAGTTACATTAAAAAAGCAATATGGTGTTGGTGTAGATTAGCAATAGATATGTTGTTCAGTGGAGTCCAGTCATGTTCAGAAATGGATGCCAGTATATATATGTAAGAACCATTTTGATTTCTTTTTTCAGTGGAGGAATGTGCAGTTTATTTAATAAATAGTAGTAACATGGTGGGGGGGGACATTTCTTGGAAAGAAAACAATTTCAAAAACAAATTCCAGTTCCATTAAATCATGTCTGATACCAAAAGCATTTTATAAATTATAAAGACAGGAAGAAACAACCCAGTAGAATGATGGAGGGGGAGGGCGTTGAGACAATTTGGGAAAGAGCAAATGACCAACATCCAAATGGAAAGATCATCTAGCCAACTGTCTGAAAAATGCAAATGAATGTTATCATGACATGACACTTTATATCCATCAACAAACATGTTGATGAAAATAAAGAAAAAAGAGTACTCTTGGTAGCAAATATTCATTGGAGGATGTGGAGAAATATATGTTCTTTCATTTCACTGATAGAATTGCAAACTGTACATTTTTAGGGTGATTTACGCAAATTCAAATTTGAACATATATATAGATTTATTAAAATTCAAAAATATATATATCTCTTTTAATCTATTAATTTCCCTTTGAGAGCCCAATGCCTGGAAAGAAAACTACTAATATTTAAGATCATAGGCACAGTGATGATTATTTCAACATTTCCAGTGATACTTTCCAATGACAAAAATGTGGCAACAAAGTGGTCATCAAATACAGAAATTCTTGAATACATTATGGTATAGCTACCTGATAGACTATTAAATCAATGATAAAAAGAATGAGTTACAGGTATCGTCACTTACTAGAGGAATTTTCTAAAAATATTTATGAGAGTGAAAATCAAGATGCAGAAAAATGCACATAGTGTGATATCATTTCTTATAAACAAAAAATGACAACAAAATGTATATGTATATACATATGTGTATATGGCTGATTATACTGATTATATATTTTGTGTGTATATGTGAGAGAAATAGTTTCAGAGTATGTCTGTGTGTATATATACATAGATATTATAAGTATATATGCTTTCGGGGAAAAATGGGATATATTGGCTTAGAGGTATGGGGTTGAAGTGGAGTGATGAGCTGATGTAGGATGAGGGAAGAAGGGAAAAAGTGTAAACAAGTAGAAAATTATTTTAAAACTATAAAATATCCAAGAAATGTTATTTTTATGTATTTATAAAAATTACATATGTATATATGCATAAACATTTTAAAATAAATTCTTAAAATGATTACCGATTAGAAAACAGCTCTATCACATTGATTTGCAATTAAATTCTCTTTGTGAATAGACTTTAAGGAAACAAATATTGGTAGGCAATAAGGACCATGATTTGTATAATCACTAGGGGATATTTCAGTTTGCAAAGTGCCAAGGAATATAGACCCTCCCATTAAATGAAGCTCATATACGAATGAAATGGTCTGTTGAATTGCTATCCCAATGTTTGGCAGTTTATAGGCATGTAGTAAATGATAGTATTTTTTTCAGGAACTTAATTTCTGAGCATGGATTTTGGCATCTGATAAAGTTCAGTTCACATCCTCCTAGTTTATTTAGCTCATTACACCTCTATCAACTAGAGTAGGATATTAGAACTCTTTAAAACTTCCATTTCGGGGCACCTGGGTGGCTCAGTGGGTTAAAGCCTCTGCCTTTGGCTCAGGTCGTGATCTCAGGGTCCTGGGATCAAGCCCTGCATCTCTGCTGAGCAGAGAGCCTGCTTCCCCCTTTCTCTCTGCCTGCCTCTCTGCCTACTTGTGATCTCTCTCTCTGTCAAATAAATAAATAAAATCTTAAAAAAAATACGAACAAACAAAAATAAAACTCTTCCATTTCTGGAATGGAAAAAACTTCCATTTCCTCATGATGCTTAGCCCTTCTATGTGTGAGGATTCAATAAGATAACAGTTCCTAGTAGAGTGCTTGGTATAGAATAAGTGTTAATAAATACTCCTATAAATAGAGTCTCACAATACTGAGTGGTGGTACAGTGATATAGTGGTGAAAAGCACTTTCCAATATCTGAGGAAATGTATCAAGCCAGAGAAGACTGACAGGTGATATATATGAATGAATTTTAGGGTATGATTTTTGTTGCATTGAAACTGGTGAAAGATAGCAGTGAACCTCTCTTTCAAATGCTCCTCAGTAGAAATTCACTTATCACTAAAGAGCACCTCATTTTAGTTAGGCCTTCAACAGAATCAAGTCTGAAAGGTATTTGCTTTAACAGGATATTACAGTTATTACTGGGATGTCAGAACACTCTGAATTGGAAAAACTCTAGATCTGTAAGTGAATGCAGGAAAAATAATCTCATGTATTTTTCCCTTTTTTGGGCTTTCATTCAATTTCTTTTCATTCAATCCTGACATGAAATATGACACACTGTGATAACATATCTTATTATGAGAGAGAGAGAGAAGGAGACAGAGAGAGAAAGAGATCTGAATATGTTCACTTACAGTCTTTTTCAGACTCCAAGTAGTTGTAGGCACTGGTGTCTCAGCTCATTTTCACATGCATTGGCAAATCTTTGTTAATCTCTTATTCTGTACAGTCTGTGTAAATGATGGTTTCAAAGATCTACATATGACTCTTATATTACCAGTAAACTGTACATTCCTTGAACAGGGAGAGCATAAACAACATGGTGAAAGGTAGTGGACTAGAAGTAAGTAACTTCTGATTTCTCATATCAGAAACTACTTAGCTCTATAGCCTTAAGGACTATTGACTATAGTCAAGACTTTCTGAATATTTTTTCTCATTTCATTCCCACAATTACACTTCAAGGGAGATGTTATAATCCCCATTTTGCAAATAAGGAAACTAAGGCTTGGATGAGATGTTATTTGTTCCAAATCATGTAATCTCCAAGTGGCAAAGATATTATTTCTACCTATGACTGTCTTAAGGCCACAGCTCTGTCTTTTCTTGATAAACTTGCTTTCTTCTCCCATCAACTCAATTCCATCTTAATTTAAGAAAAAAAAAAGTAACTTATATGAACACTTAACTCCCTTTTTGACTATAATTCTATTCATCTCCATAGAATTTGGTTATACAAAGTGTTGAGTGCCTCAGAATAAAGGTTTTATAAATAAAATTATAAATAAAAGAGAAAATCTTGAACATTTAAAATTTACTACTACATCCTAAAGCAAGCTATTTTTCAGGATGGATATTTCTCTTTTATTTTTGAACAACTGGGCATTGCAACAGAATTAAAATCTCATATAGAAGTTTCATTTTCCTTTTGGCATAAAGCATTTGTTCTTAGGGGAAGGAGGATATTATAATAACCCTACCTTGGTACATGTTTATCCTAAATGTTTATTCACATGTTAAGTACCCTTCTATATCATGGTCTTTAAAAAGTTAAAAGAAATATAGAAACCAGGAAAAATTAGTGACCAAAAATAGGACTTCTCTAATGAAAAGAACAAGAAAATGGTTATTTTAAGATTGAAGCTAGAGCACACAATTCAGTTTCTAAACTTGATTAGATTTCTTTACACAGCCTGAGAAAAACGAGCCTCAAATCGAGGCAATTATAGAATACAGAATAAAACTATTCTTTAAAAAAATGTCTTTTATGTAAGGAAAGGTCTGAAAGGGCACCATCAAACTGTGAGATACTTGGCTGCCCAAAGCAATCCCAAAAGAAATAGAACTTGAATTGGGATAAGGAAAAAAAAATTGAAAAATAGCATTATCTTACTAAAATGCCCTGTACAATAAGGGAACATTTTGTAAAAGGAATCACAGCTGTAATCACAAATTACCTAAGACACTTCATTTCTTTATTCTGTCATATACCTATGAAATAGTTGTAAGAAGTGGCCTTTAACCTAATGCTTCAAAGAAAAAAATACTGCCTTATCATTCTTTGTCATTTCTCCTAGTTGTCTATTTCAGCTACAAGTCTACTGTTGACTCCATGTAAACCCTCACATGATAGAGTGGTATATGTTGTCCCATATTTCTTTGTCAAATCGATATTCAGCACCCCTATCTCTACACAGGAAAATGAAGAACCAACTGAGCAGATTTGGTTAATTGAATTACTCTTCATACTTCCTATACCCATACCTCAATGTTTTATCCCTCCTGTATGCAAGTCCTTTGCCATATACTTTGCAGCCCTGATCCTAAAAGTGGTGAAGTTTAGTTCCCTACCCATTAATGTTGAGTTTAGCCCTCAGACTCTCTTTTCAATAAAATGAGGCAGAAGTAACAGTGTGCCGTCACGGAGCTCAGGCCTCCAGAGTTCATGTGGGCTTCTGGCTTTGCATGAGAAAAATATTCATTAGACCTTTGGCTCCAGAAGGACAAAGAGAAACATGAGGTACAGAGCTACCCCAGCCAAGCCCAACCTAGATGAGCCAATCCCAGGGAACTCAAGATAAGTGAGAATTTATGACTTCTCTTTTAAGTCACTAACTTCCAAGTAGTTTTTTACACAGTGGTTTCTGCCAGTAGATTAAATGGTGCAGCAGATATATGTGAGATCTGATATGGGAGATGACCCCACACATATCTAACATATACTCAGCAAGTACCGTGTTTTCATGTCATCAGGGTTTTTACTTGAGGTTTCAGAGATTTTTCAACTCAACTACTTAAGACGTATTGACACTATGAAACCAGATATGAAATAAAGTCAAGTTTTTGTTTACTTCCTCTAAGTAACAGGAGTGCTTGTTATATAATAATAAGGTCTGTTGTTTACAGTCTATTGTATTCTCTCAAATATCCTGTAAATCCCTTCTTGACATATATCGCATTGGTAATACATTATTAATTTTGTTTAAATTTTTGCTGTCCCATTAAGATGGATAATGGCCACAAAGCATGGTGGCCTTTTGTAGTCACACAATGTTATAAGGAGCTCTTAACATCACCACTTGAGATGAAGAAACCGAGATCCAGGGATGCTAAGTAGATTTCCCAACATCACACAGCTGGGGAGTAGAAACATTCAAGTTCAAATCCAAGCAGCTTGGTTCCAGAACCCTTGCTCTAAGTGTTGGCAGATAGCACACAATGACAAAGGCCATTATCCTGCCCCTAACATCTTGCCCAGCACATGACATGTGGACATGGAACAGTTGTTGAACAGTGTGAATGAGCATGCCTGAGCTAAGGTAGCATATGCACTATGGAAAGAGGAAAGCTAATATCATGTTGACACCAATTATTTTATTTCATTAACATTTTTGAGTATAACCAAAGCTGTGACACGTGCTGATGATTTACAAGCTGGAAAAAATTGACAGACATGATCCCTGCTGAAGCTGGTGCATACATTCTAATTGCTGGATGTAGAAATAAACAAACAAGAAGTGATAATTATAAAATACAAAAGTGCTGAGAAGGAGACAAACATGATGAAGATAGAAAATAATGGGTATATGAGCAAGAAACATTTTATCTTCTTAGTGGTCAGGGAATGTCTCCATGTAAGAGGATACATTTCATCTGGGAGCTGAAAAGTGGACCTGGGACCTTTAATTCAGGAGCAGAGGAGGTGGTCATTCAGGCAGAACACATAGGAGTCCTGAAGCAGGAAAGCCCTACCATCCTTCTTTGTCTACATCACTGCTAAAATCTTCCAATGCTTTGTCCGCATTTACTCTATGTACTTCTCAATATATTCTCCACATTTGTAGCCACAGTGATCTTGTTTAACTTGCTCTCCGTTGTTTTAAAGAAGACCTGCAAGTTTGGCTCAGGGCTTTTTCCCAAAAATCATCGTATCTTGTTTTGCTTTGTTATCCTTTGTCCTTCCATCTCTGTGCCCCTGTTATGCCTTGTCATACTTTAAATATGCACACTTATAGGGGCACCTGGGTGGCTCAGTGGGTTAAAGCCTCTGCCTTCAGCTCAGGTCATGATCCCAGGGTCCTGGGATCGAGCCCCGCATCGGGCTCTCTGCTCGGCGGGGAGCCTGCTTCCTCCTCTCTCTCTGCCTCTCTGCCTACTTGTGATCTCTGTCTGTCAAGTGGATGAATAAAATCTTTAAAAATAAATAAATAAATAAATAAATATGCACACTTATATGCCTCATTTTCTGCCTGGGTCTCTCTTTTTTAGATAATTCATGCTAAAGAATTAGTATCTCAACATTCCTTTTTTGTTTCCAGCTATCTAAAATTCCTATTTGAAGATATTCATAGCACTGTTCATTACTCCTCTGTATATTTGCCACAGTTAATAGATTATAGGTGTGTGTGTGTGTGTGTGTGTGTGTGTGTGTGTGAATATTGGATAAGTATAAATTAAACCAAGTTAGGAACCATGTCTTTCTGTAATTACCATTATATCCCCAATGCTGTGAACAATGCTTGATACAAAATAGATGGTTAATACATATTTATTTAGGGTATTGAGTAAAAGTTGTTCAAGAATTTTAGACCTGGGAGTTACATAATACAATGTATTTGAAAATGATCACTTTCAATCTTGAGAATGAATGGGTGAGGGACAAAAGTGAAGGAGGAAACAGTTCACAGGCTGCTGCAGTGGGCTGGGTGAGACAGAATTGTGGGTGGGTATGGAAGTGATGGCAGAGCAGATCTCAAAAAGTGGTTGGATTTCAGATGATTTGTGGGAAAGAGTTTGCAAGTTTTACCAATATTGGCTGAGAAGGATAAAGAAAAAAAATGAATTAAGCATAATTCTTAAGTTTCTGAAAGCAGAGTGATATTTCTGGAGATGAGGAAAATTCATATGGATGGAGCAGTTCTGTAATTGGGGACATTAGGACTGATTTTAGCTATGTTAAGTTTAAGATGTCTTTTATTTATTTATTTTTAAAGATTTTATTTATTTATTTATTTATTTGTCAGAGAGAGAGAGAAAGAAAGCACAGGTAGGGAGAGTGGCAGGCAGAGGTCAGGGAGCCTGATGCAGGATTTGATCCCAGGATGCTGGGATCATGACCTGAGGCGAAGGCAGATGCTTAACCAACTGAGCCACCAGGCATCCCTAAGATATCTTTTAAACACTCTATGGGCAATGTCAAATAGACAGCTGAAATGAATTATCTGGAGGTCAAGCAGAGAGTGTCCAAATGCCGATATACACGTAGGCATCATCAGAATTTCAATTTCATTGAAAGTCATGGGAAAGGCAAAACCGTGTAAGAAGAAAGCGTAGTAAAAAAGGGCTTAAGGCTAATAATTCCTGAAGAATATCTACATTTAGAAAAAAGAAATAAGAGTTTTAGGAAGGACAGAGTAGGAAATATTTCAAACAAAGAATGCTGAAATATCTGGATAACCATATTGCAAAAAATAAAACAGGAACTTCGATCTCTACCTCTCTTTATATAAAAATTAATTCAAATTGGATCATGGATCAAAATAAAGAGCTAAAGCTCTAGATGATATGGAATAAAACACAAGAATGTATTTTTACAACTTTGGGTTAGGTAAGCTTGTGTTTTGTTTTTTGTTTTGTTTTGGCCAGGATCCAAACTATGCTGGACTTAAAAGGAAAAGAAACTGATAAATAAGACTTAAGACTGAGAGTATTTATTCGTCAAAAGACATTATTAAAAAACTGAATAGACAAAAAACAGACTGGAAGAAAACATTCACAATTTATATACTTGACAAAGAACTTGCAAAATCTAAAGGCATTTCTATAATTCAATAATAAAAAGGCAAACGATCAAGGCACCTGGGTGGCTCAGCAGGTTAAAGCCTCTGCCTTCAGCTCAGGTCATGATCTCAGGGTCCTGGGATGGAGCCCTGCATTGGGCTCTCTGCTCAGCAGGGAGCCTGCTTCCCTCCTCTCTCTCTGCCTGCCTCTCTGTCTACTTGTGATCTCTCTCTCTCTGTCAAATAAATAAATTAAAAAAAAAAAAAAAAAGGCAAACGACCCAGCTTAAGTATTAGCAAAATGCTTGACCAAAAAAAATACGAAATGCTTATCTGTAAAAGATCTACCTGGTGTGACTTTTGCCTGTTTCTCTGACCTCATCCTCTCACTCACTACGTCCCAGCCACCCTGCACATTTTCCCATTATTTGAACGTACTCTTTCCTGCTTCCACAACTTTGTCCTTGATGATCGCTCTGCCTGGAACATTTCCCCCCTTTTTTCTTCACAGCATGTAGTTTCTTTTCATCTCTCAAGTCTCAGTTTTAAAGTAATTGCTCCTGAGAAGACGTACTGACCCTGCCCAGCAAAAGCTGTTCACCCTCTGAACACTATCTACTGCCTAATCCCGCTTCATTTGCTTAGAGCACAAATCACTTATCAAAATTCTCTTATCCCATTGTTTCTACGTTATCTCTTTCCTCTGTAGGACTCGAATTTCAAGAGCAGAGAATATGTCTGACTTGTATTTTTCTGGTGCCCTCCGCTCAGAATATGTGTACAATAAATATTTGTTGAATAACTGAATGACAGAGAAAAAACAGGAATAAATGAAATGAAATGAAATGAAGATACAATGGTGTGTGTTGGATTCCTAGTTCCTCCAGTTGGACAACTTAGAGCAGATTTCTTTCCCTCCCTGGGAAAAAAAACAACAAAACAACAACAATAACAAACGGGGTGAAAATACCAACCCAGCATGTCTGTGGCGAAGATTTCTTGAAAAGCCTCATGAAATGAGCCCAGAACAGTGACTAGAAATAAAGAGTATCTCAAACACAAAAAGGCTTAGAATTGGAATGAAGGGCTGAGAATCTGGGGCCAGACCACTTGCGTTTTACTTCTGACTCTACTACTTCCTGATTGTATGAGTTTAGGCAAGTTCTTTAAGCTCTTTGTACCTCCGTCTGCCCTACCATAAATATCTGTACTTACCTTACAGAGTTACCCTTGGGATTAGATATGACCCTGGGGATTAGATGCGTTAGCACATGTGTAGGTCTTGGGGAAATGATTGGCAATGGTAAATGGTCTAGAAGTGTTTGTTAAATCTGCATTAGTCTTCCTTGAAGAATTTTTACCTGGAGGGTGTCAGCCTGGACTAGTTATAAACAACTCCTGGCATTACTGGTTCTGATGTTAGCCCACCTATCCCATGCCCTACGTTGCTTAATTAAGTAGATGTGCGGGGTGAATGCAGCCTTGAGATGGTTTTCTCTGAACTCAAACTCCTAAATTTCTGTCCCATCCCCGTCTGGGTAAGCAACTTCCCTGTTCCCTGCCTCTGCGCGCATGCTCCCTTATAACAGAGCCGCTGGGAAGCTCTGCAAAGCTACCTGTAGCCAAATTGGACCCAGGAGACCCGTTGGGGTCTACACAGGTACCCTAGTGTTTTATTATGAAAGAATCAGCCTTACATAAAAGTTGAAAGTATTTTTGCCTTGAAAACTCATGCATCCACTAACTAGATTCTTCTATTAACATTTCTATACATACCACATACTCGGTTCATCTAGCCATTCATCCATCATTCATCTTGTTTTACATATATTTCAAAGCAAGCTGCAGACACCAGCACTCTTCACTCCTAAACACTTCAGCATGAATATCATTAACTTCATGTCAGTATCTGATTAGCATTTAAAAATTTTTTTCTTTTGATGTAAAATTTTCCTACAAAGAAACACAAAAGTTATAAATATGCTGCTCAATGAGTTTTGAGAGTCGTATACAATTATGTAACTTAAACCCCTATCGATATATAAAATATTAACACCACTACAGAAAGTTCCTAAGGTTTTTCCCAGTCAGCCTTTAACTCCACTCCCTAATAACAATCATTGTTCAACACCCATAGGCTACTTTTCTTGTTCTGGAACTTCAAATAAATGGCATAATTTGGACAAGACTTCTTTTACTCGGCACAAATTTTGAGTTTCATTCGTGTTTTTGCATGTGTCAGTAGTTGCTCATTTTTATTGCTGTGTAATATTTCATTATATGCATATACCACAGGTTTTTTTAATCTATTCACCAGTGGATGGATGTACGTATTTTTTCCAGTTTTACACCATTACAAATAAAGGGACTTTGAACTTTCTTATACAGTGTATTTATTTATTTATTTGTGGATATATGTTTTTGTTTCTCTTTGTCTACACCTAGGATTTGAATTGCTAAGTTATAGAGCAGTTATATATTTAACTTTATAAGGAAATATATGGCTTTCTCCAAAGTGATTATAATACTTATAACCCCATTGTACCAGAATTCCAGTTTTTTTTTACCTCCTCTCCAACATCAGATGTACAATATCTCATTGATTTTGCCCATTCTGTGTCATCTGTCCTAAATGTTCTTTCCTCAGATATCTATGTGGATTGTGCCCTCACATACTCCCAGTCTTTGCCTGGTGACAGATGGTAACTGAACTTGTCATGTTGATCACTTCATAAATGTTGAGTCACTAGGTTGTACACCAAAACTAATACACTGTATGTCTATGATACTTTCATTAAAAAAAAAGTCATTTTGTCAGTGCAGCCTTTCTTTTCCATCATATTTTATTTTCTTTTTTTAAAAGATTTTATTTATTTATTTGTCAGAGAGAAAGAGTGAGCACAGGCAGACAGAGTGGCAGGCAGAGTGGTAGGAGAGGCAGAGGGAGAAGCAGGCTCCTTAAGGAGCCTGTTGTGGGACTCCATCCCAGGACCCTGGGATCATGACCTGAGCCGAAGGCAGAGGCCTTAACCCACTGAGCCACCCAGGCACACCGCCCCCCCCATCATATTTTAAGTTGCGCTCAGCATCCACCTTACCAAGCATCAACAACATCATCTCCCTTATTTCCTTGATTTTCCCAGAGAGTTTATGTACTTGTCAGTTTATCTGTTCCCTGTAATGGATTGTGAGTTCCATAAATATCAGGGAATGTTTGCTGTTTCTTCCATACATGTTTAAAAAGAAAGTTTGTTCTGATACTGTAGGGTGGATTGTTCTATAATGTAAAATGTAAATTCCTGTCTCACAGTAGCACTTAATATGTATTTATTGAATGAGTGAATGTCTGGAAACACTTGTGGAATGGACAAAACACAGCATGAGTCTCCTTGAAAAAGTGTACTTGTAGTCAAAAGTCTTCTAGGGGGGCGCCTGGGTGGCTCAGTGGGTTAAGCCGCTGCCTTCGGCTCAGGTCATGATCTCAGGGTCCTGGGATCGAGTCCCGCATCGGGCTCTCTGCTCAGCAGGGAGCCTGCTTCCCTCTCTCTCTCTGCCTGCCTCTCTGTCTACTTGTGATCTCTCTCTGTCAAATAAATAAATAAAATCTTAAAAAAAAAAAAAAAAAGTCTTCTAGGGACAAATTTGAAATACTTGAGTTAAACCTGATCACCTGATTTTCAATTAGAATGTGTTATTCTTTTCCTTTGCTTGAACCTAAAAAGGGACAACAGATGTGATAGTAATTCATCACGACCGATAGTAGATGTTTTGATGCCTAGCAATGAAGGAATATCTTTGTCAAAGCCAACAACTAAAACTTTTAAGAGAAGAAGTAGATAGTTTTCCAAACTAATTTTAACATCTCTTAAAATGTCTGGAAGACTTGCATGGTAAAAATAAAAATCTGTGAAATGTTTGCAGCCCTTACCTCATTATGTATTGTGTATCACTCATACAGAAGAAACACATATGGCAGCTTAATTGTATATTGTTTCTCGAAATTGTTTTAAGATCTTCTTATCTTCCCAGCATTCTCTGCCTTGTTAATGAGGTTCTCATTTGAATATATTGAGGAAAGTTTCAGAATTGGTACAGCTGTTCAGTGAAACACTGTTAAACTTTTACATCTATCTTTTTCCTTTCTGAATGTTTTCTCTTGGGTATATAATAACTTTGACTCTTTTTCATTAGAATAAGGCCACAAATTCTCAAGGTAGCCTTAATTGGGATATATAATACATACTGTGTTTGCTTTAAAAATGGTTACATTATTGAACACAGAAGTCTTTCTACTTACAAGTGGTTAAGTTCTAAAAGGCAGATTGAGAATACATTTATTTCTAAGTCCACAGAGTGTTCAAGCAGGGGAAATGGGGAGTTAAGCTTGCAGTCCATGAATATACTACTGACAGTTAGGAAGTTCATTGTCTCCTTAAAGCCTTAAAAATATAGCTTTTTAAATATTTTAAAAATTCTTTTCTTCCTTGATGATATAACAGCACTGACATTTTAAAATCATTAATGTGATTTTCTTACTTGCCTTTGTGAACTTATAACCTTGGTCCTTTTCTGCTTGAGACATCCATTACTTCTGGAGAAAGTGAAGATTTAGAAAAGAAAGAAATAGAGCTTACTAAGGAAAGAATGTATAGAAAAATATTTAAAAATATAAATAGTGGCATTATTGTCCTTGAGTAGATTTTCCAAATTCTTTTCCTTTTTCCCTCTCCTTTTTAAGATATCCAGGATCAATTAGTTAAAGTCCATGTCATAGTTTGAGGCACAATGCAGATAAGATACCCATTTGTCTATGATATCAAGACTATTTCTCCCATAGAAGGAAATCATAGCTTAGGAAAATTAAAAGGGAAAGCCAATTTCCATTCCTGAGAATTATGGGAAGATGGAAGGAGAGAAAAGCAGGGGATGACATAGGTATCCTTTGCTTATTCTTAGGAAACATCCTAATTAAAAAAAAAAAAAAAAAAAAAAAAGTCCAAGTCCCGTGAGAAGACTAGCATTTCGTGTAATGTGGATAAGAACTAGATAAAATTTCAAGCACAATTTATTAAAAGTAGGTCTTCAAGGAGAAAGTTAGACCAAAGATTTAAATATCTCTTAAAGAACAAAAGGAGCCATACTGGGCGTGTGGGCAAGTGGGTGCTTGTGAGTAGTCTTTCAATTACTGCAAGGCTCGTGAGCCCATTTCAAGTTTGCATGAGCAAATTCAGTTTTCCGAAATAGATATGATTTGCAGGCTTGGGGGCTACCACATGTCTTGCAGTTAAGATTACATTTTAGAAGATTAAAAAATGTCTTGTTATTAAACTACTAAATGGCTTGAAGACACTTTGCCCTTTTCTTTTTGAATGAAAGAATATATAAGGAACTATAATCACAATAAAATGAAGTGGAGCATGCTTCACTTCAATTTTAAATAAAGTATTTTCTTGAGCAGTAACCTTTGTTATCCATGCTTCTGGGATCACCAGGTAGTTTATACTGTAAAACTCTGCTATAACTTTCACAGCAGGAACTTAGATTAAGTTATATTGTCATTGCTTCCGTCCCCTGCCAACTCTGAGAATGAAGGTTGGAAACAGGGTAATGTTCTTATTTTGGGGAGTAAGATGAGAGGAAGGAGAGTAAAACAGGCTCTGTCTTGTTGAAGAGAGAGCTCCAGAATTCTCCACGGTCATCAACAAGAACACAGAGGCCACCCCCAGCTGCATCAGACAGATGATCTGCAAGAACAAATACGGATCAGTTCATGGTCGCATAGGCAGAGCCAGCGCCATCCTGTGCAGCCAGAAGTCTGTATTGGTGAAAAGGAAGTGAGCCACCCACCAAGAGATCTTGAGCAACCCCTACCTCCACCCCCAAGCAATAAAGATGTCAGCCAACTTTTCTTTAAAAAAAAAAGAAAAAAGTGCCACCGAGTCATGCTAAACTGCAGCTAGAACAAAGATGTATTTGGATTATGAAGGACCTTCAGAATACCAGGTCAACTAGCCGTAAAGGTTTGCCGTAGTGATTTCATTAATTTCCAAATAATGCAATTCTGCATCTTCGTATTTTTGGACTCTGCTTATTGTGGTCTGGCAACCTTCTCTTTCCTATCTCACAGAAAAGGACAATAATTAGCTCAGTACTTGTATTAAGAAAGTTTATATTAGGAACAAGATTATTTCCACTTCAATGTCTTTTCAACAAACAGTGCTGTGATCTATAATTTCTTTTAATTTAAAAAAAGAATATTTACATTTTAAAGCTTATGCTATAGATTGTAAAGACTGGAGTGGGAGAGGCATATCTGACAAATGAGGGTTTTCTTGCCTTCTCATTTGGAAGTCTGGGAAGTGGTTTTCTTGAAAAGCTGCCCAGGGGCTCTGTTTCGTTAAATCAAATGTGTTAGTTCCAAAGAGGAGCTGTGAGGCTCAGCTTTCTCAGCTACCCTTGGTTTCTAAGTGGCAATGATCCCGAAGTAACTGGTATCTTAATGGAGAACTTGATAAGGGGGCCCATTAAACACTAAGATGATTCTGGGTTGAAGGTTACAGAAGAATCTCCCTGAGCAAAGCCAAGAGGGGCCATAACAGGAGCACAGAGAGTCCAGACTACCAAATGAAGTGGTTGAGGTCCTGTGGTAGTAAATTTAAGTATTGGTAAGAAAAAGGGAAAATCTCTGAGTT
The DNA here is from genome assembly GCF_002288905.1 of Enhydra lutris kenyoni. Classification (NCBI taxonomy): domain Eukaryota; kingdom Metazoa; phylum Chordata; class Mammalia; order Carnivora; family Mustelidae; genus Enhydra; species Enhydra lutris. The sequence continues at coordinate 9,188,797 of NW_019154102.1, read as the reverse complement.
ATACCAGCTGCCCACTTCTAAGAATGTGGTCTCACAGCTGTACAAACTACATCGTCCAGCGATTAGAAGACCTACTTTTCTCCCTGAAAAAGTCACCTAAGCTCCACCCTTTCCCCTGTGTATGCAGTAACCAGTGGAGGAAGAGAAGCAGAGAAAGGGGGAAGTTACTGAGGAATTAAGAACTCTTCTCCAGAGAGCCTTCCTTCTCCCACTGCCAAGATATCATGTATCTTGGATTTATTAAGTACATCAAAATTCCTTTATATGCCTTTGTTTTTAATATGGTTTTGAGATCCATGGGGCATCTGGGTGGCTCAGTTGTTTAAGTGTATGACTTCAGCTCAGATCATGATCTCAGGGTCCTGGGATGGAGCCCTATGTTGGGCTCTGTACTCAGCGGAGAGTCAGTCTGCTTCTCCCTTTCCTTTACCCTCCCCCCACTCATGTTATCTCTCTCTCTCTCTCCCAAATAAATAAAAATAAAATCTCTAAAAAATATATTGTTGTGAGATCCTTGAGGGTAAACACTGTGCCTCAGTATACTTGTTAAAATGCCTGGTGAGGGATCCTGGGAGGCTCAGTTGTTGAGTGATTGCCTTCAGCTCAGGTCATGACCCTGGAGTCCCAGGATCTTGTCCCACATAGGGCTCCCTGCTCAGTAGGGGAGTTGGCTTCTCCCTCTGACCTTCCCCCTCTCATGCACGCTTTCTCTCATTTTCTCTCTCTCTCTCAAATAAATAAATAAAATCTTTAAAATAAATAAATAAATAAATAAATAAATAAATAAATAAATAAAATGCCTAGTGAGAAAAGACACATCTAAAGAGGTCGAATCGCACGGGAAAACATGGTAGGAAGAAAAAAAAAGAGAGATGTGCCAAAGGCATCCATAGGTAGGATCAATCTTCTCTCTCTTTCTTTTATCAAAAATTCATAGAAGATTCTAGAACATGTAAGCAGGCAAAAATCAATTAAAAATGAAAAATTACCTGTAATTCCATTGTTTGAACATGTTTCCTGTTAAATTTTTGTTACCCCTGCCTCCAGCACTTTCTGTGGAATTATATGAGGTATATAATGGTTATCCTCTTGATTTTCAGTTATAGGTATTACCTAAACAATCCTCTTTGGCAATAAACCTAAATATACATCTATTCTTAAAGGCAGAGCATGATTCTTTGCTTTAAAGATTTTACAGATTATATTAGCCATTTAAGTAAATTTTTATTTTTTATTATTTTAAAAAATGATGTAATGGGAAGCCATGTATGTACATAATCGGTTGCACAGTGTTTATTGTTTCCTTGTGTGAGATCGTGCTTCATTATTTTCTAACTCTATTTCATATATTTTCCTACATGAATGCATATTTATTTGTAAAGATTTTCTCCAGACCCTCATTTGTATTAATTCGGAAATATTCAAACTCTTCAGCGTGTTGTATTCATTTAATAAACAAATTGGAAACTCCTATTTGGTTGGCACAAATGAAGGTAACTAATATGGCTTTATAGTGTAGTGGAAAGAGTCATAGGAAAACAGGTAATTAGAAGAATAAATAAATGATTTATACTTGCCATGAGAGTTATGAGATAGTTAATCCAGTGGATAGCCAGAAAAGATGTCTTCATGAATGGAAATTTAAGCTGAGATGTGATATGTGCAAAGAGTAGGAGGAAGAGCATTAGAAGAAACAATTTGTACAAAGGTCCTAAGGCTACACATTTTTGAAGACCTGAAATATTGGCATGATTAGAGCATAATGAGCAAGGGAAACAATCATACAAGATGAGCTGGGAGAGATAAGGAAGCGTCTTGTAGGCTTTGGTAAGGACTTCAAACGATGGGGTTGCATTATGCAGCTATTAAAATTGTAGTCATCTATGAAACATATTTCTAATTTGCCTGAGGAATATTTGAAATCACCTCATGTTTATTAAGAAATACGCAGCCATGTCATTTTCCACTGCGAAAGAGTTCTAATTAATTAAGATTTAAGACAATTGGGATAATTAGAGGTACACCATTTAAAGAGGCAGTGATTCAGTCAGATTTACGTTTTAAGCGTGTATTTGGGTTTGTCTGGTTTTTTGTTTGTTTGTTTGTTTACCTGTATGTAGTGGAAGCATGCATCTTCTAGATGCTGTTATTTAAGTTCATCTTTATTTTTAACCCTGAGTCTTATCAGTTCGGATTAGCAGAGTGTGGCTCAACAAGAGCTGGGGTAGAGCCAGGACCTAACTGGGTCCTGTCAGCGGGTGAAGACCTGGGCCTACAGGAAGCTATCACAGGATGAGATTTTACAGAGACAATTCTTTCTGTGCCAGGCTAGATTTTGAGAACTACACAGAAAATTAGAAAACTAATTTTGAAAATTTGAAAATTTTGAAAATCCAAACTGACCAATTCTTATACAAATACCTAGGAGTATTTCGTTTAGGAGTGCTTTTCCTGAATTGAATTATAACATACTGCTTTCTTTCATTCTTCCTTCTGTGGCTTTAACCAGTGAGTTATATAACTACATACCAAAAATAAAATTGCAGAGCTCTGTATCTATCATAAAACAAACACAGAACCATGGATTAAAAGTTTATGACAACATTCCTCTTAGAATGTATTACAGATGCTATTTAAGTAATCCCTACTCTATTAGACACTGTGTTTCATGCTTCCTGTGGATTATTAGCTCCATTTGTCTTATCAGCTCTGCAAGACAGGAATTGATATTTCCATTTTCTATGTGAGGAAACTGAAGGTGCATCACCTTCTCATAGTCACAGAACCTTAAGTGACAGAGGTAAAGTTCAAACTGCATCTGTTTTTTTATACCAAGATAGTAGTAACTTTTCTATTACACAATTTTCTTTGAAGGAAATTCCTCTAACATCATGTCTCATCATCAGGGACTCTACGAGCCCATATGGCATCATTTTTATGCAAATTTAAGAGATCACCTCCCATATGTATTCTGTGCAGCCTCGTGCCAAAATACAGGACTTGGCAAACAGCACACCCTGAACTTCAGTCTCCACTCCCTCTCTCAACCAGGATCCTAGGGATCTGAACATGTACACAATTGCAAGTGAGGACTTCAAACGTGATGAAAGTATATTATATCCATAAGTGACCTAAACTGAAATAAGTCTACTTATATTTGAAAACCAATTAACAAGTTGAACTGGAATAAAACAAAAATAAGTCCTTAGTGTTTTGGTGAATTGGTTGTTCTGAATATTAAATTTTATCCCCAGGCATAATTCAGAGTACAGCTTTCTGTTATATCCTGACAAATTCTATGCAACCTTGTTAATTGTGTGCCTTGTATTTGTTTCATAATGGGATTTAAGCTTGCTTTTCCAACTTCCTTTTCTAAATTATTAAATCTAGGTGAAGTAAAATGCCCAATTAAGTTTCACTTTATAATAGATATTTATTAATTAAAAAATTAACTATGGAAAATTATAGACATTGAAAGAGTAACATAAACCTTGGGCAACTATAATTACCAGGAATCAAATAGACAAATTTATTTGTCTATTAAATAAAAAACATCTTTATTTGCCTAGCCCTTTTTGATAGTGGGATATGGAGTGGGTATGAGGAGTCTAGTGCAGGCAGGTGAGGTTAGAATGTCATTTTAAAGTGAGATCTGGGTGTGTGGCTTCGGAGACTAGTTCAGAAATGTAACACTGTTCCCATCAGTCTTTTTCTCTCATGAGACATCCACCCTTGGAATCCAGGTGCCATGCTGAGTCAAAGTCCCAACCACATGAAGAAACCATGTGTAGGAGTTATGGATAACTCCCAGTAAGATCCTAGCTCATAGCAAGTATCAACCACCAAACACTTAACTGAGGTGGCCTTTGAGATGACTTCAGCTCCCAGGTGCTGTCAGCTTGCAACTGCATAACAGACCCCATGGGTCAACTGTCTAGCTAAGGCCAGTCACCCCAGAATGATGAGACATAGAATAATAACTAATTGTTACGGTTTTTGCCAGTAGGTTTGGAATAAGATAATCAAAGCTTTTCTACTTGATAGCTAGAATAACATATATGCACATAAGCATCAGAGAACAATAACAGCATTTACAAAAACAAAAGATGTCAGAGGCAGGTGAGATCAATGTAGGTCATTGCATCTGGAAAAAGCTTCATGGAGAAAGTGGCATATTAGCTGGATATTGAAGGTGGAATAAGTATAAAATCCATTCAGCAAAACTGTATCAATTAATAAAATCAAGTAACATGGTAGAGAAAGTGGATTAGCATTTTGCCAAATAGAAAATGATACTTTAATGATTTTTTGGAGGAGATTAAAATTTAAAGAATCATAAATATAGAAGTTAATAAACAGCTTTAACATTGTTGTTCTGTATTTGGAATCATCATTTTACCTTGTATCATATCAGACCACATTGTCTTAATGCCAGGGACAAAGAGATTGTACTTGGACCATGCAGAAGGGCCAAACATTTGATCTACAATGAGAGATAAAAATATGTACCTTACTGCATTTATAAGCTAGAGAAGTTAAGTACATTTGAATTAACAAATATCCTAATGTGGATGACATTTTTAGGAAAATAATCTGATGAAAAAGAATTTTAGATTGATAGACAATGTATGATAACCTCTGTGATTTGATTCATTTTGTATTTTGACAATGAAAAGTTTGCCAAACCATCTCTTAATTAAGAACATTGTGCATTATTTTTACTGATTCTCTCATAAATTTCACTTTAAATTTCCAAGAAAAGAAATCACTATATAGTATGACGTTGTTTTCTGTACCCAAAGTATAAGTCCTTGACTAGACAAAGTATCCAGTGGCGTCATTTCCTCTCAGATTTATTGAGTGTTGGTCACTAATGCAGAATCTATCATTTTATCTTCCTCTATCCACATTGTGATAGCTTGGTTTATGGTTCTTCAAATATTCACTGCCTTTTCTCCATGGAAGGTGTCCTCATGGGCTTAGAATTTGGCCATGTGATTGGCTGTGGACAGTGGATATGAACAGCAGTGACAGTGTGCCAGTTCTGAGCTCAGACAGTAGATGAGCACACCCCATGTATCCATTACTCTTTTAGTTTGGATCCTGGGATGACTGTATGTGAAGTACACATGAATTGAGTCCAAAGCTCATAATGTTGTTCAGCCTATTTAAGCTCAGACAAAATAAACTGAATGGTAGTCAACCAGCAGACATATGAATATGAAATCCATGTCTAGTATTGTAAGCCATCACAGTAGAGTTTTTGCTATACAGTATTATCATAGCAAAACCTTAGTACGTATGTCTACCAAAATCAAAGACAGTTTTATTCCTTTAGGTTTTCAACTTTCCTGAGACTGTAAGAATAAAATTTGCCAAAGAATAGAGTTATCAATTTATTCTAACGTATTTGTTTTTTCCAAATACAAAAGGATTCACAGATCATTTCCTAAAATAACATTTTCCCCAAATTTTATTTTGCTGATGAAAATGTAATCACCCCTAAAATCTACAAGTGAAATTCTTTTGTATGTATTCTACCTCCATCTAGATAAGTTTGAAGGATGCTGATGTCTTCTTAAAGAATCAAACACAATCAGCATGGTGGCAGATAGCTTCTGTGAAACCATCTTTTAGTATATGAGGTAATGTGAGGTGTGAATACTGAAAAAAACATATTCTTTAGTGAATAAGTGAGATTCTACAGATAAATAAGTTTTCTTATAGTGCTATACTTTATAACCAAAAAAGAAGACAAAAGTCAAAATCAAAAAAGAGTCAACCGATAGAGAAAAGAAATTATTATGTTATATAGACATATCATTGATATATACCCCAGACAATTTTCTGATTATCAATCCATAATTTCTCCTCACTTAATTTTAGTTTATAGTAATTCCTAAAATTTACTCAACCACCCTCTGGATTGGTTACCAGGTTTTGATTGCCTCACACATACTTCTTTGCATAGAGAAATTGTGTTGGGAAGTTCAGCCATCAACTCCCTAGACTTTCTTATTATATAGAGTAAGATCTTTTTGATGAATGTATGATAAAACTACCACTTAAAATGTAAGTAAATATTTCAGTTTCCATTCCATGTCCCACTCTGCTTTATAATTTTGGTTCTGATTTATAGTCTAACTGATGCTTAATTTTGAACCAAGTTAATCTGCAGACTATGTATTTTCTTTAATCCTTCAATGAACATGTGCTACTTATGTTTATCTTTTTAGGTCATAAAACAGTATTCAGTTACTCTAGAGATACATGAATCTGGTATGCAAAGTGAAAACCCGAGGGGTCCACTCATGAAATTTGAACAAAATTCTCAAGTTAAATAAATAGATAATAATTTGAGTTGGATCACTTAGATATTCACTTGCTTTAAAAAAGGGAAATGGGTCATTTGGGGGGGCAATCAGTTAAACATTTTTTGAATAATATTTTTTATTTCTTTAAGATTTCTTAAGCTACTGTGGTACTTGATTTTTCCAATAACCCTATGAAAGAACAAGGAGTACATCCCAAAACACAATAATCTGATAAATGGTAACTGCTGAAATACTTGGTAAGTAACCGGATCCATTTAGAAAATAAAAGAAAGAAAATCAGATTTCTGCCTTACTATTTTTACTTTATATAGTTTTTTCAATTGGATGAAATATTTATTGTCAGATAAAACTATAACTGTACTAGAAGGAGTACAGATGATTACTTACTTATTTTTTAAAGATTTTATTTATTTGGGAGAGAGAGAGAGATTGAGAGAAAGAACATGAGTAGGGGTGGGAGAAGCAGGCTCCTAGCTGAGCAGGAAACCCGACATGGGGCTCCATCACAGGACTCTGGGATCATGACCTAAGCCAAAGGCAGATGCTTAGCCGCCTGACCCACCCAGGTGCCCCACAGATGAATATTTAAACAACATTAAGTGGGGACACCTGGGTGACACAGTCAGTTAAGCAACAGACTCTTGATTTTGTCTCAGGTTGTAATCTCATGGTTGTGAGATCAGTCCCCATGTGGGCTCTGTGCTCAGCATAGAATCTGTTTAAGATTCTCTCTCCCTGGGGTGCCTGAGTGGCTCAGTGGGTTAGAGCCTCTGCCTTCGGCTCAGGTCATGATCCCAGGGTCCTGGGATCGAGCTCCGTATTGGGCTCTCTGCTTAGCAGGGAACCTGCTTCCTCCTCTCCCTCCTGCCTGCCTCTCTGACTACTTGTAATCTCTGTCTATCAAATTAAAAAAAAAAAAGAAAAAGATTCTCTCTCCCTTTCTCTCTGCCCCCTGCCTGTTCTTTCTTTCTCTCTCTCATAATGAAGAAATAAATCTTTTAAAAAATGACATCAGGATAAAACGGCTTTCTAAGCATTAATACAAAAGTTGAAATTGAGGGAGGCTTGGGTGGCTCAGTCAGTAAAGCTGCTGCCTTCAGCTCAGGTCGTCATCCCATGGTCCTGGGGTTGAGTCCCACATCTGCCTCCTTGCTCAGCGGGGAGCCTGCTTCTCTCTCCAACTCTGCCTGCTTGTGTGTATGCGTGCTCTCTCTCTGATAAATAAATAAAATCTTAAAAAAAAAAAAAAGTTAAGGGGCGCCTGGGTGGCTCAATGGGTTAAAGCCTCTGCCTTCAGATCATGTCATGATCTCCAGATTCTGGGATCGGGCCCTGCATCGGACTCTCTGCTCAGCGGGGAGCCTGCTTCCCTCTCACTCTCTGCCTGCCTCTCTGCCTACTTGTGGTCTCTGTCTGTCAAATAAATAAATAAAATCTTTAAAAAAAAAAGTTGAAATTGCAAAGAAAATGATTTTTGATGCAAATACATTAAGAACATTTTATCACAAGTGCATCAAATACCAGTAAAAATATTAAGAAATTCCCAATTAGAGATATATTTGTAACATACATTACAGAATCAGTTGGGTTTCTCTGTAAGAAACAGATGATATTCATAGATGGGTGATAGAGGAGATTTTGATAAAATAACTTCTTATGAATATGTGAGCAGAATTAAGAAGATTCTTGAGTAAAGAAACAGTTGATTGGAAGTTATTAACTTCACTAGACCCAAAGATGCAAATAGAGCTAGTAATTATCAGAAACTGTTTAGACCAGTAGCTGCAGGAAACAGCTAACAGGAGCTGTGGGCTACGGTACTGATAATTGACTGCCCAGCAGAGATAGAGTTGATTTTGATTCCTTCTGATTTCTCTCTGAGCTTCTGCCTCTTACTGGCCCACACCAATCAGAAGTCAGAGGACAAGGTAACCGAGTTTATGTGGCCCATAGGGATTAGCATTCTGAGGCACAAAGCAGGTGGGAGAGTGAATTTGTAAGGACAAATGGAGAGTATACCAGCATAGTCTATCATACCTTTGACATATCCTCTTTTCCCTTCTAACCAAATGGAAAGCTTTATCTGAACTTGGAGGACATACAAGTCCTATCAGTTGTTATATAATCATAATGTGTCTCAGTTTCATAATACTGTCACCTAAAACTTAAACTATTAACCCTTATCAGTGTTCTTAGTATCAAGTAATTGATGGAGAAAAAGCAATGTAAAGCCTAGCTGATATAGGCCTGCTTCTATGGATTAGAACACATTAGGCTTGTATTGATAGTTCTTTCTTCTTTCACATCTTATTCCAATTTTTATTCAATTGCTTTCAGCATCTTACTGAATGAGTTTCATTATTTGAAAGGATGACCCAAATGTTTATTTCCACATAATCTGAGTATTTGGTCATCTTTTGAGTAAAGAACTATTAAGAATCTTCGTGAATTCCTTTGGTTCCAACTACATACCTTACTGCTTCAATTGGCTTGGAGTAATCTAATCACCTTGTCCTGTATAGCACCATTACCTGTCATTTGCTTCAGCAGCACAGCATCAGAGACTATGATGGATGAGAAATAGCTTTAGCTTCCAAATTATCAAATTCGATTATGTTTCTTAGTGGAACATTCTTTCTTGGGCATTAAAAACCCAAAATCTACTGAGTTAGCTGCAAGGGTAGGAAGTAGAAATTCCTCAAGTAGGTTATTGGGTGAAAAAGTTAGAGGAGCCATTCTCACCCTGCCCCTTTATTCTTGAACACATGCATTCTAATGTTGAGAAAGATGACACCACATATTGGCTGCTATTTTAAGGCATGTAGCGTATCTCAAAAGACAGCATTCTAGTCTCACAATGAATTATCTCCCCATTGGCACTATAACAGAGTCTTCACAGCCGTTATACTATTGTATCTAGCTATTTGTGTCTGGGTGATGGGATACACCCTAAAACTTATGAATCCTGCCAGAGGCAGTCGATTGCCATACTATCGTCATTTTATGATATTGGGGTGGGGGTTATCTATTTGTTTGTTTTGTTTTAATCAGAAGCAATGCTGAGTGTCATATGGTGATGAGTAAGTCATTCTGAAAGCCTGGGGTGGCATAGGCAGAGAAGACAATCCTTATCTAGAATATATTTCTCTTCCATAGAAGAAAAACTGCTGCCTCTACCATGAACTTGTCACCACATGGTGGTGGTGTCCTGGTCTCATCAGATGGTGGCTTATTGCGGGCAGGACATTGGCTTCTGCTATTGGCAGGTGGACGCTCACCAGTGCTTTTAGTAAATCAGCCTTGGAATAAGAAGTTCATGATATTGGTCCTCTGTGCACATTGGGAGAGCAGTAGAATGGTTAGGAAAGTGATATCCAAAGAATGGGAAATTTCTTCCACTTAATTATTGAGAGATTCTCCCACAGTAAATTGATTGGGATCGTGACCTGATGGAGTAACACAAATGTTTATTTCCATGTGATCTGAGTAGGCATGTATTTGGATACAAACATCTTCACCCTCTGCAGTCATTTTGGTATTTTGTCCATCTACCTCTCCCTTCAAATTCCTAGTTCTAAGTCTACTGATGCCATTTTTTTCCTATTCTGAGCTGCCAATTATTAGGCACTGCCCATAAATTGATATAACTTTGTGCCTCAGGATTTCTCCCCTATGTGATGTGGATAAGCAGATGTATCAACTGACCTTATTCTAAATACTGGGAGGATTTCATCAAGAATAGCCCTGGGAATGACTGTAATTCTGTAAATCTGCTTCTAACTGGCACCATTGCACCAACAGACTCATCTAAGAACAGATCCATACTACTTCATCTATTAACTAATTATAGAGAACTTTCCACAAGGCCTTAAAGGTTGGTGGAGGTAGAGGCAGCAAAGCAGTACGAACAGAAACCATGGGAGTCTCAGCCATCTCCTCATGCAGCTTCCTAGTGTCTTCCAGAATTGTTCAGGCTTCTATATACTATTTTCATTTTTCAATGTAAGGCTGCTCTGCCTACCAATTTCTATAATTTGAGGAATCATATAAAGCTCAAGTCATAGTAGGCATTGTGGGTCACATAAACATTTGCTGTTTCATGGTAGGTGTTAAGTGTCTACCAGGGCCCAGTTGCTTTTCAAATAGAGGAAATGTTTTTAAGCATAGGAAGGCATGACCTCATGCCAAAACTTGTGCTGTGATTTTCATAGCATAGTTTTCCATGGATCTATATAACACCTGAGTTTGTCGCAGACACTTTGAATACCATTTTGTCATTTAATTATAATGCCTGAAGATATAATGTAATGATATATATGTGTAATACCTTGCATCTGAGCTTGGGAACTGCTGCAGAGTATATTATACTCTGAATCTTATACAAAATGGGTAGCCAGGTAAATGGGCCAAAGCATCACACCCAAATGTGGCAAATACTGCCTTCCAAATCCAAAAAGGCCCAACAAGCATCATGTCTCTTCTTACTTGTAGGTTGTGCTAAACTACATAATTATCAAATTGAATAAAAGATGGCAATGGACTGTAAAAGACTGCTTATCTTTTTTTTCAATAATTTTTTTTTAAGATTTTATTTAGTTATTTAACAGACAGAGATCACAAGTAGGCAGAGAGGCAGGCAGAGAGAGAGGAAGGGAAGCAGGCTCTCCGCTGAGCAGAGAGCCCGATGTGGGGCTCGATCCCAGGACCCTGAGAGCATGACCTGAGCCGAAGGCAGAGGCTTAACCCACTGAGCCACCCAGGCGCCCCAAGACTGCTTATCTTTAAAGTATGCCTCTATATTTCATTGACTTTGCATGAAAAGAGAACATAAATATCCCTGATATCTATATCTGTATCATCGATATCTGTGTTTATATTATCTATGTATTCATATATATTTACTTGTACACTTGACTCTTGGACAACATGGATTTGAACTCTGTAGGTCCATTTACACGTGGATTTTTGTTTTTAAAGATTTTATTTGAGAGAGAGAGAGCGAGAGCAGGGGCAGGAGCAGAGGGAGAGGGAGAAGCAGATTCCCCACTGAACAGGGTGCCTGATGCAGGGCTCCCAGGACCCAAGGATCGTGACCTGAGCCAAAATACTGGAATATCTTTTTGCAATTTTCTATGACTTTAATTAGTACAGAAAATAAACAGGGAAATGGAAACTTGCCATTTAATAAGTATAATTTTTATTAGTCAACAATTTAAAAAGCAAACTCCTTTGCAAGAATAATAAAAAAATGAAAAAAAAAGAAATAATAAAAAATGACCCTATTACTATTCATATGTGCCCCAAATAAACAAACATTTAAAACTAATAAGGATGTGGTAAGAACCCAAAATGGAATATAAATACTAACAAATGAACCTAGCTGTATTACAAATGAAGTTAACTGTATTATAAATGAGTAACACATCTAAACTAAATGGAGAGGGGAAATCAAGAACTGATATAAGTAACTGTGGAAAACAGTATCATGATTGGATAATGTCAGGCTAAAGATAAAAAATGAACTCTAGTCCTTAAAATGTTTTTCATGGGGGTATGATTAGCAATTCTGAAACTATTTTATGTGTATGTTAACATTGAACAAATTAGAAAATATAGTGTGAATGCAATGAGAGCCAGATTTCTCATTTGAGGGAAATTACATATAAGGAAAGAAGAAGGCTAGAAGGAGCCAGGTGGTGTCAGATTTGAATTGTATAAACTCATGGTTTTTGATGGATAAATAGAAAAATATCTGTGGGATATACATACACTTAAGCTCATATGGGGTTAGTACACAAACATTTATTTCTTCGTTTTATCTGTGGACATGGCCTAGAAGCCATGACATCCTGGTAACAATGAACATACCTAGCTCCCAGATCTTTGTTTATAAACACCATTCTCCAATAAAAGAACTAGAGCTCCTTAAAGGAATGCTTGATTCCAGAACTATGGCAAGAAAATATGAGTAGTCTGAAACTTCTGGTCCCAGGGAGTAAGAAAATTAAAAAAGGAAGGAAGGAAGGAAGGGAGGGAGGGGTAAGAAAGGAAGAGGGGGAAAAAACCAACCTGAAAGAGCCCCTAATGGTCAAAGCTGGAACAACTTTTCAATAGAGTAAATAATGAGAGCATTGGAATGTAACTCGTAGAATAAAATAAATCCATGGAAACTTACTGATACAAATAATCAGATTAATGAAGAAATGGAGGAGACATCACAGGTCTTCTTTTCAGTAAAATTCTAAAGAATACGTATGGGGAGGAATAAGAGAAATAAAAGATGTTCATGAGTCAGTCGATATAGCAATAATTGTTGCAGAGAAGATCACCTGATGTATACTAAAATTAGGGAAAATTAGGAGAAAATTTTGATGAGAAAAATATTTGCATAGTCTCATATATGTCCTCCAAGACACTGACAAACTTCTAAAGGAAAGAGTGACTTTCCTGTGTGGAAATCCAGCAGACACCATCTTAACCAAATGATCAAGGTAAACATCACCAGGAATAACACATATCAACATCATGAACTCCTTCTCAGGACATCATATTTTTTTTTTTCTTGTGGTACTTTCGACAAGAAGGCATAATCTCAATCTAAACATGAGGAAACATCCAGTCCCCAGTTCAGGGCCATCCTACAAAATTACTGATCAATATTCTTCAAATGTGTCATCTTCATGAAAGGCAACGAAACTCTGAGGTACTGCCCTAGATTGTTTAACAGGTACAAATAACAACTGAATGTAATGAGGGACACTGGGTAGAATCTTGTAAAAGAAAAAGAGCATGGAAATTTGGTAAAATTTAAATAAGATTTGTGGTTTAATTAGTTTTGTACTGGTGTTACTTTTCTGTTTTGTACTGGTGTTACTTTTCTGTTCTTGATAATTTTATTATGGTTATGCAAGGTATTAACATTAGAGGAAGCATGAGAGGTATAAGGAAACTCTTTGTACTATTCTTGAACACTTATGTAAGTCTAAAATTAGATTAAAAAGATTTTGAATCAATTTTTAAAAGGGACTTTGAAATAGAAACTTGGGGGCCCATGATGTCTTCAACTTCCTTATTTTGTACATTATAGGCTCCAAAATATTAAAGAACTTACCTACAGCACAGAGCTTGGGAAAAGCCAAGATGAGAACTAAAGCATTGCCAAGTTTTCAGTATTATTTTCCCGTGGTCCATTGTATAAAAATAGGAGCCTCATTCCTCAGAAGTTGGTAATTGTTGGGCATCCTGTCTGAATTAGACCTTCTCTAGGAAGTTTCAGCTTCCTCGGTGTTTACATAATGTGGAGATGAATGTCAAAATTCTTTTACATATCTTTTGTTATACTGTCAGTATGCATTACATTGAATAAATTACACTGAATAAATACAGCAGGGACAAATATGCTCTATCTTAGAGAGCCTTGCTTGTCTCTACTGAAGATTAGTAAAGCTGCCAGGTGTTACTAATTAAGGGGAAAAAATCAAAATTTATAAACAAGATGTATTTAATAATATTTATTTTACATTTTTTAAAGTTCTCAACTTTTGAAATGTGAATATCAAGATGCCTTAATTAATTTGGAAATAAATGTTTGATTCACAAATTAGTAAGTTATACAGGCTAGAAGCACATTTATTTCAAAAACATTTTTCTTTAATTTCAAGACATCAGTTATAACTTAAAGAATTTGTATTTGTTTTTAGAACAGAGACAACTATTTAATTAACAAAGCTGTCTCATTTCTTTATTCATTAACTGTCCAGTTTAGCATTCAGTCAATAAATGTTATCTTTAGACCTGATAATAATTTTCCCAAATTTCTTTTTTGAAAGGTATTCTTCTCATGTCCATCAAAGTAACAACAACAAAAATATATGAAATGTTAATTACGGAAGCAAAAGAAAAGGGGGGAGGGATCACCTTTTACTTGGATTCATGTCATTTATAGATACAAGTCGTTGGGCATCTATTTCCAAGCTGAGAGCCTTAGAAGCTTGGTAAGCACCAGAACTACTCTTTAGAGTTACTTACGTGGTATGAGGTGAGTTAAGCTGGTCAGAGTTGCCTGTTCCCACATATTTCCACTGCTAAATTGCCCATAACCTAGGACTCCAGCATTAGTGTTTCACAGATAATACATATCTATGATGAGAGGAGAAAAAACTTATCAGAGAGCCTTGGATCTGGGATTGTAGAATGTTTTACCAATAATTATTTTTGTTGTCTTAGACATATCACTTTATATCTCTTGTTCTTCATTTCCCTCTTGAAAAAGTTTCTTCAATTTTATCATTCTATCCCTAGTATTAAAGAAGGTGCCACTTCAAGTTCATAGAACCACTGTGCCTGGACCTTGCCCGACTCTCTCTATCACGATGTTTTCTATCTTCCTTGCTACAAATATAATTCATATACCAAATTTAAAACCATTTTTAAATATTTGTATATATTCTTTTTTAAATTTAAATTCAACTAATTTGCATATAGTGTATCATTAGTTTCAGAGGTAGAGTTCAGTGATTCATCAGTTATGTATAACACCCAGTGCTCATTCTATCCCATGCCCTCCTTAATGCACGCCACCCCGTTACCTCATCTCCCCACTCCCATCCTCTCCAGCAACCCTCAGTTTGTTTCCTATGGTTAAGAACCTCTTATGGTCTCTTTCCCTCTCTGATTACATCTTGTTTTATTTGTCTCTCCCTTCTCCAATTTTCATCTGTTTTTTTCTTAAATTCCACATATGCATGCAATCTCTGATTGACTTATTTCACTCAACATAGTATCATCTAGTTCCATCCAGGTCCTCGCAAATGGCAAGATTTAATTTTTGATGGCAGAGTTATATTCCATAACATATATATATATTTGTAACTTTGGAGTATATACCTAATAGTACATTGCTGGGTTGTAGGGTAGCTCTATTTTTTAAACTTTTTTGTGGAAACTCCATACTGTTTTTCAGAGTGGCTGCACCAATTTGCATTCCCACCAACAGTGTAAGAGGGTCCCCTTCCTCCGCATCCTTGACAGCATTTGTTGTTTCCTGAATGGCTAATTTTAGCCATTCTGACTGGTGTGAGGTGGTGTGTCTCATTGTGGTTTTGATTGTATTTCCCTGATGCCAAGTGATGTGGAGCATTTTTTCATGTGTCTGTTGGCCATCTGGATGTCTTCTTTGCAGAAATGTCTGTTCATGTCTTCTGCCTATTTCTTGATTGGATTATTTGTTCTTTGGATGTTGAGTTTGATAAGTTCTTTATATATCTTGGGTATTAGCCTTTTATCTGAAATGTCATTTGCAAATATCTTCTCCCATTCCGTTGGTTGTCTTTTGGTTTTGTTGACTGTTTCCTCTACTGTGCAGAAGCTTTTTATCTTGAAGTCTCAATAGCTCATTTTTGCCTTTGTTTTCCTTGCCTTTGGAGACATGTCTAGAAAGAAGCTACTGTGGCCAGGGTCACAGATGTTGTTGTCTTTGTTCTTCTCTAGGATTTTGAGGGATTCCTGTCTCACATTTAGGTCTTTCATCTATTTTGAGTCTATTTTCGTATACAGTAAAAGAAAATGGTCCAGTTTCATTCTTCTGCATGTGGCTGTCTAATTTTCCCAACACCATTTGTTGAAGAGACTATCTTTTCCATTGGATATTCTCTCCTACTTTGTTGAAAATTAGTTGACCATAGAGCTGAAGTCCATTTCTGGGTTCTCTATTCTGTTCCACTGATCTATATGTCTGTTATTGTGCCAGTACCATACTGTCTTGATGCTTACAGCTTTGTAATAGAGCCTGAAGTTAGGCATTGTGATGCCACCAGCTTTGGTTTCCTTTTTCCACATTCCCTTGGCTATTCAAGGTCTTTTCTGGTTCCACACAAAATTTAGGATTGTTTGTTCCAGCTCTGGGAAAAATGTTTTCATGGGGATTCCATTGAATGTATAGATTGCTTTAAATAGCATAGACTTTTTAACAATATTTGTTCTTCCAATTCCTGACCATGAAATGTTTTTCCATTTCTTTGTGTCTTCCTCTATTTTTTTCATGAGTATTTTATAGTTTTCAGAGTACAGATCCTTCACCTCTTTGGTTTATTCTTAAGTGTAGTGAAGAGGGAATGAGGTTCTGGGGCAAAACTCTCTTATCAAAAGCATACATTTGTCAGAGATAGTAAATATTACTTCCAGTTAATGTGTTTAAGTTTCAAAAAATATTTTACACATATCACTTAATCTTCTAAATAGCCTTAAAAATAGATATTATGATGATTTTATGGAAATTGGATCTGGAGCTTAGAGAATGGATGCCCAGGATCATCCATTAGTTGGTGAAAGTTGGAGCGTGTCCAGCTACCCCACTTAACACTCAAACATACTGTCTTGTGGACACACAATTTAACATAAGTTATTTGAAAGACAGAAAGCTCTGGAACCATATACTGACTCTGGAGTCTTTGCTTAAAGACTGTGCTTAATAATAATTAATACATCTGTGCTTAATATCTGTGCTTAATAATAAGTTGGTGAAAGGAAAAGAGGAAGACAAATGTGATTTGACATTTTATTTTGTTTTATCCTGTGCAGAAGGTGCCTCCTTTGGACATTTCTCCCTACCATCTCCTCATTGCATTCACATGGATTTAGAAGCAGTAGTTTGGGAAATTCTTTTATAGGAATACCTCCCTTGACTTTGAGGTATAGAAAGAGAAAACTTTGAATGAATACACTTGAAAGTGAACACTGCATTATATGAGACTTGAAATACATCAAACTTAAAGAGCCTTACTTCTGAACCTGTTCTTGAAAGGGCCTGAGAAGGCAGAATGAGTCATATATATGATCGAAATTAAAGAAAAACTGTCCAAATTCTCATTGACTGCTACATTTCTGAAGTTAGAAAAAGTGAAAAATGTGATTGTACAGCAAGTTTCATCCTGATACCCTTGAAAATGACAGTACTTAGGAAGGCAGGGAGGGGGCAAGAGAGGAAGACAGGTATACAGAACAAAGAAAATTAAAGTAAAAATTCTTAGAGCTTAGAAAATGTTAATTTTAGGCAAGAGAATAAATGAAATCTTTACTCAGGGAATCAGCAATAATAAGGTTAATTAGTCAATTTAAAAACCTTTGATTTTAGAATCATGATTACATAGATATGGGCAAAATCCTAGCTTGTGGTTCTGGGTAGCTCCTTAATTACTATATGTATGTACCTTATAGTTAAGATGATATCTGCAATACAAAAAATTTTGCTCTAGAAAATTTGAAATAGATACCATATACCTTCACTACTTCCTTTTTTGCTGTCCCTTTAACGAATACCACCTAGTGCAGAGTTTGGGTAATGACTGTTTAGTTTCTATTCTGACATCACTTACCTACCTACAGACCTTTGGCCAGTGTAATACCTGGGAGAATCCAGGATGCTTAGTGCAGTGCTAAGGCCAAATCTATTCTGATTGATTAGTATCTGTACAATACTGATTTTTTAATATGACTGATAATACTCCCAGAATCAAGCATTAAAACATTTCATAAACATATACAAAACTGGTAACAGTAGTTACTACTAGGGATAGAACTTAGATGAAGGAGGGAGGAGGAATTTCTTTTCACCATAGATGGTCTAGTTAAGTTTGTATCATGAGTATATATTGTCTCATCAAAGCAGTAATTTTTTTTCTTAAATTGAGCAAACTTAAATAAACATAGATCTAAGGAATCTATAAAATAATTAATTGAAATAAGCATTTCTATGATTCCCTTAGAGAAGCAGTATATAGGAATTAATGGCCTCCTATATGCAATATTTTTTTTAAAAGATATTATTTATTTATTTGAGAGAGAGAGAGCATGAGAAGTGTGAGGGTCAGAGGGAGAATCAGACTCCCTGCCGAGCAGGGAGCCTGACGAGGGACTCAGTCTCAGCACTCCAGGATCATGACCTGAGCTGAAGGCAGTCGCTTAACCAACTGAGCCACCCAGGCATCCTGCAATATTTGTTTTTCATTAGTGTCTGAGCTGAAAGCCTCTCATCCAATTTAGTACAAGTCAGTATTTGAAAGTATTCTGTAAAATCATTCTTTTTTCATTTTTTACTTATATGCAATAATTCTGAGAGGCCGTGCCTTTATTGTTGCATTTTATAGATAAGTATAGTGGACTACAAAGGTTTTTTTTTAAGATTTTACTTACTTATTTGAGATAGAGAAAGAGAGAGCAAGAGAGAGAGCATGAACAGAGGGGGAGAGGTGGAAGAAGAAGGAGAAGGAAGGAGCCTGACTCAGGGCATGCAGGGATTGATTCCAGGACCCCAAAATCATGATCTGAGCCAAAGGCACATGCTTAACCGACTGAGCCGGCCAGGGACTCCTGGACAAAGATATTAACAAGCTTGCTTAAAATCACACAGTATGTGAAAGATGGGATTAAATTTTTTCTTTACTTTTTAAAAATTTTATTATTGTTATTTTTAAAAAAAGATTTTATTTTTAGGAGCAGATTTAGGTTCATAGCAAAATTAAGCAGACGGTATGGAGATTTCCCATATAGCTTGTCTCCACACAAGCATTGCTTATCCTGTTGACATCCTTCCGCAGCATGATACATTTCTTATAACTGATTGAACTCACATTAACATCTTATAATTGCCCTAAGCCCATAGTTTAGATTAGGATTCATTCTTGGTGTTTTATATTCTATGGGTTTTGACAAGTATATAATGACATGTATCCATTATTATGGTAGCATACACAAGTATTTTCAATGCCTTAAAAATTCTCTGTACTTCACCTATTCACTCCTCTCTTCCCCTTAAGTTGTGGCAACTACTGATATTTTTACTGTTTCATGGTTTTGTCTTTCCTGAATGTTATATAGTTGGACTCATACAATAATTAACCTTTTCTGACTGGCTTCTTTCACTGAATAATATGCATTTACGTTACCTTTATGTCTTTTAATAGCTTGCTAGCTCATTTCTTATTATCACTGAATAACATTCCATTACCTGGATGCACCACAGTTTATCCATTGGCCTACTGATGGACATCGTGGTTGTTTCCATGTTTTGGCAATTATGAACAAAGCTGCTATAAACACACATGTGCAGGTTTTGGTGTGGATATACATTTTCAGCTCTTTGGGTAGATACCAAGGAACATGATTGCTGGATCATATGGTAAGAGGCTATGTTTAGTTTTGTGGGAAACCTCCAAACTGTGTTTCAAAATGACTCCATCATTTTGCATTCCCACCAGAAACGAATGAGAACTCCTGATGCTTCACACTTCATCAGCATTTGGTGTTGTCTGCTCTGGAGTTTAGCCACTCTGACAAGTGTGTAGTGGTATCTCGTTGTTGTTTTAATTTGCATTTCTCTAATGACATATCCTGTGAAGTGTCTTTTCATATGTGTATTTGCCATCTGTAAATTTCAAAAATTCGGGCCACAAATCTGTGCACATTTTAAAACATTTACCAGCAGATGTGGGAGGGGTCAACCTCTAGAATTAGAAGTGAGCGGTGGCTGATGTCTGAGGGCTGAGGGGCTGTGTGTGGAACAGGCTGAGACAGATACCAGAGGACTTGGATCCCAGCTAAATGACAGTATTACAGTTACTAAACTTACAATGAGTGGACCTTTTGAAAGTCATGATTTTCTTTGGAAAGACTTTTCTTATGTGAAAAATTAACTTTTCCCCAGTCATTCTCTTGAATTATCAGGGGGAAAAAACCACAACACTTTGCAGCTTGTTAGGTACTGAATTGTACCCTCTAAATTCATATATTAAAGCCCTAATTATCAATGTGACAGCATTTGGAGAAAGGGCCTTTATTGAGGTGATTAATGTGAAATGAGGTCATAAGGGTGGGACCATAATTTCATCAATGTCCTCATAAGAAGCAGAAGAAACACCAGAGATTTGCATGTGCAAAGGCCATGTGAGGACACAGAGAGAAGGCAGCTATCTGTAAGCCAAGGACAGAGACCTTGGGAGAAACCAACCCTGCCAATATTTTGATTTTGGACTTCCTGCTTTTGCACTGTGGAAGAATAAATTTCTGTTGTTTAAGGCACCCAGTCTGTGGTGTCTGTTTTGTTATGACAGCCCTAGTTGACAAAAATACAGCTCAACCAAAATGAAATGAATTTATCTACATTAAGGCACACCCAGAGTATATGTGCTCTATGAAAATTACAAGTTACAAATGGATTCAAGGCAATGCAGTGTATTCAGTATCTTCCAGTTTTTCCTAGCTCAGATCTCTCACTGAATATTTTGAGTAGTAATGATGAAATGACTGATTTTTTAAGATATTTTGAATGACCCATAACAAAATGAAGGAATGGGAAAACCCCACATGATGGTAGAACATAAACCTGGTTTACTAAAATGCAGTTGTTTCATTCCTGAAAATAGAAGAGTTGCATCTTGTTCATAGTTGTCTTTTTACTATAATTTGATGTACACAACATTAAAAGTACTGACATATAGAAGTTTTTATCCCCAACAAAGTAAATTTGGCTCCTGCGAAAACCTCTCTACCAACAGAATATGTGCTAAAAGCATGAAGCCTCCAGTATAACATTTTGTCTGATTTAAAATGATTCAAAACATTTAGCAAATGACCTGACAACTAAAGGAACACAGTTGGATTTTCTTGCCTCAAAAACTTTACTTGAATATTTTATATCATGTTGATATATTCTTACATTTATTTTTAGTTTATTGTAGAAAAACTCAGCTATATCTAGAAATAGAAAGAAAAGCATAATAAAATCCTTCACCATTACCCATCATCAACAATTACCAACACCTGGCACATCTTGTGTTATTTACATTCCTACCTATCTCCTCTTTTTTAAGCCATTTCTGAGGAAATCTAAGATGTTGTATTATTTCATCTGTAAATGCCTCAGTATGTTTCTTTGAATATATAGTCCTTTTTTTAAGATACCATGTTTTCATTATTATCCCAAAAATTTAACAATAAATTCCTAATATTGGAAAAGATCCAATCATTGTTTAAATTTTACCAATTTTCTCACAAATGCCACAATTGTTTTTATAATTTTTTAAAAAAAGTCAGGAATCAACTAAGTACCACACATTGCAATTAGCTCAAATATCCCTTAATTCCCTTTTAGTATATGTCTCTGTCATCTCCCTTTTTTTTAATTACTTGCAACTTATTTATTTATTTATATTTATTTATTATTTATTGAATTAGAACTAAGATCCTTTGTCCAGGAGTTTCCCACAGTTGGTTCTTTGCTGATTGCATCCCTCATGCGTCTTTTAACATGTTCTTCTCTCTTTTTCAGTAGAGGTCATGGAGAGAACAGACTGCCAGTTGACGTTCAAGTTGGACCTGGGCAGTCAGAGGCTCCTTGCCCTTGTAATGTAGTTCTACCCTCCATCCCAATAGTGAGAACCATTTTCAAGGGCTTAGCCTTGAAAGAAAGTTATGTGTTATTGAGATCATCTGGAGGGTATACATGACTGAGCCCAGTTAAGGCCTCTGCACAACTTGTAAGATTCTGGTGGATGGGTGTGGAGATCTACTCATCTGGTGGCCACCCAAGACAAATCTCGTAAGTAAGTTTTCTCGCTTATTAAACCTGCCACCTACCAATCTGAAATGGTTTGCCTCTTTCTTTGGTCTCTCCTTGACCTCTGTGTATGAGGCCAGTTTCAGATTTCACCTGGGAAATTCCAGAGTTTGTGAGCTAATGTTCTTGTGTATTTTTCTGTAGATTAGAACTGGAGGCATGATAGGATTCACATTTATCAATTTTTTAGCAATTTTTTAGTAATACTGTTTCATAGATAGAGGTCTCAAATGAGGTGCATGATGTGTGTTTGTCTTGTTTTCTGATCTTAACAGTGATTGTTGATCAGTAGCTAGATTAATATATTTGAGTATATAAAATGATATTATAATTCTATCTATTGCATTATTTTGTTATTTGAAGTTCTCCCTTAAAAGTAAACTTCTCATCTGCTGTGTGATTATCCAAAAGAACAGTTATTGTAGAAAACATTAGGGTACATGTTTAATTGTTTACATTTGTTTCACAGCATAATTAGTCTATTTACCAGCATTAAAGATAATAATGAGTAATTATTATTTTTTAGTATCATGATAAACTCATATATTTAAATGTATTTTAGGTGTTCAAATTATCTTGCTTTCAATGCTTAAATTTTCTTATCTTCACTGAGTGTAAAACTCTTCAATTACTACTAAGTCCTTTAACATGACCCTCACAGTATATTTGAGATATTTTTTGCTATCTAAGCTAAAATGTTTCCATGTAGACTTTGAATGTTTCCTTCCATTTCTTTCAAGGAGCCTTGGATTGTTTTGTATGAAAATTATATATTAAGACCACAATGTGGGCAATGAGAATGTTCTTTGCTACCAGGTTGTCACTGTTTTAAGAATTTTCAGAGAGAGTCAATTATCGTATGGTTTCACTTATTTGTGGAGCATAAGAAATAACACGGAGGACATGGGGAGATGGAGAGGAGAAAGGAGTTGGGGGAAATTGGACGGGGAGACAAACCATGAGAGACTATGGACTCTGAAAAACAATCTGAGGGTTTTGGATGGGCTGGGGGTGGGAGGTTGGGTGAGCCTGGTGGTGGGTATTATGGAAAGCACATATTGCATGGAGCACTGGGTGTGTACATAAACAATGAATTCTGGAACACTGAAAAGAAATTAAAAAAATAAATAAAAATTAAAAGAAAAAAAAGAATTTTCCAATGACTGTGGATAGGAAAATCACTTTTTAAATTTTATATTTAGTGACTACATTTCAATTTAATTGTATTTGATAATTGTTGATATATTTTATAATTACAAACTCAAACTTATTAAACTACATATACAAGTGATATATATATATATATCCCTATCAACAGCAACTTAATTCCTGACTCTCTTGAGTGACCAACTAGGAGTAGTTTTTTCATTTGTTTTATTTTATATTCTCTCTCTTTCTCCTCCCACACCACCCCTGCTTCCAAAGCAGGAAAGTTAGAAAATGTATTATATCAGTATAATTGAAAAACAATGGACCAGGGTTGTAGCAGGTGTTGAAAAGATTTGGAAGGTAGAGCCAACAGCATTTGATGACAGATTGTATGGGAAGAGTGAAGGAATGAGGGAAAAGGAGTAACTAAAGTTTTTGGCATAAGCAAGAGGGTAAATGGAGATGACACTTACTGAGCTAGGAAAGACTGGAGGAGAAATATATTTGAAGAGGAGGAAGATTGAGAATTATTTGGATTTTTCAAGTTTGGTAAGCCTAGCAGACATCCAAGATTGGATTCAAGTACAGTTGGATATAGTCCCCAACCAGAATGTAAGCTCCAAGAGAACAGCTACTTTTGTGCGTTTGGTTCACTGCTGTAGCTTCAAAACTTAAAAGAGACATGTAACAGGTGTTCAATAAATGGTCATTCAGAGAATAAGCAAATGAGTAAGCATTAAAATATATCTTAGAATGTAGCAAATATGTCTCTTCTTATTCCAAATGTACACCTCTCCAGTCCCTATAATCTTCTACTTAATCTGTACATAATTTCAGTTTACAGAAATCATGATACAATGACCATTTAGTTCCTAAAAGAAGAAATAAAAAAGTAACAGACAGATGAAACTTATCAATCAACTACTTAGGTTTGAGTCCTTTGTTATCTTTACATCTGGTAACTTATCATCAAATTCTTTTTTGTTTTTTTCACTTTCTGAGGTAAAATTTGAAACACAAAGAGTACCAATGGATTCTCAGCGTGGTCTTGAATACAGTTGAATCTCAGTCCCAGTATTTCACAGTATGTCACTAGAGCATAGTAACACAAAGTAGCTTTTCTACCTGCTCAGATATCTCTAGTCTTGGTCTATCGGTATAAGATGATTTTCCATATACTATACCCTATTTTAAGCTTTCATGAAGCTTTTACACTTGCTTTGCCAATATTTTCTGACATGACTACAAAAATGATATATTTATTGTTGGTTAACATTGGTCTTCTTTTTGGCCTCAGAATTTCAGAGAGAGAGATGCCTTATTTTCCCTATTTTCTCACCAAAGCAAATATTGGAAAAAATGCCATTGGCATTTATTCTAGGTCACACATTACATCAAAACTTAAAACTGAATTAGCCGTTATAGACTGAGCCATGATACCAAGTCATTATTTTTAAATTGTGTCATGGGTGGTCTGGGATAGTGACACTCAGGTAAGGATGAACAAGGAATCTCATACAGGAGGAGAATGTGAATTACTTGTTTTTATCTAACACATGTTTTCTAGTGCTTTTCTATACTATGCTATGAGTCTGAGATCCTAGGCTTCATTTCAGTTGTTATCAACCTAAGCTGCTGTGATATTGACTGATTTGTAATTAGTTTCATCAAGGTTTGTATAGAATCCTACAGAATTTTGTCTAGGTACAACTGAATGTAAATTTCACAATCATGATTGAAGTGCTAAAATAATATTATACCACTATTACTGTATTTGTAATTTCAGGTCTTACATTTGAGTATGATCAATATGTTTGAGCTTGAATTATATAGAAAGTTTTTTTTTAAACTGTCTATTCTCTAGTACAGTATAGTTTGAATCTCAAACGTGCAAGTTAATTCAGTAGTAATAAATCCACTATAAGGAAGTTTAAATAGCTGCTAAATAAAAGTTTCAGGAATCTTTTCTATATTTATGCCCCTATCCCACATTTCAGAATATGCTCAATTAATATACAAGGTTATAGATTGATTTCTTTCAGTACTACAAAGCTGTTGGGAATATAAGTTTTGGTATACTTTTCTCATTCTGTAAAGGCATAATTTGAAATTATTTCTTAACTATAAGCCATGTAGTCTATCGTTCTAGAAATAAATTTTTAGCTTTTTGTAGACCTGAAGGCAAATGCCTCGTAAGTCTTGAATTCCTAAGATCATTATATTACATTCTAAAATTAACTTAGTAATGTACTCATTAATTTTATAACCTTTTAAAGACTTTTCTTGTGAGCTCAGACCCTTTTACAATGAAGAAAGTTGCAATACTGTATAACTTTAGGTAGATGCATTAGCTTGATGAGAATGCCCAAGGGGTGAGAGGAAAAATAAGTCAATGTTGAGACCTAGAGAAATCTGCCTGATTTGGCAGAATAACTCCCACTTAACTCAGTAGAAGTTATAAGAAAGGGAATAGTAAAAAAGAAAAAATTCCAAGAGGAGACATAAGAAGATGAATATGCTTAAGTTGATCTTTGAAGGTGAAGGCAAGAATCATATCCGTTGTGGTTCTCAGTAGAACATGGATTCTGGTTTTTATAGTGAGAATAGTCTTGCTTTTTTTCCTGGTAATGAAGATCAGCCTATGTACATTAGGGGAAACTGGGAATGTACAAACATAAATTTGCTTGTTTACCCTATCTCCTTTCTCATCATATTGTTATAAAGAACTAAACTGGGTATGTATAACGTCCCATTTTATTTCTTTTATCTACCTTAAGAGTAATTTCTAATGAAGACTAAAGTGTTTGAAATACCATGTTTTGCTTTAATAATGTAAATATGATTATAGAGAATTATTGTATTTGTAGTTTGCAAATACATACTATTTTCTAAAATTTTACACTCCTGTGATGTGTTAGGTGCTTTTGCATGTCTTATTATTGTTTTAGATTTTAGGCCTTAAGCCAAAGAAACAAAAACAAAATTATAGTCGTGGATGAAGTTATAAAATTGCTAGTATCCTATGTTTGTGATGAAAAGAAGCATGACTTGCTCTTTTTCAAATGTTTATTACACTTAGGAAATATAAAAAAGGAAATATAAAACATAGAGAGAAAGGTGAAGAAGCTGGATATACTTAGTCAATTCTTCAGTGAAGGCTAACTTAACTGTTAAAATTTAAGTACAAATGCACATTTTTACACAGGAGTATTTATGAAACATTTTGAAGTTTTACACAGAAATATGTATGAAACATCTTTAGAAAATGGAGTTGACCAGAAAGAAAGGATGAAAAAGAAGTAACAGTTAAGTAAATTAAGTAACTGCTTTAAAAATGGTTTTGAATATGGTTACTGACCTTCTTCCTACCATGAGCAATGATTAAACTGGAGATGTTAAAAATATCACCTTTGAAATTATTTTATTGCCTTGATATGTCCTTAGAAGGGAGCAGAATGATTAAAAACAGGAATTTCAACTGCACAATTTTAGAATCACATAATTATTTACAGAGACACTGAAGGTGACCCTTCACTATTGGGATGAACTACTCTCTGATATTAATAAGAATAAGTAATTTAACCTGCCAAACAAACTTGATGAAAGAACTTCAGAATCTGTAGCTTTTTAAATCCTTCAAGGTTTATTAGTTTCTGTACCTTGACAGAACAAGAAGCTAATAGCTATAATGGATTAACTTCCAGTGAAGAAAGTATTTAAAGTCCAGGCAGCCACAAAAATAGCTTACAAGATGTTAGGAGGATGAGAATTTTTATAGTACAGTATCTCTAAAAAGTAATTCAAATATTGCTCGTTAGTTCTAATCCTATACCTAAAATTGAAACTAAGTCAGATTATGAAGTCAGTGCTGATTTCAATAGAGTGCTAGACCAAAGAACTCTCAATATTTGGAAATGACATTCATCCTGATGCAGTAGTAATGTGAAGGAAGACCCTTGGGAAAACAATTAGACTATGATATTTTAAAATATGATATTTTAGAGTAAGTTTTGCTGACTTAAAATATAACCATTTTATTAGACATCTATAAATCAAGACATAGCAATAGAAGAATGAGTCACTGTTCAGTTGAGGGAGGGACCTAACTGCAAACACAGCAGTAGGGAGATTAACCTCTTAGACTTATCAGAGGCTCTGTATGGTTCAGATGGTTCCAGAGCTATCTGAGGGAGGAGGCAGAGAGCAATTTGCACTTTGCTCCAATTCTCAGCATAGTTCTACAGAAGTGGGGGACAGACTGAGGGGAGAGATATAACACAGTGGATATTCATTTGGGAGAGAGTTTAACTTGTCTCCTTACTGGGGGTAAGAGTGCTAAGGGATCAAAGCATATGACTTGCCTATGAACCCCCACCTTCTTTGATACCATTCCCCAAATCGATTTTTTCTTTCATTTTCTGACCCCAAGTTTCTCTCATCATCAAAAACTAAATGTGTTTACAATAAATGGAAGAAAAGAGTGAGGCTAGAGTAATCCTTGGTTTCTCACTCAAATTTCCCAGAAAATAGTAATTAATAATTATTCTGAAGATTATGAAAATTATGAGCTAGGTAACATTCTTAGCACTTTACCCATACTAACTCACTTAAACCTCTCAATAACTCAATAGAAGAGCAAACTAAGGAATGGAGTGAGTAAAAATTTGCCTCAAGCCACAAAGCAGCAAATCCAGCATTTCGAACCTAGTAGGCTGATCCCACGTCTTGCAGCTTTTAATCACTGTTTTACACTGTTATGCAAGAACCAACCTCAGTTCACCTATCTTAGCTCAAAAATTCAAAAGTATAACTCCTTAGAGCTTTCTTAGAGTTGGCATTCTGTATATATATCTTCATTGCAGTGGAACTTGGAAATACATTAAGGCTTTAAGATGGCTGCCAAGGAAAAAACATATCAGCTCAATTATGTTTCTTTGAGCTCTAATCCTATGAAATGGACTGTGAAAATGTTCAGAAACATTTTCAGGTCACATCTTCCTGTATATTAAAAGCTTGTACAATGTTATGCAAAACCCAGTTGCTCACATTTCATTTGAAAAGAGACTACCCCCTACTTTTTGGAGGACACCTCATAAGCGCTGGTGAAACTGATTTCCCCAGAAACATCAGTTGAGAAATAAACACTGGCTTCTGGAAATAGATCAGATGCTGAGTGGCCCACAGTAGCCTAGTATGAAGTCAAAGTACTGGGAAAGGATGGAGAAAGACTCCCACTCTGTCAGAATCAGAGCTCAATGCACTGATACTATTTTAAACACTTTTCCTAAACTTATGTATTTTACGTGCATCTTGTTTTTACTAGAAATATTTAGGTACTTGCTTTTAATTTCCTCTGTGTCTCATTCCATTAACAGAGGGAGAGCCATTAGAGAGCTGGAAAACACTTTGCTTTAACATACATCTGCAGTTAAATCTGGGCTCTGCTGGTTCTTTTAATCTGTAACAATACCAGCTGTAGAATGGAACCAAGAAATACAATATAAAAGGTCATTTGGCTCTGGATCTTTTCCTTCAACTATGAATACAGAACACAAATCAACTTAAGGATTAGAGCAATGATTTGCAGTTTTATTTTACCATTATTTGCCACCCCAAGTTATCTGAGGTGATGGAACACTTCTAAATGTTTGTCTTTCTTCTTTTTGCCTAGAAAACTTTGCTTTCCAAAAGCTAGTTTTAAGAAAACTAGCAATTAATTACTCCATTGGAATTCTAAGCCTTACTGTATAGTGGCTGAAATTACATCTGGCACATGGAAATAAAACTCACCCAAAGGAGAAGAGAGGATACTTATTCATCGCTTGCTGTAGCAAAGGATGTAGCTACCCTCACTTGTATTTGGCAGACTCAAAGTCAGGCAGGGAAGTGGGGAAGCTTCATAGTAAAAAAGGGAAGGCTTCAGGAATACTCTGATTGGAGGCTGTTGTCAAAGGGAAGCTGAAGGTGGACTAAGTGAAAGTGGGATAGCCTATGTGATTGGCTTGGTTGCATATTGGCTTTCTCTGGTTGGTCAGATTTGGACACCGATGGGAATGGGGAGAATAGGGAAGCTGGCAGTCATTAAAACCAGAATACTTACTTTATAAGGCATTGTGAAGGCAAAATGAAATTTAAAAAGAAATCACTGTATGCTTTGAACATAACAATCATTCCACCGGTGAAAGTTCTGGTTCTTGTTGTTAAATAAGGCTCCAGCCTCTAAAATCATGCCCAGTCAGTTCACACTCCAAAGCCAAGCAAAAGACAAGAAGAAGGGAGCTCTGGGGCAAGTCTCATTGGATCATTGTCACAACCTTCTGCTTCCTTTTGGTTGGACCTGGGGCTTGACTACAGGAATGACAGGATACGCTTTCTCCAAACAATAAGGTTTCTTGAAACTTCCTTATTAAAGGGCCTTATGATTCATTCTGTCTTTCCAAAAAAAACTGTCCAGTGATTCATATCCTGACTTCAGCCAATCTCTTAGCCTTTGAGTTACATAGTTATGGAAGAACTCAGCTGGACCAGTATCTCTGGTGGTTTAGCTAATAATCACATTCATAAGAGTTCTGGTGTTATTTTTCTATCAAAGAAGATTTTGTTAATGTACTATTTTATCTCTCCAATACGTAAAATAGCTTATGATCTCAAAAAAAAAAAAAGCTCTTATTTCTGTTATCATGATAGTATGTCCTTCTAAAGTTCATTTTGAGTAGCTTTAATGAGAAGATTCTTCTTTCCAAGTTGCTGCACTTGAAAACAGGTTATTGTCTCTAAAGTTTTGACAAAATTTATGCATACTGATAAAGTAGCCTTAAATACATCTCCCAATATCTCTTCTCTGACCCACTCACATGTGAGGAATGAAACAACCTTTTCTTTCTTTGAGAATTTTGAGTGAAACTCCTATGTCTTCCTAATTCTGTTTTAGTTTTTTTTTGGTTTCTAGTCATCTGGTCTATATTTAACTCATTTCATTAATCTCTCCACAGAGAGGTTTATAATGTAAAGTATTCTTATTTATTTGTTTTATAGCTATAATTCATTCTTCTGTGATTTACTAATGCGTGATTATGAACGTTACCAAAGAAATAAGCAATATCAAGTATATTGATACTGTATTTTTCCTTGACATGCAAGCAGTGTGCTGGAATTACATTAATTTATCTACATTTTAAATACTCTAATTCAATGTAAAATGAACTAAGCATTAAGTTGAAATAAATTCTTCTTCTTTTATATTACCTTATTATTTTGCAGCATATTCTCATTTTTTTCTCAACCTCTCAACTGCACTAATTTTTCTGTGGAATATTATTTTTCCTATGCAGAGATCTCTCTTTTTGAATCCTCAACCCTCTGTCAAATCTCAGCTCATGGAACCTAAGCCTGTGGCAGAGTTATGATCCCTGGATAACTCCCACCACACTGTTCTTCAAAGATATAAACTCTGCTTCTTTTCTATTATTCTTTCTTTGATTTGCATCCTTAAGTAATTTGTTAATATAAAAGAGGTGCCTTTGCATGTCTGAAAATATTACCATTTTGTCATTGTACTGGTTGTGATTTTTAATGAATATGAAGATGAGTTGAAACTTTAGGATGACTAATTTAATTCAGCAACTGGGAGGCATTCAAGCTTATAGCTTTCAACATTGGATGTTGCTAATGAAAATTCTGAGGCACTTGATTCTTGTTTTTCTCTTTCCATTTTCCCTTACATAGGAAACATGTAGGCTTTTCTCCTTATAATGTGGATTTTCTCCCCCTGCTCATTTCTCTATACAGTTGACGAGTCCTTTCAAACTTAAGATGTATTATCTTTTTTGGTTGTGAGATTTTCTTCTATTATTTCTTTGATTATTCCATCTTTCTCTGCTTTCCCCATTCTTCATGAAACTATTTTCAGTCACACTTTTGACTCTCTCGCTTGATCACTAAATCAGGTAAAGTACCAGATTGTGAATATTTTAGATTTTATTAGGGAAGTGGCAGAATCAAAGATATTGAGTGGTGCTTACCGAATAAGAGAAAAATGTCCTGCACTACCCACTCCCATTTTCCTGTGATGGACCCCATGAAATAACAGGCATGCTTTGCACCCAGTTGCTATCTGCTAGAGACACTTTGGGGATGAAAGACAAAGAGCCACCACCCAGAAGGAGAGGAATGTTGAGGATGAGGTAGGTGAGGGGTGGGACAGGAAGGCACCTTCATCAGTTTCATTCACTGCCTTGGTGACGCCTGATCAAGTTGTGCCACTCTCTCCCTCATGAGAGGCCAGTGGTTTCAGTTTGGACACCTAGGTGGAAATGAGGAAATTTTCTCAGTCTCTGAAAGCTGAGTGGTATTCCACCTTGTATGCCTGGTAATTGCCAACTGCAGAGATGCCCACATGCAGGGGGTGACCAGTCCAAAGCTTGAGCACTGCTGTTTCGACCAGTGAGGAGGCAGGCAGGAGCTAGGAGTGAAGCAGGAATGGGACAGAGGGAGATGCTCCAACTTGGTTTCTGGGACTTACAGTGCTAACATTCTTAAGCAGTGTTCACAAGCAAACCGGAAATAACAGCAAACCAGATTTGACCCATGTATCATAGTGTGCCAGCCCCTGCACTAAATGTTCATTTTCTTCCTCATATTTACAATTCGTTGTCCTGTTCTGGAAGAATTTCTTTTTTATATTCATTTGCCTTTTATTCAACTTTTTATTTCCAATTTCAATTACATTTTCAAGATGACTTTCTTATTCTGTGATTGTTTATTTACTTTTTCAATGCCATCTTTTTGGGATTTATGAATTGTCTGTCTTAACAAATCTTTCTAAGAATAGTAGCTTTCTTGTGGCTAGGATTGTCAGATTGATTAAAAAAATAAAATAAATAAATGAAGAAAAAATTTTAAAAATATAGAATATCCCATATTGCATGGGACATATTTATACTAATAAAGCTTGTTTTTTATCTGCAATTAAATTTAACTAGGCATCCTGTGTTTTACCTGGCAACCCTTCTTCTCACCCTGGAGATATTTCAGTTGCCTTTCTTCAACTTACTTTTTACAAAATGTATTGAAGTATCCACAGAAAGCTATCTTCAGATTGCCTCTATTTTTGTAGATTTATGTTTTATTTTTATCCTATGTATGTATGTATGTATGTATGTATGTATTTATCTATTTAGAGAGAGACAGAGCACAAGCAGGGAGAGACAGAGGGAGAAGGAGAGAGAGAATCTTTAACCAGGCTCCACACTTAGCACACCTGTGGTGGGGCTCAGTCTCAGGACCTAAGCCATCAAGAGTTGGATGCTCCACTGACTGAGCCTCCCAAGTGCCCCCCTTTATTATCCTCTAAATGAAATTTCAGGGAAAGAGAAAACAAATGTGTAAAGACTTCAACGTTGAAACAGAAATACTGTCAAAACGTCCTAAAAAGTAGGGGCACCTGGATGGCTCAGTTGGTTAAGTGTCTGCCTTTGGCTCAGGACATGATCTCAGAGTCCTGGGATCAAGGGTCCTAGGAACAAACCCGATGACTGGCTCCCTGCTCGGTGGGGAGCCTGCTTCTCCCTCTTCCTCTGCTGCTCCCCTGCTTGTGGTCTCTGTCTCTTGAATAAATAAAATATTTTTTAAAAAGTTTTAAAAAATATAGAGTGGGACTATTCACACTGCAAACATTTTTTAAATGTTTAAAACTTACATAATTTCTAATAATTATTTTATAATTTTGACACTGGTCAAAATCTTGGATATTTTTTTTAATTTTATTTTTTATAAACATATATTTTTATCCCCAGGGGTACAGGTCTGTGAATCGCCAGGTTTACACACTTCACAGCACTCATCATAGCACATACCCTCCCCAATGTCCATAATCCCACCCCCCCAACCCCCCTCCCCCCATTAACCCTCAGTTTGTTTTGTGAGATTAAGAGTCACTTATGGTTTGTCTCCCTCCCAATCCCATCTTGTTTCATTTACTCTTCTCCTACCCCCTTAACCCCCCATGTTGCATCTCCTCTCCCTCATATCAGGGAGATCATATGATAGTTGTCTTTCTCCGATTGACTTATTTCGCTAAGCATGATACCCTCTAATTCCATCCACGTCGTCGCAAATGGCAAGATTTCATTTCTTTTGATGGCTGCATAGTATTCCATTGTGTATATATACCACATCTTCTTTATCTATTCGTCTGTTGATGGACATCTAGGTTCTATCCATAGTTTGGCTATTGTGGACATTGCTGCTATAAACATTCGGGTGCACGTGCCCCTTCGGATCACTACGTTTGTATCTTTAGGGTAAATACCCAGCAGTGCAATTGCTGGGTCATAGGGTAGTACTATTTTCAACATTTTGAGGAACCTCCATGCTGTTTTCCAGAGTGGTTGCACCAGCTTGCATTCCCACCAACAGTGTAGGAGGGTTCCCCTTTCTCCGCATCCTTGCCAGCATCTGTCATTTCCTGACTTGTTAATTTTAGCCATTCTGACTGGTGTGAGGTGATATCTCATTGTGATTTTGATTTGTATTTCCCTGATGCCGAGTGATATGGAGCACTTTTTCATGTGTCTGTTGGCCATCTGGATGTCTTCTTTGCAGAAATGTCTGTTCATGTCCTCTGCCCATTTCTTGATTGGATTATTTGTTCTTTGGGTGTTGAGTTTGCTAAGTTCTTTCTAGATTTTGGACACTAGCCCTTTATCCGATATGTCATTTGCAAATATCTTCTCCCATTCTGTCAGTTGTCTTTTGGTTTTGTTAACTGTTTCCTTTGCTGTGCAAAAGCTTTTGATCTTGATGAAATCCCAATAGTTCATTTTTGCCCTTGCTTCCCTTGCCTTTGGCGATGTTCCTAGGAAGATGTTGCTGCGGCTGAGGTCAAAGAGGTTGCTGCCTGTGTTCTCCTCAAGGATTTTGATGGATTCCTTTTTCACATTGAGGTCCTTCATCCATTTTGAGTCTATTTTCGTGTGTGGTGTAAGGAAATGGTCCAATTTCATTTTTCTGCATGTGGCCGTCCAATTTTCCCAACACCATTTATTGAAGAGGCTGTCTTTTTTCCATTGGACATTCTTTCCTGCTTTGTCGAAGATTAGTTGACCATAGAGTTGAGGGTCTATTTCTGGGCTCTCTATTCTGTTCCATTGATCTATGTGTCTGTTTTTGTGCCAGTACCATGCTGTCTTGATGATGACAGCTTTGTAATAGAGCTTGAAGTCCGGAATTGTGATGCCACCAACTTTGGCTTTCTTTTTCAATATTGCTTTGGCTATTCGAGGTCTTTTCTGGTTCCATATAAATTTTAGGATTATTTGTTCCATTTCTTTGAAAAAAATGGGTGGTACTTGGATAGGAATTGCATTAAATGTGTAGACTGCTTTAGGTAGCATAGACATTTTCACAATATTTATTCTTCCAATCCAGGAGCATGGAACATTTTCCCATTTCTTTATGTCTTCCTCAATTTCTTTCATGAGTACTTTATAGTTTTCTGTGTATAGATTCTTAGTCTCTTTGGTTAGGTTTATTCCTAGGTATCTTATAGTTTTGGGTGCAATTGTAAATGGGATTGACTCCTTAATTTCTCTTTCTTCTGTCTTGTTGTTGGTGTAGAGAAATGCAACTGATTTCTGGGCATTGATTTTATATCCTGACACTTTACTGAATTCCTGTACAAGTTCTAGCAGTTTTGGAGTGGAGTCTTTTGGGTTTTCCACATATAGTATCATATCATCTGCAAAGAGTGATAGTTTGACTTCTTCTTTGCCAATTTGGATGCCTTTAATTTCCTTTTGTTGTCTGATTGCTGAGGCTAGGACTTCTAGTACTATGTTGAATAGCAGTGGTGATAACGGACATCCCTGCCGTGTTCCTGACCTTAGCGGAAAAGCTTTCAGTTTTTCTCCATTGAGAATGATATTTGCGGTGGGTTTTTCATAGATGGCTTTGATAATATTGAGGTATGTGCCCTCTATCCCTACACTTTGAAGAGTTTTGATCAGGAAGGGATGCTGTACTTTGTCAAATGCTTTTTCAGCATCTATTGAAATTATCATATGGTTCTTGTTCTTTCTTTTATTAATGTGTTGTATCACATTGATTGATTTGCAGGTGTTGAACCAACCTTGCAGCCCTGGAATAAATCCCACTTGGTCGTGATGAATAATCCTTTTAATGTACTGTTGAATCCTATTGGCTAGTATTTTGGTGAGAATTTTTGCATCTGTGTTCATCAAGGATATTGGTCTGTAGTTCTCTTTTTTGATGGGATCCTTGTCTGGTTTTGGGATCAAGGTGATGCTGGCCTCATAAAATGAGTTTGGAAGTTTTCCTTCCGTTTCTATTTTTTGGAACAGTTTCAGGAGAATAGGAATTAGTTCTTCTTTAAATGTTTGGTAGAATTCCCCTGGGAAGCCATCTGGCCCTGGGCTTTTGTTTGTTTGGAGATTTTTGATGACTGTTTCAATCTCCTTACTGGTTATGGGTCTGTTCAGGCTTTCTATTTCTTCCTGGTTCAGTTGTGGTAGTTTATATGTCTCTAGGAATGCATCCATTTCTTCCAGATTGTCAAATTTGTTGGCGTAGAGTTGCTCATAGTATGTTCTTATAATTGTCTGTATTTCTTTGGTGTTCGTTGTGATCTCTCCTCTTTCATTCATGATTTTATTTATTTGGGTCCTTTCTCTTTTCTTTTTGATAAGTCTGGCCAGGGGTTTATCGATCTTATTAATTCTTTCAAAGAACCAGCTCCTAGTTTCGTTGATTTGTTCTATTGTTTTTTTTTTTGGTTTCTATTTCATTGATTTCTGCTCTGATCTTTATGATTTCTCTTCTCCTGCTGGGTTTAGGGTTTCTTTCTTGTTCCTTCTCCAGCTCTTTTAGGTGTAGGGTTAGGTTGTGTACCTGAGACCTTTCTTGTTTCTTGAGAAAGGCTTGTACCGCTATATATTTTCCTCTCAGGACTGCCTTTGTTGTGTCCCACAGATTTTGAACCGTTGTGTTTTCATTATCATTTGTTTCCATGAATTCTTTCAATTCTTCTTTAATTTCCTGGTTGACCCATTCATTCTTTAGAAGGATGCTGTTTAGTCTCCAT
Source organism: Enhydra lutris kenyoni (assembly GCF_002288905.1). Classification (NCBI taxonomy): domain Eukaryota; kingdom Metazoa; phylum Chordata; class Mammalia; order Carnivora; family Mustelidae; genus Enhydra; species Enhydra lutris. The sequence goes on along the minus strand of NW_019154102.1, from coordinate 9,152,604 downwards.
GTATTTGGGTTCTTTCCAAATTTCCTCTTGTGATTGAGTTCTAGCTTCAGAGCATTGTGGTCTGAAAATATGCAGGGAATGATTCCAATCTTTTGATAACAGTTGAGACCTGATTTAGGACCAAGAATGTGATCTATTCTGGAGAATGTTCCATGTGCACTAGAGAAGAATGTGTATTCTGTTGCTTTGGGATGAAATGTTCTGAATATATCTGTGATGTCCATCTGGTCCAGTGTGTCATTTAAGGCCTTTATTTCCTTGTTGACCTTTTGCTTGGATGATCTGTCCATTTCAGTGAGGGGAGTGTTAAAGTCCCCTACTATTATTGTATTATTGTCGATGTGTTTATTTGATTTTGTTATTAATTGGTTTATATAGTTGGCTGCTCCCACGTTAGGGGCATAGATATTTAAAATTGTTAGATCTTCTTGTTGGACAGTTCCTTTGAGTATGATATAGTGTCCTTCCTCATCTCTTATTATAGTCTTTGGCTTAAAATCTAATTGATCTGATATAAGGATTGCCACTCCTGCTTTTTTCTGATGTCCATTAGCATGGTAAATTCTTTTCCACCCCCTCACTTTAAATCTGGAGGTGTCTTCAGGTTTAAGATGAGTTTCTTGTAGGCAACATATAGATGGGTTTTGTTTTTTTATCCATTCTGATACCCTGTGTCTTTTGATTGGGGCATTTAGCCCATTAACATTCAGGGTAAGTATTGAGAGATATGAATTTAGTGCCATTGTATTGCCTGTAAGGTGACTGTTATTGTATATTGTGTCTGTTCCTTTCTGATCTACTACTTTTAGGGTCTCTCTTTGCTTAGAGGACCCCTTTCAATATTTCCTGTAGAGCTGGTTTGGTGTTTGCAAATTCTTTCAGTTTTTGTTTGTCCTGGAAGATTTTAATCTCTCCTTCTATTTTCAATGATAGCCTAGCTGGATATAGTATTCTTGGCTGCATGTTTTTCTCGTTTAGTACTCTGAATATATCATGCCAGCTCTTTCTGGCCTGCCAGGTCTCTGTGGATAAGTCTGCTGCCAATCTAATATTTTTACCATTGTACGTTACAGACTTCTTTTCCCGGGCTGCTTTCAGGATCTTTTCTTTGTCACTAAGACTTGTTAATTTTACTATTAGGTGATGGGGTGTGGACCTATTCTTATTGATTTTGAGGGGGGTTCTCTGAACCTCCTGGATTTTGATGCTTTTTCCCTTTGCCATATTGGGGAAATTCTCTCCAATAATTCTCTCCAATATACCTTCTGCTCCCCTCTCTGTTTCCTCTTCTTCTGGAATCCCAATTATTCTAATGTTGTTTCGTCTTATGGTGTCACTTATCTCTCGAATTCTCCCCTCGTGGTCCAGTAGCTGTTTGTCCCTCTTTTGCTCAGCTTCTTTATTCTCTGACATTTGGTCTTCTATATCACTAATTCTTTCTTCTGCCTCATTTATCCTAGCAGTGAGATCCTCCATTTTTGATTGCACCTCATTAATAGCTTTTTTGATTTCAACTTGGTTAGATTTTAGTTCTTTTATTTCTCCAGAAAGGGCTTTTATCTCTCCCGAGAGGGTTTCTCTAATATCTTCCATGCCTTTTCCGAGCCTGGCTAGAACCTTGAGAATCGTCATTCTGAACTCTAGATCTGACATATTACCAATGTCTGTATTGATTAGGTCCCTAGCCTTTGGTACTGCCTCTTGTTCTTTTTTTTGTGGTGAATTTTTCCGCCTTGTCATTTTGTCCAGATAAGAGTAGATGAAGGAGCAAGTAAAATACTAAAAGGGTGGCAACAACCCCAGGAAAATATGCTTTAGCCAAATCAGAAGAGATCCCAAATCGTGAGTGGGGAGAAAGGGGATAAAAAGAGGTTCAGAAAGAAAAAAAAAAAAGAAAAGAAAAAAGAAAAAAGATACCAAAAAAGAAAACCAATAAAGAAAAAATATAAAAAGGAAAAATATATATATATATATTAGATAAACTAGTTAAAAAACATTAAAAAATAAAAGGGTAAAAGTTAAAAAAAATTTAGCAGAAGAAGAAAAAAAAATTGAAAAAGAAAAAAAAAACAAAAATTAAATTAACTGCAAGGCTAAAGAATCATGGGGAGAAAGCCATGAGTTCCATGCTTTGCTTTCTCCTCCTCTGGAATTCCGCTGCTCTCCTTGGTATTGAAACTGCAGTCCTTGGTAGGTGAACTTGGTCCTGCCTGGATTTCTTGCTCTTCTGGGGGAGGGGCCTGTTGTAGTGATTCTCAAGTGTCTTTGCCCCAGGTGGAGTTGCACTGCCCTTACCAGGGGCCGGGCTGAGTAATCCGCTCGGGTTTGCTTTTGGGAGCTTTTGTTTCCTGAGCGCTTTCCGTAGAGTTCCGGAGGGCGGGAATGAACATGGCGGCCTCCCGGTCTCCGGCCCAGAGGAGCAGAGAGCCCGGGGTCCCACTCCTCAGTGCGCCCTCAGAGAACAGCGCCCAATTACTCCCGTCACCCTGCCTCTGGCCGCGCTCCGAGCTGACCGAGCCTGCGACCGGTTCAAGGTAACCCCGAGCTTAGAGCTCACTCCTCGGCTCTGTCTCTGTAGCCGGCTTCCCCGTTCTACTACCTGTAAGCTCTGCGACACTCAGACTCCCCCGATCCTTCTGTGACCCTGCAGGACCTGAGGCCACGCTGACCCTGCGTGGGCTTCACCCCGGTTAAGCCTCTGGAGCGATGTCCCTCCGCGGAACAGACTTTTAAAAGTCCTGATTTTGTGCTCCGCTGCTCCGCCACTTGCCGGGAGCCGGCCCCTCCCCCCGCGGTCTATCTTCCTGTCGCTTTGGATTCACTTCTCCGCCAGTCCTACCTTTCAGAAAGTGGTTGATTTTCTGTTTCTAGAGTTGCTGTTCTTCTCTTCGATCTCCCGTTGGATTTGTAGGTGTCTGCAATCTTTAGATAAGCTATCTAGCTGATCTCCCGCTACCTGAAGTAGTCTCAGCCTGCTACTTCTCCGCCATCTTGACTCCTCCCCCAAAATCTTGGATATTTTTATAATTCTCTTTCAATACTGTTTGAATACTGACCATTTGTTATCTGAATTTACTCGTATTTGTAATCATCTTGTCAAAGGAATCCTATAAGCAATTTAATTTATAATATTAGCATGCTGTTTTCTAGGAGTACCTAATGCTATAAGCTGTAAGCTCATTGGAACGTTATCTGCCTCTCAAGTTACTATAGGTGAGAGTTTTATCAAGTCTTTTGTAACCTTCTATCAGTAATGACTGTCCTTCCACTCTCTAAAATAAACTGTTGTTTTGCTATCCTCTATTTGTTGTAATGGCAACACCCCCACCTCTTGAACCCATTGTGTATCAATCAAGATAGGTTCAGTTAAATTTCTGGTAATGAATGAGTAGTTGCCAAATCTCAGGAGCTTAAAATAACAAAGTTTATTTTTCACTTGTTATCTTTACATATCAGCAAAAGGGACTCTGATCCTTCTGGTCGTGTGGGGTGCCCCCCAAAGTGGGAAAAAATTAAGTTGGAAATTCTGCGCTTTTGCCCAGAAAAAAAAAAAAAATACGTCTTATTTCTGTTCATCTTGTCTTGGACAACCCAAATTACATTACTCTACAATATTTCAAGTCAGTGACAAAATAGAATCCTACCATGTGCCCAAAAGGCAAAGAATCAGAATATTTGGTGAATAGCTCAAACGACACTACAATAGTGAAACTAATTCTGAATCAGATTTTAAACACCAGTTAAATCCCATAAAGTTTTTAAAAGGGCAATTTAACATCAAGAAACACATAACTGAATTAAGAAAAAAGTGAAATTCAGAAACCATTTTTTTTTCTTCCTATATTGTTTTAAATTATACTGTCAATCTTGATATACTAGTGCAGGCATCATCAAACTTTTTCTGTATAGGACCAGATAGTAAATTTTTTTTTAGGCTTTGTGTGCCATATGGTTTCTTTCTTAGCTCTCAACTCTGCATTAAAATGCAAAATCAGCCATAGATAATGTTAATGAATGGGTGTGGCTGTGTGCCTATAAAACTTTATTTACAAAAACAAATGGTCCACAAGCAGTATTTGCTGAGCTCTGCAATAAGAATTCATATGTCTACACGTATTTTGACAAATGAGATATCCGCTAATGGCCAAACATAGACCAGTGGAATCTTTAGGCTCTGAATGTGAACAAGGCCTACACTGGAGCTTTAATGGCATTACTGAAGAAAAGAGTAATATGTAAGTTTGTGGATAAAAAATGAAATTTCGAGGTAGTGAATACGTGTGTACATCATTTTTTGCACTCTTGAAGATATTATTAATCTGACAGTGAACTTTCAAATTAAAAGAGTTTTGTGGTGAAGTAACCATACTGTTGATATATACAAATAATATTCAGAGAAATGTAATTTGAGCATGTAATATAAGAAGAGACAAAAAACCAAATTCATGGATCTCTGAAAGAATCTGTGAAGATAAGTTCTGCTCTTCCATAATCTCTCCCTGCAAATGACAGATGTCAATGTGGAAAACCTCTTTGCTGGTGGGGATCTTCCTTCAGTGTGAAAATACATAAACAAAATTATGGTCTTTTAGAAATATAAAAAATTCATTCTGTTCTGCTTTATAGAGACCAGATGTCTACATGTCCATGGAAAAGAAATGTGATTGAAGCATCGAGACATACTTGGAAATCTAATTTAGCTGTCTATGTTATCAGAATCAATTGCTATAACTGGATAACTTGGGCAGTGAGGCATAGTTGTAAAAGAATGCCATCATGATCAAATTAACCATGCATTGATTTTTAGAATCATGTCTAATTATGCAGTACTTTTCCCTAATAGAATTTTGATTTGGGAATAGCATAAGTGATAAAGAGTGATAAGGAATGAGTTCTGTTTTAGTGATTTATTTGTGCCCTCTAGACTAAGAATAAAGACAGAGGAGCTGGCTTGGGAAATTAGGAGGTGAGACAACAAATCATGAAATCATTGTTTCGGTGTTGGCACTTTCTAGTAAATTGGAGCATGCAGATAACTTACAACCTAGGAGTTCGCCCTAGAAAAACTCTTGTGTTTATTTAGAAGACACATGGAGGAGTGATTTTAATAGTATTGTATGTAGTAGCATAGGTTTAGTAACTAAATGTCCATAAACAGCAGAGTAGATAAGTAAATAAAATATTCATGTAAGAAAATAACCCATTTCAATAAAAATGAAAAAAACTACAACTATTGTATTAATATGAATTAGAAAAATATGTTATTCAAGCCCCACATTGGGTGTAGAGATTACTTAAAAAAATGTTGAGCTAACGATGTTACTCATACGAGAATATTTACAGTATGATTTCATTAATTTAAATTTTATATTCCTTACAAATTAAACAAAATATTGATTTGGGTGCATTTACAGCTGGAAAACTGTAAAATAAAGTAAGGAAATAACTGACACTGAGGTGAGGATACTGCTTAACACAGAGTGGGTAGGTAAGGGGAGGAGATCTGGAAGAATATAGGGAGCATATAAAGAATATAATTTTCTATGTTTTTACTTGTAAAGGAATAGGTGGGTGTTCTTAAAATTATTTGTATAGTGTTTATGGTCTTTTTGTGGATATTTCACATGAAGAAATTAAAATAGTTCCTGATCCTCTATACTGAATACATTAAGGGCAACTTTCTTTTCACAGATTAGTTGAAAGTAACAACAGACATGTGAGCCTTATCTTCCTCACTGCCTCTTCCACATACACACACCTGCAAGCACACCAAACCTGCGTTTAGTCCCTGGTACTAAATGCAATTTTCAACAATCAACAATACATATAAATTTTACTCTGTTGTGGGTCTCAACATAAGCAATCAACTGACCTAATTGATTAAAATCAGATTTTCTCTAGCTAAAATGGTCTGTTCTCCTGTATAAGACCAAGGGAGTAACCATAGTAAATCTTGTGTTATAAAATCGGTGAGGCAGGTAAAATATGTATAAAATTTATGGAACCTAGCTTAGAAACTATGTTTTAAACTTCAGGGCAGCTTGAATTGACTTAGGGAGAGTAGAACAGTCAGAAAAAAGAAAACCCCCAAGAAGCCGAATCCCCTGAGAAGCAAGATGAAAAGGGGATATGACTCGATTTACTCACTCAAAAGCACTTACGTATCTATTATATTCCAGGAAACGTGCTAGTTTTAAGGTAAAGATATGGGAAGATGGTGATCTGATACTTGACCAGGAATAAAAATCAGAATAAATGGCTATTTCCCCCCCAAAATTAACCCTAGAGAAATTGTAAAAGGTAACAGAACTCAGAAAATAGCATCACCACCAACAGAAGCTTTCCCAGGGAGAGAAATCTCTTTCAGACTAGGGGTTGAATGATCCAGTCACGTGTAGAAGGTTGATCAGAAGATAAGGAGAACTAAACTGAGGGAAAGCTCCTGCTTATGTTCAGTTATCATTCTTCTCCAATATGCCATGAGACATTCTTCCTCTTCCACTTCATTGCAGAAATTTGCTCAGTAGCCAACGTTGTTGGAAAAATCTGGCTGTAGTACAGAGTTTGGGTAAACACTTAGGACTGAGCGTCCCTCACTCTGCCCCAACAGTGAGGGTTGGTAAAGTTCAATCTAAGAAGACTTTTTTTTCTCAGATCCTGAATCCCTCTAACACTTTGAAGAAAGGGGATATGTTGGAAGAAGAAACATCAGAATATATAGATCAAGAATTAAAAATAAGTATAATAAACAGGCAAAATAATTATATTACAGGAGATAGAAAAACATTGACAATATGAAACAAAAATGTGATCAGGTGGAAATATTGGAATGTGGGAATGATAATAAAGTAGATTTGGAAATAGAAGGATGCATACACTTGTATTTGTAATAATAAGACTAGATTGAAGAATTGTTCCAGAAGGAAACAAGAAAGTAAAAGAATATTGAAAAAGAAAGTGAAAATAATTTTAAAAATTCATGGGAAAAATATTTTGAGAAATGCAAAATAAGCTTTCCTGGAGTTAAAGAAGAGAGAAGGACCTCACCATGAAAGGGTGCATAAAATGTCAAAGGAGAGAGAAAGGAACATTGTAAAAGAGAGCCCCATAGAGATGACAGAATTGAAAGGCCATGCCAGTACATCAAATAAAATTAATAAAATGGACAAAAGAAAGGGTCAGTGAGCTTAAAGCAGATGAAAAAATTGTGCAATGTGCAAAAAAAAAAAAAAAGGAAAAAATAAACAGAGCTTCTGTAACTCCTGGGATGATATCAATTAGGAAACATACTTATACTTGGAATCCATAAAAAAAGGTAGAGAAAAAAACGAGCCCAAAGAAATATTTGAAGAAATAAAACAATGTCTAACACTTTCTCAAATTTGGTAAAAAATATAAACGTAAGAATCCAAGGTACCCCAGAAATCCTTATCAGTATAAATAAAAACATAAGACTTCAACATATCACAGGAAAATTGCTGAAAACTGGGAGAGAGAGAGAGGAAGAGAGAGAAATTGAAACCTACCACCATAAAAAGACACATCACTCAACAGGGTAAAAATGATGGCTGGCTTCTCATTAGTAACAATAGGAGCTGGAAGACAATGGAATGACATCTTTAAAAGGGATGAAAGGGATAAAAAACCTGTCAAAGAAGAATTTTTACACAGTGAACATACCTTACAAAATTGAAAGCCCAAATAAAGACACTTTCAGATAAATGAAAGGTAAAAACTACTACTAGCAGATCTGCACATAAGAAATGATATACAAAAAATTTCAGTATCTTCTAAAAATGTTTAAAAGACAACTAGCTTTCCACTGCAAAGTATGTACCAAAACAGCACAAAAACTGAGGAGTAAGTGGAGTTATAATGATTTAAGATTTTTAGATTTTATATACTATGGTAAAATATTAACTATAAAAAGGCTATGATGAGTTAAGGATTAATATTGTAATGTCTAGACCAACCACTAAGAAAAACAGCAATGAATGAGTGTAGCTAAAAGATAAATTGATGAAATAACATGAAATACTAAATGAATGCTAATATTCAATCCTCTGGAAAGAAGTCAAGGAAAGAGGAAGATAGGAACAAAAATCAGAGAGACAAACAGAAATAAATAGCTAAATGATAGGCCAACAGACTCATATATCAGTAAGTAAATAAGTAGTATAAATATGCCAAACATTCCAATTAAAAAGTAGGGATTATCGGACTAGATAAGAGACACCCAACTCCACCTCTGAAAAGCACATACTTTAATATAAAACCAAAGATAGATTGAATAATAAAGGGATAGAAAAAGATACACCACATGCACTTCACATAAAAGACAACTGCTATGTCTATGTTAATAATAAGAACACGTGTCTCCAAATGTGTCTTTCAAGAGATAAAAAGGGACACATTTTCAGTTCTTTAGGAAACAATAACCACATATGTGTATGACCTTACTGAGATTCAAAATGCATTTAGAAAAAACAGACATAGATTAAACAGAAAATTACACAAATACACCAAGATACTGGGATATTTTTAACAACTGCATCTGTTAACTTTCGAAGATGCCGACATTGAGATGGAGTTAGAAGAACAAAAGTTTAAAAAAAAAAAAAAAAGGAGAAGAAGAAGAACAAAAGGTTTATTTATTTATTTATTTATTTTTATTAAAATATTTTATTTATTCATTTGACAGACAGAGATCACAAGTAGGCAGAGAAGCAGGCAGAGAGAGGAGGAAGCAGGCTCTCTGCCGAGCAGAGAGCCTGATGCGGGGCTCGATCCCAGGACCCCAGGATCATGACCTGAGCTGAAGGCAGAGGCTTTAACCCACTGAGCCACCCAGGCGCTCAAAAGGTATATTTATATACCTAGAAAATGAAAACAGGAGATCCAATATCTGGCAAGAGGAGATCTCAAGTTGTGATGCAAATTTGTCTTTCCAGGCAAACAAGAATTCCCCAGCAAAGGTGATGTATTAGAAGAATTTCTCCATAGAAAACTACACAAATTATTATTGGAGAAATTAAAGAAGCCTTAAATAAATAGAGATATTCCATGTTTGTGAATCAGAGAAGGTAGTCTCCATAAGCTGATCTATAGATTCAACACAATCTTAATAAAAATCCGAACCGGCTTTTTAAAAATAGAAATTGATAAATTGTTTCTGGAATTTATATGAAAGAGAAAAGAGAAAAGAAAGGAAAGAGGAATCAGAAAATTTTGTAAGAGAAGTTGAAAACTATTAATGTTGGAGAGCTTACACAATAAAGGTAAATTTATTCAATGTTCTGTTGGTATAAGGATAGACAAAATGATGAACAGAACCCAATAGAGGCCCCAGAAACAGATCAACACATGTCCTGTTGATTTTTTTCTACTTAGGTGCCAAACTAATTGAAAGAGGAAGGATCCTCTTTTCAACAGATGTGGATGGAAAAATTAGATAAATGTAAGGGGAAAGAAAAGTGAACCTTGATCCATCATCGCATCATAAAATTTAATTGTAGATGTATTATAGATATAAACACAAATTAAATTTAAAACTCCTGGAAGAAAGCGTAGGAGATTATCTTTGTGACCAAGGTTTCTTAGAATGCAAAAAGTACTGCTTAAAGTATATATGTAATATATATATTAAATTATATATATATATATATATATATATATATATATATATATTTTTTTTTTTTTTTTTTAGGGCATAAACCCCTTCTATCTGAAGACTTTTTGTTAAGGATATGAAAAAGCAAGTTAGAGACGAGAGAAATATTTGCAATATTTATATTTGACTGAGTATGCATATATCTATTTCTCCTTGTTTAATAAATAATGAAAACACAAACAACTCAAATATAACTAATGTAAGACTTGTGGTCCCAAAGCATGCAAAGAGGTACTTAACATGTCTAGTCTTCATAGACATACAAATTAAATTTTAAAATGAGAAATAATTTCACATCAAGTAGAATAGTTAAAATGTAAAAACTTGTAACACAAAATGTTGGCAAGGACATGGATTAATTAGAACTCCATCATTGCTGGTAGGAATATAAATTAGTCCAACTACTTAGCCAACCTTTTTGGCTATTTTTTATAGTGTTAAATATATACCTACCCCATGACCCAATTCTAAGATAAACTGAAGCATGTCCAAAAAAATGTGTAAGAAAATTCACAGAAGCTTTAAAGAAAAAAAAAAAAAAAAAAGCTCCCCACTGGAAACAGAGTGTCCATCAATTGGAGAATGGATAAACAAATTGTAATAGGAAATATTGATTACCCCAACAGTATGCAGGAGTCTTAGAAGCCTTATGCTCAGTAAAAGTGGCCGAATACTGAGTGCATACTGTATGATTCCATACATGTGAAATTCTGGAATATTCCATATAAATCTATGGAGATAGCAATAAGAACTGTGGTTGCCTATGGAGAAAGGGAGATTGCTTTTAAGGGGAATCAAGAACACTTTTTAGGTTGATGGAATTATATATATGTGGTGATTGAGGTGGTAGTTACATGGATATAGACATGTATCAAAATTTATTGAATAGTACATTTAACACCCTCCCCACGCACATTCCAGTTTATTAGATGAATCTCTGACAGCAAATCCTGATATCTTATTTCATTTCCTCTCTGTGTTTTTGTTTTAATGAAAATTAAAATAAATTGAAATGCAAATCTCTTCCCAAATGTGCCATATTAGTGAGTCTTATCCCTTTTTCTGGTCTAATTGAAGCTTCACACAGTTCGTACCCTTTTGGAGTGACTGATCCATAATTATGCTCCAAACTTCATGCATTTCAACTGAATGGCATTATTTACTTCTTAATCATTTTGGCCGGATGTACAGGGGTCTTCACAAGGTTCTCTATTATGTTCTGTTTACCACATACCCACTTAGCTATGGGGCATATTGAACCCCACCTGGGTTCGATTGTAGCTTCCTCTACTTCTCTCCTCCCCTGCAATTTTGTCTGATTAGTAATTCCAGCTAGCTCACAGCCATTTCCTTTCTCTAGATCATTTATAAAGATTAAAATCAGCAGAAGTCCAAGGACTAATTTCAGCAGGACGCCAGAGAAGTATGTTCTCAATATATAAGTGTTTGTTAACAAGGAAATAAGGTAAAGGAAAATATCTACTTGAATAACTGTTGGTAGGTAGGAGAGAGTTAGGTTCAAAAGTTGACAAAATGTTGCATGTCCAGAATCCATAGCAATAAAGAAACTTTGCTGTTCGAAGCCTAGGTTAAAAAGGGAGCTGTTTGGAGAAGATAATAACCAGGCTAGAACATTCAGGCACCTACAATAAGCAGAGAGTGTGTGATCAACCCACAGGCAAGCATTTCATTAAAGATGTGGGGAGTCAGGCTTCCAGGGAGAAAAAGGTGTTAACGGAGTTATTAGGAAGATTTTAAGATACTACCAAAGATCTTGGAGAGCAGGTGCAATGGACAGCGAGGCATATCTGATACGGATCAGTTTCTCTTGCAAACTCAGCACAAAGATACCCACTGTCTTTAATACTCTAAGAAAGTGGGAAAGGGCTGTGCATTTGAAACAACCTCTCATATGATTTTCAGCCTCAGCTACAGAGGCACTTATGTATCAGAGCAAGGTGTGATTTATTAAACCATATTTCTATTTGTGAAATATATTCAATCATGCAAAGTGCAGTCTTCTTTCTACATTTTACACCCATTTCCAAAATGTCTGACTCTTCCCTTAGATACTTCTTGGATCCTTTCCTCACCAACCCCACCACCACTATCTTTGTTTAGAACCTACTTCTGTCTAATATGATGTATTGAAATAATTCAGAATTTGTCTTCTTCTGCCTAATGTAACTTAACTAATTCACAGAACTTCCATTGCTGATGAAGATGAAGGTAATGCTAGAGTTGCTACTACCTCTTTTGCTTACTATTTATTTAACCATAGGCAAAGAACTTTCTACACATTATTTCAATTTTCCTTGAGGACAAATAGGATAATATTATCTCTTATTATAATTGGATAAATAGAAAGTTGAGTGACTTACCGCTCAATATATATATGGGATCAATATATATATGGGATTCATATATTGTATTAATTTCCTCTTGCTAATGTAACAAATTACCACAAACTTAGTGACTTAAAACAATACCATCTGTATTATTTTAAAGCTTTGAAGTTAGAAGTCCAAGATGGGTCTCAGTGGGCTCCGTGGCTGAGGTTTTCTGACGGCTGTGAGGTAGAATCCATTTTATTGCTTTTTCAAGCCTTTAGAGGCTGGCCTCATCCCTTGGCGCAGGGCCCCCTTCTATTTTCAGACAGCAATGGCCAGTCAAGTCTTTCTTACACTGCATTCATTCTGACACTAACTCTTCTGATTCTCTCTTCCACATTTAAAGGACCCTGGTAATTACATCAGGCCCATCTAGTAATACAGAATAATCTCCTTATTTCAGATCAGCTAATTAGCAATCTTAATTACCTCTTGCCATGCAGCCTAACATAGTCACAGGTTCCAGGGATTAGAACACACACATCTCTGGGGGACTGTTATTCTGTCAAGTGCAGATATAAAAGGAGGTCTCTGAGACTCTGTATTACTATTCACTACCCAATTTTAGCAGTACCATTTTTTTAAATTTTATTTATTTATTTGACAGAGAGAGAGATCACAAGTAGGCAGAGAGGCAGGCAGAGAAAGAGGAAGGGAAGCAGGCTCCCTGCTGAGCAGATAGCCCGATGCAGGACTCGATCCCAGGATCCTGGGATCATGACCTGAGCCGAAGGCAGAGGCTTTAACCCACTGAGCCACCCAGGCGCCCCTAGCAGTACCATTTTAACAATGAAATGGGATTGTGTTGTACTCCCAGTCAATGTTTCTTTTAAGATGAAGAATTAACTCAGTATGTGAGGTCTTTTATAAGTCAGACTCAACGTATCTTTCTACAGTAGGTTTTCCCTACGTCCCGCCATGTTATTATGGATGGCCACACTGACATGGGTGCTTCTCACTGAAAGCACTGTTGTTTCTCCTACCCCCTTAAATGTACACAATCTAATCTGTGCATCTGTCATATTCTCTGTTCTTTTTCCACCTAGAAACTTATTGAGGATAGAATTCAAGTACCAATCTTTTTTAAATTTTAATTCCAGCATATTTAATATACCATGTTATATTAGTTTCACATACACAATATAGTGATTCAGCAATTCCATATGTCACCTGGTACTCATCAAAAGTGCCCTCCTTAATCCCCATCATCTATTTCATCCATCCTCCACCCATCTCCCCTTTGTTAACCATCAGTTTTTTCTCTAGAGTTAAGAATTTGTTTCTTAGTTTCTCTGTCTTTTTTACTTTGCTCACTTGTTTTGTTTCTTAAACTCCACATATGAGTGAAATCATATGGTATTTGTCTTTCTCTGACTGACTTAGCTTTATACTCTCTAGCTCCATCCATGTCACTGTATGGTGATTTCATTCCTCTTTACGGCCAAATAATATTCCATTGTAAATATATATGCCACATCTTTCTTATCCATTCATCAATAGATGGAAACTTGGGCTGCTTCCATATTTTGGTTACTATAAATAAAATTGGGATGCATGTATCCCTTCGAATTAGTGTTTTTGTATTCTTTGTGTAAATACCATAGAGTGATTGTTGGATCATAGGGTAGTTCTATTTTTAGCTTTTTGAGGAACCTCCATACTGTTCTCCATGGTGCTTCACCAGATTACATTCCCACCAACAGTGCAAGAGGGTTCCTTTTCCTCCACAGCCTTGTCAAGACTTGTTGTTTCTTGTGTTTTTTATCTTAGCCATTCTAACTGGTGTGAGGTGATACCTCATTTGGTTTTGATTTGCATTTCCCTAATGAGTGATGCTGAGCGTCTTTTCATGTGTCTGTTGGCCATCTGGATATTTTCTTTCTCTTCTTTTTTTTTTTTAAGGTTTTATTTATTTATTTGACAGAGAGATCATACATAGGCAGAGAGAGAGGGGCAGGCAGAGAGAGAGGGGGAAGCAGGTTCCCTGCTGAGCAGAGAGTCTGACGTGGGGATTGATTCCAGGACCCTGAGATCATGACCTGAGCCGAAGGCAGAGTCTTAACCCACTGAGCCACCCAGGCACCCCCATCTGAATACCTTCTTTGGAGAAATGTCTGTTCATGTCTTTTGCCCATTTTTTAATTGGATTGTTTGTTTTGGGGGTGTTGAGTTATACAAGTTGTTTATATATTTTGGATAATAACTCCTTATCAGATATGTCATTGGCAAATATCTCCTCCCATTCCACAGGTTGCCTTTTACTTTTGTTGATTGTTTCCTTTACTGTGCAGAACATTTTTATTTTGATGTAATCCCAATAATTTATTTTTGCTTTTGTTTTCCTAACCTCGGGGGACATATCTAGGAATGTGGTCCTATGGTGAATGTCAAAGACATCATTGCCTTTGCTGTCTTCTAGGGTTTTTATGGTGTCTGGTCCCATATTTAAGTCTTATATCCATTTTGAATTTGTTTTTGTGTATGGTGTAAGAAAGTGGTCCAGTTCATTCTTCTGCATGTAGCTGTCCAGTTTTTCCAGCACCATTTGTTAGAGACTGCCTTTTTCTATTGGATATTTTTTTATGCTTTGTTGAAGATTAATTGCCTATTTAATTGTGAATTTAATTTCTGAGCTTTCTATTCTTTTTCAGTGATCGCTGTGTCTATTTTTTGCCAATACCATACTGTTTTGATCATTACAATTTTGTAATATAACTTGTGATTTAAGTTGCTGTCTGGAATGGTGATACCAGCAGCTTTGCTTTTCTTTCAAGTACCAATCTTTCTATGAAGCCACATTTGATGCTTTGGGGAGAGAGTATATTTTCCTTCAATGTGCTTCTTTAGAACTGTGTGTTCTTCCTTTTCATACATTGTAGATTTTTATTACATATATATAATCCCCATTGGAATCTGGCAATATCAAGTTCAGGGCTATGTCCTTTTGCCTTTCTATGTAGAAACATGCTGAGTTCCTAGAAAATGGTGGAAAATTATAAAGACTTTGTGAGCAAACAAACCCATGAAAGTAAGAACAGATTATGGTCCTAAACTTGCTTTTTACAAAGTTTTAAATTTTGTTTCTACTTGTCATTTTTGTAAATGCTTACAAAGTTAAGAAAAGCTAAATAAAATTTGAGAAAGCAGTCCATGAACTAATAAAGCAAGTTTTACCAAACTTTTACCATGACCATTTAGTACAGAGATATGTGCATAAAAATACATGTATCATTATTAAATTAATGGTAAGAAGAGTCCAATATGTGGTTTTTGCATGAATAACAATATTTGCAGAAAAGTATACAATTTTGGGATGCTTGGGTGTTTCAGTCTGTTAAGGGTCTGCCTTCGGCTCAGGTCACAATCCCAGGGTCCTGGGATGGAGTCCTGTTTTGAGCTCCTTGCTCATGGAGGAGCCTGCTTCTCCCTTTGCTTGCCACTCCCCATGCTTATGCTCTTGCTCTCTCTCTCTCTATCTGACAAATAAATAAATCTTTTTTTTAAATATTTTTATTTATTTATTTGACAGAGATCACAAGTAGGCAGAGAGGCAGGCAGAGAGAGAAAGGGAAGCAGGCTCCCCGCTGAGCAGAGAGCCCGACTTGGGGCTCGATCCCAGGACCCCGGGATCATGACCTGAGCTGAAGGCAGAGGCTTCAACCCACTGAGCCACCCAGGTGCCCCAAATCTTTTTTTTTTTTTTTTTTAAAGAAAAGTATATAATTCTAACAGTTAAAATACTATAAATTTTATGTAATAAATTTCCCTAAGAAGTCCATTCAACGGTTTAACTCTTACTTTTTGTATCTTTTTCCAGATACAGGTTTACAGTGCCAAAAACAATTTTCATCCGGTTTAAATTTTGAAATTTGAGATAAAGGTATTATGCAAATAAATGAAGTCCACTTAAGTGAGGACAAGCTGAGGCTATTTGTTCAGAGCTTAGCTATACCAGGAGAGTCAGCCACCGCCACTTGTGTCTGACAGAAGCTCAAAAGTTAGGTTGGAGAGTTGGCAAACTTTACAGTGAAAAAAGGGAAGGATTCAGGTGTGCTCTGAAGATTGCTGCCTTGGGGAAGCTGGACGTATTTTATGCAGAGATAAGAAAGCCATCTGATAGGATTGGTTTGGTGAGCATAATCAGCTTTTCTGCTTGGTCCCAAAATAGAGGCAGGGTCAGAAATCAAGGTAGTTGGCACTTGTACTAAATCCTGACCAAGACGAGCCAGATGTGTGCTCTGGCTTCGTGGACTGTTTGCCGCAGAAATTGTGGATCAGAGCTCTATTTTTACATATATGATCTGGAAATTTTCCATTTGTATGTTCAGTCTCTCAATACCTCTTTGGGTCATCCTTTAGTCTGGGAGAAGTTGAGCAATATAGGGAAGGCCAGTGATAGAGATCTTCCCTGCTCAGAGATTGTTCAGCAACCTCCACAGTCAGTTCTGCTGTACGATCTTGACCTTTTTGTTGTTGCATTATCCTAATGATCATCTGAGGAGAAGGCAACTGTGAAGACACATGTAAGACTCTATCCAGAATACACTGGACCAGCATCATGAACAATATGAAAAAAATAAACAAATTAATAGTCCTTATAAGATGCCTCAGAATCAGAAGCCTCAACTGCCTAAACCAAGCAGAGAAAACAAATCCCATAGGCCAAAAACACAGACCCTAGAGAACTAAGTAGATTTTCCTTAAGATGATTCATAGCCTCTTCTACCTTGGCTTTTCTATTGATCTAAGTACAGCAAGTAATAGTACAATGACACAGAAGCCACCATGACTGGCTAACAAAAAAATCCGGAACAATGTGATTGGCCATCACTATTTGTGCCAATGAGTTGAGACTGATCATTTTTCTGGGTAGGAGAGAGGTGGTTTCATTAATAACTTCCCCCTGAGTGAGTGATGCATTTGTTACAGACTTTTCAGTTTGAAAGCCTGCTACTGATGGGAAGACTGTTCTGATTTCTCACATAAAAAATAGGTCAGTAATTCCCCCATGTAGACTCCCTGAATAATCAAGGTGGCCTCATTGTGGAGCTTGCTTCTGAGTTGGTATTTCTAGACTTTGTGATTTATAAAACTAGGGTCTTAGTGTATGGACAAGTCTTAGAATATTATTGCTAATGTTCATGAGGTATTATTATGAGGTAAGTGGGATAGATGCCATGGCCTCCAAGGAAATTGTGTTTAGTAGGAGCACATGGAGATTTGGGGGAAAAGGAATTGTTTACAATGTAAGATCAGAGCCAAGGCCTTACATAAACTAGGTTACATATATAGACTTCCATTAGCATTTCTTAGGTGGGAAATATTTGCCCATTGTTCTATGAAGATTGTTTAATTCAAATTTAAAATTCCTTATGGTCTGATCAATAGATTCTAATAGTTGGTTCTTTTTCTGGGACACAGAGGCACTAGCAAAGCAGTGGGTTGATCTGTTTACCGTCATTTGTCCATGTAAATAAAGGTAGAAATGTCATTGGCTATAATTCTTTATGGTCTCATTTGAGGTGTCCAGCATTGCCCAGGGGATTTTATATATCACCGAGGTCTTATGATGGATGAGGATGTTCTAGATTAACAATTATAGTAAGAAGGGAAGAAAAGAGGAAAAAGGTTACTATGGGTGGATGACAACCAGGGCTCTATAGAAAATGAGAGGGGCGCCTGGGTGGCTCAGTGGGTTAAGACCTCTGCCTTTGGCTTAGGTCATGGTCCCAGGGTCCTGGGATCGAGCCCCACATTGGGTTCTCTGCTCAGCAGGGAGCTTGCTTCCCCCTCTCTGTCTGCCTGCCTCTCTGCCTACTTGTGATCTCTGTCAAATAAATAAATAAAATCTTTAAAAAAAAAAGAAAGAAAATGAGAATGATTATAAGAAAGCATATCAAAGACAAAACGGGAATTAACTATGAATGTTGGTTCTACATCTTGGGCAGAAGCTGTTTACTATTTGAAGTCATTCACTTATTCTAAAGGTCTTGAATCAACTGTCTGCTTTCAAAAATCAGCTGCTTCTAGGGATCTCTGAGAATTTTCAATTTGAGGTTCTGTATTGGCATAGTCTTACAGTTTGTGTAGAATTCTAAATTTCTTCTTTGTTCTGAAATACAAACCCAAGATTTGATTCCCTGGAGTTTGTTTGGAATTTGTTCTTCACAATACCTGCTAAAGTCTCTCCTGACAAAGTTCAAGAGTATCTTTTCTCTGATCTCTCCTCCAATAGATTAAATGTCTTGGCTGACAATCATGAAGAGTCTGTTTAGGAAGATGTTGTGGGAAGACAGCCTTAATGCGTGTAGTGCATGGATATAGTACACGAGTATCTTTCAATATTTTGCCATATCTGCATGCAGTATAGCAAAGCCTTGTATCAGAGATAAATTCCCTAATGACATGGGCCTTCATTCCCAGTTCATAGATAGATAACTTACATGTCCCTGAGGCAGTGGCCCAAATGACCATCACAGGTAGTGGGGGGAGTACCATTGGCCAATGGAGCTCAAGGATTTCTGAAAATTCTGCCAATTTTAACTTAAGGATGCCATTGGTCATTTCAACCTTTCCAGTAGATAGTGTGTGTTGGGGGAGGGGGGAGGTAATAAAGTACATTTTTTGAGTGAAGGGTTACACTGTGGGTATGGGTGTCTTTGTATATGGTCTAAGAGAGAATGCTTTCCCCTCCCTAGTTGTGTCATTCCCTGACTAGCGAACTGTATTTTGGCAAAATTGTTATTTTTGCTTTGGAAATTTATGTCCCTTTTCTGCTAAGGCTGAGGAAAAAAGTGGAATGTTTTTTGTAGGCTTGTTTTCTGAACAAACGAGAATATCTACATCTCGTATCAGAACTGAATAACAAAGGAAAATTTATATCTTTTAGGTCTGGTTGAGGACTTGGAGAAAATAGAAGGGGCAACCATATTCTATTCTGTGACTCTGAGCAGGGATAAGTCGGTTCCTTTTATTTAGGGTTAGGATGAATATTCCAAAAGGGGAGTTTCATCATAGCAAACAAAGGGGGGTGTGCAGGTATACTTAGAAAGCATGCCCAGGGGTGCCTGGATGGCTCAATTGGTTGAGCGTCCCACTCTTGATTTCAGCTCAGGTTAAGATCTCAGGACTCTGAGATGGAGCCCCACCTCATTCCGCAAGGACACTTTAACATTATAATGAAAAGGAGGAGGAGCCATGGGCATGCTCCAAGAGTCAGTGTAAACTGGATGGGGTCTCAGGATCCTTATCTCAGGTCAGGTCAGAACTGCAGAGCCTTGCTTACTTTTGAAACAGCAGTGGGAGTGGGTAGGCTATTTCCAGGCTTTATAAGGATGAGAGTTTTTGCATTTCCTTTTTTTCCCTTAAAATCCTTAACTACTGATCTGATGTTTTTGCATTTCTTTGTAATTCTGACACCTCCTAGGAAGTTCTGCAAGAAGTGTGTTAGGGCAAGTAGAGCCAATAGCTGAGTGCCTAAAATGACCTCTTCGTTTTACTGGGGACCCCCTAACTCTTTCTGCTTACAATATGAAAGGTTTTTTTGGGAGTGGTGAGATGTTCTAAAACTGATGAGGTAACAGTTGGACAACTCTGTGGATAAGCTAAAAGCCATTTATAGTATACTTTAAATGGGTGAATTGTATGATATGCAAATTATATCTCAGTAGAGCTATTAACAAAAAACCCCACAGATTTATAGTCCTATAATCAGAAAAACAAAAGAGAATCAATTACATTAATAGAAACTGAACTTGAAATTGTGTCAGTGGAAATCATCCAGTTTAAAGAAGGAAAAAGTAATTTTTTAAAAAATGGACACTCAATGACTTGTGGGAGAATTTTAACATACAAGTAATTGTTATTCCAAAAGCAGAGGAAAGAAGAAAAATTATTTGAAGAAATAATAACATAAAACTTACCAAATTAGGTGAAATATATAAGTTTTTAAAAATTTACAAATTCTGAGCCTCCTGGGTGGCTCAGTTGGTTAAACATCTGCCTTTAATTCAGGTTGTGATCCCAGGGACTGGGATCAAGCCCCACTTAGGACTCCCTGCTCAGCGGGGACTCTGGTTTCTCCCTTTTCCTCTGCTGCTCCCTCTGTTTGTGCGTGCTCTTTCTCTCAAATAAATAAAGACTTAAAAAAAAATTTACAGGGGCACCTGGATGGCTCAGTGGGTTAAGCCTCTGCCTTTGGCTCGGGCCATGATCTCGGGGTCCTGGGATCAAGCCCTGCATTGGGGTCTCTGCTTGGTGGGGGCCCTGCTTCCCCCTCTCTCTCTACCTGTGTCTCTGCCTACTTGTGATCTCTCTCTCTGTGTCAAATAAATAAATAAAATCTCTTAAAAAAATAAAATATACAAACTTCTAAAAAAAAATTTACAGATTCAAGAAATTCAGTGACAGTGTCCTCAAATAGGGTAAATTCTAAGGAAACAATGCTCGTATACAACATCATCAAATTATAACTTTAAAAATAAATATAGGAAAAATTATGAAAGCATCTAGGTAAAAATGATATCTGAATTATAGGGGTACAAAAATTCAAATAAGCAGAGACATCACATCAGAAATTATGGAAGCAAAATAACATGGATTTTAAAACACCAGGAGACTTTCAAAGCATGGGAAAAAATGTTGACTAAATTTCAATAACCATCAAAATATCTTCTGATTATTAGGCAAAATATAAACAATTTTAGATTAAGTTAACATATGAGAATATATTATCAGCAGACCTACATGCCAAGACATAGATTTTTTTTTTCTTAGTTGAAAGAAAAATAATATTGATGTGGGAAACAAAGGCAAAAGAAAAAATTAAATATCCTTACTACCTACAGGCCATTGACAAGTCCTTGAAACAGGTAGAGTGACCCTCCTCTGGGATCTGTTGCCTCAATGTTGACCCTTTGCTAATGGAAAAGGCAATCTTGGCTTAACATTATCCTAACCCCCCCCAGGATCCTATGAGTCTACTTTAACATATGAAAATTCCTTTGAAAACTTCCTTTATCTCTACTCCCCATGAGAGATGTTAGTAATCATCCTCCAAGCACTTGGCCCACTGGTAAACATCTGAAGGGTCTCCTGGACTGAGTTTTTACTAAACAATAATAAATGGCCTTTTCATAACAATAGCTAGCCCCCTCAGGGTCCTAGAAACATTGTTTCCAAAATACCTTGAAGGCTTGTGCTGTCCTTAACCCCCTCCCACTTGAAAGAATATAAATCAGTCACCCATCACAACCCCAGTGCAGCTTTCTGCCCACGGAACCTGTCCCGGTACTTTAATAAAACCACCTTTTGGGGTGCCTGGGTGGCTCAGTGGGTTAAGCCACTGCCTTCAGCTCAGGTCATGATCTCAGGGTCCTGGGATCGAGTCCCGCATTGGGCTCTCTGCTCAGCGGGGAGCCTGCTTCCTCCTCTCTCTCTGCCTCTCTGCCTACTTGTGATCTCTGTCAAAAAAAAAAAAAAAAAAAAAAATCTAAAAATAAAACCACCTTTTTGCACTAAAGACACGATTCAAGAATGCTTTCTTGGCCATCAGCTCCAAACCCCAACATTTCTACATCAATACTATAGGAAAACTTATATTTTCAAGCATGAATTAAAAAAACCAGAAATTAAATATTATGGTAAATATAAAGTAATGTCTCTCTTAATTTCTTTAAAGTACATATGACTGTTTAAAGCAAAAATTATGACACTGAAGGAGAGCAGACACTTGCATTTATATGGGGAATTCCATTTGTAAGGGAGTCTCCCTCTCTTTTAGGAAGAGAAGGACTAAAATGCTAGACACTCATATCAAGGGAAAGGCAATGACTTAAATCTGCATAACAGCCTTACCCTTGTTTGTGAGCTTTTCCTGATAGCCTCCCACAACTGCCCTGCCAACATCTTCTTTGGTCTTTAGCTGGAGATGTTGTTTCTTGTAAGAGGTGATGGCTTGAGCCCTTTTGGGGAGTTACTGAGTTTTCCTGTACACAGGAGGTATGCATGTTTTTAAAATTGTTTGTTTTTCTCCTGTTAATCTACCTTCTTATTACACGGTAGGGGGTTGGACCTGAGCCACCTTTAACCTAGAAGGGTAAAGGAAAATCATTTTTCCTCCCCAACATAGTTCTTGTGAAGTTTATAATATATGCTAATGTAATGCATATGAAATGTATGGCATAAAGGAGAGCACAGAATGGTTAATGGACCTATAAATTCACAGTGTATGTATTAAATAAATTATTGAATATTAACTCTAATTAGACTGAAAAGTTAAGGATGCGCTTGTAATCCCTAAAGCAACTATAGAAAATGAAATACAAAAAGGTTTAGCTAAAAAATTTAAAAACTACTTAAAATGGAATTTTAAAACATTCAAATATCATGCATAGAGGCATAAAATGGGAAACAGAAGAACAGAGAAACATAGAATATAAAACCATACCTTTGCTCCAGACTGAAGGTAATGTCTCCATATGAGGTACCTGAATGAGGTAACTGCTTTATACATCTGGCGACTCTGAGGACATCCAAAGAGACATCCTGGGGGGTGTCCACAGGGCAAACTCTATGTCCTAGGAGGTACAGCCCTTGACCCAGGTCTCTTCTGCTGGCGCCCTTGAGACCTTTCCTTGACCTTTCTTGTGGAGATAATGCCACACTAGCAGCTTACCTAGAGGTATAGCAATCTCAAAAACACTGATTTCTTTTCCCAGAAATCTATAACTTCTGGGTCTAGCAATTTAGTTTAGGATTATCAGCTGGCCAGTTTCACAGGTGCACCTGGGAGTTGGGCGCTCTTTTCTCATGTATTTATCTGCATTATCTGACTCTTTCCCATCTGCTTCTTTGTCTGAATTTTTATTTTTTCCTTAAAGAAGGGGATGGAGAGAGCATAACAGACGGAATTAAAAAAAAAAAAGAAGAAGAAGAAGCATCAAAAATCACTTAGTTAAAATTTTGTTTATGGAATAAAAAATGAACTACAAGGAATCCTCCATTCAGTGACAGTCCCCAACACTGGGGGTCTGGAGGGATTAGCAGGGTGGCCAGGGGTGCTTGGAGAGTAACTTGGTAAGAGATGAGAGAAGTGTGCTACAGGAATACGGAGTCTTCAACAGCTGACATTTGTAATAAGCATCTACATCACAAAATTGTGTTTGTTTCTTTTTTTTTTTTCCGCTTCCACTCACTAATTTGTCCTAGATGTGGATGTTGACTAGAAACCAAGAAAGATCTCAGTATGTTAAATGAGATTATACAGGACTCCTGTTCTGGATTTCGTTATCTTCCATTCTGGCTGTGAAGGTTTATTGTCTTTTGACTGTCTTGGGCAGAGGGAAATAAAGGGATCACACTCAGGCTCTTCAACAGGATCTCAAAGATGTCCTGAAACTGATTTCTTCCAGAATGATGCTTCCATCTGGGGTGCTCCTCCCCCTGAGATCTGAAGGCTTATTCATGATTTCTATCAGTGCTGCTGTCCTTCTGCCTCGGCCATCCTTCCACAAAGCTGAGTCGAGATAGTTTACCTCAGTTTAGAACTTTACCAAATCAGTAGAAGAAGGTTTCCATAGAGAGTGCCTATGCTGTGATCCCTTTCACACATTACTTCTGGAGTAAAAAATCTAATTCTGGAGGCTCTGGGGATGACTCTTCCTAAGATGTCATGGTTTTCACTGTTGTCTTTGTTGTTAAAATCTGCAGGCACATTTGGAATTTCCTGAGGAAAAGAGAAACAAAAATATTGAAAAGACTAACAATTACCAAATAGTATCCAAGGACAGGATTTTTAAAATAATAAATCACTCAAAATCTGCTATTCAAATAATAACATATTTATGAAGTAAACCCATTCTTGGTTTTTGAGTATCCTTCTTAATAAGATGAAAATAATATTGCCAGACAAAAGCTATTTCAAAAGATGTCTTCATTTGTGCACTAAATTTATAGTTTTACTACTTACATTTTATAGTCTAAATGCCAACTTTGCCGCTTTTGATAAACTACATATTTTATTATTTCTGAGAGGGTTGAATGCAAATCTGGACAATTTATAGATTTGTGGAAAATTGATGCATGTTTATATGATGTAAAAGACATAAAATATATAAAAATATAATTTAAGAGCAATAGAATGAAATATATACTCCCCTTCAGGTTATTAAAAGCAATCACATTTAATTTAATATTCTATTCATTTAAACCTAAGGAAAATGCTGTTATAAATTAGTAATAAATTATAAATTCTTAAAAGCAATTGTCCAATGCTTTTGTGATTTTTCAAGACCTAGTGAGCACACAAAATCAAAATATTTTAAATGAACTATATATGTGTATTGTTGGGGAAGAAATTTTCCCTTACCCTCAGAGAATTAAACTGACATGAGACAGATGAATAGAAGAAAGTCTAATTTAATTTTGTATGCACAGGAACCCCACACATATGAGAGGTTCAAAGATAGAAAGTTAAAATGAGGTATATATGCCATCCTGAGCTAAGGAATGAGATGTGGGCCTGGGGCTTCAAAGGAGAGGAGAGCCCTTCACAGGGCAATAAGAGCACATTTTTGGTAATTAGATGTTTGCCCTCCCATACAGATGGTTCACTCAGATGAAATTTATCTCCAATAATAACTCTTACTCTGGGAAAGACCTCCAATTTAGATTTTTCTAGGTCGTTAAGGGAGGGATAAAAGTTTCTCTTTAGCCAAAAGGGTCTTGATTGCCATTAACTCAAAACAGTACATGTGCCAGTTCATTTGCACACTTGTTTGACTCCAAAATTCATGCTCCAAGTCTAAAGTCATTTTCTATACCTAACTGCCTTAAGGTTCTTTTTTTTTCCTTTCCTTTTCTTTTCTTTTTTTTCTTTTTTTACTTTTTTATTTGACACACACACAGAGAGAGAGAGCACAAGCAAGGGGAGAGGCAGAGGGAGAAGCAGGCTCCCTGCTCAGCGGGAAGCCCCACGTGGAGCTGGATCCCAGGACTCTGGGATCATGACCTGAGCTGAAGGCAGACACTTAACCAACTAAGCCACCCAGGTGCCCCCTGCCTTAAAGTTCTAATTAACTAACAATCATGGATAGAGTGTAAGAAAAATCTCTTCCTTGCCGTACCCTGACTTAAGGTAAATTGTTTATTTCAGCAGCGTTCCAATGTTCTTGAAAAATTGTATCTTGAAAATGGATGTGTTCTATTTGAAGCAGTTTTGATTTTGAAGTTTTAATGGTCCCAACAGTGGGAGGGTCAAAATCTATTGTTGATTCTGCTGCCATATCACACCTCACAAAGGTCAGAAAGTGAGGCAATTTTCTTTTGAAGTACTGGAGCTCTCTGGATTAGTAAGGGAATCAGAAAGGAAGAGAGGAAAGTAGAACTGGCAGCTGCAAATAAGGCTACCATAGCCCCCTTGAGATGAGAGCTGTTCCCAAATGCCTTGCTAAAAAAGGTGTTATTTTTTAAAAGTCTTATGGCTTTGTGTTTCTGTTCTCCTTCACTTGAAATGCCTCAAGTAGTTGTTCAGTACAGTTGGGAGAATCATGTGCCTCTTTATTCTCTGGAGTTTGCGTCTGCTTCCTGGAGACTGCTCCTCTGTTATTGACAAAAACAGCCATGATTCCAAATGTGTGGCACTTTGTAAGCACAGGGCTCAGTACTCCATCTGGCTCAATAAAAAGGTGGGTTCAATAGGGGCAAAATGTTCTAAGAAAAGGCGCAGGAGAGAGAGGAGGTAGGGCTCCGCAAACCAGTTTCAATAAGGACTATTTTAATTCCTGGAATGGAGATTTAAAAGACTGTGTTGATTTTCATCCTTATGTAACTCTTTGTTTCTTTGGATTTTGAAAGAATGGTTGAAATTGGTTTTATAAATATAATTTTCATAGAAAAAATGAAATTCACCTTCCTATAGAATATCTTGCTGTGGTGTAGTAAGTGGCACGGTTTCTAAATAGCTAATAATTACCACAGTTAGAAAGTTATATCTCCCTGTTCCCCGAAAGAAAAGGTCAGAGTTCACATTTTTGTGTTTGCGAAATTTTAATCATAATGGTATGTATTACAGAGGGGTGTTGTAAGGTTAAGCAAGTTAGTAAATATAAACAGGTGGTATTATTATCTGATAGAGGTAAGTCATGGAATAACATCAAAAAATCAATAATTCAATTAAGACACTTAATGACAATTATCAGGGTATAGGGGTCTACAAATAAAATTCAGAAAACCAAATCACACATTTTATGCAAAGAAATCTGATTAAACATAAATCATTTCAAGCAAGTGTTTTAAATTTCTCTAAATATCACCTTAATATCTCTATTTGGAATAAAATGTAATATACATTTAAAATACATTTTGTATTTCATGTTGTTAAAAGATAAACTGAGGCATATTAAAAAATTTAACAGTTTGAGTAAAAATTGACTTGAATTAGGCAGTATTAGACCAGAAGGGGTTAGGATTGCTCTGAGGACAGGAACCAGGTGAAAGACTTATACAGAGAAAGTGCAGGAGAAAAAAGGTGGGGAGGGGAAGAAGCTACATGGGCTATAGCTTAAAGCCTCATTGGCTGTTTGTGATTGGTTGTCCTTGGCATTTTGATTCTGTAACCTTGAAGGATCACCAGGTTTAGATTTGGGTTTGCTTATACAGACATAGGCAGCATTACAGCACTTCAATCTAATGGCCTCCTTGTTTAATTCACTTCACAATTCTTGTCAAACAATAAATTTATCTAAATTGAATACTTGAAGATTTCTAGAACAGCAGACTTCTTTCTCTTCCTGTTTGGTAAAATGCCTATAGCAAGTGTAAGGACTTTTAGCCAATTAATGTCAAACATAGATGCTACTCAGGACTTTAAGTAAAGAATTTGTCTTGTAGTTCTGGGGAATCGTTTTCAAGAAAAACTCCTCAGTAGCTGATGCTCAGGACCTAGAAGCCTTTCTAAGTTTTTAATGAGGTCCAGTGTTATTCTTGCAATCCTGTTTTTGGTGCTTCATCACATTTTTCCTGCCTATCACTCTTACATCCTCTTGTGTGCTGGGCCAGCATTAGTCACCTGGAAAATCTGCATTCTACCAGAAATCACTTTTGCAACTATATCCCATTGCATTTTGCACGTTGTCTTCTGAGTTGCCAAGATAGTTTCTATATTTGTTTTCACACACATTTTTCTATTTGACTATTAGTTACTTGGTGAAAGGAAGGGACTCCATTTAAATATTTTGTATCTTCAGAAACTAGCCAAACTCTTCCATATATTATAAGCTTGAGGGGAACCCGGCAGGCTCCATCTGTAGGGTATGCATCTCTTAATCTCAGGCTCATTAGTTCAAGCCCTACATTGGGTGTGGAGCCTGTTTAAAATAAAATTTAAAAAAAGAAGAAGAAGAAATTTGAAGGAAAGACAGCTGTAATGTGCCAAATATCCATTTTCTTTTCCAGACTCCAGATTTTACCACGAGCCATTGCTGCTAGAAATAAAGGCTACATTCCCAATCTCCAAAGAAGCAAGATGTGATCAAGTAAATATAAGTGTTGGGAATGAATTCTGGGAATGTTCTTTCAAAGAATCTGGGTCAATTGAGAGAAGCATCATTCTTTATCCTTCTGTTCTTTCTTTTTCATTAGGTTGGGAACTCAGATGTGTTCAACAGAACTTTAGGAGCCATCTTGACTTTAAGAATGGAAGCCACATGGTTAGTCAGTGAAATAGGCTGTTAGATGAAAAAGCCAGATCCAAGAGGCCATAAAGATAATGTAGCAGATTGGAGAGGGCTACATTCAATTTTTTTTTAACATGAAAAATTAAATCCTTGAATGTTTATGTCACAATATCTTGGTGTTCTATTACTCTTAGTCAAATGCAATCTATAACTGACACAGCTAAATTAAAAAAAAAAGAAAGGAAACAAAAATGTTGTTAAATGCAACATTCATTTTTGTGTGTGCACAAGATAAAATAAAAAGGGGATGATGACAGGAAGAGGATTTTTATTTAGTACATGATCCTCACCTGGTTGTTTGGCCAAATAACAAAAAATTAACAAAACATCCATGAAAGTACCATTGTGGCAACATTGTGATATATGAACTGTCATTTGACAGAGTTGACTGAATTTTTGGAAATGATCTCTTTTGGCTTTTAGAACACTATCATCAGCAGTGACAACTTCTAATTGTATGAGTTTTTCTTTGTGTTTCTCTTCGCTTCCTTTTCCTCCACAAGCTTTCAAATGCTATAGCTCCTTAGAGTTTTATTCTTGACCTTGTCTCTTCTCATTTGTTAGTACTGTTTCTGAGTGAGCTCCTCAGCTGACAGAATATCAGCACTGGAATTATGGGTTTATGGGTCAAGACCTAGACCTGTATGTCTTACTCTCTAGTGAACATCCTTTAGGAATTCAGAAACACCTGGGGTACTTTCATTCTCCGTCCCAGCCAGAGATCTCAGACTGCTCCTCCTAGAGTATCCCCCCTTTAGGTTAATTTGTACCACTATCCTTACCTAAGCTAAAATCTTAACTCCAACTTTCTCTCTCAGATTCATGACTAATCATTCATAAATTGCTACCTTAGTAATGGAGGATGGCTTTTTTGCTTCCTATCTAGAGGCTTTTGAATTAGATTATTTGCCACCGAAATAGCCTCAGTACCAACTTCCTGCCCCTGATTTGTTCTTCTCATAGCTCATTCTGCACTCAGCTCATGGCACCACTGTCAATTATCTTTAAAAAAAAGAAAAAAAAACAATAAATTCAAAATGTGGTCATGTGTATTGGCTGCTCATTGCCTACATACCAATGTTCAGATCCTTTGTCATGTGATGAACAGTTCATCATGTTCTATCTTCAATGATAGTTTTCATGCCTCAGCCAAGCTGAACTTTTTCAAATCCTTTCATGCTTTTTGAACCATTCTTTTGCCTCTGCCTAGCAGTTCTTTTTCCCCTTTTCTTTGTCTGTTGTGTTCTTTTTGATAGTTCCAAATTCATATTAAAAGCTGCTTTCCCTGCACTGCCTTATAGTTCACCTAGAGATTTGGTTGTTTTCTTATCTGTGGTATCATAAACTTCAGGATAGCACTTACAACACTATTGTGTATAGTTTATCACCTGTGAATTTATGAGTTTGTCGTCCATACTGAACTTGAGATTCTTGAGGACTTGGGCATTTTTTAAAGTATTGCTCATCATATTTTTCTGAGATTTAAAAGAAGATGCTCAGCATAATAATTAAAAAGATCTTTCTCCATCTCTTTCTCTCTTTCTTTTCCTTTTTTCTACATGAAGGACAAAACAGAAATGTGGTCAGTCTCTAGATTTACAAGCCTGGCACTCAGCAATGATGCACAGGGTTGTAAATTTTCCTTTAAAACAGATTTTAGGAGATTTTTACTGGGCAAATATGACACAGAAAGGATGCATATTCGTGATGTTTTGCAACTTCTGAATGGACCTATAGAAACTATCTACAACCTTTATTAAAGTAAGACTCATTTAATTTATCTCAGTTTAAGGATTGCATGATTAAGCCCACTGCTCTTAAAATAAAACTGTCAAAGAAAACCATACCTATGGGTCAGTTTCATGATTAGTATGACATTTCACTGTCCATGGAATTTAAAATGGGTCTTTTCATCTTAGTTTCAAAGTTTGAAGAGGCTGATCTGTGAGTTTTACTTTTGTCTGCACTGATTGTATTGCTTCTTTTGAAAAAGACTACATTTTTAGCTTTGAAGTCTAGAATCCTGATTTAGTCAAAAAAGAGGATAAGAGAAACAGCTTCAGTTGGGTTTTCATTTACAGAACAACCTGACCTGATTTTGAAGCTGAGTGAGGGGGAAGGAACTAATTTTCAATCTCTGTTAATACCATTTGGATGAGTACTGTCTCCCAAAAAATGGGACCAACACATATTTCAAAAAAAGCTAATAGCAATCATCCACAGTTATCTTTTTAATCATTCCGAACCTCTGACATATATTCGAAGAAAAAAAAAGCGCCAGTCATTAGTAAATTCTTATGACTCCTCCTCAAATCAGTCAGTTCCTCTATAAACTAGCGATTTCCTCAGTAACAACCCCTGCCATTTGTGCTCTAAGGAAAGTTGGAAACATCAAAATGAAATCAAGAAAGAAATCAAAATGGGCAACAATACTTTATCAGATATGAAGTCATACTTATTTTTTAGCTTGATAATAATAGGAGTTATTTCAAGGAGCATCCCATTTTACAAATAGATAGCTTTGGCCCCTAAAAAATGGCATTTTATTACACCAGAATTTTCTGTTTCTCTTCTAACAAAAGTTACTACTTTTGTATCAACAAAAGTATATCACCACCTATAGTATAGTAGCTGAGGGAGAAATGATCATTTGTCAAACAGCGATTCATAATATCTAATATCATAGATTTTTTGTCCCATAAATTGAAATATTGAAGGTAAAAGGAAAAGAGAAAACAATGTTTGAGAAATATAATACCAATGTATTATATTATTATATTATATTATCTTTTTTTATATATAAAAAATTTATATATTAAAAAATATATTGCATTTTCCAGCCTGAATTACAATGCTCAGGGATGAAAATATATATTAATAAAACTTTATGTTCAATCATATTGCATGTGCATTATGAGTGTCAAAAATATCTTGAGCTGTATGTTTTAAGAATCGGAATTTTGGGGGCACCTGGGTGGCTCAGTGGGTTAAAGCCTCTGCCTTCGGCTCGGGTCATGGTCCTAGTGTCCTGGGATCGAGCCCCACATCCGGCTCTGTGCTCTGCAGGGAGCCTGCTTCCACCTCTCTCTATCTGTCTGCTTCTCTGCCTACTTGTGATCTCTGTCTGTCAAGTAAATGAATAAAATCTTTGAAAAAAAAAAAAAAAGAATCGGAATTTTGGAAACCCGTGTATGGTTATAGCTTAGAAATCGTGCTTATATATACATGCAGATAAGTGGTAACCTTTAGCAAATGCTAAAAAATAACAAAATGCATACAGTTATATATATATTTTTTAATATTTTATTTATTTGTTTGACACAGAGAGATCACAAGTAGGCAGAGAGGCAGGCAGAAAGAGAGGAGGAAGCAGGCTCCCTGCCAAGGAGAGAGCCCATGCCGGATTCTATCCCAGGACCCTGAGAACATGACCTGACCAAAGGCAGAGGCTTAACCCATTGAGCCACCCAGGGGCCCCACATACAGTTATATCTTAATTTAGATTTTATTCTATTAATATAAAGTCATGCTTTTTATCACTTGAAGTGACATGTCGTCTTAAGTGAATAGTGTTAAGTATTCCTTAATGAATAAACTTTTTAGACTGATGGACTGAACAGACAAATGGGCAGTGGTCAGGCCATATATGAAAACAGAACTCTGACCCACAACCTTCAGCAGCCAGGCCACAAAGCTGAACCACTGTGTGTAGTGGCCAGTCCAGGAAGCCGAACAATCTTATAATGAGTGCTCCCAAGTGGCCAAGACTTGATGAATAACTGATAGCTCCCCTAAGTTTTGCCCATACCTTAGATTTAGGACCAACTGGAAAAAAACAATTATGCTCCCCTGACCAATGACATGGATGTTAATTTTAGTTACCTGGCTCCAGTTTCCCCATGCCAACAGTTTCCAATCAGAACATTCCTGAAGCTTTCTCCCTCCGTCTCTCTTGTTCTCTTTTTATAACGGTGAATCTTCCCACTCCTCTGTCTTCCTTTGAGTCTTTGCTAAATACAACTGATGGCGACTGACCTCCTTTCTATAGCAAGGTCATTGTTTGTCTTCATTTATTTACATAGAATCATTAAAATCTCTTATTTCTTGCTCTAAATATATTGTTTGTGATTTTCAGAAATGCTTTTTAGTGTTTCACATTATATGTGTATATCTGTGAATATATTGCTTGGCAGATTTTAAAAATTCATTTATTTATTATCATACAACAATCCTTAATTTTTTCAATTCATATGATTTACAAACTCCTTATATTAGTAAATGTAGTTGATTTAACTACAGTATAATATTCAAACCTATGAATATCTGGAATCCATTATTCTTTTAAGGGGAATTTAGGTTTTTTTCTACTTTTGGCTATTATCAAGAATACCTCAGTAAATTTCCTTGTACATTTCTTCTTGTCCACATTTCACTTGCGGGAAATTTTTCTAGCATCCATACCTGTGGTAAAATTGCTGGGCCATTGAATGTGGGCTTTTCCACCTAAATTTAATATTGTCAAATTACTCTTAAAGTAATTGTATCTGCTTATCCTAAAATCATCTGTGTGTATTCTTTATATGCTTAGGCTTTGTAAATTTTGCTAATCTGATAGTTGTTAAATTCTATGCCACTGATATTTTAATTTGCATTTCTCTAGTGAAACTGAGCATCATTTCATATACTTATTAGCAATACACACTCTCTCTGGAAGAAATCATTTGACCATTTCCTAGTGCATGTTTATTCTTTTTTATATTGGTTTATAAAAGAGAAATTTCACTGGACAACATAAGCTAGCAAGGAAGACTTTTTGCATGAGTATTGCATTAGGGGAAAGAGGTTGATTTTAACCCCACTGGAACAAAATAGGCAAGTTTTTAAGCCTTGGGATGAGTTAGTGGAAAAATACTAAAGGACATGATAGGGGGGTTGATCAATGTACTTAGGGCATCAGTGTTTACTAACTGGAGCTAAGGGAAGTCAGGTTCCTACCTTCCCATAGGAACTGGGAAATAGAGGAGGTGCTCTTTCCTTGGATGATTACATTTCAAGGGGATGTCTCTGTCTTTGAGAAAGACATCCCTTGGTTCTAGAACTGGAACAGGGTGGGGAAGATTTATATCTCAAAATTCTGAGAAAGAATTTATAACGGCAAGTTTTCTAAAGTAATGTTCTAAGAAGAAAAGAGGCCAGGGGCCTACAATCAGGAAGAAACCAATCACAAGTTTAGTTGAAATGAGGGGAATATTAGGCCCTCTTGTTCATTACTTAGAGGAGTTAAAATTCTATGTACATTTCAGTGGGCAGAAGACATGAACAGACATTCTTCCAAAGAAGACATACAGATGGCTCAACATTACAGATCATCAGGGAAATACAAATCAAAACCACGATGAAATACTACCTCCCACTAGTCAGAATGGCTTAAATTAGCAGCACAGGAGGCAACACATGTTGGCAAAGATGTGGAGAGAGGGGAACCCTCTCACACTCTTCCTGGGAATGCAATCTAGTGCAGCCACTCTGGAAGACAGTGTGGAGATTCCTCAAAAAGTTAGAAATAGAATTACCCTATGACCCATTTACCCGAAAGATACAAAATTACAGGTTCAAAGGTGCACACCCCCATGTTTATAGCAGCACTATCAAGGATAGCCAAATAATGGAAAGAGCTCAAACATCCATCAACTGCTGAATTGATAAAGAAGTAGTGTGTATGCGTGTGTGTGCATATATATATATATATATATATATATATATATATATATATATATCACTCTTAATATCACTTTTATTTAATATGCACTACATGCACATGATGCAGGTTGGGAAAGAATCCATGCATTAAAGACAAGACAGACTGGTACTATTGCCAAACATGCACTGAGTCAATTAGGATGTTGCTCAAAGTTCTTTATACTTAATGGTTTCCATGAAAATAAGTGCAGAAGCAGAAATATGTATACATCCCAACGCATCTTCTTCATTTGGTTTCCTGTGCTTTCTTTGCATTCTGTTTTTCTTTTGCCTTTTCTACTAGTGGTATTAACTGTTGGTGTTCTGCTAAAGTCTTTAATAATTCCATAATGAAAGGCTGGTAATTATGCTTCCTTCTGATATTTTCAATCTTGTATCTTTTTAGTTTCTGTACTTCTTCAATAAGCATCCCGTTTTTGGCAACCTCTGACTGAATAGCACTTAACATATTATTACTCTGGTCTGTATCCATGGGTTCCTCAGCAAGCTGTCTTTGTAACTCTGCTATCTTCTGTTCATATATCATTTTTCTGTCAGATACAATGGCCATTAAGTTAAATCGAATTTCGCCTTCACTATACTTTTGTATCCTTTTTGCTATGACTGGTCTCACTGCGCTCATCCCATCATCTTGATTGCATGCATCTAAATCAATTATAAATATAATTATAAATAAACACACACACACACACACACACGATGGAATATTACTCAGCCATTAAAAAGAATGCAATCTTGCCATTTGCCATGATGTGGATGGAACTAGAGTATATTATGCTAAGTGATAAAAGTCAGGGAAAGATATACCATTTGGTTTCACTCATAGGTATAATTTAATAATCAAAACAGATGAACATATGGGAAAAAAAGAGAGAGGGAAGCAAACCACAAGAAACTCCTAATTATAGAGAACAGACTGAGGGTTGGTGGAGGGAGGAAATGGGGGGATGGGTTAAGTGGGTGATGGGTATTAAGGAGGGCACTTATGATGGGCACGGGTGTTATATGTAAGTGAAGAATCATTAAATCCTGAAACCAATATTACATTATCTTTTAACTAATTGGGATTTGAACAAAAGCTTAAAGGAATGGGAGAATTGTTACAAAATTGATTTTCATGGTAATTAATTCCCTATATGTTTTATTTATAACTTTGAGACCAAAGTATACATACTGTACAAATAAAAAAAATCTATATACAAATTGTAAGGTTTTTTTTTTTTAAAGATTTTATTTATTTGACAGAGAGAGAGAGAGAATGAGCATGAGCTAGCTCACAAGTAGGCAGAGAGGCAGGCAGAGAAGAGAGGGGGAAGCAGCCTCCCTGATGAGCAGAGAGCCTGATTCGGGGCTCGATTCTAGGACCCTGAGATCATGACCTGAGTGGAAGGCAGAGGCTTAACCCACTGAGCCACCCAGGTGCCCCAAATTGTAAGGTTTTATAGGCGAGATAAACACAACACCAGGTGAGGTAGGCACAAGGCAAGATTTATTAAAGGCACTCTCTGGGAAGTTTCAGGGCTCAGGAGAAGGGGAGCCAGGAAAGTCACACCGGGAGGGGGTGGGCACCCTCGGGCGAGGTTCCGCAACTCTGGAAAGCAGAGTCGGGGAAGTCGCACTGGGAGGGAGTCGGTGGGGGTCTTTTATTGGGCCAAGGCAGGGCATAGGCTCACATCCATATATGGTAGGGTATTTGGTATGGGGTAGGGGGTTCCTGATACTTCTGTTTCCTGCATAGGTATAGGGTTACCTATGGAGACATGACCTGGGCATACATCCTTTTGGTGGGAGAGTCAAGGGTTGAGGAAGGAGGGGAGAGGGGGCTGGAAGATGGCGGCCCCAGCAGTCATTTCTATTGTTCCTCCTGCATTCCCTGAGCCATCGACCCAACACAAATCCTTTTCTGATTATCTTTTAATCTTTTTTATGACATCTTTTTTATTACTGCAGTTTCAAGTTTTAATGGATTAGATTTTTATCAACATTTTCCCCCATGGTTTGTGTTTCTTGTTAATTCAGCAGTAGAGATGCTTTTTAGTAGCTTTACCTTGGAAAGGATTTCAGGTTTACACAAACAGAATAGTCATGGGAGGTAAATTAAAAACTGAAAGAATATATATACAGCATTGTTATTCCTGGACTTAAGGCTAATGGGTACTTCTGTGTATCCAGGTGGCTTGTTGATTCAATGTAAATACACTAAATGTTACATGCATCAGGTTTACTCTGCTTTTTCATCTGGGAGCTCTGATTACCTGGGAGGAAATTCCAGTACTGTGACAAAAGTAGAGCTCTCTCTCAGAGTTATTCTTTTTTAATGTGATATGAATGATGACTTCATACTCCCTTAATTATTTATCTTGCTTCTTTTTGCTGCCAAAGGAATGGGGCTTGTTTCGTGCATAAAAATGGGTTAAGAGACAGGACTCACTATCAAAAAAACATGCTGTGCTTCTGCAAGCCGGAAGCAGTTCTGTGGCCCAGCACTTCTTTGGCCTCCTTTAAGTTGTTAAGCATTGTGCGTGTGAAGAGTGACACTAATCGGCCCTGAAGAAACCCAACCCCAAAGCTACCACTCCATAAAATGGCCCTGTGAAGGGCTTACTGCTCAGTGGGACTTTGTATTGCATCAGAGACTACCAGCACCTGCTCACTTGGAAATGACATCCTTATGGCCAACCTGCAATATTTACAGTTTTCTGAGCTCTTATGACCCACCACTATTCCCTTTTAATTCTGCCAAATTATGGCAAGTTATCTGCTGCTTTCTCAACCATTTCTCCATCCTTAGCACTCATCCCTCCAAATCCTCAGAGTCTGTCTGGTGTAAAATACCCTTTGATTTTTTTTTTTTTTTTTTTTCCTAAAAGCCTAGGTACACTCCCTGACAAATTTTTTTTGACAATTTTTTTAAATAAATTGTTTAATCTTAATGAATCTGCACTACATGGAGCAAAAATTCCCCAAAGTTTGTGCATTTTGATGTTTTTGTTCAGTGGCATCTACCACTGATGCAAGGTTTTGCCTATCTTTAAAATCCCTTATATTTCTTCAAACAGAATAGGAGCTGAATGAATTTACATGGGATTAAAGACGTCCACATTTTTCCCCACAAGCAAGACCAGCCTAATTTTTGTTCTTTGAGGCACCTACGCTTATTTGTTTGGTTTCTTCTTTTTTTTTTTTCCCCTCAGATAGGTGTTAACATCTACATTTATATTCATGATGTAAAATC
This sequence comes from Enhydra lutris kenyoni, assembly GCF_002288905.1. NCBI lineage: Eukaryota > Metazoa > Chordata > Mammalia > Carnivora > Mustelidae > Enhydra > Enhydra lutris. The sequence continues at coordinate 9,115,815 of NW_019154102.1, read as the reverse complement.
ACCCATAGGGGCACCTGGGTGGCTCAGGTGGTTAAGCGTCAGACTCTTGATTTTGGCTCGGGTCAGGATCTCAGGGAATGCGATTGAGCCCAGCCTCAGGCTTGGTGCTCAGCAAGCTGAATCTTACACAAACCTATCTCAAACACTCTTTGACAAGTAAATGTGGGACTGCAAGTCACCCTATCCCATTGTCATTCCCCTTTTATCTCACTGCCTTTTAGTTGTCAGGAAGTACTGACTGTCATTATCCAGTTTCAATAGGCCTTCTACTCAATAGGTAAAAGGTGGAGAAAAGAGCTCTGGGTCTACTGCTCAAAACAAGGCTCTCCAACAGGATTTCCTGGGTACTTTAGAGGTCTTTGTAGCTGAATTTTTTTTAAAAGACAATAGTATTCATACATGAAAAACTCTCCATATCCCACTTTATCCAGTGAACATGAAATTTTTTTTAATGACAGAACTTGTTTGTGATATTTCACCCAGTGAAGGGTTTAAAGGCTCAAACTCAGTCACACTTTCATGGGAGGGGTGGGGGAGGTAAGCTATTCATGGAGCCCCTCCAGTAGATACTTTGATTAAACTTCCTCCAGAGTTCACTTTGCCAGAGAAGCAGAGAGAAAGAAAAAATTAGTATCTAAAACATGAAGTTGTTCAAAATTTCCATTATGGAAATACTGAATATTAAATGAACCATCTTAGAAGTGAATGTTGAATGTTATCAACTGTAAAGAATTATATATCATTTCCTGGGTTAGAAAGGTGTTTTACATACCTTAGTAATATTGGTTAAAATATCATTTTGGTTTTTTGCAACTATTGTATATTTATACAGATATTTTATCTAAACATATAAAACATCCAAAAAAAAAAAAAAACAAACAAACCCCAAATGTTATTTTAATCATCATTAAGGTATATAATACACATACAATAATTTGTTTTAAGTATACAGTTTAATGAGTTTTGACAAAAGTGACTCCACTATAACCACCACCCCAATCAGGATATAGACTATTTTTGTCACCTCAGAAAATTTTCCTGTGCCCTCTTGCTGCCAGTGTACCCCAAGCACCACTTTTTACCCTGCTTGTCCACCACTGGCCTGCTAGCAATCACCAACCTGCTTTGTATCACTATACATTAATTTTTTCCCTTTCATACAAATGAAATGTTACATTATGGACCCTTTTGCTTCTGGCTTTTGTTAGAATAATATTTTAGTGGATATGCATATGTAAGTTATATACTGTTATTTTTAATTCCTAATTTGAATTCCATTATAGGGATATACCATGATTTGTTTATCCATTCACTAACCCATAGACAACTTATTTATGTATAGGAGTTTCCATAAAGGTAGGTTTTTATTTCTCTCTCTGAGCTGAACTACCGTGTCTTGTGGTAAATGTATAATTTTAACCACTATAGTGGGTATATAGTAATTTTAATTTACATTTTCCTAATTGTAATGATGGTGAACATCTTTTTGTTATGGCTTACATATGTATTTTTTGGAAGTACCTATTCAAATGTTTTGGCCAGTTTAAATACAGTAAAATTTACTTGCTCTGTTACAAGTTCAATGAATTTTTTAAAAGATTGTGTTTTTTTATTTGAGAGAGAAAGGGAGAGTGAATGATCTTGGGGGAGGCATAGAGGGGAGAAGGAGAGGGAAAAGCAAACTCCGCACTGAGCTGAGCTGGGAGCCTGACAGGGCCATGACCTGAGCTGAAGGCAGTCCCTTAACCAACTGAGTCACCCAGCTGCCCCAAGTTCAAAGAATTTTGACAAAAGCGTATGATTATATAACTAATTCCAGAATCAACATCTAAAACAATTATATCACTGTAAAAATATATTCAAGATGAAAATAGTTTACACATATAAAAATAGCCCTTATGATATCCCTTGGTTGTCTTTTTGGACATTTTTAATTAGGTTGTTTGCTTCCTTAATTTTTAGTTATGGAAGATTGTATATATTCTTGGATACTAGTTTTTCAGCTGAAATAAATATTCTAAATGGCAGCCTTTTATTTATTTATTTTTTTAAAGATTTTATTTATTTGACAGAGAGAGAGAGAGATCACAAGTAGGCAGAGAGGCAGGCAGAGAGAGGAGGAAGCAGGCTCACTGCTGAGCAGAGAGCCCGATGCGGGGCTCAATCCCAGACCTTGAGATCATGACCTGAGCCGAAGGCAGAGGCTTAACCCACTGAGCCACCCAGGCGCCCCTAAATGGCAGCCTTTTAATTTTATAATAGTGACTTCTAAAGAGCAGAAGTTTAAATTTTGATATTTAATTTAATGGGGTTTCATCTCTTATGATTTACATACCATTTAAGAATATTTGCCTTGTTAGGGTACGGAGTCGACCACCCCTCAATTAGACAGAGAACACTCTCGATAACGCAAGTCACACAGCGAGGTTTATTTCCAGCCAGCTGGGATCCAAGTATCCGCCCAGTGCAGCGGGTTTCAACAAGGACCCCGAGTTCTCAGAGCCAAGGGTTTATATAGCATTTTCAAGGCACTTTTTCATAGCTACAGCCATCTCTTGCACCCCACTTTGACAGTTTAACTTTGTTTAGCTTTTCGCCACCCCGGTGTCACCCTGGAGGTTAGGTGAGATTTAGGTTTAGAAGAAATTTAACTTTATTTACATTTCCTTCTGCCTCAGCCTCCTTCAGTTTTATGGTGGGGAGGGCGACATCAGGCCTCAAGAATCTGAGCCATTTGTCTCTGGAAATTGGGCTATTGAGAAGACAGCTTCTTTGTTTTAAATCACTAGGACATTCCTAAACCAAGGGACACCCCTGTCTTGCAGGATTGTGATTCTCTGCAAGTTAACTATTTGTTTTTCATTAACATCTGGTCCCTCTGGCACCACCGCCTAACCACCCTGGTGGTATATGATTAAGTTGTTTTTTTAGGTTTTAGCTAGTTTCTCTGTTTTTTTAGGTTTTAGCTAGTTTCTCTTATCTCAAGTCACCTACGAGTGTCAGCCGGTTAGGGACGCTCAGTAAAATGGCTTCCTGGCCTTCAGGATGGCCATTCTTATGCTAACCCACTCTTACAGCCTAACCAGATTTTGCAAAATAATATCCTATGTTTTCCAATAAAGTTTTTATAGTTTGAACTAAGTGTTTTAAAATATGGTTTAGAGGGTCTTTTGCTTTTGTTTTTGTTTTGGGGGGGCATAGGGTCTGACATGAGATAAAGATAATTTTTTTTTTTCCAATGGATAACCAATAGAATTGCCATGTTCTCAGTCACAGAGGGAAAGGTTTCACTATTTTATCATTAAGTAGATGCTGGCTATTTTTCCTTGGTAGATGTCTTTGGTTTTTCTCAGTTTTCTGAGACTTTTTTCATAAATGGGTTTATAATTTTGATAAATGTTTTCTCTACATCAATTGAAATTATGATATGACTTTTCTTCTTTATTCTGTTAATGTGGTAAATTAAATTGATTCGGTTTTCTAAGTGTCAAAATGACCTTTCATTACATGGATAAATTCCACTTGGTTAGATTCAATTTGCTACTATTTTGCTAGAGATATTTGAGTCTATATTCATGAGGTAGTTTATAATTTTCTTTTCTTACACTTTTTTTGTTTGTTTTTGGTGTCAGTATAATGCTGGCCTAATTAAGTTAGAGAATGTTCTCTTTTTTCTGAAAGATTTTTTGGTGGGATTGGTTTATTTCTTCCTTAGATATTTGGTAGGGTGTTATAGCAAAGGTGTCTGAGTTTGAGATTAGCTTTTTTTTTTTTTCTTCCATGATTTCACCTATTTATTTGAGAGAGAGAAAGAAAGAACGTTGGCGGGGGGGCACCTGAGGGAGAAGCAGACTCCCCGATGAGCAGGGAGCCAGGCACTGGAGCTTGATCCCAGATCCTGGGATCTAAACCTGAGCCAAAGACAGATGCTTAACCAACTTAGGCACCCAGGGCCTCCAAGTTTGGGGTTAATTTTATGTATAGGCTTATTCATTGTGAATATCTTTAATATATTTATAGGCAATTGAGATGTGCACTTATTTTTGAATGAGTCTTAGTAATATAATCTTTCAAAAAATGTCTATATTTCATATAGGTTGTTAAATCTCAATGAATTAGACCATATTTATTTAATGAAATTCCTGATGTATTTGCTTTAAGCATGTCATCTTGCTGTTTTCCTTGTTTCCCAATATTCTTTATTACTTATATTTTATTTTTATTCTTTCTTTTGATTTTTAAAATATCTCTTTTTACTGTGAAATTGTCTCAATATTCTCTAATCACTCTTTTGTCACCTTTATAATTTGCAATGATGTTTCTTCTTTAATCTTGATATAGTCATTTGAATCCTCTCTATTTTATTTTGTTTACCATAGATAAATGTATATAAATATTTTTGAACTTTTCAAAAAAGATGTTATAGTTTCATTGGTTTTCTCTTTTGTCTACTTTCTATTTTAATGATTTCCACTTTTAAGTATATTATTTCATTTCCTCTACTAGCTAAAGTTTTATTTGCTCTTCATTGATTTATTTAGTCTTTTATGATTCTCAATATATTTTGAGTTATAAATATCCCTTTAAGCACTGTGTTCATTGTATCTCACACATTTTAGTATCTTGTATTTAAGTGTCATTCTGTTTCAACCTATTTTCTAATATCCCTAGCATTTTCTTCTTTGATGTATGGGCTTTCTTACAAGTGCTTGTCCTATTCCAAATATTCGGGGATTTTCTAGGTGCCTTTTTATTATGAATTATAATTATAATTATAATTTAACTCCATTTTTGTCTAACTTTATTGAGATTTGTTTCATGAACTGGCATATAACATATCCTAGTGAATGTTATATGTTCACCTGAAAGAATGTATATCTGCTGTAGTTGAGTGTTGTGATCTACAAATATTAACTAAGTCAGTTTGGTTGATAGTGATATTCAGATCTGGTATTCTCCTACTAAATTTGTATATATAAAAGATTGTATATATATACATAGTATATAACTATATATATACTATGTATATATATAATATACATATAATAAGCAATTATATATATATTATATATAAAATTGTATATATTGTATATATATAATAAGCAATTATATATATAATATATATAAAATTGTATATATTGTATATATATAAAATTGTATATATTGTATATATATATAAAATTCTTGGGAGAAGAATTTTGTGATTTTCAATAACAACTGCAGCTTTATTTATTCTTAAGTTCTGTTAGTTTTGCTCATGTAGTTTGATACACAATTATCGAGGGCATGCACATTTACAATTATTAATTTATGAATAATAGATATTTTAACATTGTAAAATATTTCTTTCTCCTTAGTAATATTCCTTTCTCTGAGTTCTAGAGTGATATTTATGAAGCCATACCAGCTTTATCACGGTCAGTGTTTGTATCATATATTACTTTATAATCTTTTAATTTTAATTCATATATTTTTCTAATTCAAAGGATGTTTCCTATAATAGCAGATAGTGGTCTTGCTTTTTAAGAAAGTACAGTCCAATAGGCATTTTTATTTGCAATATTTATACCATTTTTATTTAATGTAATTATCAGTGTATTAGGATTGAAGTCCACTGTCTTGCTATTCATTTTCTATATAGTCCATCTATTCCTTGTTCTTTTTTTTTCTTGTCTTCTTTTGAGTATTATTTTTAGTATTCCATTTTGCCTTCAGTATGGGACTATTAGCACTCTTCTTTGTTTTCATTTTAGCAATTTTTAAAATTGAAATATATTTGACATATAACAATGTATAAATTTAAGATGTACATTTAGTGATTTAGCAGTTCTCATGCTTACAATAAATACTTTTGAATTATCTGCATCCTCTAAATAATATGATTCTGCAATATTCCATGTTATTTAGAGGATATTATTTGGAGGATACTGTGACAAAATTTTAGCCACATTCTTTTACTACCCTCTTCCATTTTTTTGTACAATTGTCATACTTTATACCTCTATGTATGTTACAAAACATGTTATATTGTTATTTTTCCTTTAAAGAGTTAACTGTCTTTTAAGGAAATTGAAGAAACAATTATCTTCTGTTTTTCATGCATTTATCAGAACTCTTTATTCCTTGTATAGAACCAGTTTGCATTTACTATTTTTTGCTTCCCATTTGAACTTCTTTTAACGTTTCTTATAGTATGGGTCTGCTGGAGACACATTTTCTTTATTTTACCTTTGAAAGATTCTCAGAAGATTAATGGACCCTTTAGAAAAGGTTTGTTGAGCTTGTGTTGGAATAGTTTCTTATCACGTTAAAAGTGTTTTTTTCATTGACTTCTGCTTGCTTTATTCCCAACAAGAAGTTTGCAGTCATTCTGTATTTTTCCTTGTTTGTGTCTTTTTTTCCCCTCTTTCTATTTTCTAAATGTTCTCCTTGTCATGCACTTTTATCTATTTGATTTTTTCTTTTTATATTTTGTCATTTTTCTTGGCATAATGTGTTGATATTATTATAATAACAGAATAAAAGTACTCCCTTCATTTTTAAAAATACTCTGACATTATAGCATGACCTTGAATTCCTCAAAGAAAATTGATCTCCATTTACCCTTCTCAGGGGAATTATCTGCTACAATGGCCATTTCAACAAGAGTGAGAGAGCCCAGCCAGAAAATAGCTTTTCATTTTTTGGAAATAAATTCCTTTAACTACTTTGACTCTGGTTAATGACAGTCATCAGCTGGATAGCCAGTGTTTTTCATTGATTCAAAATTCATTGAACTTTCTTAAAATGCATGGAATTTTTTGGTTGGAAAATAGAATGAATATTATTATTTCAATAAATATACTTCCAATGGCTCAGAATATTTTAAATCTTCTCTTTGTACAACATGTAATATAGGCAGTATTATTCGAAAGGCCTCACAAAACCACTTTGCTTAAATGACAGTTTCAGTAGTAGTAGCTTGTCACTATATATTGAGTATATCAATGACACACATATTTCTTATTCATGGTGCTCCTGATAACTCATGACATACACAGTATGTGTCTACTTTTATTACTTTGGGTTAAATAGGTGGAAAACAGCCTCCTTCACGGTACAGCAGAGAGGAAAAGTTGCACTCTCTATTAATGAATCATTCATTTTTAAGCAGCCCATTGGGTTAGAAAAAATTGGGAGTCAACTGGCTAAAGGTTGCCTATAGCCCTAGACTGAGGAGGAATTGTATAGTTTGGGAAAAGGATCCTATTTCAGAGAGAAGAGAGAAATGCTGTATGTAATACTTTCCTCTTGCTATTGTCGCTTGTAGTGGCTTAAAACAACAGAAATTTACTCTTTTGCAGTTTGGGAGGTCAGAAATCTGAAGTCATTTCTACTGGGATAAAGTCAAGGTGTCAGTAGGACAGGTTTCTTTTGGAGGCTCTGAGGAAAAATCTGTTTCCTTCCTTTCTCTAGCTTCTGAAGTACTCCTGCATGCTGGGGCTCATGACCTCCTCCTCACTCCATACCAATCTCCTGTCCAGTCGTCGTTATCTCCTACACCTCACAATCAAACTTCCTCTTCATTCTTTTATAGACACTTATGGCCCAATCAGATAATCCATGAGAATCTTCACAAGATCCTTAACTTAACGGTATCTGCAAAGTCCCTATTGCCATGTAAGGTAACATTCGCAAGTTCCAAGGTTTAAAACCTAGATATCTTTGGAGGCCATGATTCAGCCTACCACAGTAGAGTTCTATCTTTGTCTAAATATGCTAAGATATTTCTCCCATCAAGAAAAACTTCTTTATATACTATGACTTGTGATAATTTAGTAGTTAAAATAAGTATGATCCCCAAAACGCTTTTAAATATGTGCTATCTATAATTAAAGAGTAGTTAAGTCATGCTTTCAGTAAAACATGATCTTAATTTATCAAAGTGAAATTGACATTTTACTGACATGTCTCTTCTCACCTCTTGATTAAGTAGTTGTCCCACTTTTCTGTGTCATTCCAAATTGAAACCAATTATATTGGATCAAGGGACCCACCTTATTCCAGTAATGGTCTCATCCTAATACAACTAATTGTATCTGCCAGGAACTTATTTCCAAATAAGATCACATTCTGAGGTAATGTGGGTTAGGACTGTAATATATTAATTTGGGGGGATGCAATTCAACCCATAACAAACTGTGAGGTGGAAAACCATTGACTTAAATAATTCCTCTCTTTCATAGATGATAGAGTGGAGCCCAGACAGGTTCAGGGTTCTGACAAAGATCACACAGTGAGTGATAAAGATCTAGCTGAGATAATAATTCCAGACTCCTAATTTCCATTCTAGGGTTCTTCCCATGTTATTTGAGCTGATTCTGTTTTGGATAATTAGGGATAGAAATGTAACATTTCTTGGCTGATTTCAGTTGAATGTGTAATCTAGATATGCATGTTTTAAATAAGTAGCAAAGACTGAGTTTAACATTTTCTGACAAGATTTTTTGCCCAAGAGAACATTTGTGAGATTGCTTCTTAAACCGCATCTTAGCAGCTCAGCCCTTCACAATTGTAACTCTGAAGAAATTGCCCATCAATTTCATATGTGCCCTCATTTGTGCCAAACAACTTCACCATGACAGAGGCAACAACAATGATTAATTTACATACACTGTACTCAATAAGTCATCGGGGGAGGCTCTTACCCTTCCCTGCATTTACAGTAATTCTGGAATATGCCTACATCACTAATACTTTCCCAGGTGCCATGAAATTTCTGTAATAACAATTTAGCAGCTTACATGCATAATCCTGAGAGCTATTCTTCAGAAATCATCAGGAAACTTGGCACAGAATTTAGACAGTTAATGAAGACTTAAAAAAATTTTCATGTGACTTGGTATTATTTTGAAATGCCAAGACAGTGGCATCGACATTGGATTCCTTCCAGTGTCACTTTTCTTCCAATGACAGCCAGAAAACCAAGCGATTTATTTATGTAGCTCAAAGTTTGTGTTGCTTTGTGATCTACAAAGCTCAATGTGAAACTAGTTAATTCTTAACAGAACAATTGGGATTGTGCTGCCTGGAGCTATTAAGTCCTTTCCATAGAAACGACATAGGTCTGTGCTCGCTTCGGCAGCTCATATACTAAAATTGGAAACGACATAGGTCTGAGCAAAGTGAGAAAATTTCAGTTGGTGATGAGACTGTAAAATTATCTCCTGATCCTCAGACTGGTTTCCTCCTCACCTCGTATTCATTACATATGGTACCAGGAGCATGGATAATACCTTTCATTGCTCAGTACTATTGGGAACCTTCATTGCTCAGTACTATTGGGAACCAAGGATGCTCATTGCTCAGTACTATTGGGAACCAAGGATGTAGTGGGATTCAGGCTTAAAGTGTTTACTTTTTTTCTCTAGAGTAGCCAAATTTTTCTTACCAAACTGTGAAATTAGATTTGATTCCTTATCGTAAATTAGATACCAGAGAATGTTAAGAAACCTGGTACAACTGCAGAAATCTCCATCATTACAGGTTTAAATTTATGATAACTGCATAGGAATCCATTTACATCAGTCACTGCAGAAACTGTATTAAATATATTTACTTTCAGTTTTTAAGAGATGATAAAATTATAAACACAGGATGGACTGCACTAAAAATGAAATAAAGATATTACTTTTCAAGTCAGAAAAATGAGATTTTTTAAAAATGTAAAGTACAAGTGTTCCCTTAATATCTTGAACCTTTAAGTCCTAAAAAGAATTACATATTTAAAACCAAATTTTGATGAATTTTAGTTTTGTTAATATAGAAAATTGACCTTTTTCATAAAAATGATATGTAAGTAGTATTTGATGCTTAGGAGTAATAATATGACAAACTAAAATATATTAATCAGAGAATATAGAAATGCTTACCCTCAAACACTCTCAAGTCAATTAAATATCATAAAAACAAGTAACATTAAAAAATAACAGCTTACATTTTTAGAATTTCTGAGATTAAATTATGAAAATGTAGAAAGACAAATCTTTTTATACCTGAAACTTCATTCTTTTATCATTCTTTTTTTTGTCCACAATAAGAATTTTACTCTTTGTTTTCTCCTCTTTTTTTTAAACTTTCATAGAATACCAAATAGGTGTGAATTCTAAAATGATAACTATGCTTGCCAATAATTCACATTTACAAAATATGTTGGAGGTGTTCGTTTTCCTCTGAAAGTCCTTTAACTGTCTTGCATTCTAGGAAACCTTTTTTCTACTATTGCCTCCAAATGGGAAATAGCCAAGAAACCTGCCAAACTATTTCCTAAGAAAGTTTCTTTGTGTATATAGTTTGTATAAACAAAAGTGTGAATACTGTAAAATAAGTAAAATGTTACTGAATAGTATTCCCTAGATATATTCTAAAAGATTTAAAACTGTAAGGGAGGCAAAGTTCACTCAGAATCAGATTCTTACAAATATGTGGAAGCTAAGTTTCTTTCCAAAACTCATGAATTTAAAATTACCCTTGATGATTTTTGAGAAATGCAAATACTATATGGGAGAAATAGACTAGATATGTGGAGTGGGAAAACAAGGAATTTACTAAAAGTCTGCTGAGTGTGACCTTGTCTGAGTATAGTCACATAAAAGGAGTTAATTTCCTTAACAACACTATAATTGTTTTCTTTCTACCAATTTAGGAAGTAATATAATCTGAATCACTTTTTAAACATTTTTAAAATTTTTCTATTAACATATAATGTATTATTAGCCCCAGGGCTACAGGTCTGTGAATCGCCAGGTTTACACACTTCACAGCACTCACCACGGCACATACCCTACCCATGTCCATAACCCCACCACCCTCTCCCGAACCCCCTCCCCCACAGCAACCCTCAATTTGTTTTGTGAAATTAAGAGTCTTTTATGGTTTGTCTCCCTCCCAATCCCATATTGTTTCATTTATTCTTTTCCTACCCCCCAAACCCTCCATGTTGCATTTTCCAATCATTTTTAACCTAGAGATTTGAACTGCCTCATTAATGTCTTCTTAGACATTACAGGGTCAGGATCCTATAATCACCTCTCTCATCCCATCCTTGTTTTTGGCCTGGAGGTGGTAGACTCAATGTCAGTGTAAACCATCATTGCCATAATCATTTTGAGGTAAGTAGCATTATAATTCTTCAAAAATACTCAATTTTCCATTGTCAAAATGTGGTTCATTTTTAAAAAAACAATCACAAGACACACTTATTTTTTTCATTTCCAATGTATTTTCAGGAAGCCTTACATCTTAGAAAATTTTTATATTTGTTTCTTAGTAAGTCTTAGTTCTTTCAATATTAATATGCAGAGAGGCTTGCTGAAGACAATAATGTTTTATTTACCTTGCTCCCATTACTTGAAACTCAGACATTCATGTAAATGTTGGTACTTGGCAAGGTGGATGTAGAGTGCAGAAGGGAAGTGATAAAGAAAATAAGAGAAAATGAGATTAAAAAAGAAGAAAATTGTTTCCTTCAACACTAAATGCCCTTGAGGATGTTGGAACTGTTATCAGATTGAGTAGGTGATTTCTTAAACTTCTATTTTTGACTTCATCTTACCTTAAAGAATGAAAAAAGTGAAAGTTTATGTCATTCTATGCACTGAGAATTTTCTTTATATGTTAATTGACATTCTTTTGATTGCAAGTACCAAACCTCATGTGAAATAATTTAAACTTAGTAGAGAAATTCATTTAAAGATATAGGGGATGTCTCACTGAACCAAAATACAGAGGTATAATTGCACTTTCTCTTACATTTAAGTAATTTTCATTAATTTAACACTGTATCCTGGAGATCACTCCCTATTGGATGATGTGGCTCTTTCCAATTATTGTCACGACTGCGTAATTCTTCATTATGTGATATCAGTCAGAGTGCTTGTACTGAGTCTCCTGGGGATGAGCAATAATACTTTTCCAAAATTTGCTTTTACATGTAATATCATTGCAAGTAACCTTGTGCATATGTCATTTCATAGTGTGGAGTATATACTTAGGATGAGCTTTTAGGAGTAAGAAAGGGTATTTATTGCCCAATTCCCTTCCACAGGTACAGTCCAAATCTGCACTCTAACAGGATGAATCAGACTCTTGCTTTGCTCATAGCCTTGCTGACAATTTGTTGTGTAGCTTTAAATTTTTTGAAAGCTCAAGAGAAATGGTACCTGTGTCTCATTTTATTCTGTGCATTTTACTATGAGCAAGGTTGAATGTGTTTTTACATGTTAATGACTATAAATCTTACTTTGTGAACTGAATCTTCACTATTTTGTGTGTCTGGGGATTGGCTTTTTCCACAGAATTATTGATTTGGGGCTGGGTTTCTTTTTTTTTTTTTTTTTTTCTCTTTAAAAATCTCATTATATATTAGGTAAAATAGCCTTTCATCTACTTTTTTATGTTATATTGGCTGGAAGTATTTTTTTCTCTCAGTTTTGTTTTGACTCTGCCTATGGCTTTTTTTCCTTATGGAAAAGATTTTAACTGTTTAAATTAGGCATCTATTCTTTTATTGCTTCTGGATTTTAACAAAATATTAAAATACCTTCCCCTGCCCAGGTTATAAATTACTATTTTTTTTTTTTCCTTTACATTTTTAAAAATTATATTTTACCATAGTGAGAACATAACCTGAGGTCTATGATCTCAATAAAATTTAAAATGTACGTTACAGTATTTTCTTACAATACAGTATTTTTAACTATAGCTTAAAATTATTATATAGCACATACGTCTCTAGAGCTTATTCATCTTGCTTAACTGAAACTGTATGCCATCTTTGATTAGTAACTTTCCATCTACCCCTCCCTCTAGTCCCAGGCAACCAGTCTTCCACTTCTTTGATTCTGTGAATTTGACCATTTTAAATATCTTGTGTAAGTAGAATCATGCTTTGCTTTTATGTCTTAGTTACATTTGGAAATTACTCTAGGGAATGGTGTCTGATGTGGATTCATTCTTATCTTTGTCCAAATTGTTCCCTGATTTTCCAAACTTTACATATTTTAAAAATTACTAAATTCCTAACTTAGGTGAGATGCCTCCTTTATTGTGTATTAAAATGCCATATAAACATTGATCTGCATTTTGGATTTCTAGTCTATTCCATTTGCCCATCTGTATATGTATGCACTACTATGTTCTTTCAATTATAAAGGATTTATGTTATATTAGTTATCTTATGATAGCCCTTTATTACTCCTCTTTCTCTGAATTTTTGTAGATATTCTTGGAGGCTTGTATTTCCATGTAAACTTATTTTCCTTATAAACCACTTTTCACAGTCACAGGTATATGAGTCAGTTATTTAGGCTTGACTCTGCTGGGCAATTCTGGTCATGGCTGCAATCACTGATAGATCTGTAGTTGGCTTGTCATATAAGTATCTCTGCTTCTGGGGACTGGCCAGAAGTTAGCTACACTAAAATAGAGGTTTGTGAATAACATGTCACTCATGCAACACACTCAGCTAGGGTTGCTCGCATGGTAACTCAGAAGAGGTCCAAAAGTGTAAACAAAAGTGAGCAAGTTATGTTCAGACCTGGCTTCAGAACTGACATAATGTTGTTTCCCTACATTCTATTTTACTCGCCAAAGGAAATAAAAAGGTCAGTCTAGTTTAAGGGATGAAGAAATAGTTTCCATCTTTTGTTTGAAAAAGCTAAAAAAAAGGCACTGCAAATTGCAAAGAGGCATGATTTAGGGACGGGAATTATTTATGGCCATTTTTACCAATTTATTACAGTCGGCCCGCCTTCCATGGTTCTTTACATTCCTCTTACATGTGAAATGTACTTCTCTGTACTCAAGGACTCCTAAAAGACACATCTAATTATGACGTCAGGTACGGAGTCCAGAATTATATGACCTATATTATGTCCAGATAAAGCTCTGTATGTTCTGGAGATCTATCAACTAAAAAGACAAGTTATCTGCCCCTTCTGCACCCCATCCTACATGCAATGGGGAGACAGGGATCACATAACCAGAAAAGATACTGTCATTGTCAAAGGGCCACATGAGAGGCATACGCAGTCACTGCTGTGTTGCAATTCTGAAATTATACTAGACAAACATTGCTGCCCTAGTCATGGAGAAGAAATGCCCCTTGATTAGTGCCTAGTTCTGCTTTGTGGAAATGGCTCCTCGGTCCATTGTTTCCTACTGCTCCCTGCAGGTAACTTACTATGCCTTTGTTCTCCAGGGCTCTTGACTTCATCTAGAGTCTACATTTCAGTTTATGTAGTGTCCTTACTTTTCCATAAAAGATGGCCTATTTTGGCAGCTAAACAGCTTTTTTACATATAGAAATATGGAAACTTAAAAAATATCTTGCAATTTGAAAAATCTCAATTAATTTTGGTATAAGCTACAACATATTCCATAGTACATCTTTTGAAAATTTTGCAGTTTCCTATGACTCCAACTGCATTCAACAAAAGCCAGACTCAATGTTAGTTAAAATGTTTGTTTTTCTAGACTTGGTGCTGTTCTAGATTTGTCAGAATGCTATGTGACAATATTTTTATGATTCTTACAACATTTTTGTCAAGCTGAGAGGGTCCACTAGGTACCATTCTAAATCATTCTGCAGTTGACAAAATAAATCACATCCATGATTTGTCATAGACCCCTAATTCACCCTTTTGATTTTTTTTAATTGGATGTTATTTGGAGAACCAGACATTAGACTACAGGGATACATCAAATGAATGCCATACTTTGGGATCTTTCTAGGTGATCAGTTGGCCTTTGGAAGATGATTCATCAGCATTACCGTGTGAAGTAAGGTTTTTAAAAATATCTCTACTTCTGTATATCTATAAGTTAGAGTTGTGGGAGTGGGACTTGGTTGTTTGAATGAAAAAGCTCAAAGATACAGGGAAAGCAGTACTTCAATGTAACAAGCAAAAAATAAACTAGGGACTGGAAGAAACAAAATGTTCTAATTTTGTTTATCTAATAGATAATTCTGTACAATTTTAAATTGACTGAAGGTGAGGAACCAGATATAAATAGAAATAGGATATAAATAAATAAGAAAAAGAGTGTGCAGGATAAAGAAGAAAAGGCACCGGTAATTTTATACAAAGGGGATTCGCATTTATTTACTTTTTTTTTTTTTACTTTTTCCATGTAACTCCTATCTTTGAAACATTTCCCATTTTCTTTATTACATAAGTCATATTGTGAAGGGGCAGGAATAAATTTAGTTAGGAAATTATGTTAGGGTGAAATTTGGATTGCCTTTCTGCAAAACAGAAGTGAGCCTTACTTTTAAATATAATGTATGTTTTCTTAAAGGGGTGGAAATGTTGACAATGCATGGCATAAAAAGGCCAGGATAATTCAGTGGAGAGTCCACTATTATGATAAATGCACAACCAAATATTTAAGGAAAGAGAGAAATCTTACTCTATTAAGAGAGTTACGTGAGGGGCGCCTGGGTGGCTCAGTGGGTTAAGCCTTTGCCTTCGGCTCAGGTCATGGTCTCAGGGTCCTGGGATCGAGCCCCACATCGGGCTCTCTGCTCAGCAGGGTGCCTGCTTCCCTTCCTCTCTCTCTCTGCCTGCCTCTCTGCCTACTTGTGATCTCTGTCTGTCAAAAAACTAAATAAAATCTTAAAAAAAAAAAAGACAGGTGAAAAAGAATAACTTGTTATTTGTCAAAAGTGGTAAGAGAAATAAGACAACTAACCACAAAACAAATAACTTCAGAGAATAAAGATAATACAAATACTGATTAATTTAAGAAAAGCTTAAAACATGGAAGTGAGAATTACAATTCTAATAATGTAAGAAGAAGCAAAAACTTTGAATGATTTATAGACCAAGTACCCAATACTGAGTTTCTATGGAACTTCCAGAGGAAATCTTACATTATATGAGAGAACAAAAATTCCATTATTCAAAAAAGTTCAGAACCATTACAGAATACATTCTCTGAATACCACATTATAAATTAAGGCACCAAAAAAACCAAGACAGGTTCACAATTTCATCATGTGGGTGGCTTAATGTAGTTCAGTTCAACAAATATTTTGTAAGTATTTGTCATATGCTAGAGACTGTGGTAAGTGCTGGAGATTCAAAGAAAATTGACAAATATTTAAAGATGAAGTAAAGGCTAATCTGTTATACATGAAAACAGTGAGCTAATATGAAGTACTCTGAAGGATTCACAGTAATTCTATAATAGGAAATTGAATACGGTTAGGATTGAGGATTACGTACTAGGTAGCCAAAAAGGAAATACCAACACAAGTCTTTGCTTTTAACAATTTAACATCTACAGGTCATCTTCCCATGTAAGCCCTTCTAAAAATGTCTCCTGTATACAGGATAGCCACTATGGATGCAGCTTAAAAGGTGGTTATCCACTCTGCAAAGGGAGGAAATCCCATCTACCACTTGTGAGCAGCCTTTCTTTCTCTAGTTCTACCACAACCCTGCAAGTATTTTTAAATATGTGGACTAAAATGAATTTTCTTCACCCTTCCTTTATCTTTAAGTATATACTTATAAATAGGTAACTGTTATCTATTAGATTGAGGGGAAAAGGAATAAGGAAATAAAAGAACTGGTTAAAACAACTAGATGTTTGCAAATTCCAGCAAGGAAATAAATATAGGGATAGGCTACTTCTGCTTATTTCTCAAAATGTTTATAGCAGTGGTGTTCTGTAAGTGACCTTCTTTGGGAATTTATGATTACCCTCCTGGAATATTTATTTGGTATTTGGTTAGCATTTGCCTAGCACCCCAATTTTTTGAGGGTTCTTTACTCATCATGGTGAGTTGAATCTTTATTAGTCAGAGATATGAGCCTTTATTTATCTTCAATACTGAATATAGACTTTCAAGGTAAAGTTACAAGGAGTGCCCCTCCATTCCTTCATTCTCCCATTTTCTCTCTGAAATTCTGTTTCATCTTTCTAGCAGTGATAATTACTACAAACCAACACAAAAACTCCCTTTCTTGCTTGTTTTTATTTTTTAAAAGATTTTATTTATTTATTTGAGAGAGACAGCGAGAGAACACAAGCAGGAGAAGTGGCAGAGGGAAAGGGTGAAGGAGGCGCCCCACTGAGCAGGGATCACAACTTGGGACTTGATCCCAGGACTCTGAGATCATGACCTCAGCCTAAGGCAGGTGCTTAACTGACTGAGCCATCCAGGCGCCCCTAGAAACTCCCTTTCTAACTGTTTCACCCACTGTCATGAAGTCTTAAGGACAAAAAAATATTAGATGAAGATCTCAACTTTCAATTCAGTATAGCTACTTTGTCCTCTGGTAGAATTCCTTTAAAAAAAAAATCTTTTTTTTAAAATACTAACTCCTATAAATGAGTACAGCTCAGAGTAAAAGATGACAAAGAAAATTTTTGTGAATAATTATGTGATTAATAATAGCTGCTCCTCATGCTTCCATCCCTGAAGGCCAGAGCCTTTGTGATTTGACTATGGAAGGAAAAGCTGCTAGATAACACATATTACATCCTGAATCAGTGCTCCAACCTTGAAAAGTCTTGCCTTTACACATAGCACCATAATGGAGTATTCAATATCTGGTTTGGGATGATGGGGTAAGTGGTAGGAAGAAAGCGTACTATGTAGATCTTTGATATATTCTTCCTCTGAAAAGTGATTCCCTTGGTTAGAAGAAATATTTTATGAAATACAATGATGGTATATATATATTTAGTAATCTTACAATCTTCTTGAGTCATGATAGCATAGCTCAAGTTTAGTATCTTCTACTGCTATCATTGGGTTGTCATCAGAAGCATTAGACACTTCAACTTGGTGTTGGCAAAGGCCAATGCTGTAGAGCCCATGCAAGGTTGGCCTGCCTTGCCAAATGGCCTTGTATTTATGAGTCCACTGACTGAGCAGAGATGTAAATAGTAAAGAAGAATGTCACATATATAGAAGAGACCATCTTGTTTCCTAGATTAGAGGAAACATCATCTGAAATGAGGCTCTTTTAAGACCACTCACAGAAGGTACAAATTTTCTTATCCTCTGGTTCATTTCTAGTGCTCTATACTCATCCTTTATGCATTCTTTCCCCAAATCTCTTCATCACACTGCTTCCAAGTCCCTATTCTGGTCCCAGTAAATGACCATTAATTTAGCCATTGTCCATTAATAAGTATATGTGCTTACCTAAGGCTATCTTGCTTCCCCCTAAAATGACACATACTGCTTAGTTATTCCCAGAGGCAGGATTTCTCTTCTTCAATTTTCTTCAGGGCATTTGTGTTTAGAAAATAATGCTAAAAAGATCCATGCTTTGCTGGTGCTTGCATATTGTGCAGCATTATTTGTAAACCAGAATTAAAGTATTTTCCTTATCAGTTAACACTGCTTAGGGAATTCTCAGTGAAGGGATAAAGAGGGCCAGTTGTAGGATAGCTGTTATCATGCTAAAAATATGGAACACTTCTGGGGCACCTGGGTGGCTCAGTAGATAAAGCCTCTGCTTTCAGCTCAGGTCATGATCTCAGGGTCTTGGGATCGAGCCCCACATCAGGCTCTCTGCTCAGCGGGGAGCCTGCTTCTCCCTCTCTTTCTCTGCCTACCTCTCTGCCTACTTGTGATCTCTGTCTGTCAAATAAATAAATGAAATCTTAAAAAAAATATATGGAACACTTCCTTGTGCCATTCTGGGCCTGCTCAAATTTTTCAGGGACAAGCACAAGAAACGCCTCTGGGTATCTTCAGTGATATGGCAGATGGATCTGCTAATGCCCAATTTATAGGAAAGACTTGGATAGCCTAGTCAGTTGGTACCCCCTGGTCAGATATTTGGAGTTCATTGTTTCCCAGTGTAAAAATATTTGTTGATTTTCAGAGGGTGATAATTTACTTATTGAAGAGGGCATAGCTTTGCTACAAAATGTTAGATCACTTCAAACCGGTTGTCTTTTGAGGGATTATGAAGATATAAGTCATTTCAATCTGATACTTTGAATATCACTGGGCTACAATATCATTGGGACAAGAGTCTGACACACTTGTAATGTGGCCATGTAACGCTTTCCATGAATGAGTCGTGATACAATCTAGAAATTTTCAAAGATTATTTTTCAAAATATTACTTTCTGCTAAAGACACATCTTTAGAGGAGTGTTATCCAAAATATGCAAAGAAAACTCTTAAAACTCCATAATAAAAATAACAACCCAACTTAAAAATGGGCAAAGACTATAAAACAGACACATCACCAAAGAGGATGTACAGGTGACAAATAACCATATTAAGAGATAATCCTTTTAGTTTTGTTGATTGTTTCCATTCCTGTACAAAAGCTTGTGAGTTTGATAAAGTCCCAATCATTTATTTTTGCTTTTGTTTCTCTTGTCTTAGGGGACTTAGCTAGAAAGAAGTTGCTGTACAGCCAGTTTCAAAGAGGTTACTGCTAACATTGTTCTCTAGGATTTTTGTGGTTTGGGAGCTCATATTTAGGTCTTTAATCCACTTTGAATTTATTTTTGTGTGTGGTGTAAGTAAGTGGTCCAGTTTCATTCTGTTGCATGTAGCTGTCTAGTTTTCTCAACACAATTTGTTGAAGAGATTGTCTTTTCTCTGTTGCATATTCTTGCCTCCTTTGTTGAAGATTAATTGACCATATAATTGTGGGTTCACTTCTTGGTTTTCTATTCTGTTTCATTGATATATGTGTCTATTTTTTGGACAGTACCATACTGTCTTTATCACTTCAGCCTTGTAATATAACTTGAAGTCTAGATTTGTAATGCCTCCAGCTCTGTTTTTCTTTTTCAAGGTTCCTTTGGTTATTCATGGTCTTTTGGGGTTCCACACATATTTTAGGATTATTTGTTCTAGCTACCAACTGGAATTTAAATAAAAACTTAAAAAAGATACACCTGACTATATGTCATCAGTAAATTAAAACAATGAGATACCACTACACACCCATCAAAATGGCCAAAATCCAGACCACTGATAATACCAAATGCTGATAAGGATATGGAGCAACAGGAACTCTAATTCCTTGCTGGTTGGAATGCAAAATGGTACAGCCATATTGGAAGACAGTATGTAGGTTTCTTACAAAACTACATATGCTCTTAAGAAATGAACCAGCAATCACAAACCTTATGAGGACTTATGCCCATGGAAAAACCTGCATATGAATGTTTATAGAGTTTTATTCATAACTCCCCAAACTTGGAAGTAATAAAGATCTCTTTCAGTAGGTGAATGGATTAAAAAAAAAAAAAAGTGGTACCTCCAGACAATGGAATATTATTGTGCACTACAAAGAAATGGACTATCAAGCCATGAAAACACATGAAGAAAACTTAAGTGCATATTAGTAGGTGAAGAAAGGCTACATAGGTGTGATTCTAACTATATGACATTCTTGAAAGGCAAAACTATCGAGACAGTAAAAGGATTTTGTGGTTGCTAAGGGTTGGATGGAGGGGAAGGATTGAATAGATTATGTATGGAGGATTTTTAAGACAGCAAATATACTATATATGATAGTTTAATAATGGATACATGTCATTATATATTTCTTCAAATCCATAGGAAGTACAACTCACCCCAGGAGTAAACTAATGTAAACTATAGGCTTTGGGTGATTATGAGGTGTCAATGTTGGTACTAAATGTACTACTCTGATGTGAGGGGAAAGATTGGTAATAGAAAACCTTTGCATATATGGGGGCCAGGGATATATTGGAAATCTCTGTACCTTTCTTTTAATTTTATTGTGAACTAAAACTTCTTTGAATAAATAAAGTCTGAAGAAATAAAACATAAAAGTTATATTTTTGACTTAAAGTGCACATAAGTATACACTTCTGTAGCCATCACTCAGAGCAAGACTTAAAACATTTTAATCTCATCAGAAGACTTCCTGATGTCCTTTCACAGTTTATTCTCTCCCACTCCCGCACCCAGAAATAATCACTTTGCTTGACTTCAAGTCACATAATTTAAAATAGTTTTGGCTATTCTTGAACTTTATATGAATGGAATCATATAATATGTAGTCTTTTTTCTGACTTAATTTTGCTCATCACAGTTTCACTGAGGTTCATCCATATTGTTGCATGTAGCAAACATTTGATCATTTTTATTGTGAAGTAGTATTTCATTGAATGAATATGCATTTCTATACTTATCCATTCGACCCTTGACAGGTATTTGAGCAAGGTGCAGTTTTTGACTTTGGTGATCAATACTTCCATGAACATTCTTACATAGGTGTTTTCTGCTACAGACTGTTCTCACTTACCTTGAGTATACACTTAAAAGTGGAACTGGTGAATCTTATGGAAGTCACATATTTAGCTTTATATCTGAAATGTACTGAGTGTTTTCCAAACAGATTTTACCAATTCACACTCTCACCGCCAATACATAGACCTCCAGTTGCTACATATTTTCTCCATATATATTAGAGAGTGTGTGGTAGTACCTAAATGCAGTGTTATTTTGAATTTAGCAAAAGCTTGATATCATTTTGATAATCACCTGCTATTTCAATATATTCTTTTGTGAAATGCCTGCCAAAGTCTTTCTCCATTTTTTGTTGTTTTCCTTCTTTTTATTTTTGATTGAGAGGTGGTTATTTTTTTATTCTGAATATGAACCTTTTGTTGCGTATATTATATACATGCCTTTCACCAGTTTAATGATGTAAAGCTTTGAAAATGACAGCAAATATTCTGATCATAGGTTTCTTTTGGATTTACAGAACAAAATAACTATATATGTCACTTCCTTGAAAATTACTATATAGCACATTTTAAAGTGGTTACTGTTAGCCATGGGGGACATGAAATAGCTTCGTCCTCCCTTCCAAGAGGGATGAGTTGCAGGTCTCATTATATTTTTATGTCCAAGTTCTTTGCCTCCTATTTTTGGACTTGCAGCCAAAGATTAGGCTTGAGATCCAAGGACATATTCTTGAAATTCATTTGAATAATTGAAACTTCATGTAACTTTTAGTTCTGTAGTTTAATTTTCTTTTTTCTTTTTCACTTAAGGGTTAAGCATGTTAAACTTTTATGTGGATTCAATATTGATAATCTATTCTCTGCTAAAAGCTTAATATAACTAAATAGATCAAGAATTATAATTTTTTCAAATATCATATTACTTACTAATTTTCAGTTGTGAAGGATAAAAATACATTTCAGTATAATTGAAAAATCATAACTCACCATGATTTGGGGAAGGGATTCCTTTTTTGTTCATATGTACGATGGACCCTTTGGTCAGTCTTTCTAGTGGCAGAGGCATGAAAGGGGCCAGTAGCAATAAAGAGTAGGAACAGCAGATTGAACTATTTTGAATAATATTTTAGAGTTTCATAAAAATTTCTGATAGGGAATATCAATTGCCCCTCAATATTTCTAGGCAATTCTATGATATTTCTGTAAGTGACTCTCTCAAGTGATATGTAAAACTTTTGTCCATTCTTCTTAATTCATCAACTTCCCAACACTGTGAAGACCCACACAGAGCCAATTTCAATACCTATCAGCCCAGAGGGGAGTAAAATCAATGTAAAAAGTGCCCAGAGGGCCCTTTTTCTGCTCTTTCCTCTCCTAGCTCTACCCTGACCCTAGAGAGATCTGGAGGTAAGTGGGCAGGGATTTGGAAGAGGTGAAGAACAGAGATCTCCAACAGAAGCCATCTGTGTGTGAGTCATTATTCCTTATAGTCATAAGACAGATGGAAGACCTCACAGTATGTCAAGTCTGAAACTTGATTACTACATTACTACAAAGAACTGGTCATTCTGATAAACAAACTGAGACTTTTTGTGCCTTTATTTTGTGAATTGAGAGAACTGCAAGTGTGTTAGTCAACCTGGGCTGCTCAAAAAAATTACTGTAGGCTGAGTGGCTAATAAACAACAGAAACTTATTTCTCACAGTTTCTGGAGGTGGGGAAGATTAGGATGCCAGAATGGCATCTGGTGTTGATAGCTCTTGTCAAGTTTGGAGACTGACAACTTCTTGTTGTACCCTCATAGGGCAGAAGGAGAGTGAGCTGGCTCTCTGTCTTCTCCTCATAAAGGCACTGATCCCATTCATGAGGGTGCAGCACTCTCCAAATACTACAACAATAGGGATTATATTTCAACATATGCTTTTGTGTGTGTATGTTGGGGTGGACGACACAAAGATTCAGTCCATGATGATAATCTTAATATAGGAGTCAAAGAGAAAATTGCTGAAATAATCTCTTTTTTTTTTTTTTTACCTAAGTGAAGATGCAAATATTCCCTTAATAAATAAATTTTAATGAGTCAGCAGGAGATAAAAGTTGCATTTTAATTTTGTCATGAGATGAGCTTGTTCAACAAAGTAATTAAAAGTGATACACTCCAATTTCCCCCCAAATCACTAAATTGGAGGGGGAGACAAAATACCAAAGACTGTGGACTCTGAGAAACAAACTGAAGGTTTTGGAAGGGGGGTGTGGGGGCCTGGGTGAGCCTGGTGGTGGGTATTAAGGAGGGCACATATTGCATGGAGCACTGGGTGTGGTGCATAAACAATGAATGTTGGAACACTGAAAAGAAATAAAATAAAATGGGAAAAAAAGTGATACACTATTCTTCTTTCCCTTCTTTTTTGTTTCTCTTCCCTCTCTTACTAAATAATTCAGTCCTCAAGCCATTAGGCAGGAGAAACTGCAGTGGGGGATGACGGGCCATGGTAGCCCAGAGGAAGTATGAGAGTCAGAGCTGGTGTCAGAGAGCCTGAGAAGAATAAGAAAGATATCTACACAAAGAGGTAGCCTTGCCTAAAAGTACTGAGCCCAAGTGGAGGAAGAGGAATCCATGAGGTGGAGAGGTGGGGGTAGGGGGAGGCAGTCAGCCTGGGTATAGGGGGTCAGAGCCCAAGCAGAGTGAGGAGAGCATCCATCCAAAGCTTTGTCTACCCATGGGCTTCACCATCAGGTGATTAGGTGGGTACCTGACAGTTGAAACCATGAAGTCAATTGCTAGAAGTCTGATGGCAGGCTGTTATCCAGAGACTTCTGGGAGCTGTTAATGAAAGGGGACTTGGGGAACTGAGAGATGGAAAATAGAGCAGAGTCTCTCCATTCATTTTATTAATGTCCTTGTATTCAGCTCCATGCATTTATCTTCATCCTCCCCTGGATTTGGTGCTGCCAAATCAAGGTCATTCTCTTGCTGGAATTCAAGGGGTCTAATGAAAAAAAAAATGAACACCAAGAAGTGATATGTTTGATGGTTTGGCTACTGGTATTGCTTTGGAATAAGATGAACCTTTCTTTAAATCCTAGGTATGCATGCCCACGTGTGTGCATGCGTACCCACACACACACACACACACACACGCACACACACAGAACAGTGTATGAGATAGAGAAACTAGTGGCAATGGATGGGAAAGCAGAGCCTGCAGAAATTTGCCAGATTGTACTTTGACCCAAAGCAGTTCTAAAGCACACTTAGGTGTAAGTCTCAGAATATGAAAACATACAAGAGAATTATGAACTTAAAATTCAGGTTTTAAATTCATTCAAATAGAAATATTTGGCATTTTTTGCAGGACCAGATATTTTATACATTTAAACATAAATTTGTTTTAATCTGCATCTGGCATACTCATCAGTATAGAGTATCAATTTAATAGTTTAGTTGTATTAAACCAGAACAGACAAACAAAACTCACCCCCTATATGTTAGACATTATACTCATTTGGTCATTGTACCGTTGTCTTAAAATGCAACCCAGGATTTTGTCATCCTTTCACTCTGAGCTAAACTAAGATTGCTGCTTTTCATTCAAAAGCTCTAAAAATTTATTAAGAAATAACAAAAAGCTCTTCAAAATTATAAAGAAATAATTAACATTCTAAACTTACCTGTGACAGGAGTAATTGGCTAAATAATGCAGGGGTCATCCTAACGTTGTATTTCATACACAATGGGGATTTTCAGGCATTGTGCTTCTGAAATAAAACAACAAAAGCTTAAAATATAACAAGAGTATTCTATTTTTTTTAAAAGATTTTATTTATATATTATTTGACAGAGTGAGAGAGAGCACAAATAGGCAGAATGGCAGGCAGAGGGAGAGCGAGAAACAGGCTCCACACTGAGCAAGGAGCCCGATGCGGGGCTCAATCCCAGGACTCTGGGATCATGACCTGAGCCAAAGGCAGATGTTTAATGACTAAGCCACCCAGGCACCCCTAACAAGAATATTCTAGAGGGATGAAAAGCAGAAATAAATAATTCAGTTTTATCTATTTTCTCCCCTCCCCACTTCTAAAAAATCCCCTCAACTTCCACCACCATTGAATGATGGTAAGAGGGAAGATGAACTGCTAACAGGAGAATTCTTAGTGTAAACCGTATAGTTTAAAATCATTGCTGAAACTTCACCTTGCCAGGCTTCAAATTTGCATTTTTATTAAATATATATTGTTCTTCCTTCTTTTAAAAAGCATTATTTAAGGTGCATAGTTTGTATATATTTCCATTTTCTTCTAGATTACACGTATAAAGTCTTTTCCCTGGAAATAGATGCTCTCAATCATGAGAGAATCTTAATCTTCAGAATTCCTGAAACATATTTTTTGAGATTTCATGTCTTTAAATACATTTAATTTATTTCCATATTTATGATGAGGAAACAGGGTAGATATATGCACAAGTCCATGATGGGAACAAATCATATAGATAGTTTCTGAATTCTGCCTTTAATTTGGCAAAAGCCTATAAATATGGAAAAGGCTTTTTATATGTAAGTGTTAAACAACCAAACAGAAGTTCTTTTATTTCCACACAGAAAAGATTTAGGAAGAAATACCAGTTTAGTAAAATGGTACTTCAGACAGATGGTCTTTAGCCAGTGTTTTAAGGCAGATTAAACAAATGTTTTAAGATAAAAATGATCTATCCAATACATATGATACCTACCTTTTTGAGAGTGACCCACTGTCACAGCAGTAATTTGTTCATTGGAGAGATAAACTTTAGGTTGTGGAGATAATTTTCTATTTGCATTTAACATACTTCACAAAAAGTTGGTTTAGGTCACTGAAGTGATGTTTCCATCAGTCTCATGCTGCTTTTCAAGACTTTTTCAAGAATGAGATAATAGAGATCTGGGGAATACACGTGGGGAACAATGAGTCACTCATGTTTCACATTTCTTCACTTCTTAGTAGACCTTTTTTCCCATTGAATGGCTGGGTTGACTGAATGTATTTTTAAACTATGAAGATTTTTTCACCAATGAAAACAAATCATGAAATATGCTACATCCATATCCTTTTTGGAAATTTTTTATTATTTTAGTGTATACAAAGGGAAAAGATTAGAAGTAGTCTTGAGAAGCATTTTATGAATACTTCTCATGCAGGGAGAAGGAATTAATGCCCAGAGATAAACTCCCTAATATATTTCTTAAGCATGGACCACAAAATAATACTCCTTTGACTCCTTTTCAGATTGGTTTTTAAAGCTATTTTGAGCAGATTTTTTATGAAATATTTCTGCAGACCAAAACCCTTTGCTTCAAGAACAGTATTCCTTTTGATACATGGATTCCAATTACTTGATTTGTAAGATAATGCTATAGGGTAAGGAGAGTTAGGAAGACAAAAATCTTTCCTTAGTTGGCTATGTGCATGCACATGTGCATGCACCCACACGTGCACACACACACCCAGACACATACACACATATACATAAACAAAAAATGGTAGTGTATTTGCATTGTAGAACAAATGAAATTATAGACAACATAAAAACAAGAAAATCAAAACCTGACATCGCCCTTACCAGAGATCACCATAGTTAACACCTTAGTTACCCAGTTTGCTGAAACTGGTTCCTACTGTCTCCCAGACCTAATTGGGCACACCTTTTTTCTACTTGTGTATTCAGGGACATTGTATTGGTATTGTGTTGATTGCCAAATGGCTGATTGCCATAGTGGGAGTATTTACACCATGAATATCAGTAAGTGCTATATATTAAACCTTCCTCCTCCAAGTGGGTTTACCAGCATATTACTATAAATACCCTTCTAGAACTTTCTCTTTACATACATGTGCATATATATTTAGTTTTACCAAAATTAGATCATAAGTATGTGTTCTGTCTCTCAACCTGTTGGTTCTGGTTAATAATTTCCACTATTCCATTTAAATAAAATATTATATCATCAACCAAACTGTATATGTATATTGATTTATATATAAATATATAAGACATCTTTTTACAGCTGATTTGACCTAAAAACCTTACGTAGTGTGATAATTTTTTACTACTCCTTCAAAGGATTTTGTTTCTGATTTTAAAATGTCAATACTAGAACAACTTTTATCAGAGCACAACCAGATTTGGTTTCATTGTTCTCATCCAGATATTTTGGACTCTGATATAGGTTTAAATTATGTTCTTTTTGTATCTGAGACAGTGTAAGGTCGTGTTTGAGGACCCTGAAGGTAGGCTGCAGCTCCGTCGCTCCCCAGCTCCCTGAATATCAGGCAAGTTCTATGACCCTGCTGTTCCTTATATAGTTACTTTATATGTAAAATGGGAATGATGAATACCATCACTAATCGTAAAAGACATATTTTACTTTCCAGTGTCTTTGCTGTATCTTAAAATCAATGTAATGATTTATGGGTCAGCTTTGTTTTCTTTCTTAGTGGCAAATAGAAAAGGTACGTCTTACTTCTTGCAATCTATGGTGCAATGGTGTGTTAGATCAAGTAACTTATGATACAATTATGTACTTTATAGAATGTCATTATGTTTATGTATATAAATATATTTAAACATATGAGGCTTGAACACAGTAAATAATTGACTAGCTTTAACTATTTTTATTATTGATAATACTGATGTGGAGGAAAATGAAAGTTCTTTCTCACAGAAATTTTCTCAATAAATTGATCATTAAAATCTTATGGTCTGTTAAAACTCAATTAAAATTTTAACAAGAGCTATTAAATCTAAATTAAAGGAATTTTGGAGAAAGATCTATTCTCTTTTGATTCATTGAATGAACTGTTTTAAAGAAATAAAGAATTCCTCTGCAGATTTTTAAATGTTAGGGAAAAGGGTCAGCAGAGACAGATCCTTTACCAAGAGAACACTGCAGACATTCTTACAGTATGTCTAAAGAATTCAGTCTCTAATTAGTAGCACTAATGAAGATTTAAAATTGTAAACTAGGCACTGTTAATGAAGGTGATTACTAAATATAGCTGTAGTCTGCTTAGAAGAAGCATTTTAAAATGAAATACCATTTTTAAATTTCAATACTGACTCAATAATAAAATATTCTTTTGGCCATAAATTTAAGGGTGCTTTATTGACCTTGACACCATGATTAATAATACATTACTTTATCTTTCCATTTTTAAATTGAAAAATGGAACCCTGATATCAGGAGTCCCACACTCAAGGGAGTGAGTCAGCCAGTAAAAGAATTTCAATTACAATGTAAATAATTGGATTTAAAGATCCAAGGTGCCTAAGTGAATCTATTGACTAGCCATCTACACAAGTTTGATGAACCTTTACGAAAATACTCAACTAATTTCCAGAAACTCATGATAGTGTATACAGGAAGTTAAGCTAGATCATTTTTTAAAAAATTGTATTTATTTATTTGACACACAGAGAAAGCGAGCACACAAGTGGGGGGGGGCAGCAGGCAGAGAGAGAGGGAGGAGCCTAATGCTACCCAGGGCTCTGAGATCCCTGAGATACCCTGAGATCATTACCTGAGCTCAAGAGACATGCTTAACCAATTGAGCCACCCAGGCACCCCCATTTTCAAGATCTTAAAATAAATATGAATTTACTTTAGAAGCCCAAAAATGTTGATCTTGATATGTTTTATACATTTAGAGCATTATATATTTATCTTTAAAATTATGGATAACCCTATGAGGCAGTTGACTTAAGTTAAAAAAAAAAAAAGCACAATCAAATTAGTACCTTGGGATCATGCTCATGTTAGGTAAAACAGAAAAAGGATTAGATCCACCCACAGTGTAGTTGACTTGTTTCAAGTTTTTGGCATCCTCTGGATATGTATCCTCTTGCTGGAATTATTATCCTTGTGAAATATAAGTTTCCCAAATGATTTTAACAGTAAAAGAATTTTTTAAGACTATTTTATTTTGTCTTTTTAAAGATTTTATTTATTTATTTGACAGAGAGAGAGAGAGAGAGAGAGAGCGCACAAGTGGGGGGGCGGGGAGTGGCAGGCAGAGGGAGAGGGAGAAGCAGGCTCCTTGCAGAGCAGGGGAAGCCCAATATGGGACTCAATCCCAGGACTCTGGGATCATGACCTGAGTCGAAGGCAGTGGCTTAACCAATTGAGCCACCCAGACCCCCTTAAGACTTTATTTTTAATCTCTATACCCAATGTGGGGCTCAAATTCACAAACCCTGAGATCAAGAGTCCCACACTCAAGGCAGTGAGTCAGCCTGGTGTCCCAACAGTAAAAGAATTTCCATTACAATGTAAATAATTGGATCTAAAGATCCAAGGTACCTAAGTGAATCTATTGACTAGCCATCTACACACAACAATGAGTTTTATGGAGCAGATTCAAAGTAAGAAAAAAACGCTGTCACATGAATAGCAATAAAATCTATGACCTTTCAGAAATTCCTGGATTCACTAAGTCTCCTGAACAGCTCCTGGGTGTCACAGACAATGCACTTTAATGCACTCATCAGAAAAAGGTCACCGAAAATGGAAAAGCACATTCAATTGCACATGTCCTCATGTTAACTTATAAATTCCGTGACTTTCTTTTTAGACAAATTAAGAAAAGGAAACATATCAAAGGTCAAATATATGAAAGAAAAATAAAAACATAGACAATTACATTCTTGTCTGAATGGATGCAACAAAGCACTGGTAGAGAAAATCTGTTTTCCTTTGATTAGCCAGGAGAGTTACTTGAACAAAGGCTCATAACACTACAGTTTGTAGTTTATATTTCCATCCCTATGTTATTTAATAATTTGGAATGGCGTCTCAAGAACACTTGAAAACATACAGTTGGAAAGCACTGCTGGTGCAATGCTTTTATTTTATACGTGAAGTAATAAAGGTACAGGAGGTACTTTCACAGGATCACAATAATTTTCAGCTGTAAAGGCAGAACAGGTATATGACTTTCCTGAATTCAAGTTCACTGATATTTTTGCTATGTGATTTTGCCACCTAAGGATACAAATTATACTTCTTAGCTGGAAGATATTTCCATCCAGTTAAGAAACTTCAAAAAATCTTAGAGGAGTGATACCAAAGAAATATGTTGTAACCCAACTCCAGAAAGAATTGTTTCAATAAATTTGATGCTGGTCTTTTTATCATAAAACTTAACCATGTTGAGTGCCAGACTTCTCACACAAACTAAAAGATTATTTTGAAAGCCCAGTGAAGAATACAATTTTAGGATTCATATCATTTTCTCAAGTCTACTGAGAGAGATCAGGGATTCTTAAAACCGTAACCTCATTGTTCATGTTCTGTCTATATGCCCTTGGCAAACCAACTGTAATCCTGCTTGACAGGACTCTCAGACAAAGAATAAAGGTCTGTGAAACAATACCATTATTATATAATTTGTTCATGCAATAAATTATAGTTTTAAAAGAAAAAAACCTTCAGATTTAGATGATT
Organism: Enhydra lutris kenyoni; assembly: GCF_002288905.1. Taxonomy (NCBI): domain Eukaryota; kingdom Metazoa; phylum Chordata; class Mammalia; order Carnivora; family Mustelidae; genus Enhydra; species Enhydra lutris. Next base: position 9,085,083 of record NW_019154102.1, on the reverse strand, counting down.
AAATTAATATGTGTTACATTAAAGAATCCATAGCTAGAAATCTAAGCAAATAATCATCTTTGGTTCAATATTCAATAAAGAATATTGCCATGAAGTTCCAAAATTCCATAGTTTTGTTGACTAAATATATATATATTTAATTCTGCATCAAGATATTTAACCATCCTGAAACTTAATTTCTTTTTTCTTCGTAAAATCAAGAGAATAATCATGTAGTTAACACATTTTATGAGGCATCAATCTTCTCTGGGAATCTGGGTTGGAACTGCAAGGTTTACAGAAACAGCAACTTGTCTCTGGACCTGATACATGTAAATTCCAGCTCTGTGGGATAAACTTAGTCTACAGTTTGTTAGAAGTGTTGGGGACTCTGGGGGGAAAAAAAAAGTGTTGGGGAAATATAATTAAAAGCAAAATCTCTGGTCAAACCAGAAAACTGCTCCAAAAAGTAGCACAGGAAGAGGACAATTTTATTATTGAATAAGCATTAAGCCAGAATATTTTGCTCACTTTAGGCAATCCACTAAAGAGATGGAAAAGACAAAAGGAAATCTTACTGTTTTATACAGTCAAACAGATATAACTCATTGCATACATTTTTCAAAATAAACAATTAGTCCTCAAATGAAAGGTCTCAACAACATTATTTGTCATACATACTTTATCCTAAATTCACCTGGTAATTGGAGGAGCCACCTGTGTTTGCTAATTGTCTTTATCCAAAGGAAAAATAAATTTCTTACATGTGTGAAAGGAGGGGAGTTTGGAGCCAGGGACCAGCTGAAATTAGGCTCCTCCCCTCCTACAGAAAGTAAGAGATAGGGGTACCATCCTCACTGATGATTACATTTTAAAGACCTTTTTTCCAAATTCTTGAGGAAAATATCCCTTGGTATAAATCTGGCAGGAAGCTTACTTAGCTTTAAAAAGATACACAGATGGGGTGCCTGGGTGGCTCAGTTGGTTAAGCATCTGTCTTCAGCTCAGGTCATGATCTCAGTGGCCTGGGATCAGCCCTGCATTGAGCCCCACACCAAGCCCTGAATCAGGCTCCCAGCTTGGTGGGGAGCCTGCTTCTCCCTCTCTCTTTGCTCCTCCCCCACCCCACCCCAGCTCATGCTCACACCGGCTTTCTCTCTCTCTCAAATAAATAAATAAATACAATCTTTAAAAATAAATAAATAAAAGCACTTTGAACAGTAACATTAAAACTGGACTAAGAAACATTTTGATTAAAGTCAAAGAAATATATCCCTTTGTGTTAATTCTTATATTTCTTTATTTTTAATAGATTTATTTTTTTAAGGATTTTATTTATTTATTTGTTAGAGAGAGAGGAGAGAGGGAACACAAACAAAGGGAGTGGGAGAGGGAGAAGCAGCCTTCCTGGTGAGGGAGGAGCCTGATGCAGGACTCCATCCCAGGCCCTGGGATCATGACCTGAGCCAAAAGCAGATGCTTAACCGACTGTGCCACCCAGGAGTCCCAATTCTTATATTTCTTAAAATAAAATATGATGCAAGGAGACAAAATTACACAAATAATCATTCTAAATCCATCATCATATTTCTGGAGAAAAGAGGATGATTAATCCTTTAAAAGCCACCAGACTCTAGGTCACATTTGAAAAAGCACAAAAATAAAATAGTGTCCTTGGGAAGGGAACATCTGGAGGCAGGCAACTAAGAAATTGAAGGGGAAAGGGAAGAGAGAAGAAAAGATAACCATTTATTATTATTATTATTATGACTATTATTATCATCATCATCATTGTTACTATTCATGGAGTAAAGTGCACAGAGTTTAGGTATACAGTTTGATAATCCTTGAGAAATCCAAATACTTGTGTCACTCAAAAAGCTATCAAGATATAGAGTATTTCTATAATTCAAAAAAGTAACCTCCTACCCCTTCAATTTATATCCTACACTTTTGGAAGCAACAACTGTTCACATTTCTACTACCATAGATCAGTTTTATCTGTTCTAGAACTTTATATAAATGTATCAAACAGTCTGTACTCTTTTGCATCTGGCTTTTTTTTTTTGGTATTTAAAAAAAATTAAATTCAATTAATTAACATATAGTATATTGTTAGTTTCAGACGTAGAGCTCAGTAATTCATCAGTCTTATATAACACCCAGTGCTCATTACATCAATGCCCTCCTTAATGTCCATCTGTATCTGGCTTTTTAGATTCAGCATAATGTCTGTGATATTATATCATATATTTTATTACTTATTGATAGTCCATTATTATTCTTCTTTGTTCCATACATTGTTAAGTAGTATGTCATCATTTGAATATACAACAATGTGTTTATGCATTTTCCAGTTGATGGACTATTTCCAGTTTAAATCTACAAGAAATAGAACTGCTATGATGATTTTTCTAAAAGTCTTTTTATGGAATATATTTTCACTTAATTTCTTAGCTTAATATCTGGTAATGAAATTGCTGCATCATAGGTATAGGGTGGGCATACGTTTAAATTTATGAGACACTATCAAGCTGTTTTCCTAAATTCTGACAATGTTTCACACTCCCACAAGAAACATCTCAGAGTTTATTTTGTTCCATATCACTGTTAGCATTTAGCCATGTCCCTCTCTATATTTTAGGCATTCTGGTGCAAATGACATATATCTTTCTTTTTCTTTCTTCCCTTCACATCCCTTCCCTTCCCTTCCCTTTCCTTGTCTGATATATATATTGAAAACAATTTTTTACCCCCAGCTTATGTTTTTTATTTTCATTTTCTTAGTGGTGTCTTTGGTGTGAAGAAGCTTTGAATTTTAATGAAGTCAAATTTATCAATAGTTTTTCTTACTGGTATTTCTTTGGCCTTTAAAAAGAATGTCTTTCTACCTGTTATTTTTACCTAGAAGTTTTACAGTCAGCTGTAACATTTAAGTCTGTGAGCTAAATGAAATTAGTTTTTTCACATAGTATAAAATAGGCAGGGGTAGGTCTTTGACTCATGGGTTATTTATGTGTGTTACTTAATTCCAAGTGTTGGGGGATTTTTCAGGTACCTTATTTTTTATTGGTTTCAAACTCAATTCCATTTTTTTCTTAAAGGGCATTCACTGTATATTTTCTTTTCTTCAAAATGTATTCAAAATTGATTTATAGATCAGCATATCACCTATCTTGGTGAACAATGTATGTGCACTGCAGAACGTGCATTCTGTCATTTAGGTCTAATGTTCTATAAAGGGCGATTACATTAAGATGTTGATAATGCTAATCCAAACTTCTATATACATATATATGCTATTTATATATATGTGTATTTATAATTTATAATTAAAATACATAAATATACACATATATACACACTATATATTACATTTTACAAAAGTAACTGTCAATTACTGAGGGGACACATTAAAATTTACCGTGATTATTGTGGTTTTGTTGAATTCTCCCTTTAGTTTTTCAGTTTTTTCATTACATAACTTAATCCTTTGATATTAAGTTCTAAATGGAGAGTTAGATCCTCTTGATTAATTGATACTTTTATCATTTTATGAAATGTCTTTATCTATAGCACTTCTTTTTGCCTTAAAATATACATAGTTTGGTATTATTTTGGCCAATTATCTTTTATACTATTAGAACTTGCATAATATATCTCCTTCTTTTTCTTTTTTTTTTTTTAAGATTTTATTTATTTATTTATTTATTTGAAAAAGAGAGAATGAGAGAGACAGCATTAGATGGAGAAGGGTCAGACAGAGAAGCAGACTCCCTGCTGAGCAGTGAGCCTGTTGTGGGACTCTATCCCAGGACTCCAGCATCATGATCTGAGACAAAGACTGTCGCTTAACCAACTTAGCCATCCAGGCACCTCCTGTTTGTTTTTATCTAAACTATTTGGCCCTGATAGTTATAGTCATTTCTTGTAAACAGCATATAGTTGGATCTTAACTTTTTATCCAACCTGAAAAATCTCTTTTTTTTTTTTTTTTTTGGAGGGGAAATTTTTAGTTCACTTATATTTCATACAGTTATTGATATTATTGGTTTGTGTATTATATTATTGTTTTATTTGTTCTTGTGTTCTCTGGTTTTTCTGTTAAATATTTTTTGCCTTCTTCTTTACTAATCGAATATTTTTTACTATTCTATCTCCTTTGTTCACCTTGTAGCCAAATCTGTTTTATACATGTATTTTTATACATTTATTTTAAAACATTATTAATATATATCATTAATTTATCACTAATTTCAAGTTGTTATAACATTTGATGTAAAATTTAAGAATCTTACAACTGTATACATTTATGTATTCAACCCCCAACTTTTGTTGTATTATTGTCACATATTTTACTTCAATAAATGCTATAAACCCTATAATGCACTATCATTATTTTGCCATAAACAGCCAACAGTCTTTTAAATAAATTAAGAGGAAAATTTAGGCGTCAATTTATTTGATATTACTAGTGTTCTTTGCATTATGTAAGTTTATGTTTCCATCAAATATAATTTTCCATCAGCCTTAATAAGATCCTTTAATATTTCTTGGACGGCAGGGCTTTTGGCAATAACTTCTCTCAGTTATTGTTACATTTTAAATCCTTTTTTCATTATCATTTTTGAAAGATAGTTTTGCTGGATATGTAGAATTCTAATTGACATGGAATGTTTCTTCTTTTGGCTTTTTAAAGGTGCCATTCCTTTTCTTTTATGGTTTGTGGCATTTCTGATGAGAAGTTGACAGTTACTCATATCCACTGATCTCCTATATATCTAAATACATATCATGTTTCATTTTCTCTCCTTTTATAATTTTCTTTTTATGTTTGGTTTTCAACAGTTTGACTCTGATGTGCCTGCTTGTATTTGTCTGTACATGTGTGTTTATGTGTTTATCTTGCTTGGGGTTTTTAAAACCCCAAGCATTTTAAAAAAATGTTGAGCATTTTTTAAAAAATGGGTTCATACTGCTCATCAAACTTATAAATCCTCTTTTTTTTTTTTTTTTTTTTTTCATGTCTTAACCCCTTTTCTCTTTGGGAGCTCCAGTTATGTATATTCAATGAGGATATGTTGATTTCTTTAAAATATTTTTCCTCTCCCTCTTACAGTCAGGATAGTCTTTATTGTCCTGTACTCAGGTTAATTGATACCCTATAATCTGATGTTAGGATAACTGGTGGATTTTTATTTTAGATATTATATGTTGTCATGTATAGTTTCTTTGACTTTGGTATAGCTTCCATTTCTCTTCTAAGTTTCTTCATATGTTCAATGATTTATGTCCATTTTTTGTTGAGTTTCTTGTAGATATTTTTAATCATTGCTTAAATCTTTTGCCTGCTAATTCCAACATGTCTGTTATCTTTGGGTCTTCCTCAACTTCAAATCAACTTTATATATTCAAAATCAGTTCCACTCACTCAGTCACTCTTGTCAAAACTCCAAAGTCTCTTGTCTTTTTGCAACCTCTGCAGTCTCTGCTTACCTCTAGTCTTTCCGGTGTGTTCTCTATTCTAGACCCTTGCTCTATTTGATTAGAATTTGGCCAAAGAGTACACACACACACACACCCCTCAAACTCTTCTTTGTGAATATCCCTCCATTTTAAAACCTTGAGCTCCAAATTCCAGCCATCTCAGCAATCATGAACAATGATTTCCTCCAACTAGTGAAACCACTGTTCTTTGTTTGGGTTCCTCCTTCTCTGGGCTCAGGTTTGGAAAATTCCCCAGATGGAAAATTGGGATAAATATATAACTCTCCTAATGTATTTCACTTCTTTGAATGATCAAAGTATTACATGGCGTATTGTCCAGTGCTTGAGAAACATTGTTTTCATACATCTTTATATGTTGTTGCTTCCTATATCTTGTTCAACTGAATACATTTTTATAGAATAAAGCTAAATTTGATACTCATCACCCCATTATGACAAAAATTGAAATTCCAAGTAATCATACTTTAAGTATTTACTACATGAAGGTGGTTTTTTTCAGTGGTTTGTAACCATAAATTCATTCTGTATCCTCTCAAAATATGAATTGCAGATTGCTTTCCCCACTTTACAGCTAAAGATCTTGAGTGTTTATAGGCTTAGGCCATCCAACATATATAGTGAATAGGTATTGAGCTGAGGTTTTTTTTTCTTAAACTTTTATTTAAATTTCAGTGAGTTCACATAGTGTAATATTAGTTATAGGTGTATAATATAGTGATTTCAAACTTTTGTACAATACCAGGTATTCATCACAAGTGTACTTCTTAATCCCCATCACCTATTGAATCCATCCCACCACGCACCTACCCCTGGGTAGTCATCATTTTTTCTCTATAGCTAAGAGTGTGTTTCCTGGTTTACCTCTTTCTCTCTTTTCCCCTTTACTCATTTTTTTTTTGTTTTGTGCATTCCACATATGAGTGAAATCATATGGTATTTATCTTTCTCTGACTTATTTTGCTTATCATAATACTCTCTGGTTCCATCCATGTCCTTGTAAATGGTAAGATTTCATTCTTTTATATGGCTGAATAATATTCCATCATATTTATATACAACATTTTCCTTATTCATTCATCAGTTGATGGACACTGGGCTGTTTCCATAATTTGGTTATTGCAGATAATGTTGCTATAAACTTCGGGGTGCATGTATCCCTTTAAATTAGTATTTTGTATTCTTTGGGTAAATACCTATAGTGCAATTGTTGGATCAAAGGGTAGTTTTATTTTTAACCTTTTGGGGATCCTCCATACTATTTTCCACAGTGGTTGCATCAGTTTGCATTCCCAGCAACAGTACAGTAGGGTTCCTCTTTCCACACACCTCACCAAGACCTGTTGTTTCTTGTGTTGTTGATTTTAGCCATTCTGACAGGTATAAGATGCTATCTCCAGCAGCACTTGAGGTAAAGAGGCAGGGCCCATAGCCACACACATTCTGGCTTTTGGCCACATCCCCACCAACCCACTCCTGGTTAATGAACCCTAAATACTCTTTATTATAGTTTGAAATCACTGCACTACATTGTATAGCTTACAAGTAATCATTTAAATCACTGTGGATGTTTTGACTATAGAAGAAAGAACTAAGTGAGGACACAGTTGCTATTTAGACCAGTTTTTAGAAGCCAAGAAGAGGCTGGATGATTATTTTGGGGGGTTTTGAGGTCTGCAGTTCTGAAGTCAAATTCATGCCCAAGCCGCAGAGCATGAAGCTGAGTGTGATACAAGAAGCAAGTCCCCCACTGATTTAAAATCAAAGCCATGCAGAGAGTCCAAATAAAATATCATCCTGCAAAGAGCTGGTAAAAGTGAACAATTCATATGTGTTTCACAGAATTGGAATGAATAAGACCAGATGAAAGCAAGAGACTATATATTAAGGAAGTAGGAGATAGATAATTCCAAACATCTGGGGCAGATACCCAAATAAAAGGTAATCTGAAAGACAAGGGTAGGTACATAGAGCTTATATAGATGAAAGCCATCTTGAAGAATTGTATAGAAGGAAATTTTGTATTGAATGAAAAATCAGATTAACTTCTGTAAGATTCTCAGAGATATATTTTATAATATTTGAAATTCATATTGAGCTCTTTTGTAAGATATTATTTATCTTACTAATATCCTGGGGGAAATTGGGAATTTTCAAATATGAAATTAAATTTAAAAGGCTTGTGTTCTGCTAAGGTGCTATCAATCAGGCATATTTTAAGCAAAGACCAAGGAATATGTAGTCTTAATTACCACCCAGAAGATGTTTCAATGCTAGGCCTGATTATCTTATAAACTTCTGAGTCCCCATAAAATTCAGAACACTTTTGCTTTTTTTAATGTGGCTCTGTGATTATTTTGTAAAAATATTTAATCTCATGTAGGAATCTAAAAATAATTTTGATCTTGGAGGAAAGCAGAAAGTTCAGTATTAGCCATTTGGAGTATAAGAAATAGGCAAAACAACTGAGGATTTCTAGTCCTATGCTATGACAAATGAGTAGATGAAGAATGGAGCTTGTCTGTCAGCTTTCTCTGTGCTGTAGGAAAAGAAACCTAGAAGAGTTGGAAGAGTAGGCTATTGTTTATTATTTGTTTACACTCACATACTCACATAGCAGCTAAGATACAGGTTCCAGGAACTGCAGGAGTTCAGAAAATCATAATTTCAAGAGAGGTTTTCCTTAACTTAGATGTTGGTAAATCCAATACATTTGCAACTCTCAAACTGCCATTAAGCTAGTTTCATTAAGATCTAGAAATTTCCAGCCCAAGTTGAAAAGAGATTAAATCTATGTTTCATTAATGAACAAAATCTTACTTTGTTGTGTTCTTTCTTCCGGTGTTGAGTTTGAAGTTTCATCCTTAGTATTTCAATCAACTAGCAGTCCCAAAATAGACCTACAGCTGCTCCTGATAACTCTTCTTCAAAAACTCTGGTTGTTAGATATGTTGACCTCATTAGGCAATGAAAGGGGAGTCATGTGCTTTCATTTCTATCCACCCATTATTATAGGGTATGCAGGAACCTAAGAAAGTTCAGTAGGTGTGGGATCAGAGTTGTATTTCAGAAGATCCTCAAGGTGGTAAGATTTGATTAGAGTTTGGAGTACATCAAATTCATAGAAAGATTTTTAAAATTATACCTTCTTATACACAGTGTGTGTGAGACGGAGAGACAGAGTTGAGAGAGAGAAACTGTTAGTTAAAACATTGTTTCCTAATTATATAAATGAAAACTTGCAAATATAAGAAGTCATCATCCGTCACCAAATATTATTAAAATATTATTGACTATATATCTTATGCTGTATTTCTCATCTATATGACTTTTTTTATAACTGGAAGTTTGTAACTCTTCATCCCTTTTATCTATTTCACCCATTTCCTTCCCCATCCCCCACAAACCTCCTCTCTGGAAAACATGTTTGTTCTATGTATTTAAGAATCTGTTTGTTTATTTATTTTGTTTTTTAGATTCCATATATAAGTGAAATCATATGGTATTTTTTTTCTCTGTCTGACTTATTTCACTTAGCATAATACACTCTAGGTCCATCCATGTTGTCATATATGGTAAAAAATCTTTCTTTCTTATGACTGATACACACACACACACACACACACACACACACACACACCACATAGTCTACCCATTCATCTATAGATAGACATTTGGGTTGCTTCCATATTTTGGCTATTGTAAATAACATTGCAGTGAACATAGTGGTCCATATATCTTTCAAATTGGTATTTTGTTTTCTTTAGGTATATATTGCATAGTGTATTTTTAAAGAGTTATTTACTTATTTATTTTAGAGAGAGAGAGAAAGGGCATGCACATGTAACCGGGGAGGGGGAGAAGGAGAGGGAGGGAGTCTTAAGCAGATTCCCCACTAAGTATGGAGCCTAATGTGAGGGTTGATCTCATGACCCTGAGATCATAACTTGAGCTGAAATCAAGAGTCAGATGCTTGACTCAACCACCCAGATGCCCCGTTGAGTAGTGTATTTACTGGATCATATAGTAATTTTATTTTAAAATTTTGAGGAAATTCCATACTGTTTTCCACAGTGGCTGCACCAGTTTACATTCCCACCAACAGTGCACTAGGGTTCCTTTTCCTTCACATTCTTGCCAACATTTTTTTTCCTGCCTTTTTGATTCTAGCTATTCTGACAGGTACAAGGTGATGTCTCATTGTGGTTTTGCATTTCCCTGATGATTAATGACGTTGATCATCTTTTTATGCATCTGCCATCTCTATGTCTTATTTGGAAAAATGTTTATTCGGGTCTTTTGCCCATTTTTTATCAGATTATTATTATTTTTTTGGTGTTGAGTTGTATAAGTTCTTTATATATTTTGTATATTAACCACTTACCAGAGATACCATTTGCAAGTATCTTTTCCCATTCAGTGGGTTATCTTTCTGTTTTGTTCATGGTTTTCTTCACTGTGCAAAAGTATTTTATTTTAATATAGTCCCAATAGTTTATTTTTGCTTTTGCTTCCCTTGCCTGAGGAAGTATATCTAGAAAAATGTTACTATGACTGATGTTAAAAAATTACCTAGGCTTATGTTCACTTCTAGGAGTTTTATGGTTTCAGATCTTACATTTAGGTCTTTGATCCATTTGGGGTTTATTTTCGTGTATGGCTTAAGAAAGTGGTCCAGTTTTGTTCTATAGCATGCAGTTGTCCAGTTAACCCAGCATCATTTGCCAAGGAGACTGTCTTTTCTCCATTGTATATTCTTGATTCCTTTGTCATAGACTAATTAACCATATAAGCATGGTTTTATTTCTGGACTCTCTATTTGGTTCTATTGATCTATGTGTCTATTTTGTGTTTGTACCATACTGCTTTGATTATTACAGATTTGTAGTATATCTTGAAATCTGGGATTGTGGTACTTCCAGCTTTGTTCTTATTTCTCAAGATTGTTTTGGCTATTTGGGGTCTTTTGTGGTTATATATAAATTTTAGAATTTTGTGTGCTAATTCTGTGAAAATGATGTTGGTATTTTGACAGGTATTGCACTGAATCTGTAGATGGTTTTGGGTAGGTCAGTCTTTTTATTTTTAGTCTTTCTAGTGGGTTTTTAGTGTTGTATCTTCATATATAAATGATTGCAAAGCATTCTTTTCAAGTGCACAACAAACATTTACAAAAATTGATGAAGTTGACACACTTGAAAAGAAATACCTTTCTTTTTTCTGGTAATACTTCATCTCATGAGATCCATCTAATCCATCTGATCCATCTGCATCAGCTTTCTTAGGTTTACTATTTGCATGGTAAATATATTTCAAAACTTTTACTTTTGTATGTATTGGTTTTCCAAATTTTAACATTAAAATTAAATTTTTAATGATTAAATTTACAGAAAAGTTGCAAAAAAAGTGCAGAAATTTTCCCTCTAGTCTACATTCAACCTTCCCTAATGCTAACATGTTGCATAAAAATATTATTTTATTATTATTATTATTAGTTTATCCAACATATATATAGTATATAATTATATATATATATATGTATATATATAGGATATAATTAGTATATCCAATTATATTAGTATATCCAACAAATTAATTTTCTTATACTACTATTATTAAACTATATACTATATTCAGATTTCACCAGCTTTGCCATTAAAGCTCTTCTCTTTGCCAGGATCAAGATCTTATAATGCATTTATTTGTCATGTGTCCTTAGTCTCCTCCAACCTACGACCCTTCCTAAATCTTTCTTTGTCTTACATGACCTTGAAATTTTAAAAGAGTAGTCGTCAATTATATTGTAGCCTATCCTCCAACTTGTGTTGTCTAATGTTTTCTCACCATGAGGTTGAAGTTACGCATTTTTGAAAAGAAAACCTATAAAGAGATATGTCCTTCTCGATGCTTCATATCAGGAGTTACATGATGCATTATACCATTACTAATAATGTTAATCCTGATTACCTGGTTAAGATAACAGCTTCTAGGTTCTTCAGTGTAAAGTTATTTTCTCCATTACTAGTAATAAATATCTCTAGGGAGAAATAGAGATGATGAAAATACCTTGTTTTTCCTCTAACTTTGTCCAATAATTTCAGAATTCAGACTGGATGTAGACTGCAAAAGTTATTACATTGGTATTTGAGTGGTGATTTTCTATACCCCAACTCCTTTTTACATTTATTAATTGGAATTCTTCTGGAAGGAAAAGCCATTGATTCACATCTATTGTTTTTTTTACAATTATTTCTTTTATATTAGTATGAGCTCATTTATATTTTGCCTCCTAACCATGCTATTACTTTTTTTTTTTTCCCCAAAATTCTCTAGTTTTAGCTTTTGGGAATTTTGGGGGATTTTTTTTGTGTGCCATTTCAACATGCTGCCATACCTTTATGGGTATTTCCTTATTTTCAGGCACTGCAACGTGCTCCAGACTCATCTTGGAATCTACCACTTCTTTAAGAATCCTTGATTCCTTTTGTTAGATAATGAATGGCTTGTCTTTTCATTCACTTAACATGGTGACAGCCACTTATTTATGCCAAAAAAATTTCTAACTTTATCAATATTTTTCTTTTATGGATTGAGCTGTTGGTATGGCATAAAACAAAACTTTTGTCTAACCCAAGACAACAATTTTTTTCCTATATATATTCTTTTTGATGGGTTAAAAGTTTTAAATTTTAGATTTCAGTTTGTACTTCTTATTGATTTAATAACTTGCCTAAGTTTTGAAGTATGTATTGAAGTCCAGTTGGCCCACCATCATTTCTTGAATAGATTTTTCTCTCCTTAATTGCCTTTGCGTTTTTACAAATAAACAGATGGTTATATTTTGTGTGTTTATTTCTCTGCTTTCTAATTGCTACTACTCATGCATATTATTTTTTCCTTTCCTTATAACATAATATCTTGATTAGAGCAAATTTTTTAGTGAATCTTGAAATCAGGAAGTATGAATTTTCCAAGTTTGTTTTTATTTTTCCCATTAGTTTTGGTAATTTCAGCTACTGTTTCTTTCTGTATAAATTCAACACAAGCTTATCAATATTACAAAAATATTCTACAAAAAATAAGACTGGGTTTGCATTCACTCTATAGATCAATTTGTAGAGTATATGCTTCAATAAATGTTACTAATTATCCTAATTGACTTGATATATTATTAGGACAATCTTAAGTTTTTATTCAGTGTTCATAATTATTAACATGCAGATCCTATGTGTAGTTTGTTAACTTTATACTTAAATATTTCATTTTTTTAAATATTTCATTTTCTTGATGCTATTGCAAATGTTACTTTAAAAATCAATTTGCAATTTTCACAGCCATTATTCATAAATACAATTGAATTTTTCATAATGACTTAGTATCCTGGGGTATATCTATATTTATCCATCAGATTTAAGGGTTTTTATAGATTCTTTGGGAACGTAATACATGTAAATGTTATGTCCTATATCCATAGAGATTTATTTAATCATTTTCATTCTGTATTTTTTTTTCTTGTTTTATTTCACTGACTAGGACTTTCAAAATCAGTGAGAAAGGTCATTCTTGCCTTTTTTCCTGTTGTTAGGGGAAATGTTTACTGATTCTTTACTGAGATATATTGAACCTACTGATGAGCTAGCTTGTTAAATATATACTTCATTGCTTTTAATGAAGTGCTTTTCATTTCTACCATTTCATTAGGATTTTACTAATAATTTGCATCAGCCTGCTGGAAATTATATATCTGATTTTGTATGTTGTCCACCTTTTTCCATAGCGGTTTTTAACATAATAATCATAGGTATTTAAAAGTCCCAGTGAAATATGTGTGTTACTTTTTTGTGTGCCTTGTAATTTTTGTTGAAAAGTGGACATCTTTTGTAAGATCATAGAGGCTGAGGTAAATTATTTTTATTACCAGAAATGTGGAATCTTTCCTCTGGGCCAGGGCCATACTATATTCAGAGAGAAATTTATATACATTATAATGATAGAAGAAAATAATGTATGAGAATTTCTGCAAAATGTTAGTTGTCTCTTGGATGCCCTGAGCAATTATATAAACTTGTCTTCCTTTAACTATTTTGATTAGAGCCTAGAGGAAGCTCACAAATGAAAGAAGTAAAATGTAATGTTAAATACTATGTTAAAAAAAAAAGCACTACCTTGTTTACTATTTTAATTCTGGAACTTAGCTTAGGACTATTGTAATTGGTGAATAAGCATAGCTAAATTAACACATGAATGAGTGAATGCATAAATACATGAACACATAAAAGGAATAGATTGTTGCAAGTTTTGACGGCATATGAATGACAGATTAATGAATCAGAAATATTTGACAACTTTAACGTAAAAGTATTAAACCATATAGAATAACATGAAATTCTCATTTTATAAGCTATTTTATACTATTAGGGAAACATATTAATTATATTTGTTTAAATATTGTTAGTCAAAGAATATCACTGTGAAACCATTCCTTGTGCCTTTCTTGGAAAGGACTGAGAATAATTTCATAATATACAATATTTAGGAGACTATTTGTAATGCATTTAACTGGGTAGTTTCTTTATTTTAACCAAAAGAAATGTTTTAATATTAAAGTGCTCCATGTATGAAGACGTAAGTACCAAGAATATAATTTTATTTCTCATGGAAAGACTTATTGGGGAATTTGGCAATTGGAAAAAAATAAAAAAACTAAACTGAACAAACAAAACTAATAGGCAGAGGTCAACTTAAGGGTAAAGATAATAAGGATAAGCATGAATTATAAGCAGGATCTTGTGATGCCTCTAACTTTATTAACAGGAAACAGATGAAATTTTATTTTCCTCAAGCCTGTAAAATAAGGGGGGAAAAGGGTTGTTTATTAATTGAGGGAGAGAATATGGGAAAAGACCTCAGACATGTGAACTGAATTTCATATCTTTGCCAAGGTAGAAATACTGGAAAGCCTCTACATTATCATACACAATTTCTGGACTTATTTCAGAAGCAGAATGTCAATTTCGGAAAGACAAAGCATTTCCCCAAATGCAAATAAAATGATGCACTAAATTAAATGAATAGTAAATAATAATATTCATTTCACGTGTCCTTCTACTTTTTTAACTTAAAATAATTGCACAGTTTCTTTATTAACATCTACTCAATCATTCAGAAAATTCTTGTTGGTCCCCTTCAACGTGTCAGGTACTGATACAGGAATATTTGATAATTCTGTACATTACATTCAGTAATGACTTATTACTAAATTAAGTTTTATAGTGAAAGATAAATAATAAAGTGATTAATTTAAAAAGGAGATTCTAATTAGATTCATGGGCCCAATTTTGAAGAGATGTCAGATAGCCACCAAGCCATTTAGCTTATTAACAATCTTGTATATATTTTTCTGGAAAACAGAAACTGTGACACAAAAAAACGTTTCAAGCTAAATGATTTTTGTTTTTAAGATTTTATTTATTTATTTGAGAGACAGAGATCACAAGTAGGCAGAGAGGCAGGCAGAGAGAGAGGAGGAAGCAGGCTCCCTGCTGAGCAGACAGTCCATGACCTGAGCAGAAGGCAGAGGCTTTAACCCACTGAGCCACCCAGGCACCCCAAGTGAAATGATTTTGATTGATACACATGGAGATCTCTTGTCTCCAAATTTGTATTAAATGTTTATGAAAGAAGGAAAAATGTTTGCATTGCCACAACATATATTTATACTTAATAGTTGAATAAATTCATTTATTAAAATCTATTAGAGCCTAATTTCCTTATGTGCAGGCATCTTCTATTATTATCACTGTATACCAAATGGTGTGAGTTCAATTCATCTTTGAATTCAAATAGATATGAAGGAGTTGAAAACACGATTGGCTCAAAATCATCATTTGTAACATAGTAGGTTTTCTTTGATAGTGCTTGTTAAAAAATAACAATAAAACTGTTTTTTTGTTGTTGTTGTTATTCTCTATAGTGCTTGTGTTTCTTAGAAAAAGAGGGTATGTCAATGATAATATAGGTATCTCAGAACTTCCTAGAAAATTGCATATTTGTTAATTGGTACTTTCAAACTAGAAAATGATTTCCCTATGAATGAATATATATATAAATGTAACCAACAATATACCATATATATATTATATATATGGTATATTGTTGGTTACATTTCCAGAGATGAAATTGTTGAGTCATGAAATAACCTATGTTCAACTTTATTATACATTGCTAATTATATTTCCAAAGTGGTTGTATCTATTTACATATCTCCAAATAGTCCATTGAAAGTATTAGTTTTACTACTTTTAAAAATACCATTTGATATTGCTGTTCTTTTGCATTTTTGATATTGTAGTGGTTGTGTAGTGATATCTCACTGTAGTTATCAATCACATTTTAATGGTGAATTTAAAAGTTGAGCAACTTTTTGAACTATATTGGTCATTTAAATTTTTTGAAGTTCCCATTAAACTTTTGCCATTCTCTAAATTGGGCTTATTGTTTTAGATGGATTTTTATGTATTCTTTGAGTTCTTGGTGAGATAAATATATTTCAAAAACATTTCTCCCACCTTATAGCTGGCCTTTTTTATTGATAAAAAAAAAACTTTTGAAGAACAAAAGATTTAAATTTTAATGAAGTTCAATTTATTTTTCCTTTACTTTATGATTTTGTTTACTGTTCAAGAAATATATACCTACCCTGGGACGATGACTATAGTTTCCTTTATTTTCTTCTAGAAATTGTTTCCCCCTTTTTGACATGTAGGTTACATGTCACAATTACAATTCACCTATAATTAATTTTTTTGTGCAATGTGAGCTATTATTTTTTTCCATATGGGTATCCAAATGTCATAGCACAATTTCCAGGATAAAAAAAACCCAAAAACTCACTCATCATCTCCCTATTTTACTTCAGTGTCACTCATGTCAAAGCCTTTATATGTTGTTCTGTTTCTAGTTTATGCTATTCCATTTTTCTATTCATTTGTCCTTACACCAGTGCTATATCATGTTAACAACTGTAGTCTCATGATGATCCTTGATATTTGGGGTATAAATCCTTCAAAAAAATGTTTTTTTGTTCTTCAAGATTGTCTCAGCTATTATTGACATTTTGTATTTCCAAATAAGTTTTAGAATCAGCTTAGCAATTTATAACACTCATGCTTACCCACACTCTATCACAGATATACGGGGTGCCAACACTTTTATTGTGAACTTATCCAATCTATAATAAATTTGTTAACAATTGAAATATGTTTTATTATTATTATCTCTTTATTTGACAGAGAGGGTTAGTGAGAGAGAGAGAGAGAGAGGGGGCACAAGCAGAGGGAGAGGCAGGCAGAGGGAGAGGGAAAAGCAGGCTCCCTGCTGAGCAAGGAGTCCTGTGCAGGGCTTGATCTCAGGACACTGGGATCATGACCTGAGCAGAAGGCCAATGCTTGATCAGCAGAGCCACCCAGGCACCCCACCCCCATTCCTTTTTTTAAAAGAGATATTTTTTTTTAAGATTTTATTTATTTATTTGACAGACAGAGATCGCAAGTAGGCAGAGAATCAGGCAGAGAGAGAGACAGTAGGAGGAAGCAGGCTCCCTACTGAACAGTGAGCCTGATGTGGAGCTTGATCCCAGAACTCAGGGATCATGACCTGAGCCGAAGGCAGAGGCTTTAACCCACTGAGCCACCCAGGCGCCCCCAAAAGATATATTTCTTTACTTGAGAGAGAGTGAGAGTGAGCGTGAGAGTTGGTGGGGAAGGGGGAGGAAGAGGGAGAAAGAGAATCTCAAGTAGGCTTCCTGCTAAGTGGGGAGCCTGACACAGGGCTCAATCTCATGACCCTGAGATCACGACCTGAGCTGAAATCAAGAGTCAGAGCCCACTAAGCACTCCTAGTCCATTCCTTTTTTAAGGGAAATTTTACATTTACTAGCATAAACCACAGTCCTAACAAAATACAGAATATTTTTATCATCCCAGAAATTTACTCTCTGCCTCTTTCCAGTTAATCATTCCCCTAAGGTAAACACTTACCATTTTTTTAACTATAGATTGATAGATATAAATAGAATAATATATTCAACACTTAACAATATATACAGGTGGCCATATTTATTCATGTCATCATGTATACTAATAGCTTCTTTTTATTGCTTAGTAATATTCCATCATTATCATATACCATACAGTGTTTATCCATTCTTCTGATGCACAGAAGAATGCACATTTTGAGACATTTCTAGCTTTGTGCTATTATGAATTAAGTTGCTATGAAGGCTTTAGTCCAAGTCTTTGTGTGGGATATGTATTTTCATTTTTGTCAGGTAAGTATTTAGAAGTGAGTTTATAAGAGAATAGGAAAAGGGTACTTGGTGGTTCAGTTGGTTAAGGGTCTGACTCTCGATTTTGGCTTAGGTCATGAGCTCAGCGTCATGATCTCAGTGTGGTGAGATCAGGTCCTGCACTGGGCTCTGGACTCACCCAAGAGTCTGCCTGAGATTTTCTCTCTCCCTCTCCTTCTGTCCCTCTATTCCCACCTCCTCCTGCCCCATCCTCACTCTCTAAGTAAACAAATCTTTTAAAAAAATAAGGGAATAGGAAAGATGACTGTTTAGTTTACAAGGAATTGCCAAAACTATTTCCAGATTTGTTCTAACACTTTACTCTTTGATTACCAGCAACCTATAAGAGTTCTGCTTGTTCCATAGCCTCACAAACATTTGATATTCACTTGTTTTAAAATCTAATGAGTACATAGTATTATTTTGTCATGGTTTTGCATTTAGTAATTTTATGGGGTTCCTGGGTAGCTCAGTTGGGTGAGTGTCCAACTCTTGAACTCAACTCAGGTCTTGA
The DNA here is from genome assembly GCF_002288905.1 of Enhydra lutris kenyoni. Lineage (NCBI taxonomy): Eukaryota > Metazoa > Chordata > Mammalia > Carnivora > Mustelidae > Enhydra > Enhydra lutris. The sequence goes on along the minus strand of NW_019154102.1, from coordinate 9,066,739 downwards.
TCTGAGGGTCATGAGTTTGGGCCACTCTAGGTGTGGAGCTTACTTAAAAATAGTAATAATTTTTGAAGCAGCATAAGTGGTAGCATTTATATGCCATTTTCAAATTTTTTGTTGCTAGTTTATAGTCAATAGAGTTGATATATTTTGGTACACTGGCACTGTATCTCACAACTTTGCTAAATTATCTTCTTAATTATAAGAAAATAATGCATCTGTAGATACTCTGGCGTTTTTAATATATAATACCACATCATCTGCAAATAATGATGCATTTATATTTCATTTCAAATTCATATACATTTTATTAAGTTTTCTTCATTGACGGATTGCAGCATTTGATACACTAGCTAGAAAAAATAGAGTGTTTTACAATTTATTTTCTCCTTTCATTATTTCTGTATCAGCATGGTAGCATTTCTTAAAGCAGAACACATTTAAAATGGAAAGAAAAAGAGTAGTTGGTAATGAGGAAATCTGTCTTATGAAAGCCTGAGGAAGGCATCCAATGTGTAGTTTTTGTGTCCTTAGTAAAAAGGAGACTGAAGCCACAAGAACCTGAGGTCTTCATCTTGAGCTCTGGGCTTCAGGGGAATCCAAAGGTTTCCCCTTAAAAAAGATCTGATAAGGACTGATTGACCAAGAGGGCACAGGGTTAAAAGAGCAACATTCCCAAAACCTGAGAGCTGTATTCAGAGGCTATGAGCTGTCTAGGCTTCCTGAAAGAAACCCACTTCATTTATTCCCCTGAATCAGAGCCTGTCAGAGAAAACTTGCACAGTTATTATAAGGAAAGACTGAACCATTGGGAATATTTGTGGGTATGGGTTTTATCTCAGACATTTTGTAAATCCACAGAAAAATTACTGGCCAAAGCATGCACATTTGACTGTACCTGTTTTTGTTGTTTGTACAGTCTAGAGGCTCTATCTTTGAGCAATGAGTCTGACTATCCCACTAAATTACCATGAGTTTTATAGCAAGAGGTTTGCACTGAGTAAAGGAGAGCAGCTATCCATGCAAATAGACAGTAACCAAAGAGATGCTCTTTTCAGTTCCCAGAGATGAGCTCTTTCTTCCTACAGCTATTGATTATAAGATGTCTATAAGAAGTTATCCATTGCTTTGAGATACTGTTCACCTTCACTGTTCAGAAGTAGAGGACAGAAAATCTCCACATGTACAGGACATCTGAGAGGCCCTGACCATTATTCTGACCTTAGTTGTGTTAGATTACAATTAATGCATACCCATTTTTTTAAAAAGTATTGTTTACCACATTCACTTTATTCAACATAAATGAGACATCAAGTTATGCACATAGTTGAGTAGTTGCCACAACAAATAACAAATAACATGTATATCTATAGTAAATAACATGTATATCTATAGTAAATAACACGGGTTATTTGCTTATAATTCTGCGGGTAGCCTAGAATCAGCCTAGTATTACAGTGATACTTCTGCTGGTCTTTCCTGGGGTCTTCTGTAAATCTACTGTCATCTGGTAGCTTGACTGGGGTTGGGTTGTCCAAAAGAATCTCACTCACATGCCTGTTGGTTAGCTGTGCCTGTTGTCTGTGGTGCCTCATCCTGCTCTACTTGGACACTTTGGCAGAATAACTTGCTGGAGCAAATGGCAGTCATGGCATTCTAGGAGAACAGATACCAGTGTTCAAGCACTCACCAAGCCTCTGCTTGCCTCATGCTTGCTGATTTGTGATTGGCTAAGCCAAATCACAAGACCCATGTCTGAGTCAATGTGTGAAGGTGTGAATACTAAGAGACATGATTTATTGGAGGCCATTAATTTAATGATCTATGATGATGCTCCAGGGTAAATAAAATCATAGCTTATTGGTCTCACTTATTTTCTTGGTTCCATACACCATAATTTTTTTTTTTTTTTGATGACTTTAGACTTAAGACAGAAGCAAAAAAAAAAAAAGTACAGAGAGTTCCCATATACTTTTCACCCTTTTCCCCTAATGTTGACATTTTACAAACCATAGTACAACTGACAAAACTAAGAATTAACTATTAGTGAAGTATTATGAACTAACATACAAGCTTTATTCAGGATTCATTGATTTTCTTATTAATATTATTTTTCTCTTTCAGGATCCAGTCCAAGATCCTTATTATTACATCTCCTTAGTTTTCTCCATTCTGTGACAGTTGTATAATCCTTTTTTGTTTATCATGACCTTGACACTCTGAAGCGTGTTGGACAGTTACTTTGTGAAATGTCTCCAGATCTGGATTTATCTGATGCTGTTTCATGATTGGATTAAGCATATGTTTTTTTGGCAAGTATACCACAGAAATAATTCTGTGTCCTTCTCAATGCCTCTATTAAGAAGTACATGATGTCAATAAGTAGTGATGTGCTGATGAAGTTAAGCTTGATCACTTGATTAAGATAGTGTCTACCAGGTTTCTCTACTGAAAATATGTATTTTTTTCCTAAACACAGCTCTGGAATCAATTAATTCTGCATCAGAAAGGAAGAATGAGTTAAAATTACCATTAATCTTTTTCTTCTGAATTACTTAGTGTAGTCTCACAAAACACAGGATAATATAGTTCATTTTCTCCGAATATCTTTCTAGTTCTAGCCGGGAATACTGCTTTACTATATTTTTGTTGTATTTGACTATTTATACTAGGAATAGTTTGTCCCTTATCTTAAATTTCAATGAACTTTTCTCCTACCCATCTTTAAGATTTTCTATAACTCTTAGCTTCCATCTTTATGTATTTTTAAATGGCTGTTAAGATACTATCAAAGCTCACCATTAAAAAGTACAAGGTATTTTCTTAGGAGAAACAGGACTCTTCAGTTCAGTGACATGACAGTCCCTTGCAGTGCTCTCATCAAAGAGAAGAGAAAGTGACTCACCAAAATGACATTAGTATGTTTTTTGATGTTTTTCATTTCAGCATGTGTGTCTTGCAGCACAGGCATTGATTTTCTTTTTGGTTCTTGAAAAGATCTATTTTTCAAGCATGTTTTCATAATAAACAATCTTGGCTGATAGAAATAGAGTCAGGCATGCTAACTGATCACTTATAGATTTATATTGTAAATATATAAGAATAAATATAGATTTATATTGTAAATATATAAGCTCAGGGTTCCTTTCCTGTAATGTAACCCACTATATGTGCAGGAGTCATTTGGCCCTCTTTGCATTTCCCAGTAGGAAGGTGGGTCAAGGGAAATGATAAAGAAAATACTAATACACTTGCTATTGCTCTTGTTAGTAATAAGTCCTTTGTCTCTGACCAGGAATATCATGGCTTCGAGTAAGGAAATCTCAGACTCTGCACAGGTCTTGATACCTGCCTGTCACTTTCCTTTCTGACTCCCTGTACTCTTTTAAGCTGAAGAACATACACAGGAAATTAGCGCCAGATGGAAATGCCAAACTGTGGGGGAAACAAGTTAAAATAAATGGGTAGTATATTAAAAAGTTGGAGATGAAGCATTTGGATTTGGGGGAAAAAGATGCTTAAAAGTATGTATCTGCACCGAGAAAGCAATAAAAACTCAGCTACCTCCCAATTAATCTGTGATTGTATTCTCTATGAGACTATATTGCAACTTTACCTGCATTATTTTTTTGCATTATTTTAATTCATCAAATAATGTAAGAATAAATGCTAGTGAATAAAAGTAAATAATACAAGGCTTGGTATTGGAAAGAGTTATAGAATGACTTCGTTCTCTCTCAACCAACCTAACCCTTCAGCAGCAAACACTGCTAATGATACAATGTTTCCCTATGCATGAAAATCAAATGCAGCATGTGTGAATATATACAATTTTATTTAACATTTGTAATATAACCAGGGTTATGCTTTATAGGCTTGTTATTTTTATTTCTAACTTAACAAGTATTTGGAGAATCTTTTATATTTGTGTATTTGGCATTGTCTCATACTTATAATTGCTACTAAATATTGAGCAGTGTATTTAACTATCCCCCAACTTTATAATCATTTTATTTTTCACTCTTAGCAATGGCGATACTATGAATATCATCATATTCATTATTTTTGAGCGGCTCATACCATGTTTCAGTATTGTTCTGGGTCATTTGAATTGGTCATCCAAGGCTTCTATTGAGCGTGTAAGGAACTTGTTGCCAACATGGCATGTTGTAGTTCAGAGATTTGCATTTCAAAAGTTAAGAGTTAACTGGATCGGAGTTTATTGCTTATACTGCAGACTAGCTCCTCAGATTCCAATTTTACAATTTTAGGAGCTTACATGGATAAGATTATAAACTTTCATAGTCCATGTGGAGGTCATAAACAACTCCTCTATAGGCATTCTTTGACAGAACTAATTTTGGCATCCATATTGGCTCCAAACAAGACTCCAGGCAATGAGCATGCAGTAGTACATGTCACTAATATAAATAGAACAGCTTCTTATATCAGTTCTGTTCACCGCACAAAAGGAAGAGAAATCTTGAAATAAAATCATCAGGACCAAAGAAAGAAATATTTCAGATTATCTTCACATGTGTGCAAATGTCACCAATCCTATTTAAGTGGATGTTTGCAGAATCTATTTCTGTTTTCAAATTCAAGTATTAAGAATGTGGATTCTTGGAAATAGAGGGCCACCTTAAGAGAACATGCCATGTGAAATTCAGCCCTATTATCTAGCTTATTCATTCTTGAGTGGCATTTAAATAAGCATTTAGTATTATTTTTTATTAAATATTATTATGTCATATATTACATATCATATATTTTTTATTTGAGAAATTCTATTTTATTCTTTAACAAAATTTTATCATTTTTAATGGTTTCTTATTTGTTGGTCATCACTTCTTTCATCTCTCATAGTTGTTGCTTAATGCCTCAATTTTGGGATTCTTTTTCAGTTCATATTTTATAGAATTCATTTGTGGGAGAAATAGGGAGTCAGAGTTCAAGGATGCCTTCCTGCAAAGAGGTTCTGTATTTGTTTTTGCCAGGAGTTATGGGACATATGTCCATAGTTGGGATCATATTTTTATATAACTTTTGCCAGTTATTATTAATTTCACCATAACTACTTTCTCATAACTACTTTTGCATAAACATAATTTTCAAAGGTTGCTTAACATTCATATGTGAGTATAACAATTTAATTAAGGATTCTCTTCTTGGACATTTTGATTGTTTTCAGTATTATAAATAACTTCACAACAGATGCCTTTATTCATGAAGTTGTATTTAGAGTTACTTCCTCATGTTGGATGTAAAATTACTAGGGCAAAGATAATGAAGCATTCTTACGTCCTTGATTGTCAGAAGGGTGATAGCAATTTACACTCCTTTAAACAGTGTATCAAAATGCCCATCTCAGTCCACCTTTACTCTGATTGCTCATTTGTGGGTGAAAGAGGACATCTCATTATGTTTTAATTTTTTTTTTTTCAGTTTCTAGTGATGTTGAGCATTTTTCACATATGGTATCCATTATGTTTTTCTTTTGCTGAAGAATCCTTGTTAAATTGTTATCTTATTTTATCTTTTATTTTTTGTTTCCTTGTTTATTAACCTCATCTTTTCTCAGGTTCTGATGACAAGTTCTGGAAAAACCAGTTTAAGAATTTAGGCAACCCTGGGACTCTTCTTTATTCCATCTGCGCACACGATCTACTTACAATTTTAGGATTTTAGACTTCTGGTTTGCATTATATTTAGTTTTATATAGGTCAAAGTCTATACACCTAAATCAACATATACCCCATGGTTAAATGGTAGGCTAAATGTCTTCTGATGAAAAAAAATATTGCAATCAAAGTAATCATCCCAATTTTATGATGACTAAATCCAACTTTGTTAAATTTGGTACTTTCTTTGTCTGTCAGTATTGAATCTAAAATTAACATGATACTTAACAAATGACTATTTTTGCATTTGCATATTTTTAAATTTTAGACTCTATTCTCCCCAGTTCAGGGGTCAAAAAGAATAACGAGATAATCAGTTTCCATCTCTATAATGGTAATAGTTGCCTAATATCCAATAAGCTGGTTCAATAATATACATAATAAGATACATAATAATAAGATACATAAACCCAAATGTTAAGCTGGTTTATTAACTGTGTGTGTGTTGTACATGTATGTTTGTTTGTATGTATGTATGTAGTAGCATATAAAATGGGTGCCTATGTAAATGGAATGGCATTAATATTTATATGTAATAGCATATACACATATGTGCACGCATTCATATGTTTAGCTGGAAGTTAACTGTTGATTTTCCTGTTGCCTCAGAATTTCAGATTTTCTAAATGCTTGAATTTCAGGTGCTAAATTATCTACTTATTTCATGACAACAAATTATAAATCAAGCTTTGTAGCATGTGGCTTATTTTATCCTTCTGGGTGCTTCTAGGGCCATGATGCTAGGTCAGGAAAGGGTTAGAAAGGACTTATTTCAACCAAGTCAAGGGAAGGGGAGTTCAGAAGGAGAGGTCAGGGGCCTGTCACTCATGGTCTAATGTGGCTCCCAGTTATCTTGGGAGAGAGTCTATCCAAAAAGGCACTTGCTAGGAGGAAACAGAATGTCTGGGTCTGGTAGGCTGTGGAAATCTAGGGATTGAGGGAAATCATAATTGTCTGCTGGAGGCCACCTGAAGCACATAAAAGATCTATAGGCTGAGGTCCCAATCTGAAAAATCTCAGAGAAGAGAAAAAGTCTTCATTTGGTATCTGCCACTTGAGTGGGTATCAGTGCCCATGAAAAACCCACCACTCAAGTAAGAGGATACCTCTCATAGATACAGCCTGCCTTAAATGCAGACAGCATCGAGGCCCTCCTTGAGTCACTTAGTCTGAGCTGCTTGTTTTCAGGGAAGATTTTGCCTGCACAGATTTTAAAAATCATGGAAGTCAAAGGTGGGGGGGAGGTAAAGAAATAAAATAACAAAATCAGATATAGAAATAAAATGCATTTACCCTTCATTTTAAATTATATTTCTCACCATGTTGTGACCACTTTGAGAAATACATGCTTTGTTCTCTCTCTCCACTCGCCCCCTCCTGCATCCTCTCATTTACACAGAGTCAAGGTAAAAATACACTCTGTTCAAGGTACATTATGACTTTCAATTCCCGGAAGGCTCATCTCTGCTAATTTTCAAACACCAAGGTCTTTTGGGATTTTAGTCGTTCTTATTCATTTCTAGCTTAATTTCCAAGAGGTCAGTAAATACGTTCGGCATTCATTCAGAACTTTGAAATGCATTGGCACTGCTTTATGGCACAGCAATATAGATTAATCTTCATAAATTCTCCACATGAGTGTGAAATAAAGATGTTCTGTCCAAAATTTATAGATGCAGCATTCTAGATAAGTCTCCTATATTAAAAATGTTCTATACTTATTTTCATCTGACTTTTCTATCAATTACTGAGAAGTGTGTGTTAAAATTTCCCAGTATAATTATTAATTTTTATCTTTCCCAGTAATTCTTAATTTTTTTCATATTGAGATCATATAGAGACATAAAAATTCAAAATATTTTGTTTTCCTGATGAAACAGATCTTTCACCATTATAGGATGACCTTACACATCTGTATAAATGTTTTTTGTCCAGAGGTCATTTTGCAATTATTACTGTGAATATATGCATGTCACATCTTTATTATGTCTTTTACTTTTAAGTGTACTAGCTGGATTTATTATAAAAAGTTAGATTTTAGAAATCTAATCTGATGATCTTTATCTTTTGATCAGATCATTTAGAATACTTACACAGGGTGAAATTATCAAAATATTTGGTTATAACTTTATAATACCATCTGTAATTTTCAGGTGTCCTTATCTTATACTTCCTTTTTTCATTTCTTGACTTATTTTAGAGTGTTTCAGTAATTACATTTTTAAGCCTTCATTTGCATTACATACTACATTTTTATTATGGCATGGCTATATATAAAAATATAAGAGGTATAATTATCAAATCTAAGTTTCTTGAAAATATTGTGCTCTTTTTTATACCAAACTAAGTCTTCTTTCAAAAAGGAAGGCTATGAAAAATCAGTTTTGGACATCCAATAGTAAGTAATTATGTACTATTGAGCCTTTCTTTAATAATCTTGTTAACATCAAACTTCATTCACCCTGGAGGCTAACAGGGACATTTAGGAAACCAGTTGCTTTAAAATGTTGGATAAATTTAACTACAAATCTAAAATTTAACAAACATAGGTCTAAAAGAGTAAGAACAATACACACATAGTACATGCTCTGACAAAGTCTAAATAACATAACTTAAGAAGGGGGAGGAGAAAGGCACCTGGAGGGCTCAGTGAGTTAAATGTCCCACTCTTGATTTCAGCTCAGGTCATGATCTTGGAGTGCCAGGATTAAGCTCCCAGTTAGACTCTGTGCTCAGCAGAGCATCTGCTGAAGATTCTTTCTCCCTTTCCCTCTGTCCCTCCCCTCATTTGTACACACATGCTCTCTCTCTCTCTAAAATAAATAATTTTTTTTTTAATGGGAGGAGAGAGGAAAGTGTAGGGAAATATAAAATTGCACTGTTGATTATCACACAAGTGAGAAACAAGAGCAATGCATAATATTTTACGTGGTCACACTGTCAGTAAGGTCCTAGGTCGGCCAGGTTGGGAATAAGGAAATTATATGAAGATAATAGTGTAAGCATGCCCACTGGACCAATAGCAAAATCATAAATACCAAAAGAAATACAAAACAATAGAAATTTCAATTCAAAGAAAGTGGACCACATGGTGGAAGATAAATAGAAAATATAACTTAACACAAAGCATGAAATAATCTGACAGGACAGGAACTAAAGAAATCCATTTTACTGGAACATTTGACTGCACTTATCTCACCTTTCAAAAGAGAAAAGATGTAGGGGTGCCTGGGTGGCTCAGTCAGTTAAGCATCCAAATCTTTTCAGTTTCAGCTCAGGTCATGATCTCATGGGTCATGCGATGGAGCCCCACACTGGACTCTGCACTCAGCAGAGAGTCTGCTTAAAGATTCTCTCTCTCTGCCCCTCCCCCACCCTCACCTCTCTCTAAGATAAATAAATTAATAAATCTTTAAAAAAGAAAAGATATTCTGATGGCACAGAATGCAAAACCCAGCTGTCTGCTATATAAGAGGGGTATACCTGAAACAAAAACATTAACAAAGGCTAAAATTACAAGATAATAAAGAAATAGCAGGCAAATGCAACAACTACAACAAAAGAGTGGGGTGACAAACATAATTATTTGACAAGCCTGAATTTAAGTAAAGTAAAGCATCATGAAACAAGACAAAGAAGTAATTTATAAATGTAAAGACTAAAATTTACAACGAAGATATAAGAGTTATGGTAATGAGGGATTTTAGAATACATATTTATGCATAGTATCCAAAATCTATAAAGAACTTATAAACTCAATACCCAAAGAACAAACAATCCAATCAAGAAATAGAAGACATAAACAGATATTTAATGCAAAGAAGACATCCAAATGGCCAACAGACACACGAGAAAGTGCTCCATATCACTTGGCATCAGGGAAATACAAATCAAAACCACATTGAGATACCACCTCACACCAGTCAGAATGGCTAAAATTAACAAGTCAGGAAAGGACAGATGTTGGCGAGGATGCAGAGAAAGGGGAACCCTCCTACACTGTTGGTGGGAATGCAAGCTGGTGCAGACACTCTGGAAAACAGTATGGATGTTCCTAAAAGTTGAAAATAGAGCTACCCTACAACCCAGCAATTGCACTACTGGGTATTAACCCTAAAGATATAAATGTAGTGATCCAAAGGGGCACATGCACCTGAATGTTTATAGCAGCAATGTCCACAATAGCCAAACTATGGAAAGAACCTAGATGTCCATCAACAGATGAATGGATAAAGAAGATGTGGTGTATACACACACACACACACACACACACACTCACACACACACACACACACACACACACACACACGAATACTATGCAGCCATCAAAAATCCACAAAATCTTGCCATTTGCAATTACGTGGATGGAACTAGAGGGTATTATGCTAAATGAAATAAGTCAATCAGAGAAAGACAATTATCATATGATCTCCCTGATATGAGGAGTTCGAGAGCAGGTCAGGGGGTCGTGGGGGGCAGAGAGGGAAAATGAAACAAGATAGAACTGGGCAGGGAGACAAAACATAAGAGACTATCTCTGGAAACAAACTGAGGATTGCTGGGGCGGGGGATGGAGGGATAGGGTGGCTGGGTTATTGATGGACACTGGGGAGGGTATGTGCTATGGTGAGAGCTGTGCATTGTGTAAGACTGATGATTCACAGATCTGTACCCCTGGAGCAAATAATACATTATATGTTCATTAAAAATAAATAAATAAATAAATAAATAAATAGCCTAAGGAGTCCTAAATGACTTAATTTAAAGGAACATATTAAAGATACATAATAGATATCCCACATTGTGCATCAATTCTAGAAAATAAAGTTTCTTTTTAAAAGTACATGGAACATTTATGAAAATAGACTATGTATTTATGCAAAAAAGAAACTTTAATACATTTCCCAAAGCAGCTGGAGCCTCTAAGTGTGTGAGGAGTTAACTCCCTAGAAGTAAATGTTTGATCAATAGGAGATAGAGAAGATCCAGTACATAAATCCTCACTTTGGAAGACAGTTTTGTCCAATGTTTCTAGTGTTCTGTCAAAAAAAAGAAATACATATGTATATATGAGCTGTGAACTACAAATTGCATAATTTTAGTGATTCCACATAGGAATTAAATAGACCGGTCATATATTTGCGTTTAAAATGGTGATTGCACGATACAAAGATGAATGGAAAATTTCTTCCAAAAATTTAAAATTTTAATTTTTCTTTATTTTAAATGACATTAAATAGCAAAATAAACACCATCACAAGTAGAGAGCTAGACTGCAGGCAATAGGAAAAAGCCATATATTTTAGTATCTTTAGTGGTACTCTTTCCCTGCTTTTTTGAATAAGGTGCCCAGCTGGCCCTAACTGCAGTATATCTGTTCCTTTCCTTTTATTTTTTTAAGATTAATTTATTATTTGAGAGCGAGAGAGAGAGTGAGCAAGGGGGAGGGGCAGAGAGAGAGGAAGAGAGAGAATCCCAAGCAGACTCCCTGCTGGGTTTAGAGTCCAATGGGAGGATGGATCCCCATCCCTGAGATCATGACCTAAGCCACAATCAAGTGTCAGCAACTGTTTAAGCAACCGAGTCACCCAGGCACCTCATATCTGTTCTTTATATATATATATATATATATATATATATATATATATACATGTTACTGAAGTGTAAGAATTTTTTGGAACCCCTTCCCACACCACAAAGAACCAATTTTTGGCCCCTTAGGGGTGTATTACACCCACTGAAATGCATGTTTTATTTATTTTTTTAAAAGATTTTATTTATTTATTTGAGAGAGAGACAGAGAGCATGAGCTGAGGGAGAGGGAGAAGCAGACGCCCCAATGAGCAGGAGTCAGACACCAGGCTCCATCCCAGTTCCTGGGATCATGACCTGAGCTGAAGGCAGACACTAAAGTGACTGAACCACACAGGAGCCCCTGAAAATGCATGTTTTAATACTTCCATCAATATCTGCAGCCATTTGACAAACTCTGAAAGAAAACATTTTGAGGGCTATTCGATATGGGGTCTGAGCTGACGTTGATATCAGACATAAAATGCCACTTTTGTCCTCTGAGTAGAAGAGGAGCTTGTGGAGGGGAAGTTCTATGTCAGTATGGGCAGCATGGCAGGGCATCACAGTGTATTTGCTTCCTACACTTCACTGCCTCAATTCCTCTGACCCTCACTCACACTACACAGCGATTACACATTATAGTAGTTTTAGATCATAAGTTTTGCTCCAAAGTCTGTTTTCTAGAGGACTCTGTTATATATTACTTAGTCTCTTGTTTGTCTTCCACAGACCTTGAAATTTCACTGGTGACTCATTAGCTTCCAACTTCACCTCATACTTCATTATTTTCAGCTTTTGTGACCAAAAATATCACCTCTAGGAAGGTGCTGAACCCTGTGACCTAGCTTCTCTTTTTGGTGTTTAGGAAATGAGGTGACTGAAAAGCTCCAGTGCAGTTTGCTGTTTGTTTCAAACCATGGAGGATGGAGAAGAGCAAATTCTCAGGTGTGGACAGCTCACCTACCCTTGTCATGGCACTGCCGGGATCCAGGGAAGCCCTGATGTTTCATTGCCAAACTGTCTGTGTCCTCTCCTCTGGCTTGTGGTTTTCTTAACCTGTGATTGGGCAATGATAGGGGCAAGGTTAACAAAACAATGGAGAGGAAATGAAAGTGTTTTTAATCCCCTTTCCCATCAGTAACATCTTCTCCCTTTCTAAGCTACCACTTATCTTCCACACACTCTGCTTCCTAAGGGGATCCTGCCATCTTTCTTTTTAATTGTTAGATTTGGGGAAACAAGAAATTTCCTCTTCTGTAGCATCACCAGGATAGGGCTATAGAGGAGAGTCCACACTAGTTTTCAAAATGAAATGCTATTGAATTTTAAATTTGTAAATATTAAAGAGGCAAGGCAAGATAATTTGTAAGACTATGTCATTTCACATTTTGCTTTAAAAAAGGATTCATATTAAAATGAGCTTACTTTTTACTTAGTTTTTGAATTAGATGCTTCATGGTTAATCATTAACATATTAGTTCTGTTAAAACATGACATTATAATATAATTGAATAGCAACTAAAGGAAGGATTGCTTGATGAATGTTTAGAAAGTGAATACTTGCTATTTCAATATAATATTGTCTTAGGAAAGCGAAATGCCAGAGGTTAAGTTCAATTCCACTTCAATGTAAAATAACTAATTAAGAAGCATTATTAATTGTATAATAGCAATGACTGAGAGCAGAAAACCAAAACACAAGTATCTCTTTTAAAAATTCCTCAAATCCTGGCATTAATATCTGTTATAAACTCATTGTATAGAGAGAAGCTATAATAAATGCAGTCTTCATTTATAATGATAATAGTTAAACTTTAAAAAATGATATTGTGAAACAGCTGATATAATAAATAGGGAAACATGAAATATTAACTATGGAAGGTTTGAGACATGCTACTTAAAAATGTCCTCAGTATGAATCATTTTCTAACCAAGGATAAAACATATGCAGGAATGATGACATTCTGTCTAAGATTAACACTCTTATAGAATCTCAGTGCCATTCCTATCAGTCAAAATCTTATATTAGAGGTATTTTACATCTACAAATATAAATTTATCATAATAAAATTATTATGGATATTATTATGATAGTTTTTGTTCTAAATTAACTTTTCCTTTCTACGTAGTCAGGCATTTTTTACATATTTCCAGTAAGCACTCAACTATCATGTTATGTTACGTGATTAGAAATTAAATTTTCATCTTAGTACTGCTTTACAGAAGCAAAAGGGAAAGGCAAGTTAGAGTTGAAAATTTTTGAACAGTTTCAAAGATGCCTACATAGTTTATTTATTTCTTCATTTAACCAATCATATGTCAGGCATTGTGGTACTAGAGATAGAGTGGTAAAGACAGATAGGGCCTTTGTCCTCACAATTATGGTCTGCAGCTGACTCAATTAGTAAACAGGTTACTAAATGTTTTTTGATTGCACTAGTAACTCAAAAATCACCCCAGTGCTGAGAATGCAGTAAAACAGATGTGTGCTGCTTCTTCTTTTTCTTTTTAAAGTAGGCTTCACACCAGCATGAAGCCCAATGAGGTGCTTGAACTCAGGACCCTGAGATCAAGACCTAAGCTGAGATCAAGAGTTGGAACTGAGGCACCTAGACACCCCCTTTCACACTGAGATTTTGTATTAATACCTGACCAGAAGAAGCAGCAGAGTGACTTCAGGATTAACAGGAAAATAATTTGATCCCGGTCAAAATAAAAAGCATAAGAATAGAAGAGTAAAATACTTGACACCAATTATAAAATGGTGAAAAATTTATGTAGGGTCATTTCAAGGATTATTACAACAGAAGCAAGAACAAGTAAAAACAAACTTTCTAGGGGCTAAAAAGAAAATCAGTTCAACTGAAAAATTATTTCTGAAAAATAAATTTGTTTGAAATGAATTGTAAACTATGCTACTGTTAAAAATTATGATACCCAAAAATATGCAAATAAAATAAGCAAAGTCACCTTAAAAGGCTTTTATTGTTATATGGGATTATATTTTACATATTACTTTCAAGCTTGCTTTCTCCATTAACAAGAAACCCTTTCCATAGATTCCATTTTTTTTCTATTATAGCGGCAAATTAATGTATCTATTTATTATCCAAATAAAGCATTTTGGGAGTATTTTCTAGTTTTAAAATATTATATTTGATACTCAATTGGCAATCATTAATGTACTTGTCTTCTCCTATTCTTGTGAGTATTTCTACACAATAAATTAGTCCTTTAGGAGAACATTAGTTGTCATTTTGCTAGGGCTTCCAGAACAAGGAACCACAGACTAGATAGCAGAAACAAATGTTATTTTGCACAAATCTGGAGGCCAGAAATTGAAGATCAAGACGTTGCCAGGGTCGATTTCTTCTAAGGCCTCTCTCCCGGTCTTGCAGATAGATAGCCATCTTTTCCCTATCTTCACACGGTCTTCCTTCATGTGGTCTAATCTCCTTTTGTAAGGATACCTGTCACTGGATTGGGTCCACCCCAAAGACTTCATTTTAACGTATCTCTTTAAAGACCCTATCCAGAAATATAGTATGAGATAGTGGAAGTTAGGACTTCAACATGTGAATTTGGGGGAGCGGGACACATTTCAGTCTATAACAATTTTGGTCGAATGCTTTGCACATTGGATTACTTGCTAAATTTTGCCTATTATGCTTCAAAGCGATGGGGCAAATTTTTATTCCAACCAGAAGTTTTTTCTACTCCTCATCACTGGTTTCTTAGTAGTCATTTACTTTTCCTTTTATGTTACTTGAACATTTGAATCTTTATCTGCTACCAAGTGAAAATAATTAGATTTTATGTTGGAGGTAATACAGATCCATAGAACATCATTGACCACTAAAGTTACTGCATTGGGAAGACTACTGTGGCAGTGTGTTCAGAGTGGATTGCATTAAGAAACTGGAAATATATAGAATCTAGTTGAATAGCCATTGCCACCATCTACTTTTTTAGGTGATGATGGCCTAAAAGAGATAGTAGCAGTAGGAATGTTAAGGGGCTAACATGAAAGGTACTGGAAAGAAGAACAATAAGGCTGGAACAGATTATATGGAAATGATAATACTGTCTTTTAAAACAATTTTGGAACACATGATCAACATGAGTTTTGAGAGAGCCAAGGGCTGCTGATCACTAATTATAAATCACTTAACTTGAGTTCTGACATATCTTACAAACTCTAGTTAGGAGTCCTAAGAAAAGGGCATCACTGGTATTGAGTCAAAAATAAATTGAGGAAGGATGTGAAATGTGAAAGAAGCGTATCAAGCAAAAGTGCTAAATCTGTTGGGGATGGGAAAAGATTGGGAAGATGTTTTATAGTGTTCCCCTCAGAGTGACATTATATTTAAAAAAAAAAAATTCAGGAATATTATCAGGCATAGTAAGGGAACTATGGAACACAAAGTGGAGAAACCAGAAGACTCAGCTCTTAATGACAGTTATATAAAGAGGAATTAGAGTCCAGGTTCTACAGTTTATTAACTGTGTGCATTTAGGTAGCTTATTTTCATCTTGTTGAGCTCTGGATTATAAAATGGGAATTATAACCTATACTTAAATATGTTATTGAATTATATTTAATATTCTTTGGGAAATATTTAAAGTGTACCACATAAATGATAATTTAGATTATTAATATTATTGTTATAGGCACTGTCCTTTTTCTTACTAATAATGATATATATATCTTGTTTCTCTAGCTTTCATAAAAACTCCTGCAGAGCAGTTTACTCACTTTAAATCAGTGTGTCCTCTAGCCCAACCACAAAGCTCTGTGCATGCTTTCTTTGGAAATGATTATCTTGGAAGTACCGCATGTAGGCTGAATGTAGACACATGGTCTATGTTTAGAATGCAGGGAATACAGAAGAAAACCCTGTAACTAAGAACCCAGTACAACTGGAGAAATTATTTTTAAAAAAGTAACTTTCTATTTTTGAAATGAATTGTAAGTTATCGTAGTGTTAACTATAATAACTGCTCATATACTTCAGCAGTCCCTACTTGCTGCTACTGAAATATTTTCCCCCAAGATTTATCATTTTGAATGCTGGATCTCATCTGAATTATATCACTTCCTAACTGACTGACAGTCATTATAGTTCTACCAGGTGTAACTGAAGATAGCAAATATTTTAGTATCTGTATATTAATATTAATATAAATTTCCAGAGATGTTCATACATCAAAGAAGGTAATCCCAAAAGCTCTTATATTTAATTCTAGGGTACTCTGAAATGGTATGGTAAATTTTTTTCAATTCTATGGCTTTGGAACATTTCCATAAATGTGATGGGATGTGACATGTGTATGTGTGCACATGTGTACCATGAAAATATAGGGATATATATATACACATATATCTCAACTAAGTTAGGGTCATTTATTTCAAGAAAAAATAAGTACTTAAATAGAATAATAAGAATTTTATTAATTGTAAGTAATTTTCCTCATTAATTCTTGATTAATGCCGATATTAATTAAGACTAAGGAACAACTAAATCCTCAGGAGGCAAGCTTGTCTTTATGTAAACAATTCATCTGGTACTACATTAGGAAGTGATTTTATTTTACTTTTTTAAAAAGATTTTATTTATTTACTTAGAGAGAAAGTGAGTGAGGAGAGAGAGAAAGTGCACGAACCAGGGAGGGGCAGAGAAGCAGATTCCCAGCTGAGCAGGGAGCCCAATGTAAGACTTAATCCCAGGACTCTGGGATCATGACCTGAGCCTAAGGCACATGCTTAACCACGTGAGCCGACAAGGTGCCCCGAAAAGTGAATTTAAATGATGAGACACCACTGAAGAAAATAGCAATTAACAATCATCTTTCCTATTAAAAGTAATTATAAACAATTTAATTTAATCATGACATAGATGAAAATGAAAATGTAAAAAATATAATTTCTTAATGTAAAAAAGAGAGAAAATGAATACACTATGTTTATCACTTAGAATAGGAGAACACAGTTTCAAAAATTGACACATCTGGATTCCTAGGAGCATAGAGCTGTTAAATATCTTTTTCTTCAGATTATTTTAAACCACAAAATCATCTGACTTCAATTCTTCTTTGAACAGAAAAATACATCAGTTAATAATTTCAGATCCTTCCCATCATTTTCTCCCTGACAATACTAATATCATTCCCACTAAAATATAAACCAACAAGAAGAAGAATGCAGTCATCTTCAGGAACACCTGCCAACCTCTTTCTTCATACTATATTCTTTGAAAAGAGATGCAAATGATGCTAGAAATTTTATTTTAGAGTGGTTATATTAAAAATAAACAAAAAATCACATTCTTCTCTTGATACTTAGGACTAAATTTCTTAATAAATATTAGTTACATTAAAAAATACAAGATATGGGGCACCTGGGTGGCTCAGTGGGTTAAAACCTCTGCCTTTGACTCAGGTCATGATCCCAGGGTCCTGGGATTGAGCCCCATATCGGGCTCTCTGCTCGGAAGGGAGCCTGCTTCCCACCTCTCTCTCTGCCTGCCTCTCTGCCTACTTGTGATCTCTGTCTGTCAAATAAATAAATAAAATCTTTAAAAAAAAATACAAGATATTTTGCAAAATTGTCAGGCAAAAGAGGAACTGAAAAACCTGCACTTTTTACTGCATAGATATATATTTTTCACTAATAGGAGAAAATACTAGGAAAAAATAGGGTAATATACCAGATGAATATTTCTTTCCCTAACATTTCATACCACAATGATGAATTCTGGAAATTTGAGTAATACTCTTTTTTGTTTTTGTTCTTGCCCTTTAGTTAAAAATTATTTTTATTATTATTTTTTAAATTTCCAGTTTTTATTTAAATTCCAGTTAGTTGAAATATAGTGCAATATTATTTTCAGGAACAGAACTTAGTGATTCATCACTTAAAACACCCAGTGCTCATCACAACAAGTGTCCTGCTTAATATCCATCACATATTTAACCTATCCCCCTGCCCACCTCCCCTCCAGCAATCCTCAGTTTGTTCTCTATAGTTTAGAACCTGTTTTCCAGTTTGCATCTCTTTCCCCCACATGTTCATCTGTTTTGTTTCTTAAATTCCACATCCAAGTGAAATCATATGGCATTTGTTTTTCTCTGACTGACTTATTTCACTTAACATAATACATTCTAGCTTCACCCATGTCATTGCAAATGGCAAGATTTCATTCTCTTTTTTTATGGCTAAGTAATATTCCATCATATACTACTTCTTCTTTATCCTTTCATCAGTTGACAGACTTTTAGGCTCTTTCCATAGTTTGGCTATTGTTGATAATGCTGCTATATACATGGGGGTGCATGTGTCCCCTCAAATCAGTATTTTTGTATCCTTTGGACAAATACCTAGTAGTGCAATTGTTGGGCTAGAGGGTAGTTCTATTTTAAACTTTTTGAGGAAACTCTATACTGTTTTGAATAATATTCTTAATACCTATGTAGATTGTCTTTCAGTATTTGAGAACTTATGTGTGTAAGCTTATTTAAAATAATTTCAATCCCACAGCAAAGACACTTGATGCTGTTATTAGATAGCTAAATTGATTCTGAAACATTAGAAATTGTTCAGTGTCCATAACATGATTTCAGTTTGAGAAATGCTGAACTCGATGGGTTATTTTTTTTTTTAAATATTTTTAAAAGGAGGAAGAAAACAGATATGTATTTTATTTTAAATATACAGGTAATTTTCAATATTTTTATGAAGAACATTCATACAGATTTTGAAATTGAGTAGTAGTATACTCAAAACTTAGCAACTACTTCATGCTGGTTCTTAAAGTTAAATTCACAATAAAGGGAAATGTACCAACTATTTTAAGATTTTCTGATAGAAAAAACTTATCTACTTAACTTTTTCTTTACAGTATTAATCAGGATAATACTTATCCTTATCAGGATAATAATATTCTCAATGTATTTCTTACAGATTTTCTATTAGTACAAAACTCAAAACTTAAAAGGATTTCTAACTTTGTGTACATGCTCTCCTGCAGAACTGGTGAGATTTACTAAAAATAAAATCGCAACCATTAAGGTCCTTGGAAAAGGTTCTAAGGGCATAGAGCAAATGAAGAAGTATTTGTTCAAGGAAATCTACTAATATTTGGTAAGAACAATAAGAGTCTGTGATTTTTGAACCAAGACCCACTCCACTTCTCCCTTCTCAGTTTTGTGAGATGGAAACTCCAGCTCCAGGCTGGCACAGTCAAGAACACAAGGCTCCCTTACCAACTACAGCTCCTGGTCAGAAGGCTATAGTCCAAGGAGAGCCTAGACATCACAATTTCTCATGTTGCTTTCAGCCACTTGTTATTGAGGTTGAGTTCTGGGAATGTGGATTAGTGAGATTGAGAAATGCCTTCTTCCATGTAGCCCCCACTCATGAGAGGAAGGTTCTACACTGGGCATGATAGAACTGGGGATATAAGGGTTCTGTTCCCTCTTGCCTTAACTTGTAGAGCAGGAGGATTCCAAGCCAGGAGTGGGAAGCAAGGAGAACTGGGGCTAGTGCCCTCCTACTCCAGTGAAATATTTACTTCCTACTTGGGGTTGCCATTCAGAGAGAAGTGCATCATTGTCCCATCCCCAGCACCAGGGACCTGGCCTCAAAGATTTTATCCAGGTAAGAAGCAGGCCATAGTACAGAAGGCATTATCTCTTTTCAAAGGAAGTGACTTAATTTGCAACAGAATTTAGAGAAAAAGTTTAAGTCAAAGGGCACTTGAAAATAAAGTGCAGACTGTCATGAAAAACAATTGGCATGAGATAGATTTACTGAAAATATAGGTTAAACTGTAGGCAGGCTCACTTGCAAGACAGAAATGAACAGAGACAGGAGGGAGGAGCTTTCTTGGGTGAAGAAAAATACTAAACACTAACCATAGGAATTATCTCTTCAAAGGAGCCAGGTTTGATATTGACCAGTCTGTGAGCAAACTAGGTCTCAGAGCATTGTTGTAAACAATAGACAACTAGCTAGTAATCAGTGCAGCTTAACAGATGGGTGAGGCTCGTGAAAGAGAGCCCTGTAGAAGGCAATATGCTATCTCAAGGTGTCTGTGAGTATCTCCAAAGCTGTGTCCCCTGAGAAATGGTATCAAAGTCTTTAAACTGCAGGGAGAAATAGACTTCAAAGTAATCCTACCAGTCGGCTAGGCTAGATTCTTCATGGAAATTCTTTAAGGAAATCATCTGGTTTTAAATTCATATGGAATTACAAGGGACCCAGAATAGCCAAAATAACCTTGATATAAAATAAAATAAGAGAACTCACACTTTCCAATTTCAAAATTAACTACAAAGGAATATTAATCAAGATAGTGATACTTGCCATTGTGGTACTGGCATAAGAATAGACTTGAAGATCAATGAAATGAAATTGAGGGCTCAAAAATAAATGTATGTATCTTTGGGTCCTAAGGCAATTCAATGGGGAAAGAATCATCTTTTCAAAAAATGGTAGTGGGACAACTGGATAACCACAGGCAAGGAATGAAATCGGACCCTTACCTATCCATAAAAAAAATTACTCAGTATAGATCAAAGGTGCAAATGTAAGAGCTAAAACTATACAACTCTTAAAACATAAGGGTAAATCTTATATACAGCAATCAGTTCTTAAACGACAACAAAAAAAGTATATTGAACTTCAACAATATTAAAAACTTTTCTGCTTCAATGGACAATATTACAAAAATTAAATGATCACCCACAGAATGGGAAGAGTGTTTGAAATCATGTAATTTATATTCAGAATATAAAAGAGCCCCTCTTACAAGTAAATCTAAAAAAGACAATTTAATATTAAAATGAACAAAGGGGAGGGAGGCTAGATGGTGGAAGTGTAGGAGACCTTGTTTCATCTGGTCCCTTGAATTTAACTAGATATCTATCAAATCATTCTGCACATTATGAATTCAACCTGTAAGAAAAGAATTGCGGGAATTCTACAAATAGAATAGCAACCCCTTTTTGTGAGGTAGGAAGTGCAGAGAAGTGAATCCGAGGGGATATATGAGAAGATAGATGGTGAGGGAAGGGGGTTGGGGAGGTGGAGGGAGCCTATGTAAGCAGGCACCAGAAAGTGATCTAGCCCCAGAATGCAAAATCAGAACTTTCAGAAATCAGCTCCAGTGAGAGATGTCCCTTTCTGAAACATGCTCGTATGGCAAAGCAGAGGAAAATCCCAGATGGGACAGTTTGGTCTCAGAATCCCCAGGGTCACAGGAAGAATGGGGGTGCCTAAGCAGACAGAGTCCCCAGGCACTGGAATGGGGAAACCAGCTATGGTCAGCGAGCGTGGGAGTAGGTTCTCGGCTCCGTTTGCCATAAACTGCAAACCCTGAGGTCAGTACTGAAGCCAGTATTACCTCAATCCCAAAACCAGACAAAGACCAAAAAGGAGAATTATAGACCCATATCCCTGATGAACATGGATGCTAAAATTTTCATCAAGATACTAGCTAAAAGGATCCAACAGTACATTAAGAGGATTATTCACCACAATGAAGTAGGATTTATTCCTAGCCTGCAAGGTTGGTTCAACATTTGCAGATCAATCAACATGATACATCAGGAAAGGAGAAGAACCCTAGGATCCTCTCAATAGATGCAGAAAAAACATTTGACAAAATACAACATCCTTTCTTGATTAAAACTTTCCACAGTGTAGGCATAGAGGGAACGTACCTCAATATCATAAAAACCATATACAAAAAGCCCACAACGAATAACATTCTCAATGGAGAAAACCTGAAAACTTTTATGACTGGGATGCCCACTCTCACCACTGTTGTTCAACATAGTACTAGAAGTGCTAGCCTCAGCAATCAGACAACAAAAAGAAATAAAAGGCATTCAAATTGGCAAAGAGGTCAAACTCACTCTTCACAGATGACCTGATACTTTATATGGAAAACCCAAAAGACTCCACCCCAAGGTTGCTAGAACTCATACAAGAATTCAGCAACATGGCAGGATATAAAATTGATGCCCAGAAATCAGTTACATTTCTATACACTAATAATGAGACAGAATAAAGAGAAATTAAGGAATTCATTCCATTTATAATTATACCAAAACCCATTAAATATCTAGGAATAAACCTAACCAAAGAGGTAAAGGATCTGTACTCTAAAAACTACAGAATACTTATCATTACTGAGTGACTAGAGGTCACTATTAAAAGATAAACTTCAAAAAAATCAAGAGATAAACTTCAGCACATTAAGATTCTGAGCAAACATTGATTCCAACTGGATGAGTCCAAACCAGAAGTGGTTAGGAGCATACCATTGTTAGGAGCTAGCTGCAAAATTTTTATACAGAAGATTCAGAAGTAAAGGAATGCAATTATTTGATTGACTATAATGTAAGTGGTTGTCTTATTTCAGGAAACCTAGTTGGCTATGGATGGCTGTTCTTAAGTTTCATTTTCTCTGATTCCAGTACAGTGGCTCTAGCTTAGGTTGGGTTTGGGTTTGGTTACATAGGATACCAAGGCATTAGAGCCATCTCAGTCTAATGGCCTCCTTGTTTAGTTACTTCAACATTACCAAGCACTATGCAATCCCTTTTGCATGAACCTTCTGTTTTTTTACTGCCAGTTGTGGTCTTTATGGTTTAATTTCAGGGAGTTTCCAGTTATATGCTTTGTCATATAGGAGCTATCCACTTTAATGTATTAAGGCTTAATGCGATGAAGAAGCTAATTTAGCAAAGACTTAATGAATAAATTGTGTAGACTCAAATGACACCACTGAGTTGTGTAACTGCTGATAAACAAATCCACACCATCAGCTGCCTTACATTGCCCACTCTGTATTTCACTCCTAGCTTTAAATCCTGATGCCACAATTGGTAGTACATAATCTCCTTTTCTAACCCCTCATGTTACTATCTGTACCAAAGACTATGAACTGAACTGCAAGTTTTCAGTGGTATTACAGATAACCCATTCATGGATGACTTGATCTGTGGGTAATTATTTCAACTCCCTTCTCCACACCCCCAGCTGGTTTATCTGTAATGTAGATACAAATAAAGAAACAAAGCTTGTCCTTAAGGAAATAAAGATGAAGAATAGAGTCACTGCCCACAATTTACATATGCTGGAAAAAAGCATTTTGAACCACACCACTTTCTTTCTTAGAATGGGGCAAATGGGAAATTATGGAAGCTGGACTGTGTCTATGGCTCATCCTTTTTCTTTATATAGAATTTTTCACTTAACATTAACTAACATTTATGGAGCACTTATATGTCCTGCACTATTCTAAGCACTTTACATATATTAACACATTAATCCTTACAAAGACTATGAAATAGGTACTTGTATCTTAATTTTATATTGAGAAATTAAGCAACTTGTCTAAGGCCGCCTAGCTGGTAAATATCAAAACTAGCTGGCTGACTGAATAAAGAGTCTTTAAATGGTAGTCATAAGGCTGTACCATGTCTGGACATGAATATAGCATCATTTGCTATTCTAGAAGGCAAAAGTACATCCAGGGCAATATTATGTTTCCTGCTTGAAGCTCAAAAAATTATATTTGAAGAAAAGCATCCATCATGGAAAGAAAATAGATTACTTGTGGTAGATTGAAAAATGTTGCACAAAACAATATTAGGTTGCTTTAGTAAAAAACAAGTGAAGGGGCGCCTGGGTGGCTCAGTGGGGTAAAACCTCTGCCTTCAGCTCGGGTCATGATCCCAGGGTCCTGGGATCGAGCCCCGCCTTGGGCTCTCTGCTCAGTGGGGAGCCTGCTTCCCCCCCCCCTCTCTCTCTGCCTGCCTCTCTGGCTGCTTGTGATCTCTGTCTGTAAAAAAAAAAAAAAAAAAAAAAAAAAAAAAAGAAAAAATAAAAAAAAAAAAACAAAAAACAAAACAAGTGAAGAACTAAAAACTAAAAGGGACCACAATCATGTATCCTAGGCATTATATTTCTGACATATATAGGGAAATTAACAAATATTACTGCTTTCAACTTTATTGCCCATGATCTAGGATAAAATTTAAGCTATCCTTAAATGATAGCTAGGTGCATTTTCATTAGAAATAAACTAGTTGAAAAATGATTTAGGGTGGCACAGTTCTTTCATAAAACTTGTAAAGTCACAGAAGGTAAGGAAAATTAAAAAGCAAAAAATTAAAAGTGCTTGAGAAATTTAATTATTTCCTATATCTCTATTAACGGAATACAAATTAAAGGCTTTTCCCAAGTTTGATATGGCAGCATTTCAAAGTTGTATTTGGTATATACATTAGTGTTATGATTTTTTCCTTTTAAAGATAAAGCCCGATTCCTTTTAAACAGAAATTTTGTTTTCACTTATGAGGCTATTAATCAAATATGAAGTAATCTAAAATTAAAAAACAATTATTTTAGGAAGGACTATTAGTCTCTCTCTCATCTAGTCTCTCATCTAGAAGACTAATCTTAAGCAAAGGAAATGAGATTTGGGAGATGTATTTTGTTTTAACATGCTTGACAAAATATTTATTATTTGTTAGTTAAAATTCTGAACATGTCTCAGACTGGTTTGTCAGAACTACGCTTTTTGTAGAAAATGAATGTTTTCAGTTTAAAGCCTCTCATCCAAAATTGTATTAGGAAAGAAAAAAATGTAAATAATATCTGTGATAAATGTTTTGTAAAATCAAGTAGATGTTATTTGGGAGACTCTTTAATATAACCGACTTTCTTATTTAAATGCAATTCTTTATTCTTATTTCTAAGACATACAGAATATTAGATTGCTCTGAAATTATTGCTATTATTCATTGGAAATATATGATGACATCCATTTCAGAATATTTGTGTTGTAAGAGCCCAAACAGAATATACAAATGGAATAAACTACACATAAAATCATAAAAAGAGACTTTAAAATACCATTTCCTTAATAAGAGTTTCCCATGATCGGTGATAATTCGTGGTCACTTAAACTGATATTATCTCTTTCTATTATCCAAAGATGGAAATATATGAGGAGGAGGTGTGGAGGCAAAAAGTTTTAAATATGTTAATTTTGAAATGTCTATTAAACATGAAGATGGGAATGTTCAGTAAATAAATGAAAATATTGGTCTGGAACTCATGGGTATGTTTTGATCAATGGCTAGATTTCAGACTTATCAAAGTATAGATATGAAAATGTAGACTGGTTGTCTATTTCAGGTTTGGTAATTTACAAAATGAGCCCTACATAAAACCCAAGAGAACAATAGCAGAGCATAGTGGGTTGAATGTTTACCAGTGAAAACTAGAAGTATAGGTCAGTATGTGAAGCCAGCAGGAAGGAAATGGACTGATAAAAATGGATGAGTATTAGCTTGAGGAAAAGAGATAGATTAGGAGATAAAGGGGCTCCATGACATGGAAGAATAGCTACATAAATATACAGAAAGGAGAGTTCAGAATGGATCCCATGGTTCAAGATGCACCATGCTATCCCAAATACACTGCTGAAATTCAGTCAAGGATCTTAGAGTCTAAGATGTTGGAAATACCATCTGATGGGGACCTATGACAATAAGGAGGCAGATATTAGGGTAAATGGGAACACTTTGTGGTTTGTTTGGTGTTTTCTTTTTTTTAAGTTTTACTTATTTAGTAAATCTCTACACCCCATGTGGGGCTCGAACTCTTGACCCGTTGAGATCAAGAGTCATGTGCTCTTCTGACTGAGCCAGCCAGGTTTCCCTAAACAATTTGAATTAGTAATCATAGTCCGGGTGAATTGGAGTCAGTGTATGAAAATGCGGAAATTCCTTATTTGCAAATTCTGCAATTATAGTTCCAGGCTTTACTAGCCATTCATTAGCTAATGGACTAGCAAGTATTATTTTTCTGTTCATAGAAAAGCAGAGATTTGAAATGTCCAGTTCAACATAGCCACAACACTTTCAGATGGCTTTCTCTAAAATGCCTTTATAATCTAAACCTGTAACAGCAAGAGTATAATTTGCAATGCAAAACTGCTAAATTTAAATAGTGAAATGGAGCACCTGGGTGGGTCAGTTGGTTAACTGGCTGACTTCTCCTCAGGTCAGGATCTCAGGGTCTTGGGATCAAGCCATGCATGCCTTGGACTCCATGCAGGGTGGGGGAGGTGGCTTCTCCCACTCTTTCTTTCTCTGACCCTCCCCCTGTTTGTGCTCTCTCTCTCTCTGTCTCAAAAAAAATAAATGAAATCTTTGAAAAAATAATAGTGAATTGATACCTAAAATAACCTTTCCTATTACACTGAAGACCTATCTTCAGTATTGCTTCCTAAATCTACTGAGTAAACACATCTTGATTGAAGTAAAAGTTCAATACATTTGCTATGCTTCTTGACTTTAGTGATAAACTATTCCATGCCTTATAAAAAATATTCTGAAAAATTATAGAAACTTTGAAAATCTCTTATTAACACTAGCTACAGCAAACTGACTCAAAGTGAAAGGGCCCGAGTCTTCATTTCAAAAGCATGTTGAAGAGAAAGAAAAGTAGAGCCAAATAAGGAAAAATATTATTTAAATAACATACCATATTTGAGCCATTATATTTCTTACCATCAGTTAAACATAAAAAATTTAACGAGAGTAGAACTCACCAGAAGTAAGTGCCAATTTATTTCAACAAAGAGGTATACCATCTTGTCTTCTTCAGAGAACCGATCACAACTCACCTGTTCAGTTCAGCATATGGATGTTGACACAACCTTGACTTCACAGATATATTGGGAATTGCTACAGTTTCCGAACATTAGGTATGAGAGTAAGGTTGATAGATGAGAAAAGGAGGAAAAAGAGGTGTTCTGTTTTGCAACAGCTCAATAACGAAGAAGGAATTTTTGAGTTGCCCAAAAGATGAAATGGGTTTCCATTTATCTTTGATTTATTCCATCAACCCATGTTTACTTCAATTGCCTAAGTACAGAGGCTGTCAGTCATAGTGGACTACCATGAACATTGTTATATCATTTTGTTACTTTGTATCAATGGCAAAAATTCTTCATCTTAAGTATCTTAGTCTAATTTCTGCTTTAGGATATAAATATATTATATATATATTTTTCCCAAAGTGGTAAAGTGCCAGTATTTTTCCCTATTTAAGTGAATTTTAATTTTTTAAAAGATTTTATTAGAGAGAGAGCATGCACAAGTAGCAGGATGGGGCAAAGGCAGAGGGAGAAGCAGACTGCTTGCTGAGCAGGGGGCCCTGACCCAGGGCTAGATCCCAGGACACTGAAATTATGACCTGAGCTGAAGGCAGACGCTTAGCTGACTGAGCCACCCAGTCACCCCTTAAGTGAATTTTTAATGGAACAAAACATTTCAGTGCCATCTCAAATCTGGTCTCATAAAATTTGTTATACTGAAATAAGATCTGAAAAAGATTATATAAAACAATCACTGGATAGGTTTCTAAGAAATTAAATTCCTGAACTTAGATTGAAAAGGTTATCAGCAAAATTTAAATTCTTAGTTGTAAAATAGGATCCATAGTCCTGTTTATAGATATGGGGAGAGAACACTGTGCTTATTTCCTGTTTTATCAGATACTGAGTGCAAATAGGAGAAATATAAGTTGTTTGGAAAGCTTTTTCCTAAGGCAGGAGCTGTGGACAAAACAGAATAACAGCTGAACTTAAAATGACCTATAAGGTCCTTTCAGGTCTATAATTCACTCTCAAGTGACCCCAAGATCTAGAGTATGTGTATTAATATTATGCTATCAGTAGTGTCAGCATGACAAGCGCAGAGAAGGTTGATAAACATGTGTGATTTATATGAAAAGAGACAGCTATCCAGATCAATTACACTGTTTGAGACAACCTGCTCTTTAAACAGTTTTAGCCAGATTTCCTGGACGTGAACATTCTACTTGTCACACTGCGTTCAATAATACTTAAAAATCATTATTCCAATGACTGAGCTATTATCTCTACCTCGTGATTTTCAAATTGCTATGCCAGTAAACATAAGATAGAAAAACAAAGATTTCTATCATTTAAGCAAATAACTAATTTTTGAAGTGAATTATTTAACATTTTAGAACATATATGATCTCATGGCTATATAGAGAAGCTCTGCTGTTCTCTTTTCAAGATATTTTCTCTTGGTATGATTTCTTAGCTAGGTTTAGCTTTTTGTGTTGCTTTTTTTTTTTCATATAACTAAATGTCGAAAGTGACCCATGTTTCTAGTGAATCATTATTTTCAAGGCAGACTGAGCATTTATTCTAGTGAAAAGGAAACAAAAATTTGATAGTATTCCTTCAGGCTTGGTACTTTCTGAGTTTCTTTTCTCCCTCAAGTGACCTAAATTGGCAGTTGGGAAAAGATCTATTTGAAACATTTTGTATAAGAAAAGTATTTCTGAGAGATTTATTTACTTAGAAATATTTAGCGCTAAAGGGAATCATCTTTTAGTCTTGTTTACTGAGTACTTAGCTCACATTTTATTGCATAAGCACTGTAAAAGGTAGTTTCTGAAGAAATCCTTCAAGAGTTTACCATCTAACAGAAGAGGTAATTAACGTGGATAACGTACTTATTGTATGCCACGCATCGATTTAGGCACTCATAAACATTAATTTATTTAATTCTTATAACAACCTTAAGGGACAAGTATTATGATCAGTGACATTTTAGAGATAAGGATAAGGAGATATATATATACTGAGTGACTTGCTCAAAGTCACCCACTATGTAAACAATTAACCTATGAGGCTACTGCAGGAATTTGAAAGAGCTAATATATAGCACCAATTTTTTACTTTTTGGAACTGGAAAAAAAAAGTGATAGTGGAATCAAATGTATATAAAAAATTCAAGCTATTACTTACACTGCTTATGTTGAACAACCATGGCATTAAATCTGTTAGACAAATAGGGTTGTTAATATTTTAACACTAAATTGGACACACTTAGCCAATCTGTCCTTGGCAGGGTTTAAAAATCAATGATTTCCACAGGGATGTGCCTGAAAAATGTATGTCATGAAAGATCAGAACAGAATGTATCTCCTCTTCAAGCAGGCAGATCACAAAGGAGGAAGGAAGGGGCAAAATCGACACAATCTTACCATTAGTTTCTTATTCCCGCAGAAATTACCACAAACTTTAGTTTAAAATACCACGTATTTATTATCTCACAGCTCTGCAGTACAGAGGTCCTAAAATCAAGGTGTTGGCAAAGCTATTCCTCACGGAGGCTCTAGGGAGAATAAATGTCCTTGTCTTTTCTAGCTTCTGTAAGCCACCTGCATTCCTTGGCTCACAGACCCTTTCCTCCATTTTCAAAAGTTCATCACTCCAACCTCTACCTCTCGTAGCACATTGTCTTCTCCTTCTCTGACCCTCTTGCTTTCCTTTTATAAGGACCTTTGTGAATACACTGGACTCACCCAGGTAATCTAGAATAATTTCCCCATCTCAAGATTTTTAATCACAGTTGAGAACTGCCTTTTGACATATAAGACAACATATTCATGAGCTCCAGGAATTATTAGAATGTGGACGTATATGGAGGGCATAATTAGGTCTAGCACATGTCACCAAATTTACTATTGGGAAGGAGTGAGTAAAAGAGCAAAAGGTTAAAACATTACTGAGTAACTCTACTGAAGCTGTCTTTAAAGGGTATCATATCATTAGAGGAAAGAGACCCCCTCCCTAAGTCACATTTTATAGTGTATTGTTCCTTTCTTAGTGGGCTTACCCATTCACCCATCCTTAATCCCAGTCTTGTCTCTCAGCATAGGAAATCACCAGTAGCTTGCAATCTGCTTTCCTATTACCAGCTACATTTATTTTATGTATCTTTTTTGGAACCACTAGCATATAGTAGAGATTTTAGACATCATTTACATCTATTAGAACAGTGGATTGAGGGTTATCTGGGTGGCTCAGTCATTTAAGTGACTGACGCTTGATGTCGACTCAGGTCCTGATCTCAGATAGTGGGATCGAGCCCTGTGTTTGGGTATGTGTGGGGAGTTGCTTCAGATTCTTTCTCTCCCTCTGCTCCTCCCCAGCTCTCTCTCTCAAATAAATAAATCTTAAAAAACAAAACAGTGAATTGATTAAATGATGTTTAAGAGCTCTCTATAAACAAGACTGAAAATCCAATCCCATATTCTTTTTCCCACTTCAAGTTAGTTTCAAAGGTATAGTCCATTACAGCTCAACTAAAGTTATACAATATATTTAATATACATTTTAATTTATTTAATTAGTTAATATTTAATTTAATATATTCGATAAAGATACTTCAAAAATTACATAAAATTAGGTACATTCATAACAATGGCAACAATAAAGATATGTGTTAGTAAGAATATAAATTCTTTCCATTATGAAGTTCTTGGTATATATTAAAGTCTAAAAACTAAATTTTCTTAAAAATTAATGTTGAAAAATATTAGTATTTTATCCAAATTATGAAACCACATTATCTTTATAGGTTAAACTTAACTTATTAAATCCCAAAATAAATCAAACAACAATAGAGCCTAATTAACCTCAGATGAATTTTTAATATTTGGGTAGATTGAGATCCTTTTTTTAAAAAAAAATAAAGATTTTATATATTTATTTGAGAAAGAGAGAGAGATCACAAGCAGGCAGAGAGGAAGGCACAGAGAGAGGGGGAAGCAGGCTCCCTACTGAGGAGAGAGCCCAATGCGGGGCTCAATCCAGGATCCTGAGATCATGACCTGAGCCGAAGGCAGAGGGCTAACCCACTGAGCCACCCAGGCACCCCAAGACTGAGTTCTATTATCATCTGCAGCCTGGAATTTTTCTCACTAGAATGGTATAGGCTTTACAGGGACTCAGAAGTCATTCTGCATGTTACTCCACAGTTGGAAACTGTATGCATAAACATCAAAATGGATATAGATAGAAGTTTCTATCTACCTATATATCTATATCTATCTATCCATCTATCTCCATATATAGAGATCTCTACATCTATCCATCTATCTACCTATATATATAGTGTTTAATCATACAATGAAAATTAACCACAATTATATTAAAATATAATAGTAATATTATAGTTATAAAAGTAATATAAAGTAATATATATAGTTATATATTAATAGTAATATAAAGATATTTTGAAACACATGAATATTAAAGTGAGTTCTTCAGCATAAATATTGGGAGACAGAGTCACAGAAATGGTAAATATGCAGGTGTAAAGAAATGAATATAAATGAAGAAAATAGTACATTTTGTGATTTAAAATGTAAGAATTAAATGATAAAAATAAAACATCATTCAAGAAAAGGGCAAATAGAATAAAATGTAAGATTCTAGCATTATTAAGTGGAAAAACTAGTAACTAGTAGTCAACATTTTTCCAGCATTATTGAGATAATTGACATATAATATTGTGCAAGTTTATGGTATACAATATGATGGTTTGACATACAAACACACATAGTGAAATTATTACCACAATAAGGTCAGTTAACACATCCATCACCTCATGTAGTTAAGTGTGTGTGTGTGTGTGTGTGTGTGTGTGTGTGTGTGTGTTAAGTTTAAGATCTATTCTCCCAGCAAACTTTAAGGATATAATACAGTATTGTTAACTATAGTTACTGTACTGTTCATTTGATCTTCAGAAATTATTCATCTTATAACTGTTACAGTTTGAAATCTTCTGCAAACATCTAATCATTTGCCCAAAACTTTAGCCCCTGGCAACCACTAATGTACGTTTGTCTTCCTCTGTTTGAATTATTCCCCTTAGCATAATGACTTCAAGTTGCACCCATGTTGTCTCACATGGCAGTATCAAAAGATCAGTTGGCCACACACACACACACACACACACACACACACACACATTCACTGCTGGGATCTCTATTCAGTTCCATTGGACTATATGTCTCTTTTTAGACCAGTACCATCTTTGTTCATCTTTCTCATGATTCCTATGGCTATTTGGGGTCTTTTGTGCTTCCAAATGAATTTTAGGATTGTTTTTTCTATTTCTATTAAAAATACCATTTTTTTCTTTTATAGGGATTGCACTGAATCTATACATAGATTTGGGTAGTCTGGAAATTTTAATAATATTAATTCTTTTGATCCATGAACACAGATATCTTTTAAATTATTTGTATCTTCTCCAATTTCTTTTATCAGTATCTTATAGTTTTCAGTGCATAGATATCTTTTACCTCCTTAATTACATTTATTCCTAAGCATTTTATTCATTTTAATGTTATTACAAATAGAATGATTTTCCTTATTTTTTAGTTTGTTATTAGCATAGAGCAATTCAACTGATTTTTGTATGTTGATTTTGTATCATGAAACTTTACTAAGTTTTTAAAATTAGTTCTAACAGTATTTTTGATGGTTATCATATTATATTTTCTGTAAATAGAGATAATTTTATACCTTCCTTTCTCATTTAGATATCTTTTGTTTCTTTTTCTTGTCTAAATGCTCTGGCTCAGACTTCTAGTACTAGCCTGAATAGAAGTGATGAGAGTGGGCATCCTTGTCTTGTTCCTGACCTAAGAGAAAATGATTTCAACTTTTCACTATTGTCTGATGTTAGCTGTGGAGTTGTGATATGTGGCCTTTGTCATGTTGAGGTAGGTTTCTTCTTTACCCAATTTTTTTAAAGTTTTTATCGTAAAAAGATGTTGAATTTTGTCAAATCTATTGAGATGATCATATAATTTTTTTCCTTTTGAGATGATCATATAATTTTATCCTTCATTCTATTAATGTGGTATCTCATATTTATTTATTTGTGGATTTTAAAACATTCTTGTATCCCAGGGATGAATCCCACTTGATCATGGTGCATAATCCTTTAACTTGCTATTGAATTCACTTTGCTAACACTTTGTTGAGAACTTTTTGTTGTTGTTTCTATGATTCTTTTATTACTGCCATTCCTTTTTTTAAAATTTAATTTAATTTTTTTCATTGTTCCAAAATTCATTGTTTATGCACCACACCCAGTGCTCCATGAAATATGTGCTCTCCTTAGTACCCACCACCAGACTCACCCAACCCCCACCACCCTCCTCTCCAAAACCCTCAGTTTGTTTCTCAGTGTCCACAGTCTCTCGTGGTTTGTCTCCCCCTCCAATTTCCCCCAACTCCCTTCTCCTCTCCATCTCCCAATGCCCTTCATGTTATACCTTATGCTCCACAATAAGTGAAACCATATGATAATTAACTGTCTCTACTTGACTTATTTCACTCAGCATAATCTCTTCCAGTCCTGTCCATGTTGATACAAAAGTTGGGTATTCATCCTTTCTGATGGAGGCATAATACTCCATTGTATATATGGACTATATTCTTTATCTATTTGTCTGTTGAAGGGCATCTTGGCTCTTTCCAGTTGGGCAATTGTGGCCATTGCTGCTATGAACATTGGGGTACAGATGGCCCTTCTTGTCACTACATCTGTATCTTTGGGATAAATACCCAGTAGTGCAATTGCAAGGTCATAGTGTAGCTCTATTTTTAATTTCTTAAGGAATCTCCACACTGTTTTCCAAAATGGCTGCACCAACTTGCATTCCCACCAAAAGTATAAGAAGGCTTCCCTTTTTCCACATTCTCTCCAACACTTGTTATTTACTGTCTTGTTGATTTTGGCCATTCTGACTGGTGTAAGAAATAAAAGGTATTCAAATTGGCAAAGAAGAAGTCAAACTCTCTCTCTTCACAGATAACATGATACTATACATGGAAAACCCAAAAGACTCCACTCCCAGACTACTAGAACTCATACAGCAATTCAGTAATGTGGCAGAATAAAAAAATCAATGGAAAGAAATCAGTTGCTTTCTTATACACTAACAATGAAAATATAAAAAGGGAAATTAGAGAACCAACTCCATTTACTATAGCACCAAGAAACATAAGATACCTTGGAATAAACCTAACCAAAGAGGAAAAGGATCTGTACTCGAGGAACTACAGAACACTCATGATAGAAATTGAAGAAGACACAAAAAGAAGGAAAAGCATTCCATACTCATGGATTGGAAGAATAAACATTGTTAATGTCTATACAGCCCAGAGCAATTAATACTTTCAATGCCATCCTGATCAAAATTGCACCAGCATTTTTCAAAGTGCTGAAACAAACAATCCTGAAACTTGTATGGAACCAGAAAAGACCCCAAATTGCTAAGGAAATGTTGAAAAAGAAAAACAAAACTGGGGGCATCACATTGCCTGATTTCAAGCTTTACTACAAAGCTGTGATCACCAAGACAGCATGTTACTGGCACAAAAAACAGACACATCGACCAGTGGAACAGAGCCCAGATATGGACCCATAGCTCTATGGTCAAATATTCTTCATCAAAGCAGGAAAAAATATGCATTGGAAAAAAGACAGTCTTCTCAATAAGTGGTGCTGGGAAAATTGGACAGCTATGTGTAGAAGAATGAAACTTGACCATTGTCTTACACCATACACAAAGATTAACTTGAAAGGGATAAAAGACCTCCACGTGAGGCAGGAATCTATCAAAATCCTAGAGGAGAATGTAGGCAGTAATGTCTTTGACATCGGCCACAGCAACTTCTTTCAAGATATGTCTCCAAAGACAAAGGAGACAAAAGCGAAAATGAACTGTTGGGACTTCATCAAGATCAAAAGCTTCTTGCACAGCAAAGGAAACAGTCAACAAACAAAGAGGCAACCCACGGAAGGGGAGAAGATATTTGCAAATGACAGTACAGAAAAAGGGCTGATATCCAAGATCTATAAAGAACTCCTCAAACTCAACACACACAAAACAGATAATCACGTCAAAAAATGGGTGGAAGACATGAACAGACACTTCTCCAAAGAAGACAAACAAATGGCTAACAGATACATGAAAAAATGTTCATCATCATCAGCAAACAGGGAGATTCAAATCAAAACCACATTGAGATAATTTTTGCATCTGTCCATCAGGGATATTGACCTGTAGATTTCATTTCTTGTAGTGTCCTTACCTGGCTTTGGTATTAGGGTAATGCTGATCTCATAAAATGAGTTTGGAGTATAATTTCCTCTTCAAATTTTTGGAGGAGGCTGAGAAGGATTGGAATTCATTCTTTGAAGTCTGGTAAAATTCATCTGGTCTTAGGCATTTCTTTTTTGGGAAGATTCTTAATTACTGATTCAATACCTTTACTTGTTATTGGTTTGTTCAGTTTTCTATTCTTCATGACTCAGTATAGGTAAGCTGTATATTTCTAGGAATTTATCCATGTCTTCTAGGATGTCCATTTAGTTGGTATATAATTGTTCATAGTAGTCTTTTATGATCTTTTATATTTCTGTGGTATCATTCATAAAGTCTCCTCTCTCATTTAGAGTTTTACTTATTTGGTTCTCTCTCTTTTTTTCTCTACACAAACATGAAAGAATAGACTTATTGGATCATATAGTAAATCTGTGTTGAACACTTTGAGGAACTGTCAAACTGTTTTCAAGAGCAACGTGTGAAAATTCCAATATCTTTACATCCTCATCAACAATTGTTATTGTTTGGGTGTTTTTTTGTTTGTTTGTTTTGTTTTTAATAGCTGTCAGTCAGCGTAAAGATGTAGCTCTTTGTGGCATTGATTTTCAATTCTCTAATGACTAATGATTTCAAGCATAATGTTGTGTACTTATTGGCTAATGTGTATATTCTTTGGGGAAATATCCATTCAAATATTTCCCCATTTTTAAGTTATTTCTTCTTTTATCATTGAGTTACAGGGTTAGGGCCAGATCAGATACAATTTGCAAGGGTTTTCTCCCTTTTTGTGGGTCATTTATCAAAGAAACTGTTGCCTAACTCAAGTTCCTGAAGATTTACACATAAGCTGTGTCTTAGCAGTTGTATGGTTTTAGCTTTCACATTTAGTTAAGTTTGAATTAATATTTTTTTGCATGGCGTGAGGTAGGGATTAAAAGTATTCTTTTGTGGGTGGCTATCCAGTTGTCCCAGTGCCATTTGTTGAGAAGACTGATTCCCCATAGAATGGTCTTGGCACCACTGACAAAAATCAATTAACCATAAATGTAAGGGTTTATTTCTAAATTATATCCTATTGATCTGTATTTCTACCTTTATGTCAGTACCACACTATCATGATTACTTTTTTTGGAGATTTATTTATTATTTCAGACACACACAGAGAGAGAGAGCATGAGCTAGGAGGGAGAAGCAATTTGTTGAATTGTGCATTTATCCTTTTAATTCTGTTAAAAGTTTTTTAAGTTCTAAGTTTTTGCTTCCTGTATTTTTTTGTTTCTGTTAGGTGACTATATGTTCATAATAGTTACGCATTTATAATCAATTGCCCCTTTTAACATTAACATTATTTAATGGCCTATTTGTCTCTAGTAACAATAGTTAAAATTTGCTGAGTGCTTACTATGTTCCAGGCACAGTTCTAAGCAAGTGTTATTTTCAGTTCATAAGATTTCACTGTATTGAGAATATCCAAAGGATTCTAATATTTCTTTGTTTTTTTACTGAAAAATAATTTTCAGTAGTATTTTAGTAGTATTTTTTACTAAGGTATTGAGGATGATAGTAAATGATAGTAAATGTTTCATTGTGCTGAAGTATTTTTCATATATCTCATTCTGGATTATTTTGTTTATTGCATACTGATTGTTAAAAATCTGAGGTCTATCCCAAATTCATGTTTGTCATCAAGTAAAGATTTAAGCCTTGGTCACTGTTAACTTGTATATTGGCATTGTTCTTAAATCACCTTAAAATGTATACAAAATTATTGATATGATACACTACAAAACCAGTGTGTATTATTAAACAGCCTTCAACTATATGCTAGTTTCAGAGAAGTTCTTTTCTGATAGCTTTGGTCCCTGAAAAACTACAGATCACACGTAGCAACTACATTTTTTTATCGTGTACTACTCTCAATTATATTTCTATGTTCTTCCTAACTACAAAACTCAAAAAAAAAAAAAAATCAGCATTTCTTGTTCCCTACTCCACAAAATAAGAGTAACACAAGTCTACACTTAATTTCTCGTGTGTGTGTGTGTGTGTGTGTGTGTGTGTGTGTTGCAATCTACAGATGGATACAGATAGAGATACTGATGTGAAGGCAGAGAGATAATATTGTTCTTATTGAATGAAAATAAAAGAGAAGTTTGGTTGTTCAGTTATCCTGTCATTAATAATTCTAAGAGCATAAGTTGGGAGACAGAAGGTGGAAAGAGCTCTGACTCTCCCAGTAAGACTTTTTAATTTTGTCAATTTTGAGTGCTCTGGGAGAAACAAATATTTCTTACTGGTCCTGACTTTAAATTCAGTTCTATACACCACCTACTCAGTGAATTATTTACTAATAGGTTTACTTTCAGGTTGATTTCCCCCCACTCTTTTTTAACTTGGGCTTTTTCTGTCCTTTGTAGGTACTCCAATGGACAGGATTTGTGAAGCATTTGGAATTTGTTCCCATTTTTGAGATTTCCTAAGTTATCAATTTAGCATGCTCAATTTTACATTTAATTTTAGTTGCATGCTTTCTGTGATAATATATAAATTATATATGATTTATATGAAGTTAATATAAATTAATTTTATCTTCCACACTTAGAACAGAGAAAAATTGCACAAATAAAGCTTAAACTCAATCTTCAGCTCTTTCAGCAACCAAAAATAAAATAAATAATTTTAAATACAGCAGATCAAGTTCATTAGTGAATTATTATCTGTCTGACCCAGACTAAGAAGACGTAAGTCAATTTCTTTTTATTTCCCAATATTCCCCCACTTAAAAAAAAAGCAAAAAATGATTCTTTTCATAGTATTGCAATATGCAGTTCCTTCATGTATTATTTTCTCTGTTTCAGAACAATAAAGCAGCATTTGTCAGCAAACATTCATATGCTTGCTGCTCCCTCTGCCTTCTTTTCAGGACTAAAATCATCCAGAGATAATGGACTCCAGGGAGAAAGTAAACAAATTATACAGGAACAGCACAATTCCTCAGAGCAAGTTGGCAGCATGGATTCTATATCCCAGGTTTGTTACACTCTGGTGAGAAATCTTAGAGGGGCCATTATTCCTTGTCAGGGCAGCATGAGCAGCATGTAAAGGGTTCATATTCAGGCCTGACAAATTGAACTTACTGTTTTGTTTAAAAATAGCATCCATCAGAGTGGGAGTAGATTTTTGGAAGGATAATGTACAACTTTGTCACTTTGTTTTGCTGAATTTGGATGTGTACCATCTACCCTATGTAGGTTGCAGTAATGAAAGAATCAAAGAATCTGAATTTCAATTCATTAACTCTGGAGTTGAGTCCAGACCTTGTCTTACTAAGTAGGTGGGCAACTTAAAAACTTTTTAGATTCAAATCCCTTTGTTTAATAAAGAAAATACTGATACCACATCATTCTGAAGACCAAAAATTGAGGCAATATACGTAAAAATACTTGGAAACTATAAAATAGTGTAAGATATGAAATTAGGCATTATTATTAACATTGAATTAGACTAGTCCCTGGTTATATTCAAGATATCTTATATTAGGGTAAAACTGCATATTTGTGTAGGTAACAAAGATGGCAAACCTGATGCATGGCAGATGAAAAGTTTAGTCTCTCCATGTTAATTACCCTGCCTGGCTTTCTCTATTTGTCTCACTCCATCAGTGATGACATTTACATTGTGATTTCTTGAGTTCATTTTTAGTTATTTTTATTTCTCTACCCTAATTTTCTTTTGGTGCTTTGCTTTTCCAATTTACTGTCCATTTGTAAAGGCACCTGCTAAATAAATGATTATTATCTGGTAGCTCGCTCATTCATTGACCCATTCATTATTTATTTATTTAAATCCTTCTTTCCTTAAAAATGCTGTCCACTCACATTTCCAATGGAATAGCTATTTGGAATATACAAATATGAAATGAAAAGTTTTTTTCCTAAGGTAGTTTGTAGTTAAATAAGGAAGATGAGTTAGGTATACAAGTGACATTAATGAAAGGGAGAAAGGAGATGAGTACTGTAAGTAAAGGACAGATTAATTATGGGACAATAGAGGAGAGGAAAAAACTCCCAGATGATGAGGGATGTGAAGACCAAAGTAGCATTTGAGATCCTTCATTGGTATGGGGATATTGCTATGGTGAGTGCTGAGAAATGTGTAAGCCTGATGATTCACAGACCTGTACCCCAGGGGAAATAATATATTATATGTTAATAAAAAAAAAGTATGGGCAGATTACACAGTACAGTTGGAAAAAAGTAGCCATTTAACATTGTTTGGTTTAAGTTACAGATAATGGAACTGTAGCAAATAAATTTAAGAAATAAATTAGCAAATAAGAGCAAATAAGAAAAGGAAACTCTCTAAATCACAAGTTTTCCTGAATGCTAGATTAAAGAACTTTGATTTCATTCAACAGGAAATCAGAAATGGGAAGCTATTCTTGCGGAAAGGGTAAGTCGAAGATTGATACACTAAATAGGGGGTTAAAATGACAGGAAAGAAAGAGAAAGAGAAAGAGAAAAAAAGAAGGAAAAGAAAAGGAAAGGAAAGGAAAAAGAAAAGAGAAAA
Source organism: Enhydra lutris kenyoni (assembly GCF_002288905.1). Taxonomy (NCBI): domain Eukaryota; kingdom Metazoa; phylum Chordata; class Mammalia; order Carnivora; family Mustelidae; genus Enhydra; species Enhydra lutris. The sequence continues at coordinate 9,026,881 of NW_019154102.1, read as the reverse complement.
GTAAAGGAAAGGAAAAAGGAAAGAAAAGAAAAAGAGAAGTGAAAAGATTATATGTGAAGCAAAGAAAGCCCATGTTATTTTAGTGCAAGTGAGAATGGAGGTTTCAGAAAAATACTAAGGAGTTTGGAACTCAATAAGGATTATGATGATCACTTATTTGGTGATTTTTCTGTGCCAAAACTCCTCATACATTACTTAATCTTATCCTCGACAGGCCTAAGAGAAAAGCAACTGGTTTCATTTTGGAGAGTGATAACACAGGCCCAAGACAATACAGCTGGGGAGCAGGGGAGCTGGGATTTGAACCTAGGCCATCTCAGTCCAGAGCTGTTGTACTCCGAGCAACTGTGCTATTTTAGAACTCCCACAACTGACAAGGAGGCATGAGAAAGGCCGGATTCTGACATGATAGCAGTTTTCCAGCCTCTGTGACAGAGAAGATGCAGATGATAATTGCAGAAAAATGCCACAGAATGGAGACAAAGTTAGTCTGCTTTGACATGTTGAGTGTCAGTCCTTATGAATCATAAAAGTGGAGATGTAGATGGAAAGTAGATGGAAGCAAGTAGATGGAAATGCAGGATGAACTCAAGAAAGGGGTCTGGAGAGACTCAGTTCAAAGTTTTCTAAAAGGAGATGATGGAGGATGTGAGGAAAGGGCATGACAAGAGTGTAAGCAGAGGGAAGGTAGGCCAGGGGCAGGTCTTGGGGAAAGTCAGAAAAGCAACTGTGATTTCTCCATGAAGCACAAGCATAATTTCATACCAGAGAATTTAAAGTAGCAATTCTCTCCTACTTGGAGAAGTCACTGCACTGCAGGGCACCATAAGCCTATAAATCAATTAAACTCAAATTACAAAGTCAGATGGCATCTGTTCCCATCGTGACATAAAGCCTGTTAAGATGAAAAATTTCTGGCTGGGATAACTTAAATTTTTCATAAGTTGCTATCCCACTGAGCTGTTTTTCTTCATATAGCTTCAATAACACAGAGGCAGATTTGGAGCTTGGAAGGTTCCTTAGAGATCACCTGGTCTAATATCCTCATTTTATAAATGAGGACTCTGAGGCTCAGAGAGGTGACCTTAGGTGATGAAGCTAGGTTTTCCATAAATGAGTTCATTTATATTTACACTCACTAAATGATTGGAGACTAAGCATTTTGTATTTTATAATGATACTTACCTGAGAGTATTATTGAGAAGAAGTGATTTATAATATGTGGCCACAGTTTATTGAGACTTTAATTTGTGTACATTCTTCTCTTCCTTTACCAAGAATGCAGGCATCACTTTGTTTTATTTTTCCCCAAGGAAACAGTGTTTGCAGGCATGAAAGCAGAGACTGCCTACAAACAAATGAAGTTCATGGATTTTAAGAATATTTGAGCTCCTTGAGAGGATTGGGAAAAGAAGAAGTATCTTCAATTGAGAGAAGGGAGAAGTGAAGTAGGACAGAGGAGACCAAAGAAGAGGAGGTGATGGGGAGAGAAGCGGGCTGGTATACCTAAGGACTGAAAGCATCTGTTCTCCACCCTCCTGAAGACCCCAGTGAGTCTCAGCCCCATAAGAACTGATTAATATTTTACAATTCTTTGTTTTACACAAGCTCCTCTCAGCTATTCTACATGGTCCCTCTAAACACCCTGCCCTTTACACCTATTATCCCATAATCTAGCAATAGAATTTACCTTTCCAAACCTCACTTATTCTTCAGAACACTTCTATGTATTGACCCAAGAGCATTAATCAGGATCACCACAGAGTCTGAAAAATAATTCATTCATATCACTATTCCTTTTGGTTTTGATTATTTAAAGTAAAATTAGCATTATAATTTTACTTTAAATAATTTTAGTTTTAATAATATTTTGAGAAATGTATTATTGCCATTAATACTTCTCCAAATATTCAGGTAAGCTTATATTAGCAAAGTGAGCCATGTGCTTTGGCAACAAAGACCCACACCCAGGATTATAGGTACTAAGCTGAAATGATAGGTACAAATAACAAGTAGGAATTCGGATAAGGAAGAGAATACTTTGGAAGAGTCTACAAAGTAAGTTTTGTAGAGAGGAGGCCAAACATAGCTTGAAAGTAATATTTATAACCAAAGATGTAGAGGAATGCTGAGTTTATTTTGGCACATTGAGTAAGGAAGAACTTTTGTGAGAATGGTTAGAAGATACAAGTAATTGAGGGAGAACGGAGTTATATTTGAATATTCTTTCTTCTTGGGGATGAGAGCCAGGACAGAGACTCTGAGAATAAGTCCATGGCATGTAACAGAAACAGTTCTTAATTGAGGGTGCAACTGGAAATCTTTCAAAAATATAGATGCCTGGGCCTCAATTCTAAACCATTTAAACAAGAACTTCTGGAGATGGGATCCAGAATGGGTATTTTTTTTTAAAACTCCCCAGATCTTCCTCAGGTGCAGCAAGTTCAAAGACTACTCATCTTAAGATGTTGAATGGTGCCTGGGGGGAGACAGTAGGCAGAATAATCATATCCAAAGATGTTCACAGACTAATCTGCAAAACCTATGATGGCTTATCTTACATGGCAAAAGGGACTTTGCAGATGTAATTAAGGGCTTTAAAATAAAAAGATTATCCAGGATGACCTAGGTGGGTCCAACATAATCACAAGTATCTTTTTAAATAAAAGGGAGGAATGAACATAATGAAAAAAAAATCAAATAAAATAAAAGGGAGGAGTGTCAGAATCAGATAAGTAACCATGGAAGAAGCTGGCGTGATGCAGGGCAGGGCTATGAGCCAATGACTATGGGTGTTTTCTAGCATATGTAAAAGGCAAGGAAATTAATTCTCCACCACAGCCTCCAGAAGGACTGCAGTTTTGCTGACTCATTTTAGACTTCTGAATTCCAAAACTGTAAGATTATTAATTCGTGTTGTTTTTAATAAGCAGTGAAGAGAGACTTACATTAGTGGCTGCTAAAAGAGTGAGTACCTACCTGATCATGCTTCATAGTAAAAGAAGGATCAAGATGCACAAACTCCCATTTGGGGCCTTTGTATCACCTGTGCCCTACCACCCTGTGAACCAAATGCAGATATAATGGAGATACTACCTCTGCCTCCTTTATATCTTTAAAGTAGTACCAATCTCTGTTATTTCACCTGAAATACTGTCACTATATTGCCTGTGTTCGTGTTTTGTTTGTGTGTGTGGGACAGGGGGCAATTTGTCTAATGCTTCCATTTTCTTGCTTTTCCACCACGATAGATTAAACATTATAGGCCAAAGATTTTGCCTTATAGGTAGAAGTTGTGCCAATTACCAAGAATGCTCATGAAAATTATACATTTGCCAATTAGAGAAGGGACTACTTAGCTCTTGTGTGAAACAATCCTCAGAATGTTTGGGCATCCCCTTTGCTCGAGTGCATGGTTATTCTAGTGTACGGTCTTTCAACTAAAAGGTCTCTTTGGGAAAAGATAAGGTAATCATTACAACTGGAGTGCTACAAGATACTTCTTGGGGATCTAGTCTGTCCTTTACTCAGTGAGTTCAAAGCTGGAAAGCTGGAAAACTGGCTCATATCTGGATTTTGGATAAAAGGTTGAGACATTTTATTAAGACAGCTGCCTTAAGTCTTCCCGCATTAGCCTTCCTTCATTTGTTGTTGCTGTTAGAGAGATGGAGCCATACCCTCATTATGTGTGCATTTACCTTGATACCAAGAAAACTTTTATTTTAGCCACATCTATGGCTCTCTGCTTGCCATGCTTCTCTGATTGTCATTCCAGCCTGGCTTCCCATGAGAATCTTTGAGCTTACCTTGTTTTAAATTGTTAAGAGCCACTATCTAGACTCTATTATTTGGGGGAACTTACCATCCCCATTCTTATCAATTAGACCAATTCTCAATCTCTTCCTCCCATAAATCCTAGCTTAGTTAGACTGTAGGCTCTAAAACTGGTGGGCCCTCAAACTAGTATATTCTTAATTACTTTGTTAAATGAAGTATCTTCTTAATTCTAAAAAACATAATCATTTGGTGGTTTTTCCAGTCTTACATCATATTGATACTAGCATTAGGCAAAGAAGTGAAGCAAACACATCCCCTCAAACTGACACATTCCTAGTCCCTGCTTTAAGACTTCAACCTATATATATGTATACGTACACACACACAAACATATATACATATACACATATATACAGATATATGCAGATATATACATATATATCTGTGTGTATCTCAGCCATTCCCTTTTTTACATTTTTAAAAATGCTTTTGTTTCCTATATATTTTAAATTATACCAGAGACATTAGATTCTACAGTGACCCATTTACAAATAATCTTTGTATTCCCTACCTTACTTTAGATAATACCTTTAAGTTATTCAAAACCAGTGAAACTATTATATGCTACTTAGTTTAAGTAGTATATACAATCTACATTCTTAAAAGGAAACTTGTTCCAGTGGGATTCTTGTTTCTTTGTTTGCCCTTCTAATTCCTCAAAGTTCTTTTTTTTTTTTTTTTTTTTGTATGGACAGACATTTTATTTTTATGGGTACATATCTAGAAGTGAAATTGCTAGGTCATCTGGTAACTCTAACCATTTGTTCCTCAAAGTTCTTAAATATAAAAAAATATATTGCTTTACTTATTTGGGTCTGTATCTATTTGTAAATACAAGTATTTCCTAATATTTCCCTTGCCATGAATATTAATAAAACCTACCCCTCCAAGAAAGAAGCTACAATTCCCCCCAAAAGTTGGTGAACTATTAGACAAAGTACTTACTTTCTCTAGGAGCTTCTCAAGAACATAGGATAAGTCCCTAAGCCATAAACAAAGAATAATAACTCAGCTTATTGCCATCAAAAATGCTTCAGTATGAAATTTGCTGAAATGTTTTAACACCTGAGCATGGTAAGAAAAGTAAATAATGATATTTTACTTAATGACTATCACTTCAAATAAAATATAATAATCCTTTTTCATATCCTAAACTCCAAGCTATTTATATCGTGGATGGAGCCACCCAAGCTGAAAGTTATATTCTATTTTTCTTAGATGGATGTTTATAAGACAATATTATTCCCTACATAAAGTTTTAAAGTCAATAAAACCTCCATGAACTAATAAGAATGAGAAACAATGACATTTGTGATCTCCCCATGAAAGAAATGTGCCCAGATATTTCATCAGGATGCATTTTTCACATATTAAACCAGTATCTCACTCAACTGGAGGTTTTATGATCAGTCTTATAAAATGATATCTACCGGGCGCCTGGGTGGCTCAGTGGGTTAAGCCACTGCCTTCGGCTCAGGTCATGATCCCAGGGTCCTGGGATCGAGTCCCACATCAGGCTCTCTGCTCTGCAGGGAGCCTGCTTCCCTTCCTCTCTCTCTGCCTGCCTCTCTGCCTACTTGTGATCTCTGTCTGTCAAATAAATAAATTAAAAAAAAAAAAAGATTAAAAAAAAAAAGATTTAAAAAAAATGATATCTACCATTTTCAAACACAAGACATTATGGATAATAATTAATAATAAATAGAATTGCATTTTATATATATCATATAGTAAGTCCATTAATGTCTTGTAACAGATGGAAGTAGATCTCAACACTAACTCCAGTTAGAAATCACTTGGAGAATTTTGTGTATTTTTAATACTAATGCACAGCTCATATATCCTAAATGATTATGATTCAGTTGGGCTGGAATGAGTCTGGATACTACATTTCACCCAGGGTTGAGAAGCACTGCTCCTAATCATCATGTAACAGTGTTTGGATTGCTAATATAAACACTCAACTTCAAGTCTCAAATATTTCTTGCACCCTCAAAGTCTGATTATCTAATGTATAAAATCTCAGTAGGCAGGATAACACAATAGCAGATTACTACAACTTATTCATAATCATGCCATTTTTGGGGGGGGGTTCATCCACTTTGGCTTTCTTTGTTTTTCTCAACTTGTTTTTTTACCTTGTACTTCAAAGTAAACTTTGAGATGGAATTAATCCACAGAAGGTATATCCAGGCAAGAAAAATGGGTTATTATCTAAGAAATATTCAACTCATCTGTACAGTAATAGAGAACATAATTTGATTCTAGAAACTGAGATGGTGTGGTAATGGGAAAACCATGATTTGCTGTGTTTAAGGGCCTTGTCCTCAGGAGAGAAATATCATTTAAGTATTACTTCAGACATATTTCCACTAAGATTTCATGAAGAAAATTTCATTCATATTCAATTGAGAGATTTTAGTTTTATCAAAAAGTTTCAAAATAAAGAGATGATTTACTATTTGAAAGGGTATCAGAGATGATTAGTGCAACTCCAAACTCAATTCTACTCTTAAATCTTGTTCTGAAAACCAAATTCATTATTCCCTCTTCTCTCCTAAATGTTAAGATTATATAAGCCAGTGAAACAAATAAAACAAAGGAATATTTAATTCATAACTTTAAACAAAGATGTTTGGGCTTCATTGTCCCATCCCTCCTTGTTCTCTTAAATCTACTTAGCCTGACAACTTGCCACAACAACTGTCTTTATTGATAAAGCACATATCACCCAGGACAAATTTGTGGGTTTAAAAAATGTTCTTGTCATAGGAAAAATTATCCCTGGTCTTCAAGCTGTATGTTCAGTCATATTTTATGATTTTGTTTTCAAAAGCTGTGGTTGCTAAAATTGATGGCTGTACTGGTACCCACAGCATGAACATACTATTTCTTCAACCAAAAATCCATCACTTTATGAGGAGAATCAAGGTCAGGGGTGTGTGAATACAAAATCTCCTTTCACGCAGATGTGGGAAAAGGGAGATGCAGAGGCTGGTGGGGGCGAAGCACCTTCCTGACTTGTTCTCAAATTTCCCAGATCTGTTTTGATAGTTTTTCTAGTTAGGCAGAAACCAAAGGAATGGAAAACAGCAGAATGCTGAGACCTTAAATCAGACTTCATTCTTCCAGAGTAAGAACTTGTTCAAATTTTAACCTGCATGTGGATTCTCAGGTATCTTGCCAAAATGCAGGACTGTTTTGAGAGGTCTGAAGTGGGGACTGAAAGTTTATATTTTCAACAGGTGATGCTAAGATTGCGACCCAGTTATTTAGAGCACAACTGCCCAAGAGAGTCTCTGTGTAAGTTCACTCCCTCAACCCTCCTTAAACTATGGTCAGATGAAACAGGGGAGCACTGGGCATTTAGGAATTATTTATTCTTCTGTCCTATGAATGGATGTAGAAAGATGTGCCAATCATCCTTAATTAAGCACCTCATTATCTCTGATTACAGAACAAAGAGCATTCTCTTCAAATTTCACTACCCTGCTCTACCTAGCATACGAGGACTTTTGCCATTAAAATATATTTCAGCCAGAAAATACATTTCAAAGAGTGGTTTTCTAATGATGATAAAACTACCCTCAGCCATTGGAACAGCTGAATTAAGCTCATTTCAGAGCTGGATTAAGATTTTGTCCGTGTGTAAAGAAATGGAGTAAGTGGCAATAAGTTAATAGGTTCTGTCACTAGTAGAGCAAACTAACTGCTTTTTAAAAATTAACCCTGAACCTTATCCTCATTCAGTAGTTAATGAATGTGAGAGATGGAATACTACATATATTATTTATAACATTAATAGAAAAATCAAATAATTATTTCTTGGCTTCATTCCTTGCATATTTTTAACTTTGTGCTTTCAGCATTTGGAGATTGCTTTGAATTTCAGGAAGCAACTGTATTGGGTCTAATTAGTCCCAACATTTATAGAATGCTTAATGTGACCAGGCAGGCACTGTTCTAGGCTTAATGAATCTTCATAAGGTTTTTACAATTGCTTTTATTTCCATTTTAAAGGTAAGGAAACTGAACAATTTAGAATTGTTCCTACATTTTATAGCTGGAAAGTGTCAATGGCAGGGCTTGAAACCAAGTGTTCTGATTGCAGTGTCCATGCAAGTAACCACTCTGTGACTCTGGCTTGTTGGTTATATAGGTATAAAGTGTGATTTCAGAGCCACTAGGGAGGCTCCTCCAACACAGTCCTGGACCCAAATTCCTTCAACAGAAACCAAAGCTGCAGTACTCTGAATTTGTATTTTTCATTCATTTTCCTTATCAAATTTAGCACAAATTACCTACAAATACTTACCCACTTCTATCCAGAAAAGTAATAACCCCCTTGTATAAAACCAATTGTTCATCTCTCCAGTCCCTATACCTGTACTGCTAAGTCCTAGAGGAAAAAGATCCATGATTGCCCTGAAGTCACCACACATATCTAATCTCCAGCCAAGTTATATGCTGAGGTTTTCTTAGAAATCTTTCAAGTGGTAGTTTATATCAGTGCCACTCCTTGCAGTCCTGCCACCCCACTTTTCTTCTCATTCTCAGTGAGCATCTTTGGCTCTTATTTCCTAGTGACCACTGAGTCCATTAGGTGTGAAGTCTTTTAAGCTCCCCCCACCCCCGCAAATATCCCAGTACATTACCAACCAATCAGCCTTTCTCTGCTGCATTTTGGTTTCCATGGAGAGAATGCCCCATTTCCCATCCAAGCCTCACCTCGCACCTCTGCTATGGATCACAACCCCATCGCCGTTCTTCATCCATCTTCATCAGTCTCTGCTCTGCAACTTCTATACTGTCTACACTCAAGTTTCTCCCAACATTACAAACAAACAAACAAAAAAGCAAACAAACAAAGAAAAAGAAATTACACTCAGTCTTTTCACTCTAATTTTTAGCTCGGGCTCTATCTCATCTCTCACTCTCATCAAAATTATTTTAAAGAATACACACTTGCCCATCTTGACATCGTTATCTTTTGTTTTCTCCTTTGTCTTTACTGATTTTACATTTTTCACAATCACCAATGACATAATACTAAAATTTAATTGGCATTTGTGTTTCCTTTAATGTCTTTTAATTTCAATTTCCTTTAATTTCTTCAGTTTGCAGCATTACTATTACTTCCTTTTGTTTTAAATTATCTTTTCCATTTTTTTTTCTTTTAGGATTGCACTCCACCTGTTTTCCTCTGGTAAGGCTGCACAGTGGTGAAATTGGGAAGTTGAAGAAAGAATGTGAAGACAATGTCATATAGTGCTCTGATATAGCACTATAGAATATGAACACATGTAGGACCAGTGGAATAGACCATTCATTTCTGTTTGGTTGTAGACTATTGTTCTGACATTTTCCTCTAAATAACAGAGAAAGATGTAAACACCCTATTTGAAATCCTCTCATTCCTACAGCCATTATAAAATCCTCTCCTGAGAGATGGGCCAGGAAAGAAAAAAAAAAAATGTTCATTTTGGGCAAAGTAATACCTTTCAAACACCATATAATCTTTTTTGTGTGTGTCTGGCATTCACTGCCATAAGCAAAGTCAGAGAATTCCATAGTGGTGGTTACAGGGCAGTGTGTCGCACCACTACATTTATCTGGCTGAAGGCAAAGGCCTTAGTGTGGAAATCAGGAGTGCCTTGTCAGGAGATAGTCTCCCAGTTCTGGGAAAATTTGATAAGGATGATTTCCAGACTTTTACATGTTCCTGAAGTTATAGGTAACTTGAAGAAGCCAGTTTGATAGGTTAAAGATCTGTTTCTGAAAGATTTAAGTTGTTCATCTATTTTTTTTAAATCTCCTTATTTTTGCTTGATTTCTAGGCTTATTAATTCTCTGCCTCAGCTTTCTTATCTGTGAAATGAGGATAACCCCAGTATGCATCTCAAAGGGTTGTTTGAATATTAACTATGTAAATCTGTTTTATGTTTTAATTACTATTACTCTTTTGCAACTTTCTAATTCTATCAACATCATTTTGGGTCTTACATCCTTAAGAAGTCACTGAGGAACATACACTTGCTACTACCGACTAAATCAGTTCATTGAATGCACAATCACAAACAGGCAAATAAACACCTTTAAATCTTTTATAAATGATGAGAGACTAGGAATCTCATCATCCCTGGGTTTCTCATGACTTGAAACAGATAAGGCTGCCTAATAGAATCGTTGTGCAGGTTAAATGATACATTACATGATGTGCTTGATAGAATTGCTTCCTTGTTTCAGTTACAGTAATTCTGATTTGCAGAATCATCATTTAGTGCCATGACTCCGTGTTTATTCTGTTCACATAAACTGCAGTTAGCAGTGCTAGTGAGGGCAGTAATAATAAATGTAATGGTGATTTCTGTATCGCTCTGCTCTATCAGATTAAAAAAAAAAACATTCAGTCCAGTCTTCTCAATGCCCCTCTCATGTGCTTGTATGTTTTTTCTTTTTGATCAACGTTAGTGCTCTTTTTCAGAAACTACCTTAGCTTCTTCATCTTCATTGCTAGACTATTACATGTGCAGATTTTCCACAAGATTTTAAGAAAATACTCAACCAATTCCATTCATTGGTTCCATTCACATATTGATCAAAATAATTTTCTGTGGATATAAACCTTTTAGCCTTTTGATGTTTTTAATTCTCCACACACACACACATAAAAAATATATATATATATATTATTACCTTGTGGAGATTCTAGATTTTCTCTTGTTATCTTGGTACCTGTGTATTTCCTTTTTCTCATGGTGGGGAAGGATGCAGGGGTGTGTGTGTGTGTGTGTGTGTGTGTGTGTCTATGTAGTATTTGGAGTGGAGAAATAGATTCTAAGGGTTAAATAGTCAACATTACAGAGAAAGGACAGATTAACACCAATTAATAATACTAATGAACTTAAGGATTTGCTAGAAGAAGCCCTTCCTTCCACTTTTTCATGACGCTTATGTAGTATTTGATTTCTTGCAGTTACAGATATTTGTGTTATTTCTTTGAAATTAGATCAGACTATTCTTTAAACAGTTACCACTTTAATTCAAGTTCAGTAATATTCATAAACTGATGACTAGAAATAAGAGAGAGCCACGATAGATAATGTTCCCTGGGATAAATCGGATAGGTTGCTGCTATAAACTTAAAACAAAGAAGCTAACAGAAAGAAGAATTAGATGAAGAAATTCATTTTCTTTTTTTTCTTTTAAAGATTTTATTTATTTATTTATTTGATAGAGAGAGATGGAATACAAGCAGGGGGAGTGAGAGGGGGAGAAATAGGCTCTGCACTGAGCAGGGAGCCGGAGGCAGGTCTCGATCCCAGAACCACGGGATCATGACGGAGCCAAAGATAGACGCTTAATGACTGAGCCACACAGGCACCCCAAGAATTCCATTTTCTTTAGAGCAACATAGCTTTCTCCAAAGTGAGGTGTTTATCTGCTCTGGATCCCAAATCCAGGCAAGTATGCAAAATACTCACCATGAGGAAAGTGATTGTATCCTTCACATCAACAGGAGTAAGTAAAGCTCAGCCACTCCTAATCCCTTCCAATCAGGTAATGTGGAATTATGTGGGTAGAACAGATGACCCTGTTTGATTTTATCCCCTACATTTCCTTTCCAAAGTTATTTAAGCATGAATATTCATTACATGGGACATTCATGAAAACAACATAGAAATCCTGCAAATGTCTTAAAAACTGTAAATTCCTCAGGATAAATACGATGTAGTGAGTTTTTTTTTTCCTAGGTTGTTCTCTGGTTAATTTAAGGTTATTCTCCTTTTAATTTAAAGATAATTAGCATTCTTATTCCTAATATTTCTTAATAATCCCTTATATCTTCCTGATGTATGATTTTACAGGACACTTTTACTCTGTTATCTCCTTATCCTGTTTCCACACTGTACTGTGCAGAATCTATATCAAGGTAATATTGTTCTTTTTAATTTAAATTCTAGTTAGTTAACACACAGTGTACTATTGGTTTCAGAGGTAGAATTTAGTGACTCATCACTTACACACAACACCCAGTGCTCATCACAACCAGTGCCTTCTTTAATGCCCATCACCCATTTAGCACAGTCCCCTGCCCACCTCCTTCCAGCACGCCTGTTTGGTCTCTATACTTAAGGGTAATATTTTTAAAATAAATATTTCATTTATTCATTTGAGAGGGACAGAGAGCACAAGTAGGGGAAGAGCAGAGGAAGAAGGAGAAGCAGATTTCCCACTGAGCAGGGAGACCAATACGGGGCTCGATCCTGGGACTCCAGGATCATGATCTGAGCTGAAGGCAGATGCTTAACTGACTGAGCCACGCAGGTGCTCCCAAGGGTACTTTCTGATTTGGCCTTCCAACTCAGTTTTAGAGAATTTAAAGGTCGTGAAGATACATGTTGTAATTTTGTTAGTCTTTTTCCCACCAAGTATATTCAGTAGGAAGAATACTTTTCTTTCCTTTTACCCTTCCATTTCCCCATTAATAAAAGGTTGGCAACCAGGATAATTACCACATTACATTACAGTTTATGTTGAAGCATTACTACGTTTCAAAGGATGTAGGTGCAATATGTGCAAATAAATCTTGAGAGATACCCTTTCTTATTTAATAATGGTTCATTGTTTTTTTCTTCCTGTTTTCCCTCTTTTTTTGCTTATGTTTCATCTCTTCCTCTCAGCACATTAAAATTAGTAAATAACATACTGACCAACATTGTTTGTCACAGTATTTCCAAAACTTACATGTCTACAGAAACTTTTGATTTCTCATAATTCTATTAACATACTATAGAATTAGTATTCCTGAAACACACTGTTTCATGCAAAACACTGGGCTAAATCCCCAAGTGAATGTCCTGAACAAACTTACAGAATAAGGATAAATTAGCAATTAAAAGAAAACCACTAAAAGGATGTATTTAAAAATGTCTAATGAAAAACAAGTAACTAGTATTTTTTTTTAAGATTTTATTTATTTATCTGACAGAGAGAGAAACAGCAAGAGAGGGAATACAAGCAGGGGCAGTGGGAGAGGGGGAGGCAGGCTTCCTGATGAGCAGGGAGCCCAATGTGGGGCTGGATCGACTGAGCCACCCAGGTGCCCCACAGGTAACTATTCCTAACCAAGAAGTACATCTCATATTTTTGCATGGAGCCACATTGGTGAACGTTGAGAACTGAAGAATCACAACATCTGAAGTCCTCTCCACTATACCCAGCTTTCTCAGAGCCCCCTGAGGTCTCTATGCCATTGCCTAGACCATCTGAGAGCTACAAACCATACATCTTCTTCTTTAGGAAAAAAAGAAATCACTGGATCCACTGCAACAATCTTCTGATTCTTTCAATAGCTCTTTTCTTTAAGTCCCTGAGAGTATAAAGATAATTTGATTCAATTTATATTACCTAATCACATTTTCCTAGTGTGATTCTTTAGTTAGAAACAAAAATCATTGGGATATCTAAGTGGCTCAGTTGATTAAGTGGCTACTTTTACCTAGGTCATGATCCCAGAGTCCTGGGCTCCAGTCCCGCATCAGGCTCCCTGCTCAGTGGGGATCCTTCTTCTCCCTCTAGCGCTCCACTTGCTTCTCTCCATGCTTGTGCACTTGCTTTCTCTCTGTCAAATAAATAAGTAAAAATCTTCTAAAAATATCATTTACTGACAATAAAACCTATCAGTGGAAATGGAGGAAGGGAAGTAATAAATGTTTAGCATCCACTTGTATCAAAGGATTACTTGATAAGCATGAAGAGTTAGCTAATACCAAAGATTTGAAAATAAATGATTTTATTCACATAAGAAATAAAAATCCTAAGTACTTTAATACCTATAATGCAGTATCTATAATACAGGAGGATGACTATCATTCAATTATTATTATATTTCACACTATGGTTTAAAAAGATGGAAGGCCTATTTTCAATTTTAGCCAACTTTCAATTATAGTCAATTTTTAAATTAAGCTACCATTAACTTTTTTATAATTTATAACATATTTTCTTTGGTAATTTTAATTTGAATTATTAGGGATTCTATATTGAATAGCCCTGAACGTGCTGTAGACTGGCTATAGGAAATTAATAACTTGAAGCACTGCAGCCTTACATAGGTTTAACTGGAAATTATATGCTATGGATGAGTAGTTAATTAATATAATAACATCAAATTTATATATTTATATTTCATAGACTATCTTTTATTATATAAAATAAGCTGATATTTTGCTATTTTCCAAGTAAGTTGATGGGAGCTCAATTCTCCTAGGGAATACTAGGACACATACCTCAGAATTTTCCCAACTGAGGTATAAAAAGGTTCTTTACCATGTAATTCCCATCAGTCCCTGGTCAGGAGACTGTTTTCAAGGAGCCTTAGTTCCCTGGTATTACTAATCTGTCGTCCATGCATGCAGACCTAGTTCCTGGATCAGAAAAAGTCTTCTGGCAACAAAATGCAGGTGCTAGATGTAAGATGTGCTGAAGGCAGGCTAAGATGCAAGGAATAGGGAAAGACTCAGAGGATATGGTAAGACATTGAAAGGATCTGTTATGTCTTCTAAAGGAAACATCCTTTTAAAAATAAGAAATAAATTGGGTGTTTGGGTGTCCCAGTCCGTTAAGCATCTGTCTTTGGTTCAGGTCATGATCCTAGGACCCTGGGATTGAACCCTGCATCTGGGTCCCTGCTCTTTGGGGAGGCTGCTTCTTCCACTCCTGCTTCCCCTGTTTGTGCTCTCTCTCTCTCTCTTTGTCAAAAAAATAAAATCTTTAAAAAGTAAAAATAAAAATAAGAAATACAAGAAAGGCACTATTATGTAGTGAATAATCAGAAAGTAATTGAAGGCTAATAGATCAGAAGTCAAATTTAGACTCTGAATATCCTGGCAGGCTAATCTTGGGAAAATTATATCTCTAAGACTGGGCCTTCTTGTCTAAAAAATGGAGAATATGGCCCCACATTAAAATTTGTAAAGATACAGATGTAGTGAAAAGAAGGGCCATCTGTACCCCAATGTTCATAGCAGCAATGGCCACAGTCGCCAAACTGTGGAAAGAACCAAGATGCCCTTCAACGTACAAATGGATAAGGAAGATGTGGTCCATATACACTATGGAGTATTATGCCTCCATCAGAAAGGATGAATACCCACCTTTTGTATCAACATGGACAGGACTGGAAGAGATTATGCTGAGTGAAATAAGTAAAGCAGAAAGAGTCAATTATCATATGATTTCACTTATTTGTGGAGCATAAGAAATAACACGGAGGATATGGGGAGATGGAGGGGAGAAGGGAGTTGAGGGAAATTGGAGGGGGAGATGAGCCATGAGAACTATGGACTCTGAAAAACAATCTGAGGGTTTTGAAGGGGCGGGGGGTGGGAAGTTGGGTCAGCCTGATGGTGGGTATTAGGGAGGGCACGTATTGCGTGGAGCACTGGGTGTGGTGCATAAACAATGAATTCTGGTACACTGAAAAGAAATTAAAAAAATAAAAAATTTTTTTTTTTAAAACTTGTAAAGCCTAAATGAGTTAATATCTAAGAACTGCTTACCATGGAATCTAGTACTCAGTAAACAATAAATATTAATGTGTTCAGAAGGCAGTTTGGTGTTTACCCTTACTATGTCATTTATCACCCGTATTCTTATGCAAGAAATCTCTCTAAAGCATCTTTATCTGGCAACTGTTCAACCTGACCTTGAACCATTCTAGTTATACAGCATACACTGGAGTGTATACAAAGAGTTTTTCCATTCCAATTTGGGGCATCATTAATGGCTAACATGTTCTTTTTTACTGGAACTAAAATTATTTTTCTAATAAATAGCTGTATAGATTAAGGGGGCCTCAGACCCACCTCTAATATTTGTAGGATCTGTGGCATGAAAACACATGGAGGATCACACACTGTCTAAAAGGTACAATCAAGTAACACAACTGGTACATAAAATATTTTTTATTTTCCTATTCTAAAAATTTAGCTACCTAATAGAAAAATGGAAATTTATGTTAAGGTTATTATTTTTAGTGTAGTATGAAGGTGGCAAAATGTAAACTATAAATAAACAATCTCATTGTGTTTGTCTGAGTATTCAATTATTGATGGGTCAGTAGTATATCAATAGTTAATAAATTAAAACTGACATAATTCATAAATTATATTTATCTGTGTAATCTTAGATTTCACTTTATCAACATCTTTAATATTGTTATAATCACAATTTTACATACATTTTGCCTTGACAGTAATACTAAATTAGAAAGCTTTTAAAAACAAATGATTTTGGATCATTTATTGAAATAATGGTGTATTATTATCTATTAGAGCTCAAAGAACAAATGTTGCAATTTTTTAAAGTTAATTCTATTGAGGTATACTTTGAAAATGGTGATATTTAACCTTTTTAAGTGTACAGTTGATGAGTTTGACAAATGTTTAAAGTCATGTAACTTTACCAAATAATGAAGTTATTTGATATCTCTGTCACTCTAAGAAGTTCCCTAAGTCCCTGTTTATATAATTCACTCTAACCACCTGCAGCCTCTAACAACTCTTCTTAAGTTATTGTAGTTCTTAGTTATTCTATAATTTCAAGATGGAAAATTGTAGCCTACTGAGACAGTAGCCACTGGAATTGTCAATAAAATTCTTAAATTTAAAGTTATGTTAAAAAAGAAATTATAAGTTTAAAACAATATGCTCAAACACTGTAATGGGTTAGCAAATAGTAAAGTATCATCATTATAAAACATTGCAAAATATTTCAATTTCATTTTATAAATTACTCCCTTAAATTACCATTTTCACCATCTCTTGAGGCAATACATAGTTCCATAGATTATTGTTTGCATTCTTCTTTCAAATTTTTCAATGTTAGAATATTATACAGAAAATAAAGTAGCAGTATGGTGCCAGTTTGTTCCAACTTCTCTTTATATACTTTGATCTATAATTGTCAGGAAAAATTATTCTCTTTAGAAATCAGTGTTGAGATTATTTATACATGAATCTTATTCTTCATAGTCATGATTATGGTGTTGATTTTCTTGTTATAATTATCTTATTTTTTTATTAGAAAGTTACTTAGGTTGCATTTTTTCCACTCAGATACGTTAACTTTTTTGCTAAGCTTTTACTGATATTATTAAAGGTAAGTAATAGTTCATTAGGGCCCTAATCATAATTTGAACTAAGTAATAGTTCAAATTAGCCCTAACTAAATATTTAGGGCCGATTTAATGTTAAAACCTGTTTAACTATTAGGGCCTGCTTAGCCAGAGTGACTCCGTATTACCTGGGTAGCCATATTGTTGTTTACATCTAAAGACTTCATTCTGGGAATAAACGCCCCAGTAGTTCCTGGCATCGGTTCTGGTTGTCGATTCCGGGAGTAAACGCCTTAACAATAGAAGCCATGTAACTTGGGTCTGCTGTTATGCCCTATAAAACCAGTCTGTGAGATCCGGACGAGGTCGCCCTCTTCGGAGGCGGCCCTGGTCGGTCAGTCTGACTTCTGATGCCTGGCATAAAAATAAAGCCTTGCCTTACCTTCAATTTGTATCAGTCTCGCTCCTTTGATAACGGACCCCAACAGTTATGGTGCTCATTTTCTTGTGTAGTTATCTTATTTTTTTTTATTGGAAAGCTACTTATCTTGCATTTTTTCCACTCAGATACGTTAACTTTTTTGCTAAGCTTTTACTGATATTATTAAAAGTAAGTAATAGTTCATAATACAAAATGTGAGTAGTGTAAATTCAAGCATAAGCTTAGTTTCTGCCGAAAAACCATAATTCACTCCATTTGAAGGTCACTCTTGTTTTATTTGTTTCTTCTACTGTATCACATAGATTATATAAAATAAATCTAATTGTTTTATTTTGGTGGTTATCTTTGGAACTACAGACTGGAAGAAGAGAAGCAAGCAAAACAACAACAACAACAAAAACCCCAAAACAAAAAACAAATTGCTTAGCACCACGAGCCAGAGATGCTCCATTCTCCAAGCCTTTTTGCATTCTTGCTATTGACAAGGAAGGATGCACAAATTAAATTGTTTCCACGTTAAGTGTTTCCATAGCTGAAATTCTCTTTTAGTTCAAAGCAGTGACCTTATAAGGGGTTAGTAGCACAATCCAAACCTTTAAAAAAAACTTTGGCCATGGTTGCCTTTTGTTTCAAAAATGTACGGCAAGATCTTTAATCCATTTGAGTTTACGTTCATGCATGATATTAGAAAGTGGTTCATTTTCATTCTCTTATATGTAGCTCTCCAGTTTTCCCAGCACCATTTATTAAAGAGACTGTCTTTTTCCCATTGTGTATTCTTGTCTCATTTCTCATAGATTAATTGACTATATGATCATGGGTTTATTTCTGGGGTGTCTATTTTGCTCCACTGATTTATGTGTCTATTTTTGTGCTGGTACCATATTGTTTTGATTACTACAGGTTTATAGTATATCTTGAAAACTGGTTTATGATACCTCTAGTTTTGTTCTTCTTTCTCGATTGCTTTGACTACTCAAGTTCTTCTGTGGTTCCATAAAAATTTTAGTGTTATTTGTTCTAGTTTTCTGAAAAAATGCTGTTGGTATTTTGACAGGGATTGTACTGAATTTGTAGATTGCTTTGGGTAATACAGACAACTAAATGTGAGAACTGAAACCATAAGCATCCTAGAAGAGAACACGGGCAGTAATTTCTTTGATATAGGCCATAGTAACATTTTTCTAGATATCTCCTCAGACAGGGAAAGAAAACAAAAGCAAAAACAAACTATTGGGACTACATAAAAATAAAAAGATTTTATTTTTTTAAAGATTTTATTTATTTATTTGACAGAAAGAGAACACAAGCAGGAGGAGTGGCAGGGAGAAGGAGAAGCAGGCTCCTCACTGAGCAGGGAACCCAACATGGGGCTTGATCCCAGGACCCTAGGATCATGACCTGAGCCAAAGGTAGATGCTTAGCTGACTAAGCCACCCAGGCATCCCCCCAATAAAAAATCTTAAACAGCAAAGGAAACCATGAACAAAACAAAAGGTAACACTAAATGGGAGAAGATATTTGAAAATTATATATCTGATATGGAGTTGAGATCCAAAATATAGAAATTTAACAACTCAATACTAAAAAAGAACAAACAACCCAGTTAAAAAGTGGACAGGGGACCTGAATAGGCATTTTTCCAAAGAAGACATACAGCCAGCAGACACATGGAAAGATATTTGACATTTATCTCAAGGACATGCAAATCAAAACCACAAAGAGATTATCTCCTCACACCTGTCAGAATGGCTAAAGTCAAAAACTCAAGATACAGGGCTGGTAAGGATGTGGAGAAGAAGTCCCAGAATGAAGTCTTTAGATGTAAACAACAATATGGCTACCCAGGTAATACGGAGTCACTCTGGCTAAGCAGGCCCTAATAGTTAAACAGGTTTTAACATTAAATCGGCCCTAAATATTTAGTTAGGGCTAATTTGAACTATTACTTAGTTCAAATTATGATTAAGTCTAACTTCAGACATTGAAATCCAAAGTAAAATGGGAGCTAAAAATCTCCCTATTTCTCTACACTGTATGTCTATTTTTACAATCTCCAAACCAATTAATTTTATGGAGGTAGCAATTCTATACTGTTGCTACTATTAAATTTGTAATAAAAAACTGGTAGAATTTTTCCCTTTGCATAAAAATTAAAGGGGTGGATTTATTCATTGAAGTTTGTGTGTGATTCAAACAATAATGTGGACAGCATGGTATAAATGAATTAATATCAAACCCAAAAATTCAGACAGGTAACTATACAATTCTGTATTAGTTCTGAGAAGTGAATGGGATTCCTTCCACCAGAGTCCCAATGGGAAATGTCCTAACGGAAGCAAGCCAGGGGTCTGTTAATGTGCAATGACAGCCATTTAAGGAAGAGACAAAAGATATGCGGGTATTTGGAGATGATGAAGGAAAGAAACCTTAGGTTGAATGGAAGTTAGAGTGTGGTAGCATGTCTTTAAAAGGAGGAAGGGAAACAAGACAGAGATGGGAGTTTGGGAAAAGGTAGCTATCAATTGTGATTCTAATGTTGAGGCAGGCCAGGATGGGTGACTGGATGCAGGAAACCATGAAGAAGCTTAAAGATAATAGATACATTACCAAGAATGGAGAAATTTGTGAATCGACCATTTCTAATGATTTCTATAGTGCCTATGGTGGTATGCAATAATATTTCACATGCAAATTTGTATCTGTACATGAAAGTAAACAGGGATTGAAGCAGATTTTCAGAAGATATTCTACACTATACCATCTCATCTTTTATGAAAAGACTTCATTTAAATCAGACACATCCAGAAATCCATTTATAATATTGAGATTTATCATGACATTACTTTAAATAGTGGGGAAATTCATAATGTCAGTTTTGCATATTATATTAACTTCTGTACCATATTTTCTTATCTCATAAAAATGGTATTACATGTTAATGGGAAAATCCAGGATATTAAAGGACAGGCACCAATCCAAAAGTTACTCTTCACATTAGCCCATGATAAATAACACTGCATAAGCCCTAGGAGCACGACAAACTAGACTGAGTACAATGGCTAAGTGCTTCTGGACAACAGTCTCACCCTAGTTTTCCCACCCCTGTGCAGAGGAAGAGTATATGCTATTGCTAATATTTCCTGCTATACATGGAGTAATACCACAGAGACAGCTGAATAGTCTATATGTATAATAAAGGGAAGAACAACTTGGTTATTAAAAATAGACACTGGAGGTCTCTGGGACCTGTTCTCCTTGTCAAGAATAAGAAATCTCCGGTGCTGGTTATGAAGTATCTCCTAGTTCCATCTCATATGACTGCTGTTATTCTTATTCAATTCATGTCCTCAAATTTCTGGTCTCCAGAGTCTTAAATGATGCTGCATAAATGCTTTCTTGTCAGATTGCACAAAAACTCATTCTTCAACAAAAGGAAAATAAAATGCTTTTGCTCTGCTCAGACTGAATACCAGAACATCTATCTAAATCTACTTCATAGAACATCTGCTCGTAATAATGTATATAGTGGTGAAGACCTAGAAGCTATTAACATGTAACCCAACTTTGGCCTCTTCTTGTATTTTCAGGGACAACAGGGGTTCCTAAAGTGGGCCATTAAAGAAAAATGGTTCAAGCTCTGTATCATGCACATCCAAAAGCCTTGTTTTAGTCTTAGTCATCTCATCCTGGACTTCTTTGAAAGCTGCACCCTTCCTTTTAAGACTTAATAATATAAAGACCATTTGTTAAAAAAAAAAGAGTTTAAAATCTATTTCATAGGTTGACCAAAGACTTAAATTCAGAATACTATGTAAATTGCTATTCTTTTTTCCTTTATCTTGCCAGTGATTGTCAACCATGAGTCACTTTACCCACAAGGGGATCACAAATGTCTGGAGACAGTTTTGATTATCATACCCTAGGGATGTGAGGTAACATGCATGTGGTGGGTTGAGGCCAGAGATACTGCACAGCATCCCTCAATATATAGGACAACCACACACACTGACTCACCATGAAAAATTATCTAGTCCAAATGTCAGTAGTGCCACTATTAAGATGACTTAAACTAGCCCTTTGCATTTCTGTGCAGGGAGACCCACAAAGCTTGTTTCTTAAGTGATCTTAGCTCTCTTTGCCCAATAATCAGCCAATTCAACTTTGTTTAGTTGGTGACAGGGGTCTCCATATTTTGATTTGACATGAGGCATAAGCCAAAAGATCTTTGGTAAGACATTGGTTTTTGCATCACAATCAATTAGACTATTTAAACAAAGTGAGAAGTTGTTTAACTGGCATACTCTAATAGGGCCTCAGAATAATGAAGCCAGTAACCCCATTTACTTATCACACATGACAGAACATAGTATGAAGTGAGTTATGGGCTTCTCTTACATTAAATGTAGAACTTCTGATGACACCCAGGAAGTTTAGGATTGTTCTAATCACATCCAGGAAAAAGAAGTCCTAGACCCAGTATAATCTTTGTGATGTGTGGAAATCAAAGTTCCACCATCACCATCTATGTAGGCTTTCACACTATTTATTTTTTAAGACAAAAACTCCTTATCTTTGCATTTCAAAAATGCTATAAATCCATTTGTTCCAGACTGTTCTCATCATTTTCACTTAATCTTGCCCATTTATTCTAGGTCATAATGATTCTTAATGGTTTGTTCCTGTTTTGCTGTTGTTTTGATTTTCATTCTCCTATTTCCTACAGCTGAAAGGCTCTGCCCTTTACATTTCCATCTGCCCAACTGCTAGTCATAAGAACTTCAGCTCAAGTACAACAAAATTCTATAATTCAATATGTGGCCATTTTAATATATATGAGGTTTTCCTCTTATTAAACTGTTTTTACAATTGCTCTCTACTTTCAAATAAGGGACAGGAGTGGAGTCACTTGGAGGGTAGGAGGGCTTATACATTGCTGGCCTCCATTTCTTACCCTGCTCTCCAGCCCTGAGTATTCTGACACTACTCCAGACCCTCAGTGAAAATCACTCCTGTTTAGAAATGACGACCTACGGCACTCTTGAGAACACGTTGTTTTATAGTCTTACTCTTTGTATGTATTATTGTCTCCTAAGTCATACAGTAAATGTCAGAACCTTTATCCTATACCCCTTAGTAATCTATATCTTGCCTAGTAAAACTGTTCTTAGACATAAAAATATATCAACAATAAATACTTTTTGAAAATCATATATTTATAGATGATGAAATCCCAATTAATAAAAAAATCTCTTGAATGCTTTAGGATGAGATTTCCAAACTTACATATGTGCAGTTAAACAGTTTGGCTCATTTTAATAAAAAATCTCTACAGCCTGACCCAGGATGAAAAGATAAATGTTAAAGAAAACAGTTTAGGTTTGATTGCATTAATATTTTATTGGAAGCAGCTAGGCAAATTGTAGATTGATTGTAAACAGCACACAATCAGTGGCTATGGAGAATTTTGGCATTCAACAAGGCTTTAGCTTCCTCAAGAAACAGTAGCACATTTGCAGAAAAATAATTCAAACTTTTAATTTCCTAATCTAAACAGAATCACTCACTTAAGCAATTTAACTGATTATAATTATAAAAACATGCCATGTATTTAGCAGCAGCTTTCGGGCTCTCCTGTGGCTACATTACTGATAGATTCAATGATGCTCTTTTTTTTAATATTAATGTCAAGACTTTTTAATACATGAAACCATTGACATTGAGATCAAGCATTTAATCTCTGAAAAAAAGCGCTTTCTCCTTTTCTATCAGTACAACAGGAAGCAAAATGATTATTCATGGTTATTACTTAATACTGCTTTCAAATATATTTGCTACTTTAATTAGGCCATCTTGAATTAATAGATGTAAATGCAGTTTGTAACCAAACTGCTGGCTCTTTGTGGAATGATAGTGCTTTGCTTGAGGGTCTAAAGCACCATAGCCTGTGCTTTAATAGGGAAACAATCATTATGCCTAATTTTACTCTGTTTGGAAAACCAAGAGACCAAGGTAGAGATGGGGTGCGCTTAGTTCAGTTAATGTCAGTATTTACCAGAAGCCTTCTATAAGGCTTCCATAAGACTGTGAAAGAACAGGGAAAGAGAAGATGAAAAAGATGCCACTGCTCTCAAGGACTTTACAGTTTAGAGTTGGGATACAGTATCATTTGGAATAGACATTAGGATAAGAAATGATCAACAGGCAAAGAGGGGCTAGTGTTGGTTAAAAGAAAGGAAGAACCATTTTTTATTTGAGGGGAAGTTTAATTTTTTTCTTAACCCCAAGTCAACTATTCCTGAAAAGTACCAAACTCTTCCCTCTCAGCCTCTTTTCCTCTCTTTGTCTCTCCCTCTCTCATCATGAAATTCTTACGCACTAATAAAGGCATTAATGGATAATGGATATTGCAACCATAGCATTGTTAGATAGTGAGCTTTTTACATTATTTTCCCCCTTCCCTTAATACATAAAACAGGAAGTTATTCTTTCCTTTCCTTCTATCTGACACATGTCCCACCTCTTGTTCTGAGATTTGGTTGTTCAGCTCCATGAGTTCTCACCTATCTCTTTGATATGAGCCCCATCCCCACCTGCCCTGCTCTTATTGTCAGGTAACATCCAGTAGTGCTCTGTGAAGTCTACCTCATAAACTGGACCTTTCTTATATCCAAACTCCCAATCAAAATATCTCCTTACTTTGTCCTAATCCTTTACATCCCAGTGTTCTGCTAGGTAAATCTAGATAATCTGATGTAACAATATTAGTTATGTTAGTCAATGTTCCCACATGACATATATTTGTTCTTTGGGCGTCTCTGGACAAAAAAAAAAAAAAAAAAAAAAAAAAAAAAACCAAAAAAGAAATTTTAAATTTTTAAAAAAGTTTTTTTTTTTTTTTATTGTGTAATGTTAGTCACCATACAGTTCATCATTAGTTTTTGCTGTAGTGTTCCAAGATTCATTGTTTATGTATAACATCCAGTTCTCCATACAATATGTGCCCTCCTTAATACCCACAACCAGGTTCACCCATCCCTTTACCCCCTTCCCTCTAAAACCCTCCGTTTGTTTCTCAGAGTCCACAGGCTCTCATGGCTCGCCTCCCCTTCTGACATCCCCCCCTTCACTTTTCCTTTCCTTCTCCTAATGTCCTCCATGTTTTTCCTTATGTTCCACAAGTAAGTGAAACCATATGATGATTGGCTTTCTCTGCTTAACTTATTTCACTCAGCATAAACTCCTCCAGTCTCATCTATGTTGATGCAAAAGTTGGGTATTCATCCTTTCTGATGGCTGAGTAATAAGGAAAGTTTTTTTCTTAAGACAGAAAATGTATCTAGGCCCAAGAAGGGTTAAAATCCATAATACTGTCATTCATCAGATTCATCATATAGTCAGCCACATGTCCTATATGTACTTACATCTGCCATTTAAGGATATTATGTATGTACAATACATAGCAACAGAACTGAATATGTTTTAGCACATGAATGAAAACTAATATAAAAAGTATTCGATCTGAATTTGCTCACAAATATCCTCAGCTCTTGATCATGTCCAAAAAAAAAAAACCAAAAACAAACCAGCAAAAAGTATTACTATTACATATTATTAGCAAATATTTTTGCATTATACCACATGCATAGTTAGAAAAAAATATTTCCAATATTCAGAAGCATATGAAATAACTTTCCCTTGTACAGTGTTTCTCTCTTTAGGGATTTCAAAAGTCTCAGTAGGCCAAAAGAGAACATATTTGCTTGTCTTATATATAGCAGTTATAATGAATTACTGGCATTACAATGAAATCAGAAGATGAACAGTTTCTACAATATGAAATATTTTTCAATCTCCCTTAATTCACAAGAAAAACAGTAGGCATCTTTTAACAATTTCCTATGCTTGAAAACTTGTGACTTTTAATGCAAATCTTTAAAAAAATGGAATTAATTAAGGAGCAGTAATACAATGTCAATTTTCCTCAGACCTTCTAGAATCTTCTAGATTAGTGGTTCTCAACTTTTATATGCACCTTAGCATGTCCTGGGAAGCTTTATAAAATTGACATGTCTCAGCCACACCCTAAACCAATAAAATCAGAATCTGGGAGTGGGGCGTCATCACTTTTGGAAACTCCACTGAGGAAGAACCACTTTTCTAAAGTGAGAAAAAGATCAATCATCCTGAAGAACATTCTGGCATTGGGCATTTGAGACACATATTGTTGGGATAAGAGAACTATTAGAGTTGGGCATTTGAGACAATATTGTTGGGATAAAAGAACTATGAGAGCTAGGTGCCAAATACACAAGGGTCTAGCAAAAGCATGGTAAGTAGCTAATTAACTAATGAGCAGAAAAAAATGGATGAGGTTGAAGACAGTGATAGCAAGAAGGGCAACCACTGTTGCTCATAGTTTAAAGCCACATCCTTAACTACTCACAAAATGATGGGATAGAGTAGTGATTTTTAGGATAAACGCATAGAATAATAATAGGTTAGGATCAAACACAAAGGTTTTTGACTTTTTTTCAAAAGATCTGAAAATAAGAATCAGTCTATGGAGTAAACACAAGAGGGGTTATTACTTCCCTGACAAATATGCTTAACAGTGAGGTCCTAAGAGAAGATATGCAACTCATTCAAGATTACACAAACTGATTTACTTAATTCTAGTCCTACTGTATGACTGTTGTGCTATTACAACAGTAAAAGAATTGACAGAATTAATTTCACTATGTTGAAAGAGAAAATTTAATGTACCTCCCTTTAAATATTTGTTGGGTAAAATCTGAGTTGTCCATCTACATTTGGTATTAGTATTTCTGTGCAAGTAGTACTACAAAATCATAAAGCAGGAAAGTAAATTATAAAGCTTCCAAGCCTGGTATTGCAGGTAAATAAATGTATCTCTTATATAGAGGTGAATTGGGGACACTGAGTTTATAAAATAGTAAATTTCAATCTAGATTTTACACTAAAGAAAACCTAAAACTATCCGTTTATTTTCCTGAATTATGCATGGGAGATTGGGATTTCCAGAACACTCACACACTGATTATTGCTAAGGGAATGCTATAGACTTAACTGCACTATTAGGTGAGATAAATTGTGCTCAGAAGGGCAATTACATATACCCCATCCTGCAAACTCAATTCTTTCTTTAAATAGGTTTGGTCAAAGTATATAAAGATCATCCATTTCACTTGGAGTTATCTACAAGTTTCTTATGCCCTGGTAGCACTTTTAACAATAAATCTGAGCAATAGATTGCCAATATAAAGCATGATCTTTTATTACTGACTTTTATCTTACAGATTTTTTAAATAGATGAACCTTCTTGATAAAGATACAGATGTTAGAGCCAAAATGGCACAGGCAGCACTAGTTAGATGCCTTTGCTCTACCCTTCAAGGAATAGAAGTGTGTTTAGGAATTAACTCCAAAGTTAGCATTTCCTATGATGTTTATTCTCATTATTTGTTTTCTAATTAGAATTTCCATGTGTCATATATATATATATATATATCTATGTATATATATATATATATA
This sequence comes from Enhydra lutris kenyoni, assembly GCF_002288905.1. Taxonomy (NCBI): domain Eukaryota; kingdom Metazoa; phylum Chordata; class Mammalia; order Carnivora; family Mustelidae; genus Enhydra; species Enhydra lutris. Next base: position 8,999,927 of record NW_019154102.1, on the reverse strand, counting down.
TGAATCGGAATATAAAATACAAATATTCTTCTTTTATCTGTAATTAGACACAGAATTTTTTTCTTCTTAAAAATGAACAGAGGGGGCATCCCTGGGTGGCTCAGTTGGTTAACGTCTGCCTTTGGCTCAGGTCATGATCCCAGGGTTCTGGGACTGATTCCCACATCAGGTTCCCTGCTCAGCAGAAAGCCCACTTCTCCCTCTCCCTCTGCCAGCTGCTCTGTCTACTTGTGCTCTCTCTGTACCTCTCTGTCAAATAAATAAATAAAAATCTTAAAAAAAAAATGAACAGAGGGTTGCCTGGGTGACTCAGTTAAGTGTCTAACTCTTCGTTTTGGCTCAGGTTATGATCTTGGAGTTGTGAGATCAAGCCCTGTATCAGAGCTCCACACTTGGTGGGGAGTCTGCTTGAGGTTTTCTTTGCCCCTCCCCTACCCCATGCTTGCTTGCTTGTGGTTTCTTGCTCTCTCGCTCTCTCTCCTTCAAATAAATAAATAAATCTTTAAAAAAAAAAAAAGTGAAGAAAGAATTAAAAGAACTTCCGCTTTCTGATCCAGTGTGTTAGAAGTGTGGTAGTCAACTACTCTATCCAAAGAACAAGTAAAAAGATGGAAAATAGAAAATTAACAACTCTTCTTGTATATATAAGAGAGGTCACAGGGCCAACCACTGTCTCCAAAATTGGAGGGACAAATAGGAAAATACAGAGAATCGCAACTTACCAGAGAATACACTCCCAAGCAAAAACCTCCATGGGAACCAGTGCTGGGATAGGGTAACCTGAATTGTAATATACTGTGGGAGGCTCAGGAGGTACATGTCTGAGATAAACACTCTAGAGGGTCCCAGTCATGGTGGGGCAGTGGAGGTATGAAACCTTTTGTGAGTTTTGCTTATTAGAACTCTAGCAGATTCTCACAGTGAATATCACAGAAAAAACCCATTATGTTTCCAGACGAATGGGGACAAAAAGAACTACTTTGAAATGCACCAGAGTATGTTTTTTCTTAACAAGGTCTGCCCTTAAGAGAAACTATTTAACCAGAACCCAACCTGCTGAGATTTTTTTCAGAGCCTAACTGACCCCAGGAAGGTAAATATCTAACTCCAACTGGGTCTAGCCTTCTATGTAGGGGAAAGTAAATACCTAACTCAAGCCTACTCTAGCCACGCTGTCCCATCTAAGTGGGAAATGGGAAAACTGAGAAGCACCTGTGAAATTTACAGTGGCACAGGCTCACTAAAAGACTGACCTAATAACAGGATTACAGAATGCTTCCCCTCCCTGCTAACCTGAGAACACATCACTAAAGACTTATTTACAGCAGTGCCGTTTACCCAGTTCATCATGTCTAGCTAGCAAGAAAAAAATTATAAGACATACTATAATGCAAAATAAAACAAACAAAAAACATAGGTTTTTTTTTTTTTTTTTTTCCGGTTCTGCGAAGACCTTTACTGGACAGCTGCCCGCGGAGCAGAGACACAGGCCCAAGGGCGGAGGGCAGGGCCGGCAGGCGGGGTAAGCTTCCCGCGGGGAGCAGGGTGGGGGCGCCAGACCCTCACTTCTCCAGGGGCGCGTAGTTGAGCAGCTTTTCGATCAGGTCGATGTGCGCCAGCAGCATGCGGCGGCAGCAGTAACGCTTCAGGCCAAGCGCGTCCAGGGCATCCCCCTCGGTGTACTCGGCCTGCAGCAGCCCCAGGTAGGCCTCCCACTTGTTGCCGACGATCTTGCCGCAGGTGAAGCAGCGCACCGGGATGATCATGGCGGCGGCGGCAAGGTACAGATACAGAAGATACAGAGCAACCATCAGAACAAGATGCATATGCCAGGGATATTGGAATTATCCAAAGGAGATTTTAAAAGAACTCTGATTAATATGCTAAGGGCTCTAATGGATAAGGTAAACAGCATACAAGAATGGGCAATGTAAGTAGATAAATAGAATTTCCAAGAAACAAAAAAGAAATACTAGAAGTCAAAGACACAATACAGAAATGGAGAATGTCTTTGATGAGCTTATTAAGTGACATGGCTGAGGAAAGATCTCTAAGCTTGAGAGTACCTCAATGGAAACTCCAAAGATGAAAAGCAAAGAGAACAAAGATGGGAAAAAATCAGAACGGAATATCCAAGAATTGTGAGACAACTACAAAAGGTGTAACATTGCATGTAATGGGGATACCATAAGAAGAAGAAAGGGAAAAACAAAAAACAAACAAACAAACAAAAAAACAAACAGAAGAAATGTTTGAAGGAATAATGACAGAGAATGTACCCAAATTAATGTCAGAAACCAAGCCACAGATTCAGGAAGCTCAAAGAATAATAAGCAGAATAAAAACTTTAAAAAAGTTCACATAGACATATCATATTCACACTACAGAAAATCAAGGATAAAGAAAAAAATCCTAAAAGAAGCTGAAGGGGAAAAAATACCTTTCCTATAGAGGAGTAAAGATAGGAATTAAATCTGACTTCTTAGAAACTATACAAGCAAGAAGAGAGTGGAATGAAGTATTTAAAATGTTGAGAGAGAAAAACAACCAACCTAGAATATTGCACCCTGCAAAATCATCCTTTAAAAGTTAAGAATAAAATTTTCTTCAGACAAAAATTGAATGTTGAAAAAATAAATTGAATTTCTTACCTTTTGACCTGCCTTTTAAGAAATTTTAAAAGACATATTTTAGAAGGAAGGAAATGGCATAAGTAAGAAATTTGGATCTACATAAAGAATATTATTGGAGAAGGAAAAGTAAAGATAAAATCTTTTATTTCTCTTATTTTTAATTTATCTAGCAGATAATAGTTTGTTCTAAAATAATAATAGCAAAAATATATTCAGTGCTGGCTAAAGAATAGACAAAATAGATCAGTGAAATGAAACAGAGAGTCCAGAAATAGAATCACATAAATATAGTCAACTGACCTTTGACAAGACAGCCAAGGTTGTACAATGGAGCAAAAGGTTTTTTGTTTTTTTTTTCCAATAAATCATGCTAGAACAACTGGGCATCCACATGCAAAATAAATAAATAAATCTAGACTCAGACCTTATCTCCTAACAAATATTAACACAAAATGGATCACAGACACAATGTAAAATGAAAAACTATACAACTCCTAGAAGATAATGTAGGAGAATACCTTGATGACCTTGGGTATGGTGATGACTTTAGATACAACACCAAAGGCATGACCTATGAACTAAATAACTGATAAACTTGACTTCATTAAAATTAAAATTTCTTCTATGCAAAAGAGTTGTCAAGAGAATGAACAGACAAGCACAAACTGAAAGAAAATACTTGCAAAAGGCATTTCTGGTAAAGGATTGTTATTGTATACAAAGAATTCTTAAAACTTAACAAAAGTAAAACAATTTCATTTAAAAACTGCCCAAAGACCCTTAACAGTTATTTCACAAGATATACAGATGGCAAATAAGCATATCAAAAATGCCCCACATCATATGTCTTCAGTGAAATGTAAGCTAAAAGAATGAGATACCACCACATACTTATTAGAATGGCTCAAATCCAGAATACTGACAACACCGAATACTGGCAAGAATGTGGGGCATGTGGAACTCTTATTCATTGTTAGTTGGAATGCAAAATGATTATAGCAAGTTTGGAAAACAGTTTGGCAGTTTCTTGCAAAACTAAACATATCCTTACCATATGATCCAGCACTGGCACTTGTTGGCGTTTACCCAAAGGAGTTGAAAACTTAATGTCCACATAAAAACCTGCCCATGGATGTTTATAGCAGCTTTATTCACAATTGCCCCAACTTGGAAGCAACCAAGATGTCTTTCAGTAGGTGAATGGATATATAAACTGTGGTACATCTAGACAACAGAATATTATTCAGTGCTAAAAAGAAATCAGCTGCCAAGCCATGAAAAAGAATCTTATATCCATGATATTAAGTGAAAGAAGCCAATCTGAAAAGGTTATATATACTACATGCTTCAAATTATATGACATTCTGAAAGGTAAAACTAATGGAAACAGTAAAAAGATCAATAGTTGTCAGGGTTTGGGAGGAGGGAAGGATGCATAGGCACAGTAAAAAAGATTTTTAGGTCAGTGAAACAACTCTTTATGATAGTATTATGGAGGATACTTGTCCTTATATATTTGTACAAACCCACAGAACATACAGAACCAAGAGTCTACCCTAATGTAAACCATGGATTTTGAGTGATAATAAGGTATCAGTGTAGGTTCAATGATTGTAACCACTTTACCACTGGGATGGGAGATACTGATAATATGGGAAAGTATGAATGTGTGAGTGCAGGGGTATGGAAAATGCTCTGAATATTCTGCTAAACTTTTCTGTGAACCTAAAAGTGCTATAAAAAATAAAGTCTTTTTAAAAATTGAATAAACGCTCATGAATTTCTCTATGAAATAGTGTCCGCATTTGAGGCCAAAATTAAACTGGCTAAAAGAAAATAATTCTTTCTCATCTTCTAATTTTCAACTCTTTGCTCCCACTTCCTCTTCTAAGGCAATGGAAACTCAAATGTGTCATTTAGTTACCACTGAGCTTAATTACATACATAAGGAAAGTTATGAAGTATGTTGGTTTATCTGTATATCATATGCAAAAGATTAAGCTGGGTTCTTGGAAGTACACAGTCATGAATCATACTCCCTGGGCCCAAGCAACATATAAGGCATAATTTTTTCAGAGAAGGGTACATAGCTGAAACCTAAACAGAACTTTGCCAGTGCTTGTGGCTCAGGGGAATTTTCCAGCCTCCCTTAATTTGGAGTTTATAAACCAGAAATCAAGAAAACCTTTCAAGTCAGTTCTCTACTTCAGTGGTTTGAAATGTGGTTGGAGGCACACAGTATGTGAAGACTTTCCTAGGGGTTCCTGGGCATGAAGAGTTTTAAGGAACTTAAGTCTAAAAATTTCAACTACCACAAGTCTCTTTCCTCAAACTGCTTTGCCTGAGAATGTGCCAATTGTTAAGTTACAATCCCTTTCTGACAGTCTCTGTTTCAACTGCCAAAGAAAGAAAGAAAGAAAAAAAGAAAGAAATTATTGTTAGTTGAAAAAGTGAGTAACTCTAATGATTAACAAATCATCTTGCAAGGCAGGTTATTTCAATGCTTTATTTTCAACAAAATTGATGTAGAACTTAACTGAATTCTCAGCACACAGATCATAAAAAATGATCAATCACTCTGTAATATTTGGCATAGAACTCCTTTTCCATTCTTACCTATTAATTTATGTTGACAAGGTTTTCAAGTCTATAAAAATAAAAGAAATATAAAAACTTACATTTAGCCATGTAGTAGTCAATTAAAAATTAACATCTGTTCCCTGATACACATGATCAATTTTTTTTAAATTTCTTTTCAGTGTTCCAGAATTCATTGTTTATGCACCACACCCAACACTCCATGCAATACACGTCCTCCACAATACCCATCACCAGGCTTAACCTTCCACCCTCCTCCCCTCCAAAACCCTCAGTTAGTTGCTCAGAGTCCACAGTCTCTTGTGGTTTGTCTATCCCTCCAATTTCCCCCAACTCCCTTCTCCTCTCCATTTCCCAATGCCCTCCGTGTTATTCCTTATGCTCCACCAATAAGCGAAACCATATGATAATTGACTCTCTCTGCTTGACTTATTTCACTTAGCATAATCTCTTCCAGTCCCATCCATGTTGATATAAAGGTTGGGTATTCATCCTTTCTGATGGAGGCATAATACTCCATACTATATAATGGACCACATCTTTTTCATCCATTCGTCCGTTGAAGGGCATCTTGGTTCTTTCCACAGTTTGGTGACTGTGGCCATTGCTGCTATGAACATTGGGGTACACATGACCCTTCCTGTCACTACATCTGTATCTGTGGGGTAAATACCCAGCAGTGCAATTGCAGGGTCATAAGGAAGTTCTATTTTTAATTTCTTAAAGAATCTCCACGCTGTTTTCCAAAGTGGCTGCACCAACTTGCATTCCCACCAACAGTGTAAGAGGGTTCCCCCTTTCTCCACACCCTCCCCAACACTTCTTGTTTACTGTCTAGTTAATTTTGGCCAGTCTAACTGGTGTAAGATGGTATCTCAATGTGGTTTTGATTTGAATCTCCCTGATTGCTAATGATGATTAACATTTTTTCATGTGTCTGTTAGCTATTTGTATGTCTTCATTGGAGAAGTGTCTGTTCATGTCTTCTGCCCATTTTTTGACATGATTATCTGTTTTGCGTGTGTTGATTTTGAGGAGTTCTTTATAGATCTTGGATATCAGCCCTTTGTCTGTATTGTCATTTGTGAATATCTTCTCCCATTCCTTGGGTTGCCTCTTTGCTTTTGTTGACATGATCAATTTTTTATAACTCTTCATCTACCTCATAAAGAGATTCATTTGCAGTAAAATTTTCCTTTCATGTTACTTATTTTTTAAAATTTTCATTTATTTCTATTATTTGATGACGTGTTCTATAATCTGTGATAAAATAATTCATGAGAAAATCATAATATTTAAAATTTTTTAGTCACACAATTTAATATATTAAGCTTACATACATGTTTTTGATGCAAAGGAATAGGACAGGATGATAAAGGATGACTTTCAAGCTTAAAATATCTTATATTGGAAAAAAAATGCCTATGCATTAAGTGTAAAGGAAATACATGTTCAAGAAGAAAAATGTAAAATATCTATTAAAATTTTTGTTCATATGTATTTAAATCAATAATAGTAGGCTTCAAAAACTATGGTTGTTTTATAACCAGGATATTTTAAAAATATTGATATAATATTTTCAAATTATATATCATTTCCAAATATATAAAATTTTTAAAAACATTTTGAATCATTTAAAATATATAAGTGGGTACATACTTTCCCAAACTATAAAAGATACCCTTCAATGGATGAATGGATAAAGAAGATATGGTCTATATATACTATGGAGTATTATGCCTCCATCAGAAAGGATGAATACCCAACTTTTAGATCAACATGGATGAGACTGGAAGAGATTATGCTGAGTGAAATAAGGCAGGCAGAGAGAGTCAATTATATGGTTTCACTTACTTGTGGAGCATAAGGAATAACATAGAGGACATGGGGAGATGGAGAGGAGAAGGGAGTTGGGGGAAACTGGAGAGGGAGACAAACCACGAGAGACTGTGGACTCTGAGGAACTAACTGAGGGTTTTGGAGGGTAAGTCTGGTGGAGAGTAAGTCTGGTGGGGGTTTGGGTAAGTCTGGTGGAGAGTATTATGGAGGGTACGTATTGCATGGAGCACTGGGTGTGGTACATAAACAATGAATTCTGGAACACTGAAAAGAAATAAAAAAAAAATATTCAGACAAAAAGGTTTCAGATATGTAAAGCCCTGAGTAACATGGCCTCCCCAAAAATATGTTCACAGGCCAACCAAGTCATTTGTCTAAGGAACTTCCAGAAGAAGAGGCACAATTTGAAGATGATTGGTTGAGTTGGTTTGCACTGAGTGGAAACAAATCTAAATCTCATTTTCCTTAGCTAGCCAGCTCTTGTGTTCCAGAGGTCCACACACATGCAGATTTCGGCAAACTGTCCTGAATGATTTGAGATTAATAAGAGAGGGGAATTCTGCAAGATTCTCTGTTATCCGAGTTTGATGATTTTTAAAAATTGGATGTCAAAAGAATCAAATCAGGACTTCTGAGTGGGATGGATTTCAATCTTGAGAGCCAATAGATTTTTTTTTTTCTCAATGGGGTATATTTAGTAAGAATAGAGTCATTTGGGGACCAAGCTCAATTTTTCCAGATCTCACTGAAACTCTATGTATAGAACTTAGTGTGAGAATGAAAAAAGACTTTCATGCTCTCATTTCAAGGAGATGTTGTGACTTAATCACCATTTTATTAGATTATGTACTAGAGTACTCTTAATCCAAAGTGATAATAAAAGGAGTTTTACATAATTGCCCTATAAATCAGATTTACTGAGTCATACTCAAGAATAAAGTTGAAAAAAATCTATAGAAATTCTCTGTTAACTTATATTAAGGAATGTGAATATGTAAAATCAATCTCTGTTATCATTGCCATGGCTTATTTTTATATCAATAATCCTTCAATAAAAGCAATTCTTAACATAAAGATTAAGAAATCAAATAAGAAAGCTTGTGATTTAGCAAAAAACGTGTATGTTAAATAAAGAAAAAATGTATTTCAGACTCTAAATGGATTAAACACTATTCTTCTTTACTGGTGTTAAGTACTTTGTGAAGCTCATTTAAAAAAGAAAAAAAATCAGGGTGCCTGGGTAGCTCAGTCAGTTAAGTATCCAACTCTTGATTTTGGCTCAAGTCATGATCTCAAGGTTATGAGATTGAGCCCTGCATTAGTCTCCCTCACTCAGTGTGGAATCTGCTTGTCCTTCTCCCTCTGCTCCTCCTTCCTGCTTGCTCTCTCTTTCAAATAAATAAAGAAAATCTTTAAAAATAAACAGAAAAAAAATATTTTAAAGGGAGAGCCTAAACTTAAAAAAAAAAAAAAAGAATAAAGAAAAAGAACTTGAACAGAATTTGTGTTAAATGCAAATCTCCAATGCAGCTCAAATTACTCCAGGCCAGTAGTGACACAAAGCTAATAAAGGCAAATTGTCCTAAGGAGGAAGTAAATATAGGTGATAGATAATAGATTAGATAGATGCATAAATACATAGAAATAAGTATGTATATATATAATTGGCATTGAAATTTTACAGTGCTGGGCAATGAATGGGATGGGAGGGGACCCAAATAAGTCAGAACTGAGATTTCATTACAAAATTTGACATCTGCAAATATTATTCCCAACTTTCCCACCCCTCCACGCCCCATGATACCTATTGATACTCTAATGACAAGAATCTCAGTCACGTCTGAAGATACAGGGATTTGCAATGGAACTTTTATTTATTTATTTATTTGCAATGGAACTTTTATTTTCTCTTGGGAGAGGATTTGTCCCAATGTTATAAGGAAATAGCAATAAAGTGAAACACTGACAACATGTCTAACGGTAACTATCTTTTTTTCTTTACTTTTCTTTTCTTTTTTTTTAAGATTTTATTTATTTATTTGACAGAGAGAGACACAGCAAGAGAGGGAGAAACAGGTTTCCCACTGAGCAGGGAACCCAATGTGGGGCTTGATCCAGGACCCTGGGATCATGCCCTGAGCTGAAGGCAGACCTTTAACGACTAAGCCACCCAGGGGCCCCAATGGTAACTCTTTCTTGATATATTCCAACTTTGATATCTTGGTGGTAAACACATGCACTTGGGAGTGAAAGAATTACAATGAACTTAGAGAATTTTGGACCTTAGAAGCTGAGCAAAGATGGTGGGCTAAATGAACATAATTTAGAGCAGTGGGAACTGCACCTATAATCAATTCTTCCAAAAAGTGGGGAGCACCAGAACTGGCCTGAGAAAGATGGGAGGAGCCATGAGAGAATGAGATATGGGTTGAATATATGATCGACAGTGCCACAAAACATTACAATGGGGGCACCTGGGTGGCTCAGTTAGTTAAGCACCCAACTCTCGATTTCAGCTCAGGTCATGATCTCAGGTTCATGAGATCAAGCCCCATGTTGGGCTCCACAGAGGGCATGGAGCCTGCTTGGGATTCTCTCTCCCTCTCTTTACCCCTCTCCACCCACCCGACCCCACCCCACCAGCTCACTCACTCTCTTTCTTTCAAATAAATAAGTAAAATTAAAAAAATAAAAGATGACAATGTCTTTAAATAGTGGAAAGCAATGCATGGCATAGGGCCCCCCCAAAATTCCAGAGATGAATCAAAGAAGCTGAAGATATTCCCAAGCATATAGAGTGGAAAAAGCTCCCAAAGAGAGTATCTGAAATATTCTCATCTTTGAGGTGGTCATTAATGGAAATAACAAAATACGCTCTAAGTGTTTATGTGACCCTATTTACTAACTGATTTGCCTTATAATTTTTACACTTTACCATCACAGTAACAAGGAAAGGTCAGAAAAAATAATTACTATGAATAAACACAGTGAATCACATAATTATAAATGTATTGTTCACATTATTCAGAGTAACCTAAGTGGTTTGCAAATATAGAACCAAGATTGGATAGGGAGAATGAAAATTACCTCATTTTGGTGGCTATAGAAGAAAATAAAGAAAACTTTCTGCATATTTCTAATAATTTTAAAAGACATTCAAAAATACTTAAAAATGGTGAAAGAAAAAGGTAATAATAATAACAAATATTACTCAGCCACGTGGATGACTGCCATGATTCTGAAATACTGTCCTTCAGACACCGTAATTCAGTAACTCCACAGAGCTGTTCTGTATCTGTGATGTGTTGGGCAGGCTGCTGTACTGGCCATACAGCAACAAATGAAACTCACAGTTTCTGCCTCTGTAGAGCTTCTAGCTCAGTGTACTTGAGAATACCTTGGAGGAACAATACCAATGCATCTTCAATGAAATAAACTGCAACACTGTGAAATCCAATAAAATAAATTAAACGTATATCAAAACTAAAGATGGGGATTACATTTTGAAAAGATCTCTTATCCACACTGTCTATATTTTATCAGTTGTGAAAAACTGAAATTCCTTTTGGGTTTTAGTGGTTACCATGGGAACAATAGAGTCAAAGTAAGGCTTTGTTTTTTATTGTTTGTGAACCCCACAACTCCCAAGTCAGGGCTCTTTTTTAAAACTAGGTACATGGTTTATGCTTTAGGCTTAAGCAGATCCCTACCTCCTCTCCTCACAACTTAAATTCCAATCATAGGAACCCTATTTTCAAGGATTGAAGGGGCCTGGGAGAGAATGTATCCCAGAAATAAAATGGGATAGATATAAAAACCCAGAACCATTAGCATATTTAGTGGTGACTCTTTTTCACTATTGAGCATTCTGAGATATGGAGAAAAATAGTAGAGAGAGAACAGAAGGTAGGCCCAGTCCAAATTAGCCAATCAATTAAGCTCAAATAGGAAAATGCAAAACCTGACTTGTTGTGTTCCAAGGAGTAGGTAGACAATCCCATGATGGGTTGTCTTTTTTTTTTTTTAATTTTTATTTATTTATTTGACAGAAAGAGATCACAAGCAGGCAGAGAGGCAGGCAGAGAGAGAGGAGGAAGCAGGCTCCCTGCTGAGCAGAGAGCCCGATGCGAGGCTAGATCCCAGGACCCCAAGATCATGACCTGAGCCGAAGGCAGCAGCTTAACCCACTGAGCCACCCAGGCACCCCAATGGGTTGTCTTTTATAAGGAACAGTAATCTCATTGAACATGAAAATATGGCCCAATGAATGCCATATATATATATATATATATATATATATATATATATAAAACTTTATTTTTTATAAACATATAATGTATTTTTATTGCCCTGAGCTTTTTAAATAAAACATGCTGCTATCTCTCCTTTGGAACTAGATTTTTCTAAAGTGGTGGGATAAGAATCCGGAAGCTTGAAGAGGGGGCAAGTGAGTCCCCAGCCCCATAAGTCAATATTTAACAAGTACAATAGTTGTTCCCACCTTGAGAGCCAAATCATCTGGAGGGTTTTTAAACAAATACAGATGCCCACAAGCACACCCTAGCAATACAGAATCAAAATATCAAGAGGTGAGAACTATACAACTGTATTTTCATATAGCAGGGTTTCTGCTGTTACACTCAAGTTTATAAATCACTACTCTAGAGAGTTTGTGAAAAATCAGTCCTTGCTTTCAAATGTCCGTATTAACTTGACCCACAGGAGGGAGTATGAGGACGAGAACTGAATAGGGTTACCCCCTCTCCTATAAACCCTCAAAACAAGCAAAGGAGGGACATGTCATCAGATGTCCAAGGTTTAAGTAACCTGTATGGTCCAGGCCCTGTTACAGAAGTTGATGCTTCCACCACTCCTCTATTTTACACACTGATCCATGTTTTGAGGGAGTTAAGAACCAAGTCACACAAAGAAGAGACCACAAAAGAAACCTTTAGTTTTACTAGCAGTACTCTACCCAACTGTAAGATTTAGTACCCTTAGAGATAACCCGGCTTCTAAGAATAGCTGTCTTTATATGCTGACTTCGCTCCCTCAGCTCTTATTCACACTTATTGTTAAAATATTTTATTAATGCCCATCTCCCTAAGTATTGATTTTAAATCAAATCTACTCTGCATAGTGTGGTTCTATTAATTTAAAAACATAACTATATAATTATGCTCTAAGTCCTTTATTTTATAAATCAGTTTAACCAAGCCAACTTTACAAAATAGTACTATCTAATATGTACCTTGTTTTAACAGAAGGAGAAACAAACTTGAACTTAGAGAACCTAGGACTGGCCCCATTTTTTCCCTCCCAAGACTTATAAACACAAAAGAGCCATTTCACACCCGTTCATAAGTTTTCTCATGTGTAAAATGGACATGATATGCACACTACCCTGATCATTACCACTTAAAGTAATAAGGTTCAAGTGTGACATGAGCTTGAAACAAGTCTGGGACTCATTACTTGGTGTAGAAATGAGTGAAAAGATAATTTCATGATGAAGATAAAGAAGACTTGTATACTTCTAAGTGTGGTTTTGACAACACCCTCTTTCATGACACGTGTGTTCTTTGTGTTAATACCATACCTTTACAAGTATCTAGTTTGCAATTAGAGCAAATGTATCTACCAACATTATATTTCCTCTCTTATGCTGGGGCTAAGGGTGGGAGCAGTAGAGACATAGTATTTCTTGTTCAGAGGTTGCCAAGTCTCTCTCTCTCTCTCAAGATCTTTGTCTTCCCTCTTGAAGGTTAAGAAAGCAAACATCTGACTTTTCTTTCACCCCGGCGATATAGGTTTTCCTTTCAATTGTGACGGGAATGCCTTCTCAAGAACAAAATCCCAACCTGTACACTGTTTTTTTATTCCTATCCCATTAAAAGCCAGTAGTCAGAAATTAGTAGATTTTTACATATTCTAAAACACAATATCTTAATTTAATGTTTTTCAATTAATTGATTTCACTTTTTAAAGGAACTCTTTAATAATTCAGATTGGTGTTTACTGCCCTTGGCAACATAGCAAATTGTGCTTTTAAATCTTCTGACCTTGTCTCATCTTCCCACGTACCATTTTCCTGTTTATGCAAAATTGTCTTCCCATTTAGCCTTGAAAATGCCTAAGTCACTTGAATCTTAGTTGTCTCTTTTCATTTTCCTCTTTTTTTAACTTTATCTTTTGGTTTGGATATTATAGATTTTATTTTTAGTAATTAAAATTTCAACATACATATTTAACTGTATATATTTCTAGCATAATCCAAAGATTTCACCAAGAAACTTATGCTTAACTACCCTTAAAATACTTCTACTGCCATCTTGCAAATCATTATTGTCTGTAAATTTAGTTCCAGCATTTTAAAAGACATTGACAAAATGAGCCACATGTTACAGTCAATAATAATCAAATATTTTATGGGTTAATTTGCTCTCCATTGCTTCTTATATTTCACTTCTCTGTGGATTTAATTTTAATGCTGGGTATATCCTGGAGCAATCCTTTCAAGCTCACAGAACTACCTCACTTTCAAATTTTAATGGATCCCCATCTGGTTTCCATACCTACTGCTTCCATACCTACCTACCTATGCCAACCTCTCCCTGGATCCCCGTTAGCAAGTCCCCATGAGTCTATGTATAAGTCTTATCTTCAATCTGCTCACTTATTTCCTTTTCCACTGTCACCTTCCTCACCTATCAACTATGGCTTTCATGGAGTCTTTCTTAAGGGTGTGTCCTGCTTCCTCTTGCCCTCAAAAATTCCACAGTCACCTCACAGCCAGTAAGAATTTTTCAAAAATATGAATTGCATCCTTTGTTAAAATGGGCTAATTATTATCATCACTCTCGACATAAATGTAAAATGCTTAATACTGCCATCAAGCTCTGTTTACTCTTTTCCTGGGGTTTTTAACATGTCTTCTTCTCTGTCCAAAATGCTTCCCCTCCCTTCTTGGCCTTACTAACTGCTATACTTCAGGGCTCAGGTTAAATGACTAAATGACTTTTTCTCATTCAGTTATTTATTCATCATTCAACAACTATTTTCTACCTTTCTACTATTTATAGGACCTTGTTACAGGCACAGGGATAGAGCAGTGGCCAAACAAGAAGAGAAAGGAAAGAAAAGAAATCATGTATGTAAACCTTTATCAATATACATTAAATACTGTGAAGTAATTTTTAAGAGAAGCCTTATCTTATACCAATTAAAATTGGATGTTCCCCAACCTCCTTTCTAAAAACCTGATTTATATATATTTTTCAAGACCATGTAAGGATATATAATAGTACATTTACTGTGAAGTTTTTGCTTAGTGGATGTCTTTTGACTACCCTATAAATCCCATATGTTAGGGAATATGCTTCTTTTTGCTCTACTCTACCTTTGACCTTAAAACTGGGCCTAGCACATAATAGATGTTCAATAAATATTTGCTGAAAACTGGCTAATGTTGGCTCTTAATATGCATCTTTATTAATTTTATCCTGAATGCTCATAGAAAATATTCTGGGTTAGAGACAGATTTACTATTGCATAACGGTAAATAATAAATGCATTGACTCCTCTTCCCCTATCTTCAGGCAACAGAATGAAAGCTGATAGATTTTTTTTTTCCTACTTGACTAGCCCACAACTCCTTAGGTGAGAGACAAACTAAAAGGCTTTTTCTTGGCTTATGAAGGAGAAGGGGACAGTTCTCCCTCCCTTCCTGACAGGCTCTTCTTTGAAAAGGTCTCTAATCTTTCAGTATGTAAATAAAAATCTGTCTAAAAGCTGGACAGTCCTATGTGTCAGGGGCTTTATTAGTACTAAAATGTTAGTACCTGGGGTGATATTGCTCCAGTCTTCTTGGCATCCTGTAGCTTAACCTGGGCACCTACTTCAGACTGTAATCATTGGCTTTCTTGAGGGAAATAGGAGAAGTTTATTATCCTTTTGAGATCAGAACCATTTACTAAACAAATAGCCCCAGATCTAATTCTCATGGTATGTGAAGAGAAAAATATTTCCATGTCTCAAATGATGATTTTTTTTACATAAAACTGAGAATCCAGAGAAGTTTTATTTCCCCCAAACTGAATAAATGAGTGAAAATAGGAGAGTCTTATAAGGGGTGACTTTGTAGATGGGGACTTATTTCAACAATTTCACCTATGATTTTCTTAACAGACAGTGCTCCACTATCTTTCATAGTCCTGTAAGTCTTAATTGGTATACCAAGAATGCAAGGCCTTGACAGCATTTTACCTGGGCCATTTTTGAGGGTTGTGTTTATAGCAAGCAACCCTGAGATATGAGGTGATGTCATCCTTTAGGAGAACTAGCAGGCTTGCTTACTGCTTGCTTTAAGTTGGTAAATTCTTTGTGCTCAGTATTTTTCTCCTGTAATGCACCTCACTGTATGTATAGCATATATCCAGGGTTCTCTGCATTGGCTCCATTGGACTAGTGGGAAAGGAGAACCAATGTAACCATGGTGCTCATGCTGCTATGAGGAATAAAGTCCTTTACCTCCTATCTGGGAGTCTCGTGTCTTCTACTAGCATCCATGAAACAGTAACAATAGGATAACCTATTAGGTCATAAGGATGGTGAACTCAAATCCAGGCCCTGAAAATTTTCTTTAATATGCAGTTCAGATGTAACAGCGGGTTGGAAAAGACTGTTTAATTTAACAGTATCTTGGATATTCGTTATTCTGTTGTTGGTCTTACTTAGATCATTTGAATTAGCCCTAAAAAGGGCAGCAGGTGCAGTTGATACTCTATATTGTGTGATATCCATCTTTAGGAGATACTTGCCTCCATGGTTTGTTCCTGCAGTAGCTATCAAACTCATTCTACTGATCATTTAGAAGGGTCAATGAAATCAGCAAATAGCATTTCGAGCAAAGACATATCATAAAGCTTTACTGAAATTCTCAAAATTCCCCAAATGTATCATGCTTTTTTTTTTTATTCCCCTGGGATTTTGTACATTTGTTTCTTTTGGTTTTATTCTCATTGTTTTCAACCAATTTGAATATTATACTAATTGTTTACAACTCCTTTACAAAGGCCAAATTGGTTCCTCCTCCCTACTTTGTCTATGCAGTTAGTACACATCTCTCCTATGTACTGGTTAAGCCTAAAAGACACATTTTTTGACTGAGAAAGAGGACTGATTACTAAATTATACCAAAATAAACACTTAGAAATCTTTGAAAAATCTTTTTATACTCACTGAAATACTATATATACTACATACACAATTTAAACATTGAAATAGCAGTTACCACTGAATGTCAAAATAAGCATTTGATTTCTATTTCCCTCACCTTCTTTTACAAGTTAACTTTCTACTAGTTAGGATCATTCTCTGTTAGGTCACAGAGTTGGTTGACACAGACTTAATGTTACAAGGGTAGGGAAAAAAAAAACAAGGGTAGGGTAAGGTGAAATGAGTCTGGAATATTACCCACTTTACACAGTTTATCCTAGATTATTCTTAAATAAAGCATATTCTAATACGAGTTTATAGTAAACATATTATTATATTGGTTCTGAAATTAAACTGCTGCTTGGACCATAAAAATTTAAGGAAGTGAGGACAAAATATTTGGGAGTTGGGAAAGATAAAAATAATTTTCAAGGAACAAATTACTTAAAGTGTATTTTCCTTTCAATGTTTTATTTTATGATCAGTTTCTAGCTTCTTTAACAATAAAATGAAATGAGAATGAGGAACATTTTGTTACTATAGAGAAAAACATGAACATTTGATGTCTTAGCTGAAAAAACAAAATAAACACTAAGTGAAACTTGTATCTATTACCAGGTTAATTAGCCTAAAAATTTGAAGCTAGTTAGGTGATTTCTTTTCAATTCATTAACTAGGAAAATATTTCATTTGATCATTTTTCATATCCTGCGTTTGAAGACTTAATTCCAGTAAACAAATTATATAATGTGTTAAGTAGAAGTAATCAATGTGATTATGTATGAACCTCTGTGAATATAAAATTAAATTCTCTAGTGTTGTCATGGTATTACCATTTAGTTTAAAAGAACAACAGTAGTTTTAAAGTAATTGCAAAGAAAGTATGCGGCCACTCAGTAGGTGAGTAGTTTAGTTGTTTCTTGGTTTTTGTTTGAGAGAGAGAGAGAGAGAGGGAGAGACCCCCCCCCCACACACACACACAGACATGAACAGGGAGGAGGGGCAGAGACAGAAGGAGAGAGAGAATGATAAGCAGGCTCCACATCCAACAAGGAGACTGATGCAGGCTTGATCTCACAACTCTGAGATCATGACCTCTGCTGAAATCAAGAGTTGGATGCTTAACCAACTGAGCCATCCAGGCGCCCCAATGAGTAGTTCAGTTTTTAAGAAAGTGTTATTAGTCTAAAAATGTAAAGAAAAATTTCTTCTAAAGTATGATAATTATTCTGGCAGCAGTCAGCAACCTTATTCAGTTTTCCATTTAGATGATAAGCTTAAGCTACTCAGTGGCAGAACTCATAGAAAAGAACTATATTTTAGTTGGTATGTTTGGAGGTGCTTGTTACAGTATTTTAAGTAATTAACTAAATAAAAGTGTATTATGCATAGACAAAGGTAAGAGTGTGTCACTATAAATAATTATTATAATTCATCACATATGAGGTTTAACAAAGAATCAGAAGGGACAGAAACAAATAATTTATTCATTATTATGGAGTGAAAGTTACTATTCTTATAGTATGTATTTTAGATAGCTTATTCATTTAAATACCTGTTAGTATTTAAACATTTATAATGATAATATCTCAAAAATGTATTATATACTCCTAAGTGGAAGATAATGGCTATAATTGAATGTTCTCTTGACAAAGGATTTATATTATGACAATCAAATATTTTATTGTCTACAAACTGGCCATTGTTACTAGCCTATTACTCTCCATCAACCTTCCTAATTTTAATTTCCCATCTCTAAACTGGTGTAGACTGAGAAACCAGAAAATCCAAAATTCATACTTTTCTAAAAACAACTAAATAATTTGACAATATTTTTATATGTAACTTGATATCTAAACCTATAAACTTGAGGATGTAAACTTAAGTAGTTATATTCTCAAAAGTTACAAATAAGTGTTCATGAAAAACAAGTTTGAAGGCCACTAGCCTCCAAGATGAAAAAGTCATTCCTGAGTGTCATAAACACACCAGGAATCTGTCCTCAATACCTTGCTTCAGGTCCTCCTGTTGTTCAACCACCTCCACCTTCCACGCAGAAGCCTTATCAGAGAGCTACTCTATATTACCTATATATTCCCAGTGCTCCAGTGAGTTGTAGGTGGTAAATAATTTCCTCCTCTTTGTTTCCTCAACAAAGTCTGCACAGTGCTTCTTCCATAGACTAAGATAATTTATAATTCTCTTCTATCTTTAACATGCTGAATCTGATTCACTCATAAAGACTCCTTGACCTCTGTCTTCCATACATACTAATACAATGTAAAATGCAATATTACACAGTGTCAGACTAGATAATTGAGATAATAATAGGGCTATTAGTCTAGTCACAAAATTTTATCTTAATTAACAGGTTATGTTCACTTTGTATGTGTGATTATGTCCTTATGGCTGGTTGAAATTTCAGAATTAGTGTTTCATAATTAGTGAAAGAAGTGCAGGAGCTGAAGAAATCATGATTAAAAAAAACACCTCAAGGAAACACTTTAATGGTCTAAATAGGGATATTGACTAGTTTCCATATGTTTACTTTTAAGAGAACATTATTTTTCCCTTTTCCTGGTGGGAATGCAAACCGGTACAGTCACTCTGGAAAGCAGTATGAAAGAGTTAAAAACAGAACTATCTTATGATAATCCCAGGAAGGATTGCTTCTATAGCTGTTCATGGTCTTCCTGACCCTTTCCCCAGTTTGTCTTTGGGGAGATGGACTGATTTGTAAATTTGAGAAGAACAAACTGGGAATGATATGGACATATTCAGATCCACCTTTCACTTGGAAGAAGCCCTAGTTGTATTACTTCAGTCGAGGTGGCTCTTCCCACTGTGTACTGCCCTCATTGAGTGCCCAGCTAGCAGGCCATGTGGTTACATGCTCTTTGTTGGCCTCTCCCCAAAATGAAAATGATATTTTGGTCTTCAATCTGGCTCACCCTTTGTTTATTTGTTTATTTCTGTTTCTAGTCATGAAAAAATTCCTCAGAGACTCCAACTTTTACTAATCTTTTTTAAAGTTTTTATTTAAATTCAGTTAATTAACATACAGTGTAATATTTTTTTCAGGAGTAGAATTTAGTGATTCATCACTTACATACAACATGCAGTGCTCGTCACAACCAGTGCCCTCCTTAACACCCATCACCCGTTTAGCTCACCCTCCTGCTCTCCTCCCCTCCAGCAATCCTCGGCTTTTTCTCTACAATTAAGAGTCTGCTTTCTGGTTTGCCTCTATTTTTTTCCCCTCCTATGTTCATTTGTTTTGTTTATTAAATTCCACATTTGAACGTAATCATATGGTATTTGTCTTTCTCTGACTGACTCATTTCATTTAGCATAATACTCCCTAGCTCCATCCACATGGTTGCAAATGGCAAGATTTCATTCTTTTCTATGGCTGGGTAATATTTCATTGTATACCACACCTTCATCATCCATTCATCAGTTGATGGACATTGGATTTTTTCCATAATTTGGCTATTATTTATAATGCTGCTATAAATATCAGGGTGCATGTATCCCTTTGAACCAGCATTTTTGTATCTTTTGGGTAAATACCTAGTAGCATAATTGCTAGATAATAGGGTAGTTCTAGTTTTAACTTTTCAAGCAACATCCATACTATTTCCCAGAGTGGCTGTACCAGTTTGCATTCCCACCAACAGTGTAAGAGGGTTCAACTTTCTCCACATCCTCACCAACATCTGTTGTTTCCTGTGTTAACTTTAGCCATTCTGATAGGTGTGAGGTGATATCACACTGTAACTCTGATTTGTATTTCCCTGATGAAGAGTGATGTTAACCATCTTTTCATGTGTATGTTGCCCACCTTTAGGTCTTCTTTGGAAAAATGTCTATTCATATCTTCTGCCCATTTTTTAACTGGATTATTTATTTTTGGGGTGTTGAGTTTTATAAGTTCTTCATATATTCTAGATACTAACATTTTATTAGATATGTCATCTGCAATATCTTCTCCCATTCCATAAGTGCTTTTTAGTTTTGTAGGTTATTTCCTTTGCTGTACAGAAGCGTGTTATTTTGATGAAGTCCCAGTAGTTGATTTTTGTTTTTGTTTCCTTTGCCTCAGGAGACGTACCTAATAAGAAGTTGCTATAGCCTATGTCAAAGAGGTTACTGCTTGTATTCTCCTCTAAGATTTTAACTTTCCTGTCTTATATTTAGTTTTTTCATCCATTTTGAATTTATTTTTGTGTATGGTATAAGAAAGTGGTCCATTTTCATTCTTTTGCATGTAGCTCTCCTGTTTTCCCAGCACCATTTGTTAAAGAGAATGTCTTCTTCCCATGGGATATTCCCTCCTGGTTTGTTGAATGTTAGTGGCCATATAGTTGTGGGTTCATTTCCGGGTTTTCTATTTTGTTCCACTGATCGGTGTGTCTGTTTTTGTGCCAGTACCATACTGTCTTGATCACTACAGCTTTGTCATATAACTTTAAGTCCAAAGTTGTGATGTCTCCAGCTTTGCTTTTATTTTTCAACATTGCTTTGGGTATTTGGGGTCTTTTGTGGTTCCATACAAATTTTAGGATTTTTTGTTCTAGCTCTGTGAAAAATGTTGTTGGTATTTTGATAGAGATTGCATTAAATGTGTAGATTGCTTTGTATTTTAACATTTGTTTTTCCATTCCACAAGCAGCATGGAATCAGTTCTTTTTTTTTTTTTTTTTTTAGATTCCAAAGACTATGACATTTTGAAAATGCCTTTTTGCTTTAAAATTCAAAATTCAAGAAAACATAAAATTTTAGAAAATTATTTCAACTCTTACTTATTTGTAATTTCCTGGATTTCTAGGATTTAGTCAAACAATGCATGCATTTTTCTGATGACTACTTCCATAGTTCTTCCTTCCGGTCATTTCCCTAATTGTTGCTTAAACTTTTCTAATTATAAATATTATCTAATGTACGAATTCTGGGTATCCACATAAATTTTTGGAATCAGAATATCTGGACAAAAGGCTTGGAATTAGTAACAACTTCAAGTGATTCTTACCTTTTGCCTAGTGTGGACATCCCTGATGTCAACAACTGTGCTGGTAACTGAAGACACAATAAACCTAAGGCTGGCAAAAGCCACTGTTGCTTGAAATACAATTTGAATATACCGACTTAACAAAATTAGGTAGATTAGTAAGATTCATGGATCTTTCCAGCACCAGCCATTTAGAGTAGATGTTATTGACCAACTAGAAATTATCTTTCTGTTACCTTTGTAGCAGCATAGGAGAACATAGAGGAATTAACATAGATGTTTATAACTTTAATCAAGAAACTGTGTATCTTTGTATCCTCAGAGTCTGGGTTTTCTGGTGTCTCACTATTCCAGTGTATAGATAGCTGTCTCCTTTGCCTTTGTTAATCACAATTAACCAACATGGAAACCATCTTTCAGTGTCTGAAAATAGAGCATAGTGCTTTACACTAATCACAAAATGAGTTTATATGCATGTCTTTCACACAAGATAGTGAAAAAGAATGTAGAGGACCCACTCACAAATAGTTCTGAGTTCTTCCTCAAACTTTCAAGATTTCTGGAGTAAAATATACCTAGCATTTTCATAACTACTGTAGCATTTGTGAAACACACACACATACACATGCACACATACACTTGGGACATCCTGTTTAATGACACTTAATTTCAAATAAACTAACTGCCTACCATCTATAATAACCCAGATACCTATTTAATGGCTAAATTATAAAATATTATAAATCCACACATATAGAAGCTAATATATTCACAACAAAATGTTCTCTTCCCACTCTTTTTCTCTCTCCTCTTCTCTTCCATCCCCACTTCCCTTTTTCCTATCCCTTCCTATTTCTTAAAAATCTTTCTAATCACTCTTCTGTCTTTTCACTAGCAACTGATTTTCTTTCTTTCAGTCCCATTTCATTATGACTAATGCTTACCTTTTTTTTTTTTTAATAGATTTTGTTTATTTGAGAGAGAAAAAAAGAGAGAAAGTGAAGGCAGGGAGAGGAGCAGAGGGAGGGGGATAAGCAGACTCCCTGCTGGGCAGAACCCAGGGCTGGATCCCAAGACCCTGAGATCCTGACCTGAGTTGAAATCAAGAGTCCACTTAACTGACTGAGCCACCCAGGCACCCCAGTGCATACCTTCTTTTAACTCTTGCTAGTTTTATTTTCAGCTGGTCCTTGAAATTTAAAGAATGTGCTAAGTTTGAAATAAGCCAGTCAGAGAAAGACAAATACCATATGATTTCACTCATATGTGTAATTTAAGAAACAAAACAGATGAACATAGGGGAAGGGGGAAAAAAGAGAAAGGGAAGCAAACCATAAGAGACTCTTAACTATAGAGGATAAACTGAGGGTTGATGGAAGGAGATAGGTGGGCTATGGGCTAAATGAGGGATAGGCATTAAGGAAGGCACTGATGATGAGCACTGGGTATTTATAGGTAAGTGATTAATCACTAAACTCTATACCTGAAACCAATTTCACCATATATGTAAACTAACTAGAATTTAAATAAAACTTGAAAAAAAAAAGAATGTGCTAAGTTTACTTGAACAACAACTAATATGATTTCTCCCTTTATGGTTTAGCTCACTTGATTTCTTCAGGAAGTTTTCTTAAATTATATGTCACAATACTTCCTCTTACATTTAACTAATAACATATACTGTATTACTGATTTACTGCTGCATAACAAACTACTACCAATCTCAGTGACTTAAACAACACACATTTCTTGTTTTATAGTTCTGTAGGTCAGGAATCCAAGCCTGGCTTACTTACCTGGGTCCTCTGCTTCAGGGTCTCTCACCATCCTGTAATCAACTTCTCAGCCAGGTTGACACTCATCTTAGGTTCAACTGAGTCAAATTCCTCTTCCAAGCTAACTCAGGATTGGTTGTTGTCCATGTTGCATTCTTTGTGGGTGGAATGATGGAGAAAATTCAGGTCTTTGCTAGTTGTTGAATGTAAATGGCCATAAATTCTTTGCCACATGGACTGCTTCAGAATGGTGGCTTTCTTCCTCAAAGTGAACAAGCTGAGAAGGCAGGAAAGAAGCCGGGGTGGGGGGTGTTTGCTGTTTGCTTAAGTGTATGACTATCATGTGGCAGGGATCATTAAAACTTTCAACCACTCAAAGGGTACCTGCATGGTTCAATCCATTGGGTGTCAGACTCTTGGTTTCCACTTAGGTCATGATCTTGGGATCACAGAGTCAGCACCACATCTAGTCCCCCCACTTGGCTCCAGCTCAGCACAGTCTGCAGGGGATTCACTCCCTCCCCCTATACCCTCTCTCTCGGCTGTGCTCAAATATGCATGCTCTTTCTCTAAATACATGGGTAAAATCTTAAAACAAAAATAAAAATAAAACAAACAAACAAACAAAAAAACAAGTTTCTACCATTCATCCAGCACCCACTCATTTATAACCTTGAGGATTTTTTTTTTATACTTGTTGTATGCATCATCTTGTAGCCCTCACTTAATTTTTTTCCTATTTTTATTTTCACTTTCCCAGTAGATGGCAAGTTCCTTGATCCTTACTGTCCTCATTCCTTTAAGATATATTGAAATTGCTATATTTTATTTTACTTAAGTCAGTTAATTCAACTTCCCTGTGTCTCCCTGGAGACAGAGAAGGGACTTAGATAAGACTTTCAGTTGCACTGCTCACTCAATTTTGTGCTCACTAAGGTTTCACAGAACATAAAACACTTTCTATTCATCATCTTTAGACAGTGTGCATATAAGCTAACTAGAGCTCTATACTGTATATTTCAAAACATACAAAATGCTAGGTTTTGTTGATTATTTATATTAGAAAAATATGGATTTCCATCACAGTTAAAGCTAAACCCACTAACCTTTCAGCCTTATGCCATTAAAATTAAATGTAATTTCTAGAGTTATAATTCTGGATTAAATGATACTGTCAGTCTCCAACAAAGTTTTATGTAATGAATTTCCAGGCTATTGTTTTATAAGCTGTCAAGATACATTTTGTACATCATATCTTGCAGAGATGGTTTGCCAACTCTTTACTCTTATTATTAAGAGTCCTTGGATTGAGCTTCTTATTTTAGCCATTTTCTTCACTAAAGATTAAAGGGATGTCTTGGTTTGACTGAAGTCACAAAAATCAAATAAGTGACAGGATAATTTGATTTAGAAATTAGCAGTGTCTTTTCTTCTGCTGTATAATCATAAAACATAAAAAAGTATTTTTTCTTGTCTTTTCCAGAAAACAACAACCTTTGCTCAGGACAGAAATTATATGATACATTTTTCAACACTCAGCATTAATGCAGTTGACAATCTAGTGATTTTCCAAATGTAATTATAGATTTAATTTACATTTCCCTGACTCATATAGTTGAACATCCTCTCATATGTGTATTTGCTTTTGTGATAATTGTCTTTTCATATATTTTGTCCTTTTTTTCATTGTATTTTTTATCAATTTTTAAGATTTCATATATATGGCAAATATTTTGTCAGTTTCAGTTTTATGTTTACTACAGCATCTGTTCTGTACACTTTTGTGAGGTGTTGGTAATGCAATATGTCTATCACTGACTTCATAGTCTCAAGTGTTTCTAGTTTAAAAAAGAAGTTTTATTTAATTGTTTTTTATTTTAAATTTTTAATGATACAACTTTTTATTCTATCAATAGGATAGCTGACTGTTACAATATCATTTATTAAATGAATATTTTATAAGTTAGATACCTCTTATGTTAATATTAGGTTAGCATAGATGAATTATAGCTTGCCCATTTTTTTCCCTAGGCAATGAACAAAGACTAGATCAGTCACTGAGCCACACTTTTGATTATACTGGCCTTAATTTAAGCTTTAATATCTTCTAAGACCAGTCTTCATTATTCTTCATTTTTAACATTTTCTTTATTTTTATCTATACTACTTTTGATGCACTTTAAACCATTTCATATTGCTAAATACAGGCATTTGTTTGGATTTTATTTATTTTTTTTATTTTTTAAAAATATTTTATTTATTTATTTGACAGAGAGATCACAAGTAGGCAGAGAGGCAGGCAGAGAGAGGGAGTGGGGGGAAGCAGGCTCCCTGCTGAGCAGAGAGCCCGATGTGGGACTCGATCCTAGGACCCTGAGATCATGACCTGAGCTGAAGGCAGAGGCTTTAACCCACTGAGCCACCCAGGTGCCCCTATTTTTTATTTTTTAAAGGTTTATTTATTTATTTGAGAAAGACAGAGAGTACTCCTAGCAGGGGGGTGAGGGGAGAGGAAGATAAGAGGGAGAGGAAGAGAAGCAGACTCCTCACAGAGCATGGAGCCCAAGGAAGCCTGGATCCCACAACCCTGAAACCACCACCAGAGCTGAAATGAAGAGTTAGAGGCCCAACTGATGGTGTCCCACTTATTTGGATTTTAATTGTGATTGTATTAATTATATTATTAATTTAGAAATTAATAGTATTTTGATTATATTGATTCTTCCTTTGAAGGAATATATTGTGTTCTACTTGTTTAAGTCCCCATTTCCTTTAATAAAGTTGCATAGGTTTTAGTATTTAGTACTTTTAGATCTATCTTCTTTATTTTACACTTAAATATTCTTTATTCTTATTGTGAATAAACTAATTTTTCAATTTTCAGTTGGTTATTTTAAGTAGAGGAAAAAAATATAAATAAAACTATTGACTTTTGTGTATTTATCTTATTTCCACCTGACATCAATTTCTCTGTTAAATTTTATCAACTTTTACTAACTCTTAAAAGATTATATAATTATATAGTCAACTTCTACTGAGAGGTAATTATTTTTTTAATGGAATAATTTTTTTACATTAATAACTTTTATATGATCACCTTATTTTACTTTCATATTGTTTTAGTTAGAATTTCAAAATGTTGGTTAGTTATTATGCTAGTAAGTATTCCTGTCATGCTTCTTATTTAAATGGTTTGGCTATAGCATCTTGTGTTTATGATGTAATTTTCTCCTGGTTTGGGGTGTATACGTCTGCATGGGAGAATTGAATGAGGGAATACCCCCCTTTTTTAAAAAAAGAATTTATTTATTTATGAGAGAGAGAGAGAGCATGAACATGAGTGGGGTGAGAGACAGAGGGAGAGGGAAAAGGAGACTCCCTGCTGAGTGCAAAGCCTGACATGGGGCTAGTTCCCAGGACCCTGAGATCATGACCTGAGCCAGTGAGACACTTAACCAACTGAGCCTAGGCACCTCAGGAATTCTGCTTCTTTCACATCAGTAGAAAATCCACGGTCAGTTAGAATGAATATATTTTCCAATTTCCACTACTCACTTTAAGTTTGAAAAGTTGAGCAATCTAAAGAGTTTGACTGAAGCTGATAAATATATACAGACCTAAAAGTATATTTAGGGGAAAGGAAGAACCAAGAGGAGGAAAAATAAGATAAATATGTGAAATATACATTTCCACTCATATTGAGTTGTTATAAAAATGAGATAATAATTTTACTTAGTTAAAATACTCAGTATTCAGAGAGATCCAATGAAATAATAAAATATATTTTATGGGGGGGGGCAGCAGAGACATCTAGTTTTAACTCCACTATGTAAAGACCTTAGAAGTCATATTGCCATCTTTAAAACAAGAAAACACCTAACAAACTAAATATCAATGACTTTTCTGAGACCCATTAGAGAAAGGAGGTCATGGGGAAAACTGCCCAAAACCATAGTATCTGAAGAGACAGATAAATTAACAGTCACTGGTGAGATCCACTTGTCTGAAGCCAAAATAACTGAAGCTGTTAACTAATAGGAACTTTAAATGGTAATTTTAATGAATTTCTAAAGACTAAGAGTAGACTAGGTCAACAGAAACTTTCCAAACTTATATACAAAGAAAATGGGGGGAAAAGAGAGCAAAACAAACAAAAATTTTGAGAGAATTTAAAGGCATACACATAATTGGAAAATAGAAGGAAAATAAAGAGAATAGAGCAGAAGAAATATTTGAAGAAATAATGGCCGAGAACTTACCAAAACTAGACATGACCATAAATCCAGAAGGCTTAGAAAATACCAAGTAAGATACAAAAAAATTATAAGGAACAAAAATTGATACCTGGTAATGTCATAACAAAACTAAAAAGAACATTTTTGATAAAGCCAAAGGGGGAAACTTTTTCCTATTGTGAGTTGCATTGTGTCCCCCAGAAGATTTTTTAAAGTCTTAATTCCTGGTACCTATTAATATGACCTTATCTGGCATTAGGGTTCTTGCAGATGTAATCAAGTTAAAATGAGGTCATACTGGATTAGAATGAGACCTAATTCAATGACTGATATCTTTATAAGAATAGAAAAATTGGGGCACAAACACACAGAAGAAAGAACCCCATGGATGGAGACAGAAATTGGAATGAACGTCTACAGGTCAAGGGATTTCAAAGATTGCTGGCAATCACCAGAGGCTAGAAGACAGGCAAGGGACTATTTCTATCCTCGAGTTTTCAGAAAGAGTCAAGCCTGCTGATGTCTTGATTTCAGACTTTTTACCCTCCACAGTATAAGAGAAAAAATTTCTGTTGTTTTAAGCAACTTGGAGTATGGTATTTGTTATAGCAGCCCTAGGAAACTCAGATACATCAAGGAACAAAGAGGAAATCTACCGCAGGCTGCTCATCAGAAACCACATAGGCAAGAAGAGAGTGACATAAAATATTTAAAGTGTTGAGAAAAGAAAGACATCAAGGTAAAATATATATACAGTGAATTTATCCTTCAAAGGTGATATAGAAATAGACTTTCTTGGAAAATCAAAAATTGGGAGAATTTATCATCAGACCTACTTTGCAAGAAATGTTAAAAGAAGTTCTTCAAAGAGAAGGAAAATGGTATCGATCAAAAACAGATGTTTACAAAGGACAAATGCTGTAGGAAGAAAATGAAGGTAAAATGAAATATTTCATTTTCTTATTCTTAACTAATCTAAATGTTAGCTGTTTGCTTAAAGTAAAAATAGTATAAATATTATTGTTAAAGTGAAATAAATTACACCAATGTCAGGAGGGATGGGAGGAAAGAATCCACAAATAGCAAATGTTGGGGACTCAGTGAAAGTAGCAGTTAGAGGGAAAGTTATAGTAGTTAAGTGTATCTTTTAGAAAAGAAGAAAGGAGTAAGATCAAAAACCTGAGCTTCTACTTATGAAATTAGAGAAGTGAGTAATTTAAACCTAAATCAAGCAGAAAAAAATAAATAACAATTAAAGGAGAAATTAACAAAATGGAAAACAGAAAAAGAGAGAAAATCAGCAAAGCCAATAGCATATTCTTTGAAAAGATAAATTAAAATTAACAAACATCTACCAAGGATAAACTAGAAAGAAAAAAGAAAGCGTATACAAATTAATAATATCAGAGATGAAGGAGACACCATCATCACTACTGTTGTCATATACATTAAAAAGATAATAATGATATGCCATGAACAATTCTATGCCCACAAACTTAGATGTAAAGTACTAATTCCTTGAAAGATACAGGTGATCAAAACTCACACAAAGAGAAATGGATAATCTGTACAAGCCCTTATCTATTAAAACAACTAAATTAAAAAAAATTAATAACTTTCCAGAAAGAATCAGGCCAGATGATTTCACTGGTGAATTCTATTAAAGATTTAACAAAGAAGTGATATCAATTCTCTGCAAGACCTTTCCGAAAATAAAAGCAGGAAGAACAAGTTTAATTCATTTCATGAGGCAAGAATTATCCTAATACCAAAACCAGACAGAAATTACAATAAAAGAACATTACAGACCAACTAAATACAGAAACAAACATTCTCAACGAAATGTTAGCAAGTTAGGTTCAACAAATTAAATAAATTAATTAAAAATACCCTTTCAATTAAGTGACATTTATTCTAGTTATGTAAGTCTGATCTAACACTTAAAAACCATTCAATATAATTGACTACATCAACAGACTAATGTAGGAAAATCCTATGATCGTATCAAGAGATGCAGAAAAATTATTTGACAAACTCCAACACCATCATGGCATACCATGATGAAACCCGCTGGCAAACTAGGAAAAGAAGGGAATTTCCTTAAATTGATAAACATCTATAAAAATCCTAAAACCCATAGGAGAAAATCTAGACGATACTAGGTTTGGTGATTTAATACAACATCAAAAGCATAATCCATGAAATAATTGCTAAGTTGAACTTTTAATTTTATTAAAATTAATGACAATGTCAAAAGAAAGAAAATAGAAGCCACAGACTGGGAGTAAACATTTGCAAAAAAATACATCTGATAAAGGATTATTATCCAAAATTGTAAAGAACTCTTCAAACTTAACAATAAGAAAAAAACTCAGTTAAAAAACAAGTCCCAAACAGATATCATTAAAGAAGATATACAGATGGCACAGAAGCATAAGAGAAGACATTCAAGGGACACCTGGGTGGCTCAGTGAGTTAAGCGTCTGTCTTCAGCTCAGGTCATGATTCCAGGATTCTGGGATCAAGTCCCCTGTCGGGCTACTTGCTCAGCAAGGAATCTGCTTCTCCTGCCTGTTCTGCCTGCTCTGCCTGCCGCTCTCCCTACTTGTACTTTCTCTCTTTCTCTGACAAATAAATAAAATCTTAAAAAGAGAGAGAGAGAGAGACATTCAATATCATACGTCAATAGAGAATTCCAAAATAAAACAATGAGATACCACTACACACTTATTAGAATGGCCAAAATCCAGAATACTGACAACACAGAATCCTAATCAGGGTGTCGACCGATAGGAACTCTGGCTCCTTATTGGTTGGGAATGCAAATGGTATGGTCATTTTGGAAGACATATTGACAGTTTCTTTTTCTTTTTTTTTTTTTTTAAGATTTATTTATTTTTGGCATCTGGGTGGCTCAGTGGTTTAAAGCTTCTGCCTTTGGCTCAGTTCATGATACCAGGGTCCTCGGATCGAGCCCCAAATCAGGCTCTCTGCTCAGCAGGGAGCCTGCTTCCTCCTCTCTCTCTGCTTACTTGTGATCTCTGTCAAATAAATAAATAATTTTTTAAAAAGATTTATATATTTATTTATTTGTCAGAGAGAGAGAGAGAGAGAGAGAGAGAGAGAGAATACAAGCAGGGGGAGCAGCAGGCGGAGGGAAAGTGGTCTCTGGTTGAGCAAGAAGCCCAATGTGGCACTTGATCCCAGGACCCAGGGATCATGACCTGAGCCAAAGGCAGATGCTTAACTGACTGAGCCACCCAGGTGTCCCAGTTTGACAGTTTCTTATAAAACTAAACATACTCTTAACCATAAGATCTGGGACTCACATTCCTTGGCATTTATCCAAATGAGCTAAAAAACTTATGCCTACACAAAAACTGCACATAGATGTTTATAACAGTTTTATTCATAATTGCCTAAACTTGGAAGCAACCATCATGTCCGTCAGTTGGTGAAGGGACAAACTGATATAACCAGATAATGGAATATTATTCAGTGCTAAAAATATTATCAAGCCATGAAAAGAAATGGAGAAAACTTGCATGAATATCACTAAGTAAAAGAAACCAATCTGAAAAGATTACATACTACACATTTCCAACTATATGACATTCTGGCAAAGGCAAAATGATGGAGACATTAAAGATATTAGTGATTTCCAGGGATTAGTGGAAAGGAATGGACAAATGAGTAGAGCATGGAGAATTTCTAGGGAACTAAAACTATTCTTCATGATAATACAATAGTGGATACATGTCATTACACATTTGTCAAAACCCATGGAATGTACAACACCAAGAGTGAACCCAAATCTAAACTATGAACTTCAGGTGATGATACGTCCATGTAGTCCATCACAACAAATGTTAGTATCATCATGTGTGGGGGCTTTTGATAGTGAAAGAGGTTATGCATGTGTGACGAGGACAAGATGTATGTGGGAAATTTTATACCTTCCGTTCAATTTTGCTGTGTACCTAAAACTGCTCTAAAAAAATAAAAGGTATAAAAAAAATAAAAGGTATAAAAAAAAAGTATTAAAAAAAAGAAAAGAGCAGTAAAACTGCTCTAAAAAAATAAAAGGTATTTAAAAAAAGAAACATCACATTAATGGGGAGAAATTGGCATTTTCCCCCTAAGATCATGAATATATCAACATTTCTTGAGGAAAAGTCGAAAATTATTACCTTTCAGGTGTGTAAGATTATGAAGTCTTCTTGAACACACGGGCCTTTAGTTGATAATCAATAATAGAGACTCTTCTCTGGATATTTGGCCAACTGATTGTAGTTTAAATGCAAAATCACCTAGGAGGTCGGAAGGTTGTTTTAAGAAAATTTTAAAAACAGGGGCACCTGGGTAGCTCAGTCAGTTAAGCTGCTAATCGGGAGTCTGTTCCCTCTGCTGCTTCCCCAACTAGTGCTCTCTCTCTCTCTCTCTCTCTCAAATAATTAAAATCTTAAAAAAAGAGAGAAAATTTTAGAAATAAGAATGCATTAACAACTACTTTACTAATGTCTGATATAATTCAGTATTAATGATATATAATTGCTTTCAATGAAGCAAAAATGTATAATGCTTATTGGCAAAACATTTCTACATTTTATTCCAGTTTGAATGAACACACAGCAAATACTATATAAAAAATGAAATAAATAAGAAATAAACAGGGATATTTGAGTGAGAGATTCCTTTGGAGACTTACATTTCTGAACCTGTGGGAAGAACCTTTCCCTTCATGATCCACATATATTTATAGACTTAGCTATTAAGTTACCTGGACTTTTCCATCAGCAACTTAGGTGCAATAATAATAACAAAAAAAGCAATACTACATAACTGCTACCAATTTGATGTTATCTTTGGTTAGAAGATACTGAGGCTAACAATATATATCTCTAACAAGCATTAGATAACCAGCAATCCCAGGCATTATAGATCATCCAGAAAAACTGATTGGCATCATTAAATTTGGTTCTAAGTGGCAGTATTGTAGATGATAAGAAAAACTAGTGCAGCCAGTTATAAGCTGTAGAAAATTTTTACAGGGCAGATTTAACAATTTGAAAAATAGGTTGCCCTAAAAGTTTTCTAGTTTCTGACATGCATTAATATCTTTTAAAAAATGGAATACAACTAAGTGAAGGCAAGAGAGATCCAGTTTATAAGATTCAATACTTTTCCCAAAATAAAGGGACTGGTTAAGAAGCTCATGATTAATTTAATACTGACTATAATCCATAAAACTCAGTCCAATAAATTGAATTTTGTCAGGCTCTGGTTTTCGTTCTTTATTAACATTTTCCTGGAATAGCTTATATTCCAAAATGCAACTTCTCTATCTACAAATAAAGATGCATTTAATTATTTTACTTTCCAAACTATAAAACAATTCAATTAGGTAATAATCAGAAATGTCATAGGAGGAGTAAAAGAGGACCTCTCATGCACAAAATTTACAAAGAGAATGCTTACTGAAACATGATTTATAATAAGAGAAAACTGAAGGAAAGAAAAGCTGATGTCAAACAATATGGCATAAATAAATACTGGCACAGCTATATATTGGAATTATTCTAAAAATCAGACAAAACTCTAGAATTCTATTGATCCCATAAAATGCTTACATATAGCGTTATATAGACAATTATATCTATAAATTATAAATATATATGTTTATACACATGGTTTTAAGCAAGCTTTAAAAAATATTTTAAAGTAATTTAAAAAATATTAACATATGATTTTTAGAATAATTCCATACAAATATATATAAGTATATTATATATGTATATATATATATTTCATAAATATAAATAAAACAAAGGGGAAAAATAATTTTAAATATCTGTGTTTATATGTTCCACAATAGGATTCTTTTGTCTTCTATTTTCCCTGAGCTCTCTGATCTCTATATTACAAGTTGGATGATTCTCCAGGGAAGCAGAATCTCAGGTAGAGTTATGCAGGATGATTACTAGGGCCAGGGGTAAAGTGTGTTACAGTCCAGGCCCCATGGTTTCAGTCAACTCCACAGGGACCTGTGGAGCTAAATGGTCCATCAGAAATGTCCTGCATGGGCCAAAATCCTCAAGCCTTTATGCTTCTGACTCTGTTATCGATTGTGACCTGCTCTTACAACGACATGAACAAAATAGTTCCCTGTAGCTGAGGCAGCTCCAGCAGGAGCTGCTAGCACTCATACCTACTGGGACAAGAAGTCTTTTCTTTAAGGAACATCTGGGTATCTCATCTTCCTACTACAACCTGTAATTTGAACCTAGATAGGTGTACAATTATTAAACATTACTATTATATTATTATACAGATTAAACAGCATGGATAAAATTAAACTCACACTATTATATCCAAAAACACAATCCCTTACCCATACAGGATTTAAAAAGATGCATTTTTCTACAAGAAAAATACCAATAAACAATGTGTTACTTGCAAGAAACTCTCTACCACAGCAAGTATGTGCCATTATTCACTTGGGGAAAATATCTTGTGAACTGCAAGATATGGAAAGTTGTCTTTTATGGGTAGAATATGTTACTAGGAAGACATTTCCCCAAAGCAAAGTAAAACTGCTCTCCCACTATACCTTTTTTGCTACAGAAAAGCCATTCCTGTCTACAAAGAGTGTCATCAAGAAAAAAAGAGAAGTAAATAAATAAATAAAATCAGAAATGAGAAAAAGTAACAACTGATACCACAAAAATACAAAGGAGTATATGAGAATTCTATGAAAAACTATATGTCCATACTGGACAAATTAGAATAAATGGGTAAATTCCTTAATACATATAATCTCCCAAAACTGAACCAGGAAGAAATAGAAAATCTGTATTGATCAGTTACAAGTAATGAAATTGAATTGGCAAGGAAAAAACAAAAACTACCAAAAATAAGTGCACAGTCAGATGGATTCATTAGTGAATGCTACCAGACATTTAAAGAAAAGTTAATGCCTATTCTCCTAAAACTATTCCAAAAAGTAGGAAGAAAGTGGGAGGAAAGCTTCCAAATATGTTCTACAAGGCTAGCATTATACTGATAACAAAACCAGACTAAGACACAACAACAAAAAAGAAAACCACAAGCAAATATCCCTGATCAACACAGATGTGAAAATCCTCAACAAAATATTAGCAAACTGCATCCAACAATACACTTAAAAGATCACTCACCAGTTGGGATTTATTCCTCGGGTGTAAGGATGGCTCAATATTCACCAGTCAACATCATGTACCACCTCAACAAACAAAGAATAAAAATTATATGATCATCTCAATAGATTCAGAAAAAGCATTTGACAAGATTTAACATCGATTCATAATAAAAACTTTCAACAAAAAATTAGATCAGAGGGAACATACCTCAACATAATAAAGGCCATATATAAAAAACCCACACTTACTATCCTTAATAGGGAAAAACTGAGGGCTTTCCTTCTCAAGGTCAACAACAAGACAAAGATGTCCACTCTCACCACTTTTATTCAACACAGTACTAGAAGTCCTAGCCACTGCAACCAGATAAGAAAAAGAAATGAGAGGCATCCATATTGGTAAAGAAGAAATTAAAGAGTCTTAAGATTTTATTGAAAGAAGCTTGAAACTGTTGTTTTGTTATTTTTAAAGTGGCCACTAATGTATGCACATGTTTTAAAATCTTATATTTAAAAAAACCAAAGATATCACCATATAACAAATTACTGAGCCACTGGTTGCACAAACATCAATTTGGTTATCTAGGTATTAGGAAGTAAAGACTGAGCAACTAAATAATCATGTAGGTGCACTGTATATTTTATTATGGTACTTCAGCTTGAAGTAAAGTAAGAGTAATATTTGTTTTTATTAGTAAATGACTGTTTTCCACATGGGTTACACACAGACTCACACACACAATAAGGGCATAATATTGATGGGTTCCATAAAAGTATATGAGTAGAACAATATTGGAGATTCACTAACTTGTAAAACATTAGGAAACTTCTAATATCGAATATATATTTCAAAGCTATAAACAGCAGATTTAACAAAACAGTAATATTTTCATCTCTTAGTCTCAGGGCTAGTATCATGCCATAAAAGGAAGGTCACTAATAAAAAATAGAAAATCTAAGAAAAATAAGATAAGTCTTCCATGGGCTATACCAACAATTCTTTTATTTCTATTTCGCTTAATCATTTCTTTTTTAAGTTAAATTGTAAAATAGCACAAATCTTGTGAATTCATGAGCACTCTGCCAAGCAAATTTCCTCTCTTCTACTTAAAAAAATTGGTTCTAATTATCTATGAAAAAATTTTTTAAGTGTGAGTACCCACTTCCTAAAATGAGTGGGCAAATAGCCGAATATTCAACTTGACATAATTAATTTAACTAATAAACTAAAGAGATTCTTATATATTTTCATGTGTAATCATTGAATAGCATCAAAGAGAGAAATGCAATTTCCCAGGATCTTGGACTCCTTAAAAACCTGAAAAGAATAATAGATTTTATATGTGTATTGTATATTTTTCAGCAGGTAAAACACTCAAGATGGCAATATTTTTAAAAATTTCAGTCTTAGAAAAGAAGCAATATTTTAAAACACAAGACAATGGAAACTTTATTTCAAAACAGAAAGTTTTAACAGCAGTGCTGAGGAAATACAGAATAAATCTGTCTCTAATAAAATGCACCATCCATCACCCAAAGTACGCAATATTTTACTTTCTTTCATGCTAGTACATTTCCTGGGCAGTATTGTAACACAGTGATAAAAGCATGGGCATTGAGGTAAGACAGTCTTAGCACATACTAGCTGAGTTATGCTGAGCAATGCGTTTGGGTTCTCAACCTGAAATCTCTCATCAGTCAGATAGGAATAATAAGACATAAAAATAACCCATACAGACTTGTTCCCTAAATGTACTATATCATATGGCCTTTTCCACTCATGTTATTTGCATTTATTTCACGTAGTCATTTTTGAGGGAATATGTTGTTAATGTAAAAAAACAACAACAGGTACTTAGTAGTCATCAATCTTGCTATATCATTTCCCTAAGTTATAAGGACATGTTATACCCAATCATATCACAGAATTTCATTATTCTATATTTACATCTGTTCTACCACTGGACTAAGACTCAGGCAGAGAACTACAGATGTTTTGGATTTTTTTTCCTACTATGATTTATTTCAAAGGAAAGCTATCTCTACGGAAGACAGAAGAATATATAATCTGTACATACAGTTTCTGATGATTAATACTAGGATTCAGGAAAGCTCTAAACAATTTTGGCAAACTTCAAGTTGTGCAACTACATTTCTCAAAGGAAATATATCTTATATAGATGAGAAAGGTAAGCCCAGATAAGTAAGTGGATTTGGTGAAGGTTAAAGAGATTTAAAGGGTACTAATCAGACATTAAAAAAGTCTCTCTCTCATAATCTAGCTGCAGAAAATGTGATGTTCACAAAATGGTGTATCCAAAA
The DNA here is from genome assembly GCF_002288905.1 of Enhydra lutris kenyoni. Taxonomy (NCBI): domain Eukaryota; kingdom Metazoa; phylum Chordata; class Mammalia; order Carnivora; family Mustelidae; genus Enhydra; species Enhydra lutris. The sequence continues at coordinate 8,963,121 of NW_019154102.1, read as the reverse complement.
GAATTACAAATAAGATAAAATTCCTAGCTGATTTACAATAATGCAAGAGTTTAAATTTGTCAGAATGTTGGACAATGTGTGTGATTTACTGTTTGGGAGCCTCCTCATACTAGAGAAGCATTCAGAGTGCTGTCTGACTTCAACACTACACTTGTAACTTCCCATTATAAGAGCCTGGGAATTTCCCATGCTATTTTGTGTACTTGAAAACAAATTAGTATATCAAATTGTTTCTCCTTTTCCTCCACTGGATTTCTTTTAATTTTCTAACAACTATTTCCAGGAAACAAAAGATAAGGCAAATATAAACACAATATCTAAATTGATCTACATTCCAAATTATCTGCTATGACCTGAAGCAATAAAAGTCTACGTTAATAGATATTGGGATAATTATTTTATTATTATGAACTTGTTTCACTATTATCCATCAGAAATACTTACAGAGCCAGCTGACAGCCGAAAACTGTCCTTTACGTACAAGATGAGAGGATCAAATTTGATTATGTTAAAAAAATCCTTCTATATATAAAGTCATTTTTTCATTAAGATGGTCTGTTAAGAAGTCAATATTTATATTATTTAAAAATTCTAGTTTCTTTTTTAAAGTATTTATTTAAATTCAGGGTAGTTAACATACAGTGTAATATTAGTTTCAGATGTACATACAATATACTGACTCAACACTTCCATATAATACCTGGTATTCATCATAAGTTCACTCCTTAATCCCTCACACCTATTTAACCCATCCTCCCACCAACCTCCCTTCTTATAAACATAGAATATTCTTATAAATGGCTTTGCTATCAACATAATCTAAGGGAAAAAGAACAAATTGCTTGGTGCTAAATTTGTGTAGCATTCAATTTTCTTAGTGAGTAAACAGAATGTAAACAGTATATATTTGATATAAGCTGAATATGTCTTTGTAAATTTCACAAATAAAAAAAATAAACCTCCAGGGCTGCCTGGTTGGCTCAGTCATTAATGTCTGCCTTCAGCTCAGGTCATGGAATCAGAGTCCTGGGATGGAGCCCAGCATCTGGCTCTCTGCTAAGCAGGAAGCCTGCTTCTCCCTCTCCCACCATCCTTGGTTCTGTTCCCTATCTCGCTGCATCTCTCTCTGTCATATAATAAATAAAATCTTAAAAGCAAAACGAAAAACCTCCAGAATTTTCTGAAGTCCATATATCTAAAGTATTTCAGTGTCTTGAGTTTCAACTAATAACACTAAGATTCCCACTTTGGACTATATTATTTCTCTAGATTTCAATCCCAATTTGCTATAGTCTGAAGGGTACAGAAATTTTATTTATTCGTATAAAGAGTATCCAATATAAGACCTCAGGTTATTATTTTGGATAAGATTCATATGTCCTTTTAAGCTCTAGAATTAACTCCATGAAAAGTGGAGTCTCATTGACCATATGGCTAAGTCTGATTGACCATATGGCTAAATCCAAGATTTCTAAAATACTTGAAGTTCATTCAGTAAGACAGTAGGATGAAATGAAGTCCACATTTCAGTGAACATTGATTCTAAGCTTAAAATAATGTAAGTTTTCAATTATTCCCATAATTACTTCCTCTGTCATAACCCTTCCCCCAAGAAACAAAGGATGGGAAGCTGAGAAATTGGCAGAATTTAGATTCTTGAAATAAATGGATATGCCCCAGATGGAGCAATTTTTTTTTTTTTAAATCTAGGACCACACTGTTCTAAGTACTTAGAAGATAACAATAGGAACAAGATATGGTTCCTTAGCTTAAGGAGCTTACCACCTCATGAGGATAAGGCAATATGGAGAAATGACACACAAATTACTATAGTTAATAAACGTTCTTTGAGAGTTCAAAAAGGAGAAAAATGTATTTTGAGCGAAAAATACATTTTGAGGGAGATAAAAAAGACAGTTTAAGGAAATACTTGAAGGTTGGCTGGGATTTTAAAAGGTGTATGTGGTAGTGATAGGAAAGAACATTTCAACTAGATGAGATGGAGAGGTGGGAAAGTTCAGGGTAAAAAGCAGTAGCTGGGACAGAATGTAGGTGACAGTGGCTTTAGGTAGAAAAATACAGTGAATCTAGAGTCAAAGGGCCTTAGATGGCAGGTTAAGAAGTTCATGATTAATGGGTAAGTCATTAGGTCTCTAGGTTACTGTGCAGGAAAGTGATATTCTGAGTTCTGTTTTAGGATGATTAATCTGGAAGAAGGATAGAGGGGAAAGAAGTTGAGGGGATTAATTATTTTGGAACTCTATTACTTAAGATATAAGGTCATTAGAGGTAACCAATAATGAAAACTTGGTATAGACATAAGAGTTAAATAAAAATTAAGATATAATAAAGCATTCATTCATTCATTCATTCATATATTCCACTTAGTAACTCTTTATTGAATGTCTGCCATGGGCAGACACTGGTATTATTAGATGCTGGAATAACAGTAAAAATCAGAATGGCAAAGCCCTTCCCCTCAGGAAAGTTACTTTCTAGCAAGGATTGACATTTTTAATAACCTGGGAAAAGAACCTGATTCATTATTTTAAAATAATTGTTATCAATGTATTTTAGACAATGTATTTTAGACAAAAGGCTCATCCAGAGAGTTTTCTAGACAATCCAGTCACTACTTCTAACTTCTGATGAGTTACTGAGGAGTCCATTACATGCCTAAACTTCAAAAAGCTCTGTGATTAAATACTCTGTTTTTTCCATCTCTCATAGGCACTAACAAAGGTTATCTAGTTATATCCTTGGCTTTCTACCCAGAGCATGATTTCCTAACAATGAATCCTCTAATGATAGCATCTTTCAAAATGTGGATAATCTGAGAATTTTTCTAATCAAGTCTTGGTTCCATTTTGATTTATAATTTGTCACTCAATTTATATCTTCCCTCTCACATTTTAGTAAAAGTAGCAAGAAGAAACCAAGCAACATCTTCAATACTTTACTTAGAAATTTCCTTAGCCAAATACTCAAATTCATCACTTAACAACTTCTGCTTTTCCCACCACCGTAAGATACAATTCAGATAAGTTTTCTGTCATTTTATAACAAGGATACCCTTTTCCTCCAGTTTCCAATACCATTTTGTTCATTCATTCCTTCTGTCTCATCAGCAGTGGCTTTAATGTCCATATTTCTGCCAACAGCCCATTTATAATGATTTAAATATTCTCTAAGACAATAAAGATTTTTTCCACTACACATTCATACATTCTCTGAGCCTTCACTAACAGCCCTTTTAATGCCCTTATTTAATTTCTATTGTATCTGTTCAAGGAAATCTGGCTTTTCCCTATAATGCTCCTCAAACTTCTCCTAGCTTCTACCCGTTAATGTTTTAAAGCTACTTTCACAATTTTTGGCATTTGTTATAGCAGCATCCCACTTCTGGGTACCAACATCCGGTATATATATTAGTTTCCTACTGCTGTTCTAACAAACTACCACAGAGTAAGTGCTGATAGGGAAGCACTGAGAGATGGGGGTGGGGAGAAGGATGCTAAGAGAGAGAAAACCAGATTGCCTGATATTTAACCATAAGACAGATCTCACTGCCACTGCAGAACTTTAGGAGTTATTGGTTATGATGCTTAAATACAGAATACACAATGAGTCACATGCATAATTTAAAAATGCATAACTAGAGGCAGGTCAGATTGGGTTTTACAAAGGAATCCCTCAGCCAGTCTCATAGAGCCTTCAGTTGGTCTCAATATAAATATTAGGGAAACTTTAACACTCCTGCTGAATGTGATTCCATAAAGTAAAAGTTTCTTTTACATTTATTTCTTATATTTTAAAAACCTTACAACACCAAATGTATAATGAATCATTGGTTAATACTAACTTGTGAAACATTCAGCAATATATATAAGAAACTCACTTTTGATACATTGCAGGGAAAGTCAGCAGAATTTCACAGTGAACATTAAAGCAAATTAATTAAAACATAGTAATGAAATTCTAACTTTAAAATTTAAATTAAGGAGCTAATTGGAAAAGATAGCAAAGAGGAATGTAACTGCATGCTTATTATCTAGGTTAATTCTCTTACAAAGGACAAAGGCATACAATTCAATATAGATAAAAATCTAGAAATACAATTCAGGCCTAACGTGAAAAATTCATGCTACAAAAAGATCTAGGGAAATGAGGAGATTAAGAGGTCATTACTGAAAAATTTCAATTCTCACTGAATTGTTGAAGAGTAGAGTGAGAGGTATATTTAGCAGTTATCAATGCTAACTGACAAGAAGTCATAGATTTTAGGGTTTAGAAGCCTACATTGTCCTGAAGTTAACTATAATTTATCACTTCCAAATAATTTTTATTTATTTATTTATTTATTTATTTATTTATTTATTATAAACATATAATGTATTATTAGCTCCAGAGGTACAGGCCTGCGAATCGCCAGGTTTACACACTTCACAGCACACACCATAGCACATACCCTCCCCAATGTCCATAACCTCTCCCTACACCCCTCTCCCCCAGCAACCTCAGTTTGTTTTGTGACATTAAGAGTCCCTTATGGTTTGTCTCCCTCCCGATCCCACCTTGTTTCATTTATTCTTTTCCTACTCCCAAACCTCCCACATTGCATCTCCACTTCCTCATATCAGGGAGATCATATGATAGTTGTCTTTCTCCAATTGACTTATTTCGCTAAGCATAATACCCTCTAGTTCCACCCACGCTGTCACAAATGGCAAGATTTCGTTTCTTTTCATGGCTGCATAGTATTCCATTTTATATATATATATATATATATATATATATATATATCACCTCTTCTTCATCTATTCATTTGTTGGTAGACATCAAGTTTCTTTCCATAGTTTGGCTATTGTGGACATTGCTGCTATAAACATTTGGGTGCACATGCCCCTTCAGATCATTACGTTTGTATATTTAGGGTAAATACCCAGTAGTGCAATAGCTGGGTTGTAGGGTAGCTCTATTTTCAACTTTTTGAGAAACCTCCATGCTGATTTCCAGAGTGGCTGCACCAGCTTGCATTCCCACCAACAGTGTAGGAGGGTTCCCCTTTCTCCACATTCTCGCCAGCATCTGTCATTTCCTGACTTGTTAATTATAGCCATTCTGACTGGTGTGAGGTGGTATCTCATTGTGGTTTTGATTTCTACTTGCCTGATGCCGAGTGATGTGGAGCACTTTTTCATGTGTCTGTTGGCCATCTGGATGTCTTCTTTGCAGAAACGTCTGTTCATGTCCTCTGCCCATTTCTTGATTGGATTATTTGTTCTTTGGGTGTTGAGTTTGATAAGCTCTTTATAGATTTTGGATACTAGCCCTTTATCTGATATGTCATTTGCAAATATCTTCTCCCATTCTGTCAGTTGTCTTTTGGTTTTGTTAACTGTTTCCTTTGCTGTGCAAAAGCTTTTGATCTTGATGAAGTCCCAATAGTTCATTTTTGCCCTTGCTTCCCTTGCCTTTGGCAATGTTCCTAGAAAGAAGTTACTGTGGCTGAGGTTGAAGAGGTTGCTACCTGTGTTCTCCTCAAGGATTTTGATGGATTCCTTTTTCACACTGAGGTCCTTCTCCATTTTGAGTTTATTTTCGTGTGTGGTATAAGGAAATGGTCCAATTTCATTTTTCTGTATGTGGCTGTCCAATTTTCCCAACACCATTTGTTGAAGAGGCTGTCTTTTTTCCATTGGACATTCTTTCCTGCTTTGTCGAAGATTAGTTGACCATAGAGTTGAGGGTCTATTTCTGGGCTCTCTGTTTTGTTCCACTGATCTATGTGTCTATTTTTGTGCCAGTACCATACAGTCTTGATGCTGACAGCTTTGTAATAGAGCTTGAAGTCCGGAATTGTGATGCCACCAACTTTGGCTTTCTTTTTCAATATTCCTTTGGCTATTCGAGGTCTTTTCTGGTTCCATATAAATTTTAGGATTATTTGTTCCATTTCTTTGAAAAAAATGGATGGGATTTTGATAGGGATTGCATTAAATGTGTAGATTGCTTTAGGTAGCATAGACATTTTCACAATATTTGTTCTTCCAATCCATGAGCATGGAACATTTTTCCATTTCTTTGTGTCTTCCTCAATTTCTTTCATGAGTACTTTATAGTTTTCTGAGTATGGATTCTTTGCCTCTTTGGTTAGGTTTATTCCTAGGTATCTTATGGTTTTGGGTGCAATTGTAAATGGGATTGACTCCTTAATTTCTCTTTCTTCTATCTGGTTGTTGGTGTAGAGAAATGCAACTGATTTCTGTGCATTGATTTTATATCCTGACACTTTACTGAATTCCTGTACAAGTTCTAGCAGATTTGGAGTGGAGTCTTTTGGGTTTTCCACATATAGTATCATATCATCTACAAAGAGTGATAGTTTGACTTCTTCTTTGTTGATTTGGATGCCTTTAATTTCTTTTTGTTGTCTGATTGCTGAGGCTAGGACTCCTAGTGCTATCCAAAGAATTTTTAAATGATGGTGTAAGCATTTATCTAAAGTTAACTAACTTATTCTTAATATCAAAAAATTTACATAGCAGCTAGAAGGCATTTTTAAAAAACTATTTTAAGTTCACCCTTCAACAAATCCTATTTTGGAGAGATGAGGCCAGCAAAATACCTTATTTGCTTTACCTTACCTCCCTGAGCATCTCTCCAGCTCTACCAATGAAGCCTAAAATCTTTGGTCAATGTTTTTGTGATTACTGTGCTAAAGGTGGGTTGGAATATGAAAATGGAGATTGGGCAAACCTTATGACATTATTACAATATCAGATTCTGTCATAAAATGCTTTATAGAGTGAAGGGGCTTGATGCTTACTAAGTGACAAATTTATGTTCTTTGTCTACAATTTTGGGTCCTTATCTACTACCTAAGGTTTAAATAGGCATTCTACAGTTTATATGAAATGAAAAAGATCTCTTCCATTCATCTTGTTCTTTGCACTCTCACACCTATTCCAACATTTCAGACCCCTGTCTTCTCTTGACTGACCATAGCAATAACTTCCTAATAATTTTCCCTGACACCAGCTGGTAATGTCCTCAATATATCCTCTACCTGTCAAAACAGTTACATTTCAAAAAACATATAGCTGGTAAAAATAGCTTCTTTGCTAAAAATATATGATTCTCATAGAACCATGCTGAAATTTCTAATGATAACCTGACAAGGCCCTACAGCTAGCCCAACCCATTTTTTTCAGCCGCACATTTTTATGTGTGTGTGTGTGTATTTGTGTGTGTATGTGTATGTGTGTAGTATCTCTGAAGACTCCTAATACAATTGGTGTGAGAAGTTAAAAAAGAAGTGTTGTGAATTGCATTGTGTTCCCAAAAAGATATGTTCAAGCTCTAAACTCTGGTACCTATGAATGTGACCTGATTTAAAAATGGGGTCTTTGCAGATGTAAATCAAGTTAAGATTAGGTCATATTGGCTTAGGGTAGTCCCTAAATCCAATGACTGGAGTCCTTATAACAAAAGAGAAAATCAGACACAGATACACACAGGAAGAAAGCCATGTGATGACAGAGGCAGAGATTGGAGACATTTAGAAGCCAACAAACACCAAGGTTTGATGGCAATCATTAGCAGCTAAGTGGGAAACAGAACAGACGCTTCCTCAGAGCCCAACCACAGAAGGAACCGAACTTTCTTATACCTTGATCTCACATTTCTAGCCACAGAACTACAAAAGAACAAATTTTAGGTTTTGTTTGTTTGTCTAAAGTCACTCAGCTTGTGACAATTTGTTATGGCTACCTAGGAACCTAATACAAAGGGTAATGACCTTAAGAAAATATTTATATTAATACTTCCTGAGTTTTCTTGAAAATAGTAATTTTTTCTTTTTAGGTTCTGTGAGATTAGTCTGCAACAAAATTATGGTAAATAAAGAGTCTAAGAGTCAGCTGAAATCTTTTGAAAACATACATTTATGTATTTTTTTTTTTAAAGATTTTATTTGTCAGAGAGAGAGAGTGTGTGTGTACAAGCGATGGAATGGCAGGCAGAGGGAGAAGCAGGCCCCCTGCTGAGCAAGGAGCCAGATGTGGGACTGGATCCCAGGACCCCGTGATCATCACCTGAGCTGAAGGCAGATGCTTACCTGAGCCACCCAGGCATCCCCATATACATTTATGTATTAAACTGAGTATTTATTCTAAAGATTTATCACCCTTTGTATTTGTTACCAAAAAAGTAAAAAGGCAAGATATACAATAATGTGTAACTCTATTTTTTGCCTTCTATTTTTGATGCAGTTAATGAATCATTTTTAATGAATCACTGGAAAAACTCACTTGGAGTAACTGGCAAAAATCCATAATATGTGATATCAAAATGCATTAATCAGGTTCCTCCTTTTCAGATCATCTCTTCTCAAACAGATTTTATTTACATTTTTGGTATTTTGATCAAAGCCTTAGGTTGACAAGAGGGATGACTGTTTTGCTACTTGAGTGTATCTTAGCAGAAGACAACAAATTTTCTATATCTACTATGGTCCTCCTTAACAGTTTAGTCTTTCTCTATCTCTCTGTCTGCTCAAAGAGACATTGGATTTTTTTCTGTAGCATATTTTCACATTTCTTCCAAATGTATACCAAATTCAGAATAGAAATCAGCGTAGTGATTTGGGTAAAGGTGCTCAAGTTGGCTTATGCCTGAAAATCCGGCTTGAATTAGGAAATCTAAGTGCATTATATGACATTAGTTCTCTTTCTATATTGCCAAGTTCTTTCCACATTAGGACCTTGGCAGTAGTTTTGCCTGAAATGCTATTTGCCCAGGTGTCTGCATATCTGATTTATTTTTGTCAGCAAGTCATACTTCAAATTTCACCTTTACCGATAAAACTTTTCAACAATTCTGAAGATTAATAATTATACCTAAGAGGAAGTGAAATTTATATCTGAGAAATAATAATAATAAAGATTTATCTCAATCTTTGAGTTTCCAGTTAAAATTTTCTCCAAGGATAATCCATGGACTTATAAATGTGTTTAATATTAAAGGGAAAATGAATTAAAAAATATTATTCACGGGGCACCCCAGCAGCTCAAGTCATGATCCCAGAGTCCTGGGATCAAATCCTGCATCAGGCTCTCTGCTCAGCGGGAGCCTGCTTCTCGCTCAGTCTCTCCCTGCCACCCTGCCTGCTTGTGCTCTCTCTCTCTCTCTCTCTGACAAATAAATAAATAAAGTCTTTAAAAATATATTATTCACATACTCAAATAATTGAAATTATAAAATGAGCTATAAAACCAGCCTAAAGAAACTGTAGTTAATGTTATTCAGAAGACATAGTAGGATAGAGAAGTAGATTCTTTTGACTACAATAATTAATAAAATAATTTGTAACAAGAAAAGATATCTATAAAGAATATGAATGAGGCTTTAAAAATATTACCAAATATTATCTATATTTTACATATCTATATTTAAATACAAATACATTTTGCTAGTTGTCAAGATAATGGAGCTATTCACGACTGTACTGCTACAAACCTGAACAAAGACAGAACCTATAGGGAGTAACTCAGAGGAAGTGCCAATATATTACTCCTGTAACTACTATAGTGCCTGAAAAAAATTCTCATTAAACATTTATTTTTACTGAGGCTTTGCAAGTCTCTGTTAAAACTAACCAAATTTTTCTTCCCTGGTTTCTATATGGTTTTGGTACTGTGTTCTTTCTGTAATTGCTTCTAGGATGTTTTTCTTTTCCCTATCATTTCCTTCAAATTTCTCTTTCTTTGCGCCTCTCACGTCTTGTCCAGATTTATGTATGTCACTTTTGAGGTTTTAACTTCTTACATGATCTATTTTATCTCTTTACTCAGGAATCGCCCATAGAAAAATCTGCTGTTTCTAGTCTATTATAGCTCCCCATCATTTAACAGCTATAAAGTTAACCACCATTTCCAGGAATTTTTCAGGATACTATGATTCTCCAAATACAGATTATTTATCCATATTCATGTGAAGATTCAGAAAAAATTTGGACTAGGGGAAAGCTTTCTTTGGGCCCCATCTCTTCCCACGCTCAGCTTCCTACACCTGATGTATCCTAATTATCTACGGGCAACCAGTACTCTAAACAAGTCTTAATTCATCTCTGAACATGTAAGGGATTTTCATCCAGCAAATTTTACTAATTGTATTAGTTGTCTACTGCTGCATAACAAATTACCACAAACGTAGCTGGTTAGAACGCGTGTATTTTTATCTCCTAGCTTATCAGGTCAGAATTCCAGGGTGTGCCTGACCGGGTTCTTTACTCAAATATCACAAATTGATATCCAGACATCAGTGGTCTGAGTTCTCATCATGAGGCCCTGGGAAATGTCTGCTTGCTGGTTCATTCTTCAGGTTGTTAGCCAGATTCATTACTTTATGGCCGTAGGAGGTCTTTATCTTCTTGTTGGTTGTCAGAGAGGGACTGCCCTTGCCTCCGAGGCTCTGTCAGATTTTTGCTCCATGCCTCTCCCTCTGTCACAGCAATACAGAACCTACCTTGAATCTCTCGCATCCTTTGAGACTGTCTGGTTTCTATAAACAGCCAAAGACAACCTGCCTTTAAACAGCTCAGGTGATTAAGTTAGACTCGCCTGGATAATCTCTCTTTTGATTAACTCAAAGTCAACTGATTAAAAACCTTAATTACATCTGCTAGATCCCTCTGCCATGTAATATAACATAATCAGGGGCTTAACTTGAGAGAACTAAAATCATAGGATCATCTTAGTATTCTGTCTACCATACTAATTAACTTAATTATTGTAGTTTTAATTAAATGGAAAGCATAGAAATTTTGTTGTTGACATAAATATCCACAGAAAATAAACTTCGCTAGCTGAAAACCAAAGGATCTAAAAGAATCAAGTTAAAGCATAACGTTCACAGACTATGAATTATGAATTTTAAAAATGTCCATAGCAGTAATAAATGTATAATATTTATCCTTTAAAACTTCGGATCTTAGAAACTATTACTATTCATCTATTTTTAATTATTTACATAGCACAATTAGGCCTCAACTTAAGTCAGTTTGAAATACAATTTCATTATTTTAAATTCTATGGTAGCTGCTTTTCTAAAATGTATTTACTTCTAATTCAATAACATGCTTGGTGACTAATACTATTTGCTTGTCCATTTCAATTTCCTCTATAAACTGTACCAATTGTTACAAAATGTAAAATCATATGTTATCTTAACATGAAGGGAGTTATTTTAATATATTTGTTCTGTGGAGCTAAAGATACCACATTAAGTCCTTAATTATGTAAAAATTCTCACTTGAGCTTATTTCATGCCAGAATAAGTCACTACTACTTTAGCAGAATGCATAGTCATTATATGAATGCATAGTTATTTTATAAAAGATGATATACTTTGTACCTAGAGTTGTAAGGAAAAACACAATTGATGTTAAGCTTGCTTTCAGTAAGTTAATTATTCCATTCGTACTTACATGCAATCTCAAACTTAAAATTACAACTCAAATTTGAATTAAACATGCCTAATAAAATTGCCCATCATGGAAACAGGTATAAACTTCTGTGATCATAAAAAAGGAATTTTGAGGCCAATGAAATTTAATATAGAGAAAATGAAATTTAACTTTAAGTGTCATGATATTACAGTAAAAAACAAAAGAAAGAAGGATTGAACAACAATATAGATATACCGGTTTTTATGGTCTTAGAACAATGTATTCAGTTCATATTCTAATTTATTTCATTTGATATTTACTTTCTCTTTATACACTAAACATTTCTCTGTATCTGTTTCTGTCAGTAGCTACAGTAGAATCTTGGGAGACATTACTTCATCTTTGTATCACCCTTGAGTTTCTTCAGCTATAAAATGATGGAAATTCACTAAATGATTTCAACTCCAAATCTTTATGGAGGGAGATAATATCATCCTGAGTCTTAGGTTGTCTATATGATATTTTATACAATAGTTAACTTAAAACAAAACAAAACAGTCATTGTTAATGAGTCTGTACCCATTAGCAATTATGTCTTTTTTGAAGTAATGAAATTAGAGTTATACAACTCTGTGAATACAATAAAAGTCATTTAATTGTGTGTTTTAAATGGATGAATTGCATGATATGCAAACTACATCTCAATAAAGCTGCAAAATCAAAACAAAACAAAACAAAAAAACCCAGTCATATAAAGACAAAAGTTGACTGAACAGAGGAGACAAAAATAAACCATAGGAGATCCAGATCTTAATTGATGTTAGCACAGTCTATTATGACAGGATGGTAAACTTCACAGAAAACAGAGAGCTATAACAACAATTAAATGGAAATTCTATAACTTAATTAGATTGGTTTGAGTCCAGATTAGACACAGCGCAAGAGAGAATAAATAAACTGAGAAATTTGTAAAACAAAAAAAAAATTTTCAGATTAAAATTTTCAGAGAAAAATGAATGGGAAATGCAGAAAACTGAGTAAGAGACATAAGACACCAAGACAAGGTGTCTCAGAGAAGAGGAAGTAGAGAAAGGCCCAAAAGCCATCTTCAAACAGATAAAGGCTAACAGTTTTTCAAATCCAACAAAAAATAAAAAGTATATATTCAAGAAGTACTATGAATACAAAATCTGATAAAAACAAATAAAACCCCTTTCTCTGCATCCTCGCCAACATCTGTCATTTCCCAACTTGTTAATTTTAGCCATTCTGACTGGTGTGATGTGGTATCTCATTGTGGTTTTGATTTGTATTTTCCTGATGTCAAGTGATGTGGAGCACTTTTTCATGTGTCTGTTGGCCATCTGGCATTCCCGCCAACAGTGTAGGGGGAACCCTCCTACACTGTTGGTGGGAATGAAAGTTGGTGCAGCCACTCTGGAAAACAGCATGGAGGTTCCTCAAAAAGTTGAAAATAGAGCTACCTTATGACCCAGCAATTGCACTACTGGGTATTTACCCTAAAGATACAAATGTAGTGATCTGAAGGGGCACATGCACCAAATGTTTATAGCAGCAATGTCCACAACAGCCAAACTATGGAAAGAACCTAGATGTCCACCAACAGATGAATGGATAAAGCAGATGTGAGATATATATATAGATAGCTATATATATATATATATATATATATATATACATATATAAGTAATATATAGATAGATATATATGTATATAGCTACACACACACACACACACACACACACACTTACATACAATGGAATACTATGCAGCCATCAAAAGAAATGAAATCTTGCCATTTGCAGTGACAAAGATGGAACTACAGGATATTATGCTGAGCAAAATAAGTCAATCAGAGAAAGACAATTATCATATGATCTCTCTGATATGAGGAATTTGAGACACAGGGCAGGGGATTGTGGAAGATAGGGAAGGAAAAAATAAAACAAGGTGGGATTGGGAGCCATAAGAGACTATTAGTCTCACAAAACAAACTGAGGGTTGCTGGGGGTAGGGGAGTAGAGAGAGGGTGGTTGGGTTATGGACATTGGGGAGGGTATGGGCTATGGTGAGTTCTGTGAAATGTATAAGCCTGATGATTCACAGACCTGTACCTCTGGGGCAAATAATACATATGTTAATAAAAATAATTTTAAAAAACAAATAAATCATACCAATAGAAATGATATAAATATCATTGATATCATCATCAATGATATCATTTTATATCATTTCTATCATATAGAAAATGATATAAAATAAAGACAAAAAATCAAATGCCACTAGGGAAATAAAAATAAATTACCTTTAAAATAGCAACAATAAGTCTAAGCATTGAAATATTAATGGAAAACAATGGAAGACAAAAAAATGAAAGACCTTGGTGTGCCTGGGTGGCTCAGTGGGTTAAAGCCTCTGCCTTTGGCTCAGGTCATGATCACAGTATCCTGGGATCAAGCCCCGCACTGGGCTCTCTGCTCAGCTGGAAGACTGCTTCCCCCCCACCTCTGCCTGCCTCTCTGCCTACTTGTGATCTCTGTCTGTCAAATAAAAAAAAAAAAAATGAAAGACCATCAAAAAGTGCAAAAAGAAATTAACAACATAAATGCTTTATTTATGGGAAATATTGTTAAAGAAGAAAAATAAAACAACAAAAATGAACAAAATGATAACTATCAGACTCTCATTCAGAAATATGAAATGAAATAGTTTAGAAAAAGAAAAATTATACCAGAAGAAAAAAAAAAGATGCAAAAATGTATGAACAGTAATATAAAGCTCAAATGTGGGGATTTACTTAAATGTAGTGCGACTGTAGGAAATAGTGATAATAACCATTTATGCTGTCTAAAATACACAGGAGATGAAAATACAATAATAACAGGATATTAAATGGTGTTCCCATTTTTAAACATCTTTACAATGTCTAGGATGTGATAAAATACTAATTATTATTATACTTGAATAAAGCAAAGAATATTAATTTATATTATACTTGAATAAAGCAAAGATAAACACTGTAATCTCTAGGACAATCTCTAAAAGAATATTTGTAGAATGTCTCACTAATAAATTAACTGGGGTGGAAATGCAATAATGAATAGGCCTTAATATTTCAAAAGAGTGAAAACGGTTGGAGAAAGAAACATAAAAGAAAACAAAGATGAAACCCAACATTATAAAGTAGAGATTTAAGTAAAAATATATTGATATAAATATAATATAAATCTTTTTTTAAATTTTTTTTGAAGATTTTATTTATTTATTTGACAGAGATCACAAGTAGGCAGAGAGGCAGGCGGGGGGGGGGGGAAGCAGGCTCTTTGCTGAGTGGAAAGCCCAATGCAGGGCTCGATCCCAAGACCCTGAGCCAAAGGCAGAGGCTTTAACCCACTGAGCCACCCAGGCGCCCCTTAATACTAATATTAAGCCAATTAAAAGTAAAAACTGTCAAACAAAACATTCACTAGAAAGCCAGTTATGCTGCTTAAAAATGATACACCTTGGGGGCACCTGGGCGGCTCAGTGGGTTAAGGCCTCTGCCTTCTGCTTGGGTCATGATCCCTGGGTCCTGGAATTGAGCCCCGCATCGAGTTCTCTGCTCCATGGGAAGCCTGCTCCCCCTCCCCCCGCCGGCTGCCTCTCTGCCTACTTGTGATCTCTGCCAAATAAATAAATAAATCTTAAAAAAAAATGATATACCTTGAATATATGGATACAGGAAAGTTGACAGTAAGAGACATGAAACACTAATCAAAAGAAAGATACCTCCCTTTAATAGGAGATAAGCTGATAAAAGAGCGACAGGTCCTAGTGATAAATGTTAATACAGCAGAATGTTATAACATTCTAACTTTATATGTACTTATTACAAATAGACAAAAAAAGCAACAAAGGAATATATTTGAAAAACATAAAAATCAAGTTTTACCTATTTAACATATATGTAATTCTGTAACTATAAATACAAAATATACATTCTTTACAACTGTAAGAAAAAGACTCATCAAAATTTATTCTATACTGAAATATAGCACAAATTTAAATAGATTTTTAAGAATTAGATTATACATGTTCTCAAACTACAGCTGAACAAGGCTAGAAATCAGTGAAACAGACATGATTTATTTTCTTCTCAAAATTAAAGAATGTATTTTTAAATAACTCATGCTTTAAAAAATAATTATAATAAAAATTTTTAAATATTTTAATTGAAAATAAAAATAAAATGTATATATGTGTGTCATTCAGTCACAAACATGCTTAGAGGGAAATTGCTATCTTTAAGTTCACATATAGGAAAAGAAGAAAACCTGAAAATCTGATTTTAATATCCATCTCAAGAAGTTAGGAAAAGAAAAAAGGCAATTAAACCCAGAGGAAGATAAACAAGTGTACATGAAAGAACCAACAAAATCAGAATGGTTCTATAAAGAAACTAGTGAAATTGATAAACCTCAGGCAAAATAGATCAAGGATAAAATTGAGAATATACATATTACTAAGATTTTATAATCATTACTAATACTTCAGAGATTAAAAAATTGAAATTATATTTTGCATCACTTAAAGTAAATTTTAAGATTTAAATAAAATTGACAAATTCTTATAAAAACACAATCAACCTAATGCAAAAATATAGAACACATTCAGAATAATGCATTTATACACACATTTTTACATATATACACACATATATACACATATATATGTACATATATATAAGATTCATAATTAAAAACATTTCTACTTTCTACACACATGCAAACATACATCCTCAGGCCAGGATAGCTTTGCAAACACATTCTATGTATTTAAAGGAGAAATAAAAATGCTCTTTCCAGGGAATAAAAAATGGCATTATACTTCCTATCTTATTTTACAAGGATAATATAACTTAAATAACAAAATATGAAAATAGTTGCATATATTTCTGGAATGTAATTCAGCAAATGAACAGAATAAAACCTCTCAGCCAAAAAAGAAAAATAACTATCTCGATCAAAAAAGAAAAATAATTTTATAAAATAATATTCATAAAAATTGATAAAAGCTTTTACTAAAACAGACATAAAAGATAACTTTTATAGTCTAACAAGATATATGGGCAACATCATCATTAATAGTGAAAGATCTAATCTATAGACTACCATAAATCAATGTATATACATTTTCATGGACTGGAAGAATTAATAGTATAAGGCTCTAAGGAAAAAATAAATATTTTCATTCTCTAGAAGTCTCCTTTTCCCAACCCATTTACTCCTCACCTTCTGAAAGTGTTAGACAGGTGGTCTCCTTTATGGTGGAGCCATCTGTTTCTATTTAAAGAATAGGGGGCGCCTGGGTGGCTCAGTGGGTTAAAGCCTGCCTTCAGCTCAGGTCATGATCTCAGGGTCCTGGGATCTAGCCCCACATCGGGCTCTCTGCTCAGCAGGGAGCCTGCTTCCTCCTCTCTCTCTGCCTGCCTCTCTGCCTACTTGTAATCTCTGTCTGTCAAATAAATAAATAAAATCTTAAAAAAAAAATAGGAAAACTTATTATCCCCTGGGTCAAATCCTTGTATCCTGGCATGAGCCTCTCCACCTTTCTTTAACTAGATAGAATTAATCTGCACTAAAAATGTAAGGTTTCTCTTTCTCTCTCAAGAGATGAAGTAACTTGTGTCACTGTCAAGCTTCTATATAAGATCCTAGATTCATAATTTTGGGATTTCTCTTCTGCAGTACAGACCATGGTATACACATCTGACATCTGCTCCTGACATATCTCTTGAGCAGAATTAGAGGAAGGAAAATTGCTGTTACTGCTGTAAATAATAAGCTGGATCTCTTATTCAGAATCTTGTGTTCACATTCCCAGCAAAAATAAATGTCTTTCTGAAAAGATGGTAATTTTTAAAAATGGCATACTTTTTTGTTTGTTTGTTTGTTTGTTTGAGATGCCCTGATTTTTAATGTCTTATGTGGTACTTCCTATTTTATTTATTTTTAAAATATTTTCTAAAATTTTAATTCCAGTATAGTTAACATAAAGTGTGATATTAGTTTCAGTTGTACAATATAGTGATTCAACAATTCTCTATATTAATCTGTTCATTGTGATAAGTGTACTCAATCTCCTTCACCTATTTCGATCATCACCCCCCCACCCACCTCCTCTCTGGTAACCATCAGTTTGTTCTCTATAGTCAAGAGTCTGTATTTTGGTTTGTCTCTTTCTTCTTTTTTCTTTTGGTTTGTTTCTTAAATATTACATATGAGTGAAATCCTATGGTATTTGTCTTTCTCTGACTTGTTTTACTTAACTTTATGCTATCTAGATCTATCCATGTCGTTGCAAATGGCAGGATTTTAATCCCTTTTAAAATGACCTAATTTTTAAAATACATAGTACTGGTCATAAGATTTAATGTACCTGAAGGGTTTTCATTCAAAGCCTTCTGTTTCTTAAGGAAACATAGATTTTATAGTCTCTAAGTTATTTTTTATCTTAAGTAGCAATGTCAGGATTACTATAAAACTTTTTTAAAAATGCTTTACATTTTAATATTACAGAAACTCGGAGGTAATCTTCTAAAAGAAAAGTAAAATGCTATATTTTGACTCAGATTTCCACTGAGAATGTTAGAGACTAAGTTGCAATGTGCCTTAATACCACAAGTAGTCCTGGAGTATTCATTCCTATTGCTCTAAGGTTCTAAATCATAGAAGCTTAAGCTTGGAAAATACCTCAGAGTTTTTACAAGTATCTGTGACTTACTTACCCTTACAAAAAACAAAAAACAAACAAGCAAAACAAAACAAAACAAAAAAACCTTCACGAAATGATGGAAACATGAACTCACTGCTAAATGTATGTGGAAGAATAAATGGATAATGAAAATGTGATATAAAATGTGACATTAAAATTAGGTTCTGTTGGAAGAAAGTAATGGATATAGTAGTAAAGGCAGAGTGACTAATAGTGTCTACTACACTCAGCTCAAATGTCCTTATTGAAGAAATAATACAATCCCTAATGATTTAGAGATATTCCAGCCAAAATATCTAAATAGATGGAAATAGCCACTCTTTCTTCCCTTCTTTCTTTCCTTCCTTTTTGAGTAGGTACTGGATTACACACAGATCAGTCTTTCAGTCACAGCCTGAACTGGGTTTGCGTGTGGTTGTCTGGTGCCCACCTTCCATTGCTTACTTCTGAGCTCTGTTTCTTACCAGATGCTACAACAATTGCATTTGACTTTAGAACTCACTCACAGTAGGATGAAGTAAATAGGTATTTCCACTTCATTTGTCAGTAGAGTCGTATTTAAATTGTGTTAATAATAGATACAAGAAATCACACATATAATAATTGTTGAAATCTGTTTATAATATAGGCTAAGGGAAGCCTAAGATAACTCTAATCTGAGATGGGAAGTTTTTAATATGCTTTTGGACTTTACACCTTTTACTATAACTGTGAGTAATTAGAGTTTCATACCTCACTTTCTTCTTCTTTACCTGCAGTAGTAGGGCTAAGGACCAAGACAAAGGAGTTAAAAAACCTAGAGCTTATCTCTTCTCTAAATAGACAGTCTATCCTCTGAACTTATGACTTTACACTCTATCAAAGTAAGCACTTATTTTTTATTTTTCTTGAGTATGCTGACACATAAAAATTAATTCCATTATTTATCTGTGTGGATAATATGCATACTAATTGAATACTTACTTTGTATATTCTGAAAATTAAAAAAAAAATTAATCCTCCAAATGGACTGATATGGGAATACCAACATTTCCTCAAAGCTACAGTTATCTACCTACTTGCAAAGCAGTAATTTTTTCCACTTTGAATATTTTCTGAAGTGGCAACAAATTCTATACAACTCAAAAGTGATAAATCTGAAACAATATAAGAATGGTGCAGATGTGCAAAAAATGTTCTTTGGACTTCTTTGTTGTTAAGAAAAACGTAGGAAATGATCAGATGTGTACAGATGGCTTGTTTATTATATAAAGAAATCATGCCAGAAACAATACAAAATCTTGGATTCAAAAGACTACCCTTATTTATAAAACATTTTACTCCCTTTATTATCACAAACACACTCTGTAATAAAATCTTCTTTTTTCACTTTAGTTACATAAAAAACACAGTCTAGGGAAAATATAGTAGAGTTTACATGTCAATGAGTTCAAATTGTGCAAAAATAAAATTAATTATACTTAGTAACTCTGACTTTTTATTGCATAGTTTACTAGTTCTAGGATCACTACATTTGTAGATAAACATACATATGTCTGTATATTGCATATGTGTATGTATGTGTGTGTATATATATATTTCCAGATTTAGTAAACACTTTCCTCTAAATAAAGTATTTTCTGATTAGTCAGCAAAATCATATTCCCAGATTTAATTAAAGCCACAGAAATATTTAACTAAAATATCTGATCAGTCCACATCTTTAAAGTTCCTAAGTCTATGCTCAATGTCTAGCTTTATTTCTGGTCACATTAATTTAGTTAATAATCTACTTGGTCAGGTCCCTTATTTCAGTTTTGGGCCATGGATTCACCATACTCCAGTACTGACTCTACATCCATCAGAAAGAGAAGAAAATGAGTTGAGACCACATAGTTACCCAGTCTTTATGTTTGCTGAGTCATGACTCATTGTTTTGCCTAATCTGTCGCTTCTTCAATGCTCTCCAACCTTTGCTTAACTTCTGACTTCTGTGTATATCCCAACTTTTCCTAAGAACAGATTTTCTGCTAAGCCTGATGCCAGATTCAGTTGTGCCTCTCTTTTTATGCTCTGGGCAACAACCTTATCATTATAGTCACTGTGACCTATAGTCTCCCCACGACTCACCGTGTTATTCACTGGAAGTTTGACTCATCTGTCACAATATATTTGACTCAAAACTTCTATTTCAGGGCGCCTGGGTGGCTCAGTGGGTTAAGCCGCTGCCTTCGGCTCAGGTCATGATCCCAGGTCCTGGGTTCGAGCCTCGCATCGGGCTCTCTGCTCAACAGGGAGCCTGCTTCCTCCTCTCTCTCTGCCTGCCTCTTTGCCTACTTGTGATTTCTCTCTGTCAAATAAATAAATAAAATCTTTAAAAAAAAAAAAAAAAAAAAAAACTTC